>NW_025318858.1:10245000-11445000 GCF_018153725.1 Drosophila mojavensis
TGTGTGACTGGCGAAAATAGGTCAGCTGTATGTTGCTGCTGCTGCTGCTGCTGTTAAACTGGGCGTGACAGCAAAAGTGGCAAAAGCTAAAGTTCCAGCTCAAGCAAAATAGAAACGCGGTAAAATAAATTTTAAAAAACGCTGAACTTCTGGCCATAAAGTAGCTAGCCGAAAAGTCACTAGTTAATTGGGCGCTGGTGGGCGTGGCAGGCTAACAGTCAGTCAAACAGGCAGCTGCATACCAGGGCGCAACTAGTGGTTAATATTTGATAGCTGCTTTGCATATACACATACAGAGAGAGAGAGAGAGAGAGAGAGAGATAGGACGAGCGGGTGAGAGAGAGAAAGGCAGCTGCAATAGCAGCGACCTAGTTTCTGACAATGCATTTTTGCAGCTGCAACAGACTCTGCCTCTATACATACACATATATATGTGTGTGTGTGTGTGTGTGCGCGCTTGTGGCATCAACAAGTATATAGCAAAATACGCAGCAGCACGTCCCATTATTCTTCAGCTTTATCAGCTGCAGCTGCATCTGCATATACAAGGCGCTGTCAAAAAAGAAATAAGCAATGATATGAATAAATAACCAGAAAAAAATGAAAAGTGAGAAGCAACAGCTAAGCTGCAACTTTAGGGGATTGCTGTGCTCAAAAGTTTCTCTGCCTTCGTTGCTTTTATGCTGCTTGTTGCGCTTAACAAATCAATTTGAACGTCATAAAATACCAATAAGCTACGGAATACTCTGAGAGCTGCTCAAGTGCAAAAAGTGCAGAGGCAACAAAAATGCATCTAGATAGATACGAATGATAAATGTATGAATATGGCTAAAAGTTTTTGGCATTAAACTTTTTATTTATTTGAACTAGATTATAATTATACATAATTATACATAAAACAATTCAAGAGATTAAAACATAAATAAATTTATACTTAACTTAACTTTTTGTAGTGACTAATTTTTTTTGTTTATATATTGAATATCTTTATTCACAATTTAATTTAATATAATTTGTTTGTGATTTATTTAATAAAATTTTATAATAATATTTAATTTGGCTTTTATTATTTATTATATACGCTTTTATTTATTATTATATAGCAAATATATGGTTTTTTTTTTTTTTTTTTTTTTTTTTTTTGTGTTATGTCTAAATTAAATGTAGGTCAAATTATATACCAACTAAAAAATGCCAATAAAAAATATTATCGATTAAATATAACTTGAGAGTATGCATAATATTAATCGGCTGCCAATAAGCTTATTATTCTATTTTCAGAGGAAATTCCATATTTAAATGTAAAACGTGCCAACCTTTAGCCTTTTCTCAAGTCTCGATTCAATTAAAATGCAGTAGCTGCCACGTTTTTAGTGCTTTGGCCAAAAATAAATGTTGCAAACAGCAAATAATAAATAAATAAGAAAGTAGGTATGCAACAAAAATAAAAAAAATAAAAAAAGAGAGAAATATGTATATATACATATAAGAAGAGAACAGTTAAAATAAGTAGAAGCAGCAGCAGCAGCAACAGCAGCAGGAATAGTAAAGCAAATGGCAAACGAGGCAAACGAGTCCATGTCCTTGGGCAACGTCCCACGCAAAAATGTTGGCACAGCCAGCAAAGGTTACCAATATAAATACACACGCACAAAAGCAATCAAAGAGAATGGTTGAGGCACATACACACACACATACGCCCGCTCGCACAGTGGGGCACAGACGCACTCAATGTGCGCCGACAAAAAGAAGAGAAAAAAAACAACATAAAAATTAAAGAAGCTTTAAGTATCCTTGTTGCTGCTGCAAGGACCAACGCCAACGCCAAAGGAAACAGGGGCTGGCGGGTGATGAGATCCAAGGGGGGCAACGGTTAGGTTAGGGTAGCTGCCCAACTGGCTGCTGCTTCTGTCAGAAATTGCTTGTTGGTTGTCTTTTTGTGTGTTTTCAGTTCCGTTTTTTTTTTTTTTTTTTTTTGCTCAAGATTTTGCCTGCCAAGGTTTACGCGCTCTCACGCACTCTCACGCATTCTCTCTCATCTCACGCACTGTGCTCTCGCCGCACTCACTGTCTAGTGCGCAACTTAAAGCTTCAGCAACTGTGTGTGTGTGTGTGTGTGCGTAAGCGTATCTGTGTGTGTGGGTTAGTCCTAAAAATATATAAATGTGCAGCGATTATGGCTAAAAGATCTTTGTGCTGCTGTCACAGCTACAGATACACAGGCTACAGATACGGCTACAACTGCAGATTCAGATACACACGCACACATACATACATATATATGTTAATGCATATGGCATGCATGTATGTATAACCGAAGCTGATAAAAAATTGCTATGGATATTAAAGCGATGGCTACAAAAGCAAAAAAAACCCTCGGCTACATTAGCGAGAGTGACAGCAGGCCTCTGTAGTGTGTGTGTGTGTGTGTGTGTCTGTGTGCGTATTTTTAGCCATTTTAAAATTTTGTTCTTTTCCTTTTTATGAATTTTTTATTTATATACATACGCGTAATCGACAGATGAGTGCATATATGACTGCTCAGGGAACCAATTCGCTCGGCCCGTTTCGGGCGATAAATGCACACTGTTTGCGGTTATATTTGTTCATTTGATATGATGTAGCATATTATTACATATATGTCTTCCTTAAAGGTTGACAAATTTCGCAATTTAAATATTGAAAGTAAAAAAAATAAAATACTTGGGTAATGTTTAAAATTAGCTGCGAATAGACTAAAGAAGAAAATCCAATTTAAAATTCGCCAAAAATTCTTGATTCTGTAGAAATATTGTATAGCAACATTTAAGAATTAGTTAGCAAATAAAATTATTATTTTAAATATATAATTTCTTTGTTTATTTTATTTATAATTTTTTTTTTTTTTTTTTTTTTTGATAATTTAATTATTATATATTGATAACATATTTTATATGTATATTATAATAAATATTATTTCATATAGTTGTAGAATTCTAAGTAGCCATATTTTAATATTTTATTCTATTTTAATTTCATATTTTATTTATATTTAGATTTTTTACTTGTAATAATTAATATAAAATTTTTAATATTTTAGGTTTTTCTTTTAAATATTTGTTTAAGCTTATTAAAACATTTACTTATTCATCAAAACACTGATAAAGATTTCTGTTTTATCGAAATATACATAAGCGGATGTTTCTGAATTCATTTCAATAATTCCATATGCATTATAATACTATAAATTATATAATTTATAACATTCTCGATAGCATTCTTTTGATTTCTAAATACCTATCAACATATTGCACAACCCCGCGGAATATCCTTTTAGAACAAAGCCTTCATCTAGCGCCCAGCTAGCACAACATTTATCTTTGGCTATATATGACAATTTATTTCCCGCTGTCAGCTGGTTGAGCTGCTGATAAAACTCTTATTTTATTTTAATTACTCTTGGTAAAAAAAAAAAAAAAAGAAGAAAGAAAATAATTGTTATTGTCTTTATATGTCCGCTGATAAATCTCTTGAATTTATGTCGCTTATCAACTTGTCCTTGGGTAAACAGAGTGAAACTCAAGCAGATAGACAGTGGGATGGAAGAGATAAAGAGAGAGAGTGAGTGAATGAAAAAAAGTCAAAGAACAACAGTCAAAGTTCAGGAAAATCATGAATTAGTTTTATGTTATGATAAGCAGGTATTCAATTGTATTTTTCGGGAAATGTGAGATTTATTAAATATAAATTATAAATATTAATTTATTTCCATTATAGTTTTAATTGTCACTTGAAATGGAATAGCTTTTATGACTTAAAAAATTATGGTAATAATGAAAGTAAACCTGTGATGATGATACTATCAATCGAAGTTTCCGTATATATTTCAACTAATTTTGCATTCATAAAATTAATATGTTAAATACAAATTTTAAATCTCAATCAATTAAAAATACAGTCAATTATATTTCTGTAATAATTTGATTTAAAAATAATACAAAGAAAAAATATTTTCAAAAAAAATAATAATAATATATAAATCGAATGATATTCTATAGGATCTATTTTGGTTAAATTTGTTTATACATAGTGCTAAGAATTTTTTATTTGAATGACTAAAGATTGGAGTCAGTGAAGTTAAATCGAAACTAGCTGACAATTCGACCAATGCAGTATGCTTTCAGCTATAAAATGGTTAAAAATAGCTAAATATGGATCATAAAACTACCTGCTGAGCATAAGAACGATCCCTAGTTGAGTAGAGAACACCGCAGGGAGGAATTGTGTATGAGACCAACGTAGGCAGAGTTTGTTTACATATGGTCTCTCTCGGGCTCTCAGTCCCACGCTCAGTCGTGCGCTTGCTTTGACCCTCAATTTCATTGCCTGCCTTTCCATTCCCTATCTGCATCCCTCTATGCCCTAACGAGTGTCTTTTCCTCTGTGAGCGTCGAGGCAATCAGCATCATATTGACTCTGATCTTTTCATTCATTGTTTTTCTTTCTTTTTCTTGTCTCTTGTCTCCCTTCACATTTATCATAATTGCTGCTAATCTTTTTCTTAAAAGAAAAGTCAAACCAATGTTAAGCAGTAAATGCAAGCGAATTGGCTAAGAAATCATATAAAATTCATCACTCTACCTACGCCCTCAGGGCCTACCTGACCTGGTAAAAATTTCCTATATCTCCTTTCCTCTCTTTAGCCTTAAATTCTGTAATTGTTACCTTAATTCGAAGAATATATATTAATTTATTTCCTATTAGAAATCTACAAATGTAACGATTTCATATAATATATAAAAAAGAAAAAACTTGAATAAATCCGAAATACAAATTTGCCTTAAAAACAATCTAAAACATTTATTTACGACATAAACTTATTTGCTAACTATTTAAAAGTTCAATAAGCACAGCCAATACATTTCAGCTGCTGCATCTGTTTTGTTTTCCGCTCCTCCAGCTCCGCTTCCTGCCTCTATGGCACCCACTCATCCACATCGTATGACTTCTGTGTATATTCACACTGCAGCACTGGCTCCTTGGGCAGCGAATCGTTTGGCTCTTGCTTGCGTCGGCGACGCATTCCGGTCACCAGTCCCACAATCACAATTACCAACAATGCGCCCGATGCCACGCCCACAATGGGTATTGTCAGAGTATTCAATTCATTCTCATCATCGGCTGCCTGATCGATGCTCAACAGTTGCTCCAGCAGGCCACGACGACACGAGAGCTTAGCATTCGCATCCTCGCTCTCCTCCTCCACATAGCCCGCATTGCAGCTACACTTGCCCAGAGCGTCGCAGCTCTGATGCGGACCACAGCCCGTTTGAGCACAATGCTGCTCCTTCGCTCGGCCATCGCTGCTCTCAAAGAACTCGGCCCGACACTCGCCCGCATAGAGTATGAAGCCCACTTCGCAGTCGGCGGCTGTGAATGCCGTTGGGGTGGACGATGATTTGCTTAGGTACTCCTCCGGTTCGGTGACATCATCGCTGGTCAACTTCATCATCGTGTCGTCGTTGCGCAGCTGGCAGCTGTTGCTCTCGGCATTCCAGAAATAGCCACGATTACACGCACAGACTTCCACATCGACGCACTGGCCATTGGCACAGCCGTCGCCTACCTGGCAGACCGGTGCACAGGGCGCACTGACTCCATCTCCGGTGGGCGGCAGAGGCTGATGGCCCGGCTTACACTCGCATGTATTGGGCGCCACACAATGTGTGCCCGCTGGACAGCTCCGCTCGCAGATGGGTTCACAATAGTGGCTACCGTCACGATGTGCAACGGCCGATATATAGCCGGTGGTGCATTGACAGCGCTGTGGAGCCACACAGCTAGCATGAGCCGGACAGCCACGCTCACACACTGGCTCACAGAGTCCCGACTCGCCCACTTGCGAATAGCCCGGGCAGCATTCGGAAATGACTTTGTAGCTAATCTGCTCCTCGTGCGTATTGTAAAATTCGGTAATCTTCTCCGCCTTCTTCCACAACTTCCACTTGGAAGGCTGCTTGATCACGGTCCGTTGCTTCGTTACAGGCACCAAAGTCCTCGTTGTCACATTCCGTTCACAATAGTTTTCCCTTGCGGCCAGGCTGGTGCCTAGCATGCACAGCCACAGGCAGAGAACAGCACAAATGTTTTTCATTCTATCAACTGATCGTGTCGAGTCTCAATTCAGCACTGGCTTACACGGGGCCGAGCGATGCTTAGCTGGAGAGCTCGAGAATCCGAAAATCCAGTATAATAATAACAAACACATCCGTCGCTAGATAACTTTCGACCCTTGCTCTATTCCTGTCTCTGTTTATCACACACTTACATACTATCATGCACTCCCTCTCTCTCTCTCTATATATATATATATATCTCTGTCTCTCTCTTATAGCGGTCGCGGCGTCCTCTGATAAGTCAGAGCGGAGGGTTGCAATGCATCGATAGAGCGACAAGTCAAGTCAGGACAGAGCAGGCAGATGAAGAATGCATATCGTAAATTACACTAGACAACAATATTCAGGGCATTTCTCATGTCTTTTTGAGTCCAAATAATGAGATGGACGCTTAGGACCGACTTTATAAAATCTCCTGTATCATATATGTATTAAATTATTAAATTATTATTAAAAATTTTTTTAAACATTTATTTTGTTATATTAATACTTTGTTATTATTATTATTTTTTTTTTTTTTTTATTTATTTTCCTTTTTTATAATTTTTTTTTTTTTTTTTTCATTTATAGCCTGAATTGAAACTCATACTTTTTCAATTATTATTTTCTGAATATCACTAAATTTATTATAAATTATAACCTACACACATGTAGAGTTTTGTAAACCCTGCTGTCTAGTGTAATTTTGGATGCTGGCAAAGTGCACTCAGCTGTTGCTGCTTCTGTTGCTGCGCCGCAGCAGACAGTGAAATGCTGGTGGCCATTGTCAGTTGATTCGATGAGTCTGACTCTATCATAATACCCGCTTAATGACTCGCTTAAGTCGCCCGCATAAAAAGATGCCGATAAGCTGGAAAATAGCTGCAATTGCCACTTGGTACATATCACAGATATATTTGTTTATGAATCACAATGAGGCGTCCGAGCGGAACTAAATGAGTCGCCTTGCAGATTTGCCATTGCATAGACTTATATGCATATATAGAAGGTTTTCGGTTATGATATGATTTTTCCTACTCTTATCGAAAGGAAATAAAATAATGTGACTTGACTCATAGATTTCGAAGGATTTTTTTAGTCATTAGAAACTGGTTTCACCTCGAACTCTTACATAAAAATGCACTTTAGTCATACGGTTTGGCTACCTGCTACAGCAAATAAGTATACTCTATAAACAGGTCAAAACAGCCAAAGCAGGTAGTTACCTTGGAATCTGTTGTTCAATAATGTGAGAAAATCATGAGATAAATGTTAATAATAACATTAATTTGCTGGAATTAAAAATATGATTTACCAGCAATCTTATTTTGGGGTGGAATTTCAAGAAAATAACATTTTACATAACGAAATGCTCTAGCTTAAGTGAACTTTTATATATTTAGCTTGACAGTTAGTTGCGGTCAAGCCAAAAATACAATAGTTTTGACGTCACATATGTCAGATTTTCTGTGTGTGGGCTTTTTTTTTTAGCCTTAGGGTTTCTTTTCTTTGCAGCCCACATACTGAGCTACATATACACAGAGCAGAGCAACAACAACAGCAGCATAACTGTCAATGCAAAAGCTGGCGTCACGGGGCACGTATCCTGCTTTCTGTCTTCCAATCCAGCATGTCGCTCCGGCGAGCCAAACAAAATGAACATATGAACGCTTGAATGACAGTTGACATAGAGAAACAAAAGTGTGAGTGTGTGTGTGCGTGCATGGGTGTGTATGTGTGTGCGTGAATGTGTGTGTCTGTTGTGTGTGCTTGTGACACAGTCACATTCTAATCTAAAATAATTGAATTGAAGTCAGATTGCAACTGATGCCTTGCGCTGCTGTAGCAAGCAGAAAGAGACTCAGATATGTGTATGTACACTGAGAGAAATGCATAGTGGAAAAATATGTATTTTCAAAAGAGACAAACAAAATCAATATCTAGCGTAATTACAAAATCAATCTTGTTTTTTTTAATATAAATATATATAAATAAAATAAATATATATAAATATTTCTCCAACTTTTTCCAGCTAGGTTTTTCAATATTTTTTAGTGTATTTATATACACTATATATAAATGAATATATATAAAATTGTATATATAATCTTTATATATTAGATAATTGACCAAAAATTGCTTTTATATATATTCATATATTCACATAGAAAAAAATACTAGCATAAGATAAATAAATAACTCTATGTCACAATAAAACATTTTTTTTTTTTTAAGAATTCATTCAATCTAGAAAATTGCTTTTAACTATGAATATGACTTTCTAAGTGGCACTCAGAGAAAGCCTATATGAGATAATTAAAAAGTCTAATTTCTTTTCCCGCTGATTTTAATTTCTTTTTTTTTTTTTTAATTATAAATAAACTTTTACTGTATTTTCTATATTTCATATATTTATAGTCAATAAATGTTAATAATATTAACACGTTCATTTGATATGCCAAATCTTTTCGCTGATTATTTAGCTAGAGATACATTTTCAGTAACAGATACAGATACAGAGACATTCGCAGTCACAGTTACAACTGTAGCTACACATGTTGAGTGCGCGTAAAAAAAACCTGTACACGTTAGATACGTGTTCAGGCGCAAGCTTTGCTTGGCTTTGTTTTGCTTTGATGCCACAGCTTTGCATTTGGAGGTATAACTGTTGCTGTAGCTGTAACTTCATTTTGCTCGTCTATGCACACATATGCGCGCCGTGTTAATTAATGTTCAGCGCAGTCGCTAACTGAATTTGGGTTTAGCCACTGACAAAGCATACAGCCCGCCCACTGGGCCAGGACGAGATTTCGCCAACTGCAATTCGGGTAAAAACTTTGGGCCTAGTCGAAGTTGGTGCGCTTGAGTTATTGCCTTGGCTTTGGTTGCGATTCACGACCCGCTAATTGCCAGCCATAAATTTGCATTATCTCACGTAGAACGAAAGGTACATCCTTTACGCACACGCACAAGCAAACACACACAGATACACTAACACGGAATGCTTGTGCCGCTGCTTAACTGTTAAATTATCCAAGTTGCGAACGGCGAAAACTTTTAGCAACCCCATGTGACATCTGCTGCTCAATGCACAGACACGTAATGTTCTAGCGATAGGGATAGCGCCTGGGCCTGGGCAACGAGCATACATAGGAGGCGAGGGTGGGCTCTGTATGTGAACAGACAGTTTAACTAGCAAGGTGTTGAGCCATCTCACGGTCTTCGCCAACTTGCTACAGAGTGACAGAGACAGAGCCGGAGAGATAGGGAGAGAGTGAGAGGGTGGCATTGTGTCCCAAATGATTGGGCAATCGTTTTAATTATGAATTTGCGCTCAATTCTCGCTTGAGTAGTAAAAAGTCAAAGATAAGTATATGTTATTAATAAATAATATCATTGCGTGATTAACTTGTACCACAACATGCCTAAAAATTGAATGGAACAAAAATACTGTAAAAGAAATACTTTCCATTAAAATATCAGCGCAAAAGTATGCTATAATAAAAATGTTATTGAGAAAAAATATATATGAAGCGACTTTTTTGAGTGACTAAGTAAGAAATACAAAATAAATACATATATATTTGTTTAAAAAATATATTATTTCAGTCCCTTAAATATTGTTTAAAATACATGTAAAAAACAACATAAAAATCACACAACAAATTACAAACAAATAATCATTCATTAAATTTAAATTTAATTAAAAAATAAAAAAGAAACTATAGTGAGTAATGGCTCATTATTGCCTTGTTTATTCTCTTTCAATTAAACCTTACGATTAATTTGTTAAAATTTGTGTAACATTTTTGTTTAAAGACAAATCAAAATTTCTCATTAAAAATTATAGCTCTAAAAAGATTTAATTAAACGCAGCTCTGATCTCGATTCTGACTGTTTACAGGCATTTCCCGGCCAGCTGCTCATAAGCTAGGCCATAATACACACATAATTTCTTAACCCCTTTTTGCTCGATAGATAAAAAGCCTTCTGAAAAATGTGCAACGAACGCTTTGAGATACGAGCCAAACTGTGACCTTTTCGTTTTTATTTTAGTTGCTGGGGGCACAACCTTTGCGTTGGCCTAGTTTCAAATTAAGTGGCACAAACAATAATAAAACCAAATTTTTTAACCTTTTTTTTTTTATTTGCCTCATTCCCGCCCACATTTATTTGCGTGTTAGCGAAGGTTATGAAAACGCAGCCAAGCTAGAAAAATGTGCGCATTGTTTCAACGGCAGCAACAACAAGGACAATAAGGATGCTGGCACACGTGAGAAACTGCATAAATGGCAGTCAGGCAGCCAGGCAGGAAAACTTGTGTCGCCGTCTGTGATTAAAAGGCAGCTACAACATTTGATTTGAAGCACTTGTTTTAGATACTCTATGAATGCTTAAAGTGAAAGAGACAGCATGCTGGAGAAGAAGATGGACAGTAAATCAACATACCTGTTATATAAAACTATATTTAGAACTATATTCATCAAAGTTGGGAAATGCCTACCCCATTTTTTCTATTACTAAGAAATTTCCTTTTCTTTTCAAACACGATTTTATTTATTATGCAAACTATTTTATGATATGATATATTCTTCATTTTTTCTTTTACTTTATATATATTATAATTATATATTAGAAACTACATATATAACAAATAAATTAATTTATATTTTAAAAGTATATCAAATTTGTAATCTTCAACATATAGCCATCATAAATTATTATTAATAATGTAATAATAACAATATAAAATATTAATAATATTAAATATTTATCATATAAAAATATTGCATACATCGATTATTATTATATATGAACTATCTAACTCCTTTCTCCATCCTTCATTCCTTTTTAATAAGAGTATTTAATCTCTGTCTGATTGTTCAACTAACTGTGCTTTCTAAATTTTTTAACTAGCTTTCATCAACTGATTTACCCAGTATGTATGTGTGCGTGTGTGTGTGTTGGCGTGTGTCTGTGTTACGCGCAGCCATTTTCATTTGCTGCTAAAGTTTAAGGTCCTTCATACATAAATAAGCACTAAGCAGGCGGCGTCGCCTCAAAGTGCGAGGCAAACAGCAGCAGCAGCAGCAACAACAACAACAACAACAACAACAACAACAACAACAACAGCTAAACGGACATGACACCCACTACAACGGCGCTCTTCAAAAGCGACCAACAACAGCAACAACAACAGCAACAAGAACGACGAGGCGACAACACTCATCAAGAACGGCCAAACACGAGCGATAAAAACAAGCGCAACAAGGACTTGAGTCTCGAGTTCTGTTCTCTGACTCTCACTCTCTCTCCCTCCCTCCCTCTCTCGCGCTCGCTCTCACTCTTAGCTTCACATACACTGTCTCGCTCTGTCGCACTTGGCCAACATGACACATCAGGACAACAGCTAGGACGAAGGACGACGAGCACAAGTCGCGCCTATTCGCGTTCGCCTGCGTGTGTGTCCTTTTTGCCAGTGTGCCACTGTGGCAGTCAGTCATGGGCTCTGGCACATAATTAAGGACGTCGCCCAACAGCAACAACAACAAGAGCAGTCAACAAATGAAAGTTAACCGAAAAAAATGGAAATATGTATGCAAATGTCGCACATATAAATACCCTAACCGTTTAGCATAAGTGTGCGAAATAATAGAAATTTAATATAAAGGGTATTTAATGGGCTTAGTTTCTGTTATGGAATGTCTTGTCAGTTGAAATGATGTTGACTTTGTTATTCATCTACACAATTAATTAAATAGTATTAAAAGAACTCCGATTACTAGTGGGGCTTTAACAACGATCGCTAAATACAATAATACCATAATTTTTGAAAAATATAGAATATATATATATGTATATGTATATTAGAATATATTGGTATACATATTAAATTATATTGATTGACATACCAGATATCATAGATCAATATAATATGATGTCTATAAAAAAAATAAAAATTCTAGGCCTATGTCCAGAGTCTAGAAACTTTTTACAATAGCTGTAATCAATCAATTATAACTTCATTTAAATATGTATCATAGCTTTAGACTAAACTAAATTTACATATTTCATTAATTTAAAAAAAAATTTTTTTTTCTAGACTAAACTAGATTTGCTTTCTTATTTTTTAATTTTTAGTCTTAATTTTTTTTTTTAGATTTTTTTTATATTTTTATGAGTATTATTTAATTTTAAAATTCTCATCATGTTTTGTTTTATTTTTATTATGATACATATTTATTATTATTATTATTTTTTGTTTTATATATTTGTATTTGCCTTTTTATTTATTTTAAAAATATAAATAAATAAAAATCAATGTAAAAATTTGTTGTATAATTAAAATATTTGTTTATATTTGCGTTATTGAACTATTTTTATATTATATATAATTTAAAAAATTTTAAATTCAATAAAATATTCCTAAGGGTCAATTCAACCTTATATCATAAAGTGTAATGCAATGCACACACATAGACACATACACACACACACACGCACACATACATTTACACACGCGTGAATATTGCACTTTTGTTTTGTGGGTTTCCTTCGCAGCAGCATGCTGCTGGCGCTGTGTTTGCATTTGGACTTTGCAGATGTAACTCAATGCGTGTGTGTGTGTGTGCTTGTATGCGACGGTATGTGTATGTGGCTGTGTGTGCTGCATGAATGAATGATGAAAGACCAAGCAAAAAGACGTTGGCTGGCAAATGAGAGTAGTAGGCGTGAGCACGAGCGAGGGAGCAAGCGGACAGGCTCTAGAAGACAAAGCCTCAAATGGGCATAATGAGCATAAGAAGGCGTCAAAGCCAAAAGTGCTCTCAGGCGCAGCTGGCCAGGACAATGCTGAAGGAATTGTGTCATATTATTAATGAAAAACCAAGAAAAAAATGCCAAACACACTGAGAGAGAGAGAGAGAGAAACCGAGAGACAGGGAGAGAGGGAAAGGGAATGTAGATTCAGATTCAGATTTTTAGACAGAGGCAAATGAGCAGCGGCTGCAAAAACAAAAACGAGAAACAAAAAAAAGAAGAAAAAAATAGAAAAACAGGAAGCTGAGGCACTTTTAATATGCAACAGTCTGGAGCTGTGTGTGCATGTGTGTGAGTGTGTGTCTGTATGTCTCTGTATGTGCTTTGCGAAATGAAAATGAAAATGAAAATCAAGCCCAGGCTACGGCACAAAAGCAAATAAACGCGCTGAGCGAGCGTCAAGTTATTTATTTGGCAATTGTTCTGCTGCTTTTTATTGTCGTCAGAGTTGCGGTGGCTGCGCTGTTTGCTTATGGGCATTGCCCCACCGAAACCACAGTCATCCACATGCCAGCTATACGTATGTGTGTTTGTGTGTGTGTGTGTTTGTGTGTGTGTGTGTGTGTGTGTGTATGTTTCACCACTGCGTGGTCGTCAAAGGTCAATGGAACAATTTTCAAATGCTGCGTACAACCGAAAAAAACCAAACACCAAAGTCGAGCTGCGGCTACTTGGGGACACGTTGCACCTGGGGGCAAGATATTGTGGTACACGGGGCAAGGGGCAGCGAGGACACGGCAGAAGTCTGGTACATTTGGGAAAATTATATTATTATATGTGCCTGTAGTTACGATCTTGTGTACCAACACTAAGTTGCTTATGAAAACAAAATGCGAACGAAATCATACCGAAATTTAATTTTTTTTTAATTTGCAGACAATGAATATAAATATACACAAAATATATAATTTTGTAAAGTATAGAAAATAAAAAAGAGAATATTAAAAATATGTGAAACATTGTTTTAATAAACACAAAACATAAGTTCAAACAAAATTCTGAGCTAATGGAATGCCCTTTTTAAGTATTTTGTATATTTATTTGAACTTATGAATGAATGAAGGATATTGTCTTCTTTTATTATTATATAAATCTTCTTTTTATTTTAAAAATTGTTTAAAGTTTTTTAATGCCTTATGAATTTTTATTTATAATTTTAATGTGTTTTTTTTTTTAATATATTGCATGTATATTTTTTATCTTTTTAAATGTAATAATTTTTTTTAAATTTACTTTTCTTTCGTTTTTAATTTTATTTATTTATTTTCTGCTTGAATGAAAGGGCACAAAATTATTTTTTTTACGTTATGATATTTGGACTTTAAAAATAAATTGTTTTTATACATATTCCTTAATATATAATATTCCCTAAAATCCTCAATCGACGCCTTAAAAATTAATCGATAAACGATAAATGAAACGCGATGCTTTTTCGCAATATATTGTTCAGAAATATCCATCTCTTAAATCTGCATAAATGAAATAGTTCAATTCAACTCACCTTAACTTTCCGTATTAATTAAGTCAAAAGTTGTCGCTTTCCAATTAGTTGGTTGTTGTCGTGTATATGTTATAAAGATTTAGTTGAACTAGCTGAATACTATAAATATTCCATTTGTTGTTTGTTTATATAATTATTATTATTATATTAAATATTTTATCAAATTTTGCGCAGTGTCATATACATATAATCGTATCATATATCTTTAATTAGATGTAATTATGATGAACATTAATATTGATGTATTCATGGGTGAGTTAATGAGTTTTAATTGTAATTTTAATTGTTCAATTGCGATTATTATAGCTATTATTATTATAAATTTTTGAATTATTTTTAGTTAGTTGCGATTATCGAATATGCATATGTTACGTCACGAATGTCAATGATTGAAAACTTGCTGAACTTTAATTTTCTTTTTTTTTTTTTTTTTTGTATTATTTTATATATTTGAATTATGAATAAGTTTGTATTGGATATTGTTTGTCATATAAACTAATTTCAATATGTCAAACTGTCGGCAATTTTATGGATATATATACATATATACACATAAATATACCAATATATGTATATACCATATATATAAAAACGTTCCCGTCCAATCTTGTGCGTGTTTCAGTTGCTTATTGAGTTTTTTGCTTGAGATTCGCGTTTGTTTAAGTTTATTATAATTTTTATATATCTATATATAATTGTATTACTTTTCTATATAATAGAAAATTTGTATTCAAATTGATTTTGGTTATTACAATTAATATTAAAAACCATTCAGCGAAAAAGTGGCCATCGTCCTCATCTGCCTCTTGTATTTTCTGGTACCTTCTTGTATATGTATATGGTAATGTATATATTTCTTTTGCAGCTTTCTTTCAATACTTACAATATATTTCAAAATTTTCATTTTCTTTTTGTTGCTTTCAACATGTTTAAGTTTGTGCTTTCAATTCGTTTTCAATTTTATTTTTGCCTATAAATTTGTTGAGTTATTAAGACTTTTTTTAATTGCTTCATTAAGAGTTTGAGTTTTGTGTTAGTTTATTTATTTTTATTTTTCACACACTTTTCTCTTGAAATTTTCTTGCACAAACACATAAAATTTTTGGTATATATATTTATTTTTATTTTTTTCTGTGCCCCTCACTCAATCATTAAAATATTGCTTAGTATATTAAAAGAGTATTTTATTTCAATTTATTTTTTATTTTTTTATATAATTTTATTGAAATTTTGTTGTCTAATTAGTTCTGACATCCATTGTTTGCAGTTATTTTGAAGACTGGAATAGAAATAGTAATATATTAGATATTTATTAGACGAGGAAGAAAATGTTGTTCATATATTTCAGATATATATATTTGATCTTTCTAGAATTTAGAAAGATTTTGTAAAATATCTAAAAATTAAAATTTTTATAATTATTTGGTAAGAATGCCTAAAAATAATAACACAATTTTTAGCCCTATCAATATTACCCTATCAATATTTCCCATCAATATTTTCAATATATCAATTTTGAACTGTGATAGAATCCTATCAACGTTTCATTCAAATATTTCTATTTGAAATCCGACTTTACTCGAACGTTCTTCACCCAGTTAAGATCTCAGCATATGTTTATGCTGTCAGAGAATTCCAATTTATTTAGCTGTAAGGCTGTCAATTGACGACTTGCACTATCCTATCATATATTCACACTATCCATAAGCAATATAAGCAAGTTGTTCACTTGTTGACAATGTCAGAAACAATTTCTTATGATTTTATTTTATGGCCACTTTTCCCCTCCCAAAAAAATGTGCAAGTAGAGGGAAAAGCACATTGTGGGCATAAAAGGTTGCCAATTCAATATGTATATACATATATATATATATATATATATGTTTGGCACCTGTTATACACACACACATACAGAAAACAATACTGAGACTGTGAGAGAGGAAAGGCTACCCACACAGTTAGCCTTCCACTTGACATGTATCTGAAAGATACGATTTCTTCTTTTTCCACATTTTTTTTTTTTTGTATTTTGGCTGCTGCAATTTGAAACATTTATTTGATGGTCAATTAGAAATTTGCCTGCCATTTGCAATTCGTTTTTCGCATTTCGTTTTTCCGCAGCAATAAAAATGCTGAAGAAGAAGCGGCAGCAGATGAACTGGGGCCAAAGCAACCAGTAAATAAAATACATAGATGATGAGATAGAGCTGGGCAGGAAGAGGCAACTGGGGCTGGAGCACGAGATGGCTGGTGTTTAAGAAGAAGAAATGTGTGTACAACAATGTTGCCCGCCTCGATGATGATGATGATGATGATGATGATGATGGTAGAATTTTCACAAATACACGCACACGCACGCACACAATGCAGAGAGCGAGCCTCGTGTCGTTATTTTTTGCTGTTTCTTACTTTTTTTTTTTTTTTTTTTTTTTTGCAAAAAAAAAGCACAAGAAATAAGAATATCAATTTCCTCCTGTTGGAAAGCGCAAGGCAAAAATGTTCAATTCCACGCACACGCATACGCACGCACACATATACATATACATAAATATATAAATATACATATATGTATTCCAAATAAATTCTATAACTGACTAGTGGCCCGATTTACCTGTTAGTAGTGCAGAATGTATTTTAATTCAATATTATTATTATATTTTTTTTTTTTAGCTGCTGTTGCTGCTCGAGCATCCTGCTGGGCGCTTAAATGTTGCCATGTACGCGTGTGCTTATGTATTAGTGTATGTATATATATAATTATATACATATAAAGATGTATGGTCACACTGTTTCGAGCTATCACGAGCACACGCACACGCACACAGACTCACTCACACACACACATACGCACGCTCGCACACATACACTGACAAATCGCGCGCGCAGTGTTAAGCGACGACAGACAACAAAACTGACACACACACACGCACACACACATACAAATAAGCAAGCACACACACGCACGCAAAGTCACAGTCACAAAAACGCAGACACAGGCACGACCGCGACGCGACTTCGCTTGGCTCTGCTGCTTTGGCTGTGCAGGGAAAAGGCAACTAACAGCACAACCCGAAACCGGAACACCAACTGAATACGCTGCCAGCCAGCAATTGCCAGCCAGGCGACGCTGGAAGTGAACACTGCAGCAGCAGCAGCAGGCGAATCGGAGTACTTCGTTAAGCTCGCTCGCACACGAAGGCACATCTCTTGCAGCAGACGGATTGGATGCCCCCAAACAGCATGGGGATGCTAAAAACGTGACTGGAACTCGCGCGTCCCGACACATCGTGATGCTCGTGCCTGGAAGCCAGCCAGCGCGAGCGTCAGCCTGGAAGAGCGACTCTGTAAAGAGAACGCATCATCTTAATGTTACTCGTTAACTACGTCGCATGTTATCTTAGGCAGCAACCTCAAGAACGAATGTGCGGGAAGCTGAGCATCTAAGAGAGAACGGTAGCAGTAGCAGCAACAGCAGCAGCACCATTGAGCTTTGCTTGAGGTAGCTACGCAGCGGAATGTGTGTGCGTATTTGTGACTGTGCGTGCATATACAGGGTGTGAATGCTGGAAGCTTTGCTTGGCGGCTCACTCAATTGAATGAGTTGGATGTTGAGTCTAATTGGATTTTAAAATTAACATTTTGAGGACTGTGCTAACTTTTTCTGAGTTGCAAAATGAATTAGTAAATTTGTTAATTGTCTAATCTTTATTCATATTTTTGTCAAAGCTAAAAAGATGATGAAATTAGAGATAATCAGATAAGAGATAACAGTTGAACTTTACTTTCTTTATAAAAACAATTTTATTTATAAATGAAAGCCTATTTTGTGGCAAAAGTAAATAAATAATAAAAAAATAATAAATAAAACAGATATATAATTTATTATATAACTTATTTATATTAATTTATTTTAACATAATTTTTCTCTTTATTCTCTTTAATTTAAAATATTCTTCTAAGCTCTACCGCGCAATTATTAATTAATAGTCTGTCAAATTAAAAATTTAGCTACCAAAATGTTGCCATAGCGGTGTCAGTTAAAATATTCGAACAGTTACTCTTTGCTTTTTGCTCACTTGACCCAAATCCTTCAATGCAAACGCAACTAATTCAAATTATTTCAAATTTCACGCACGTTCATTCATGCACAAGAGCTCATGCACACACACAAACACGCATACACACTTTCTATCTCTCTTTCTCTCCTCCACACATACGCATATAAGCTCACACGCACACGCTCTCGCTGTGTAGGTCCAGAGCCGAAAATGATTTATGACCTCTCAAAAAAATTAATTTAAAGTAAATTCGCATGAATGAAAAATGGCTTTTACAAACGGGAAAACTACAGGGCGCCCACACAAAGAGCTCCAAGTCGACAGGCAAACTTAAGAGAATTGTTAACTTTAGCTTCTGCGGCTGTTGCAATTGCTGCTCTCTTAAACAGGCCACTTGTAGGCGCTGCACTCGCTCTTAACACCAGCTTAAAGCTCGCCTCTCTCTCTCTCTCTCTGTTTTGTGTGTCTCTCAGCTGCTGTGACTTCCATTGTGCTTATCCCTGTTTGCGCTTCCAGTGCTCCTCAAACTTTTTACACACACACATATAGAGAAAAACGAGCCGAAGGCCATGGGAGGCTGCTCCAGCTGCTGCCTGGTCGTATTCGACTCGCCTCGCCTAGCCTCGGCTCTCTGCTCTCGGCTCGGCTTCGGGTTCGCTGCTGTCGCTGCATGCCGTTGGTATCCATGAATGAAGGCTGATACTGGCAGCTGGCGCGGGTCATTTGCGCCTGGCAAACAGCGCAGCTCACATCGCACGGACCCTGCCTGCCTCTGCATCGGTTTTTTGCAAAATTTTCTCATCTGCTGCTTTTGTTTTTGCTAAATTAACATTTTTGATTATCCCGCCTGGCTGGCTAGCTGCTGTCCTTGGTCATGCTCTGTCACTCTCTAACTCTGCTTCCCTCTCTCCCGTTCTGCCACGCTCTGCCAAGCACTCGCACGCATTTTGGCAACTCTTGCGTGTGTGTGTGTACGCGCTTTTTTTCATTGCATAGTTTGCAGCGCTGGTTTTTTATTCTCTGCGCTGATTTGTGTTTGGATTTTTATGAACTTGTTCATAGGGTCACATGGGATGAGTCAATAACTTCATTCAGCTTTTAATGGAGTCAGGGGATGTATCTTTAGGTATATATGTATATATATATAAAGCCATGGAACATATTAGACTATTTTAATACTCATTCACGAAATGGAATTAGTATTTTTATTCCTTATTATAATTTTATTTTTGTAGAAAGTATTAAGCTATTATTCTGTTATATTGTTATACACTGTTATACTGTTATACTGTTATACTGTTGTACTGTTATACTGTTATACTGTTATAATGTTATACTGTGATACTGTTAGACTGTTACTGTTACTGTTACTGTTACTGTTATACTATTATACTGCTATACTGTTATAGCCAATAACAATATTTTTCCAACCAGTCAGTATATTTCTTCTTTGAAGGGAAGTTGTTCAGTTCCCAAGTACCGCAGAAATTGCATGCATTTGGCTTTTATAACGATGTGATTTGCTCGTTATATATGGAAAACACGCCATCGGTCAAAGGCAGCAAGGCAAAGGTCAAAAACACTGTCGACTGCACTGAATGAATTTGTGGTATCCCAACCAAAAAAAAAGGCACAAAAAATACTTTAACCGACTCCCCGTTCTTATTAAAAAAATATATATATAAATTACGTGGAAGAAGGAACGGGAAAGGAAAACAAACAGAGAGAGAAGCATGAAAAATCAAAACAAATAAGCAAACAGGCAAGCAAACAAAATGCCAAGTAAATTAAATAAAATGCACGCAAGGTGACTGCGAAGGAGGAGAAGCGAAGCTGAAGGCGTGGCCGGGACTGTTAATAATATAACAGATGAACGGTTGCAGGCACAAGGTGGATCCAGATACAGATGCGCAGATAAACCTAGATATATACATATGTATGTATATATACACACTATAATGGAAATTAAGCAGTTAAGCAGCTTGCGACTGGGCAATACGATATAAAACAAAGAGATTTAACTCCAGCTTAAAAGTTGCCCAAAAGGAATCTAAAAGCTTGTTAAAAGCATGCAACTATTTTATATGTTTTTATTATTTATTTATATATTATTTATTTTATATATATCTTCGCATTGAAGAGCATAGGTATTAGGAAAGGTGTTGACACAATGAACAATTGAAAATCTTTTTTGTTTACTAATAAAGCACTTCCCGCTTTTGGATTTTCAGTACAGTTAAAATATATTGCAGTAAGCTTCCAGAAGTTATCTTAAAAATATATCAATGAAGAGCCTGACAGCAATTAATTAATAACTCTGGATTAATATATAATAAATCCAGCTTATATTAATATTTGCATATAAATAAAATATTTAATTTCCTTTAGATTTAATAGTTCACAGTTGGACTGAAAAGTAAGTGAACTTAGCCTTTCAGGTGGTGCTGCTATGACTACATTCCGCTTTGTAAGCTCAACAAATGTTTTCTGTTGGTTAATACTTAAAATACTTTAAAAAAAATAAATATAAAATATTATATAATGCAACAGCTAAAAATCCGATTCATTTTTAATTAAGCATAAACTTATAGAAACATAAAAAAAAAAAATACAAACCGCTTTTGGAAAATTGTGAACTAAAGGAATGAGCTGAGGAACTAAATGGGGAGTTGGCTACACAGCTCATATATAATGTGCTATACGAAAGCTCTATAAAAAGTGCCTAAAAAGTGATAAGCATCTGAGTGAGCATCAAAAGGGGGAACCGACTGCAAAGTGTGTGTAGATGCAACAGTCGGTTAGAAAGCTTCAAGCAGGAGTATTTAGAGATGCGCATGTTATAATATTTATCCATCTTGAAAAAAGAAAAGACATCAACAATCGAATAGTAGAAAAAAACAACGAACTATTCAGCTTCACTGTTATTCTTCAGTATCTCTATTCACAATTATATTAAAGGTATATACATATTTTCAATTTCCTCATTTTTGATTATTCATCAAACTCTCCAATTCCCCATTTCAATTACCAACTATCTGCACCGCTAAGAGGTTTACTCCAATCTTTTACTTCCTTTCAAATTTTTGGCAAAACAATTCAGCTAACCCGATTTGTCGCTCGTGCACAATTGACCCATTTTGTGTTTAAATATATATCGATGTATATATATATGTTTATATATAACTGCCCCTTTTTCCCTCTCCCTTCGTCTCTCCTTTCTATGTTTCAAAATCTGGTCCAGTTGGCATTTGGCTTGGCCACTGCTCAAATATTAATTCATATCAAGGTTTCGTCATTCATTTTGAATGTTCGCCGTTTGCTTGCGCCAGTCTCCATCTCTCTCTCTCGCTCTGGCCGTCTCGCTGCTCGATTCGTTTGGTCCGTTTCACTGGGATCGTGTAATGAAATTTAAGCAGAATTGTAAACAAAGTTGTGCAATAAAATCAACAAGCCGCAAATAAAGTGCAATTTAGAGCAGACTCTGGCCCAACAAAAAAAAAAACAGAAAGAGAGGAAAAAAGAAAACGGAAAGAAAATAAATAAAACTGGCAAAGAAAATAGAAAGAAAGAAAATATATAAAGCGCAAAACCTAACGCAAAAGACTTTTCGTTTTATTTTTGGGGCGTTCGCTGGGGTCTTTTTGTCAATATGCCGCCAAGCAGGGCGGCATGTTGGACGGTGGGCGTGCCTGTGCCTGATTTCACGAGCCATTTGCAAGAGTCCTTCATACAAAATGGTGGCGCTGCTGCCGCTGCTGCTGCAACTGCAGTCAGGATGTCAGCCAAGGCAGAAGACTCTAAAATTGCCGCAAATTGAAGCAAAGTCGGCGACATTTTATTGAAGCACGCCGTCACGCCGACAGGCAAGCCGCCCCATTCTATTCGCTTTTGGGGCTTCCTCTCATGGCAGATCCTTTTTGCTATTTGCCTTTGAGTGCAATACAAATGGCCGCTTCATTGTTTCAATTTGGTGCATTTGGTGCCCCGTGGTTCCAATTTGCCAGCCTGATAATTTATGCAAATTCCAAACAATTTACTTTGGCTCCGTTCGCTCTCACTTTTGCTTATTCACTTTGCCAATTGATTTCGTGACTCTCGACCCGAAATCACGGATGAAATGTGTGTCGAGGACACGGCTGCCTAAAATTAACAGCACCTGCCTTGGTCAGCACTCTCAGTCAAATTACAAATCAACGATGGAAAATTCAAGGAAAGACGAGCTTCAAATAATTTGTAGAAATTATTCTTCGAATTTCTTACCAGCACCACATGGCGTATGCTTGATGTATTTGTGTTATATATATAAGAGAAAGTTAAAATTAAAATTATTTTCAAGTAATTTATTTATTTGAGGATGGTAAAATATTAAAAAGCTTGGGATTATCAAGAATTAAGGGGAGTGGATTAGACGTAGCTCGAAAAGATGTGTACCACTTGACGTATGGGTAATTTTATTATTGGGTATTGGTTATTGGTTTAAATAAAGAAATAAATATAGAAAGCAAATATACTACATTTTGTAATTTAGATATAAATAAATAAAAATATATATAGTATACAGATTTATATTATTATAGCAAACTGACATATCGACATAGGTAAAAATACCAAAATTAATAAATACTCTATCATTTATGATTTTTTAAATGTAAATGGAAAGCTAAAAAAAGAATTAAAAACAATAAAACTTTTAAAATATATGTAAAATATAAATATGTAAAAATATAAAATAATAACTAATAGCTAAAAGCTAAATAAAATACTAATATGTAATTTAAGTCTTGAATTTAAGTTTTTTAATCTAAATGGGCAGACAAAAGTTTTTAATATACATATGTATATAAAATTGACAAATTTTTTTATTTATAATCCATATGAAATCATTTCATTTATAATCAATTAAAATCCATAAATTATCATATGACAATTTTTTTCCCTAATATCCAATCTTTCTAGTATCTACACATAGAGCTCACCAAAAAAAAAATTGAAAACAAAAAATATGCAAAAATTCATAACTCTAGCTAATCAACTCACATCAGGTCACGTCTGATCCACCGTTGGGACGATGCCCGAAAAGCCATTTGGCCAATTTATGTTAGCTACAGAAGCTGCATTCGGTTATTCTCTAGCAATTAAGTGCGTCCCCTCCGTAAGGACCATGGCATGAATGAATCTCGTATGCATTGAATCCTGGCCCTAGCCCAAAAATTGTTGACAGCCGTGCGAATGATATGCCAGCAGCTGCAGTTGCTGCTCTGCCACTTCCCTCACCATTCGCTGCACACACATAAAAATGGCTGAGTGCAGACAAACACACACACACACACACACATATACTGAGAGTTCGTGTTGCACGCCAATAAATCATAACGCGACGGCTCAGTCAGACGAACCCTGCAGTTGAGGCGAGTGTTGGCAACGGCAACGGCAACGGCAACGGCAACGGCAACGGTAATGGTGCAATCGGTCATGTTATTATTTGTTGCTGTTCTTGTTGTTCATAAATATACACTAACTCTGGGTAGATGTCTGTTCTCATACAAGTTGTCAAAAGGCATGAAAATACATATGAGAGCTTGTCAAAGTATAAAACAAAAAGTAAATTAAGTTTAAAATTATTTAAATCTTGGTATTTAGAATTTGCCAATATATGTAAAATACAAAATTAATTTATTTATTTGATATAAAATATGATAAATAAAAAAAAATATTTATTATATATATATATATAAATATATTTAAAATATAAAAATAAACTATAAATACAAAAAAAAAAAAATAGATATAAAATGTGTAATATAATAATTAAAAAAATAAAATAAATAAAAATTATTAATATATATATATATATTGGTGTAAGCTAATTTTTATTGATTATGCTAAATTAGCTAAATGTGTTTCAAATATTGTGTACATGCTTAAACTATTCTTATATTCTATAAAGTACAGTTCGAAGAATATTTTCGTTTAATTATCCACGCTCTGCTTGCAAAATCAACAATATATTATTTAAATCAATATATTTATTGAATACTTTATTTCACAAAAAAAATGTATATATTAAAAAATTGTATAAACTAAAAATTATAAAAATAATAATATTAATAAAATTATTAAATAAACAAATTTTTCAAATAATTAAAGAAAATTTTCATTCAACTACTTGTAATGCAAAAAAAAAAATTAAGTAATGCATTTAAAACTAATTTAAATAAAACAAATAAATTTAAAAAAAAAAAAAAAAAAAACATTCATATAAAAAATATTGAAATGTAAAAAATAAATATATAAATGTATTTTTTAAAAATTCAATGCAAGAAGGCAACAAATTAGACTAACCTGTAATTAAAGTAATCCCAAAACGTTTTTGTTTTTGTTGTTTTAACAATTTAACAAGGTCAATAAAATATAAAAAAAATATATATATGCACATTAAAACTAGAAGAAATAATATAGAACATAATATTGAAGCGGCTCTTCTTCTTAACAAATATCAATCGATTTATTATTATTATATAACTGCAATTTCAGTTGACAACTAGCAGCCCATCAACCTATCAACCTGCATTGGCACATAAATCATTGATAACTGTCAATTATATATAATTATAAACTTCTCATAGCACTTTAAGTTCATTTAACGGCAAGTGTATTCGAGCTGCGTCTATTCCTTCCGTTAATGTTTGCTGCGACTGCCGGCGTTGCAGTTGCAGTCAGTATTACTGCCACGGGCAGCGGCGCCCATTGCTTGGCCGCAGAGCGAGAAAACGGTGTGGAGGTGAGTTCGTTTCGCCTTGTTCCGTTGCAAGTTGACTTGTCATAAAAATTGAAATTGTTATCAACTCGTCCGTGCGTTCGACGTTGAGGATTATTGCATTAAAGCTGGCGCGTAATGGAAAATGTTCAGGTGCCGCGTCCACTGAATGGAAGCTGGCACTTATTGCAGACAGCGCAGCGAGCTGCACTTCCTGACCCACTCAATCCACTTCGTTCACCCGCCCGGCTGGCCGACAGACTCTACGTGAGCAGCGGATTAAAGTCGACAAAGTGTGGCGCTACAATGTGAGCCACTTCGGCGTCCTTGTTGTCGTCCTGGCGGCGACATGGCAGCGGGCTTATCGACAGCGCACATTGAATCGAGCTGCCAATCGCCGTATGTGCCGTAAAAAAACGAAAACTACGTGTTTCGGCATAAAAAATTATGCCAAACGTTGCTTATCGCATTTTACATTTCGCATTGACTGAAATACGCACAGCAAACGACGCGTCATTTCGCAATTAATTCCACAAATGAGCCAACTGACAGAGCTGAACAGTTTGCTGAAATGCGGTTGATGCCTCATTTGCAAAGTACTACGGCCATCGACATGGTATAAAAGCCCTGGGATTCGCTCAAACGCATCTATTATATACATACGTACATATGGGTGGAAGGCGGAGATACAAATTTAAATGTAGATTCCGTTATATAGGTACGACAGAAGATTGTGATACAATTCAGATTTATATGCATTGGCAGATGCATGCATGCATAAATTGTGTATATATTATATCGAAAATACATTTATCAACTATTTTATTCTATTCTATTTCATGTCCATATACCACATATATCCAGTAAAATATTATCCAAATGAGAGCAATTTTTAGCACAAATATGCTTCAAATATGTTTATTTTAATTACTATACAAAAAATATTTAAATTAATATATAATAAAAAAGAAAGAAAATTTGTTAGAAGTCTAAAAATGTTCATTATTACTTCAATTGATTAAAAAAAAAGTAATTAGTATATACTTTCATTTCTAAAAGAAAATAAATTAAAAATTTTCTATTCAAAATATACAATATTATATATAATAAAAAAAATATAAAATCAAAAATTAAAAATATAAGTAACATTTTTTAAAGATCTATTAGTTTACCTATAATTTCCTTTGGTAAAAAAAAAAAAAAAAAGTAATAATTTAAATATTTTATAAAATTACAAAATATGTTTATTTAATAAATTAAAAAGAAAAATACATAATTTATAAATTATTAAAGTCTCTAAAATTTAAATAATAACATTTTAAGGGAGAACTTTAGATAACAATTAAAAAAAAAACATTTAGTGTTTAAATCTTGAAAAAAAAAAAATTATAATTATTTATCATATGTTAAATATTAAAATTAAATAAAATAAATTAATTAAATTCCTAATCTTTTAATTGCTATTAAATAAAAACATTAATTAGAAATTCGTTTACACATCTCAAATCAATTTAAATATGTCAAACAAATTGCATGCAATAAGAGCTTCAATTACAGCAACAGAAGCAGCAGCGGCAGCTTAGTTAAACAAATTAAGCTGTCTCTCTCACAAGTTTCTAACCACAAATCAAACAAACCGACGATAAATATATAAACTGAAATGCTTTACAAAGCTTTTTTGAGGATTTGCATAGGAGATTGTCTAGTCACATGTACGGATGACCAGCTAACCGACTCTAGTTGCACTCAATTTAATTTCCAGTTTTCGGCCACGTTAAGCCATGAAAATTACATCGATTATTCAATCAGTATTTTTTTTTTTTCTTTTTTTTGGGCAACACGAATTTAAATGCACCTCCATGAATTGCGATGAGCGGAACATGACTCTGATATTGCGTTGAAAGTTTCGTTGTCAGCAGCAATTAAAACAACGCCCAAAAAATGCACAGGAATTGCAGCAGCAGCAAGAAAATGAAATACAAAACCCAAATGCAAAATGAACGAAAAAAGAAACAGATATAGTGGGGGTGAGAAAGAGAGGGGGCGAGCAAGAGGGAGTAGGGGGAGCGCAATCCTGCAGCAGAGGAGCAGCACAAATGAAATTAAATGCAACAAGAAACTTGAATATACTGCTGTAAGCCGACATTTAAATACACTTAGAAAAGAAATCCCATGAAACATTTTTGGTACATTTTTAAGCCTGATATAATTCTTCTTGATTTTATTTTATAAGATACTTGAATAATGTATTGAAAACGCATGATTCTAGTATTTCTGTTTTTTTAAGAGCAGAATAAAATTAATTGAATGGCTTTATTAATTCGTGATATCTTGAAATCTGAAAATTCCAACACATTTTCTCTGCATGTGCCCTTTTTTTATTTGCAGATAAATAAATAAAAAACTCTAAACATTGCTCAAATTT
Organism: Drosophila mojavensis; assembly: GCF_018153725.1. Taxonomy (NCBI): domain Eukaryota; kingdom Metazoa; phylum Arthropoda; class Insecta; order Diptera; family Drosophilidae; genus Drosophila; species Drosophila mojavensis. The sequence goes on from NW_025318858.1 coordinate 10,272,695, forward strand.
TGTAATAATGTCTTGATAAAATTAAATAAATATATAATGCAGTAAAATAAAAATATATAATATTTATAAATACCGGAACACTAGTTGAGCCTAACGTTCCATTCAACGTTCCATTCAAAATATCTTCTCTCTCACACATTTGCCATACATACCCCAGCGAGCGGCTAGTGTATAGAAAGCATGTGGCAGGCGGAAAAGCGTCAGTCGGTCGACAGTTTGGCTCTATGTGGCATAACGGTAAAGTCAGTCGTCCATCCGGGTTAGCCATGCTGCCAGCCACGTTCCATTTCCCCTAAACCCTTGCCCTAAGTCACGTCTATGTTTCGTTTTACATTCACATTTCTCTTTCCTTGTTCACAATGCCGAATTTTTGCTGCACACCAAATAAATAAGCACAAACGCACACACACACACGCAGTCACAGTTACAATCACTAACACACATATATACATATGTGTAATACACACACATGTGAGGCTCGCTGGCAAAAGGAAGCACAAACTAAACGCAGTCCAGTGTTTCCTGTAATGAAAACTTTACACATTTTTTTGTTGCTGTAAGACGTCAAAGATGCATTGAAAGCCCCGAAATAGAAAATGAAACTTGAAATAACGGCTTTTCGGTGAGACATTTGACTAACAGATGCCCAGTAACGAAAGAGGAAATCGTCGAACTAACTAGAAACTGTAATATAATATAATAATTTCATATATATTGAAATTATAAGCAACCCAAAAATATATATATATGAAGAGCATTGTATCAAATACTAATAAATACTAATTTTTCTAAGCTACTCGAATATTAAATACCCAGTAAATTAAAAAGAAATAGAATAAGGTGAATAGCAGAAAAGTAAAGACTGAAAAGTAAAATGTATATAGTCAAGAATATAATAAAAATTAATATAATAAATTATATTATATAATTGAAAGTTATTCAATTATCATGTTCATAAAAGATTGTTGGATTATGAAATTAAATTAAATAAACTGGCAAAAAACATTCTTGACTATATACATATATTTTATTTTTTGGGGAGAAAACAAAAATTCGTAGAGTAAAATCAGTTTTGATCTACAATAGAAAAGAATATATATATTTAAAAAAATTGTCTGCAAAAATATTTATTATATATTATATTATATATTCATATTATTATTATGTATTTATAATTTTCATAAAATAAGAGTAAACTATTTTCATTTATTTAACTCGCTTTCCCTCTTTTGCCCACACTCAAACCCAGCTCTACAAGTGAATCCACCCCGTTTATCTCAAACTATGACCAAAACACAATTAAAGTCGTATGTTACGCTGTTGCTGCCAGTCTTTATTTTTCTTTTTTTTTTTTAGCCATTGTTGCAGTAAATAAGGCAAAATTCTATTAAAATTGAAAATCCAAAGCACAGCACAAGATCCAGTAAGAGAAACAAGTAAGAAGGCTCCAGTCGAGACTGCTCGACTAGGAGATACCCTGAACCCTCTAAGCTGATATTATAATCATTCTGCACTTCTTTTATGCACATGCATCCACACGCACGCATAAGCCCGTGCTCTGCTAACTGCGCAGTAAGCAGCGACTGCGCTTGGGCTGCGCTGCAGTGTGAGCAATATTATGAGAATTTCTTTGTTGAATAATTTCTTTTGTAGACATACGATCTTAATGAAACTTTTAGAACGTAATCATATGGTGAATATGTGTGTACATTCTAAAGCACAAGTCTGTAGTACTTGAAATGCGTTTTTTACAAATTGGGGGAAAAGGGGGCGTGGTATCCAAAATCTGTAAATGACAAAATCTTTGTATCAATTGTCTTTATATACAACGCAAATTTGAAGACTCCAGGTCTGAAAGTGTTCAAATTAGGCTAAAAAAACAAAATCAATTTTTCGATTATTCTCGATAAAAAAGTTATCGGACGATTTATCGAAAAAATAAAGCAAACTCGTACTGCGTATGGTACACACGAGTATGCATGCCAAATTTCAGCTCTCTTGCTCTTATAACTTCTGAGATCGACGCACTCATACGGACGGACGGACGGACGGACGGACGGACGGACGGACGGACGGACGGACGGACGGACAGACGGACAGGGCTATATCGACTCAGCTCATCGCGCTGATCAAGAATATATATACTTTGTGGGGTCTGCCACGCCTCCTTCTGCCCGTTACATACTTTTTCACAAAACCATTATACCCTGATTTCCCATTTTCAATGGGTTCAGGGTATAAAAAGATTCTATATACGTACATACGTATATGTTTCGTGCTGTCTTAGCCGAGGGCACATTTGCCAGCATTGCAATTAGGGGTAAAAGCAACACGTTACATAATGCAAGCCCAAACAGGATGACTGCAAAAGAGGGGCACACTTCACATATTGAATAATTCATTGAAAGTGCAAATAGACCAATTGTAGTAAACTCTAAAGCTAGCAGTTATAAAACGGGGATATTAATGAAAATATAAATTTTAGATAATATTTGATATAGCACAATGAAAAGATAACTAGTGGCAAATTAAATGATGCCCGCTATTAGTAATGGCGTTGAGTAAATGTTAAGAATAGAATATTATTAGAATATGCATATCAGAAAATCTCTATTAGTTCAAAATTTCGAGAGATCCCTGTAAGATCGAAGCAATTATTTCACTTCTTACACTCACTCTTCTTTCTCTATCTACAGTATGCCTTGCTCTATCTGCCTCTATCATGCTGGTCTATCTCTATCATGATTCTGCGTATCTTTCAGTATATGTAGGTTTTCTCTGTTCTCTGCTCTCTCGGCTCGTGAAACCAACCGAAGAAAATAATATTCAATCGTACTCGCTCTGAGCAAGAGCCTTCGGTTCTTTTCGTTTTCGTTTTCTGTTGAGCGCCTCGAATTTACATATTCATGTGACCTCGTTTAACAATTAATGCACGCCAATACATACATAATAGAGTTATTGCTTAATGCTCCTTGGGATTACCTGATAGTATAATTAATATAGAATTATTTGCAGACATCGAGTGTCTCTACCTCAACTTCCCCTCATAGACTTATGTCTGTCTCTCTCTCCCTCCCTCATTAAACTTTCCTCTCTTTTTATCATTATCTCTTTCTAATTATATTTCCCTTTGCCTCTTTCTCACCCTCCAAGTCTTTTTCCTTTACTCTGTCTTTTCTCGCTCTTTCTCCTTCACTCTCCTTATCGCTCTGCCTTTTCTATTCATCTAACTGTATGTCAGTAATTAACTGACCATAAATTCTAAAAATTGAATAAACTTATCAACTAGGCCAGCAATCATTCTACCAATATCAACAATTAAAGTGAACGAAATAAGTCAATTCTCTAGTGGCCAAATTTAATGCCAATCAAAACTCGCTGTGATGCAAAAAATTTCACTAGAAATAACTTCAAACTAAATAACACATAACGAGTAGATATTTATTTTATTTTTTGGCACTCAATGTTCATTCCAAGGCAACAGAACAATTTGGTGCACAAGTGAGAAATGTGAGAAAAAAATAAAAATAAATATATATATGGCAAAATATATGTATGTAATATAGAAGAAAATAAGCAGGCAAAGGCAAATTTATTTTGCGGAACTAAATTGTAATAATTTTGGCAGCTGAAATATGCACAAAAATATTTTAATACGAGCTGCATAACCTCATCTCTCTCTTTCGCACTCGCTCTCTCTCTCTTTCTCTCTATCTCTGTCTCTTTTTGATCCACAGACATATGGAGCACAGCATAGCCATATAAAGTGTGCATATAAAAAAGGAGTTGAGCTCCCCCCCCAAACTCGCCTTAAAGTTGTCTAGTAGTTTGCTGCCTGACGTTGAGTCTGGCATTTGGCCAAGTTCTTTTCTTCTTTTATTTATTTATTTTTTTTTTATCCACTACCAACTGCAGTTGAGGCAAGCGAACAAACAAACAAAACGCCGGCATCAAGGGCTGCATATTAAATTTGTCATTTCGAAGTCAAACTGTGGGCGTGGCCAACTCATCCTTGTTCTTGCTGCTGCTGTCGTTGTTGTTGTTGGCTGCATCCTGTTGCCTGTCCAATTGCAGTGCAATTTAAAAATCCATTTCGCATTCGCTGGCCATGAAAATTGAATTATCTTTCGCCGCGGCGCATCAAAAACAGCGCAACAGACCAAAAATATATATTGCGGCCAGCAACTGCTGCAGCAAAATATTATTAAGCAACAGTCAACAGCAGCAACAGCAGCAGCAAAAACTACAACAACAACAACAACTCTCTCACATATAACCACTTTTGACAATACGCTGACTGCACGAGTCGACCAACGTTGCGTATGCGTAATCTGTGTTCGATGCGAGTCTGACAAAAAGAGCAAATGCGTGTGCGCATATATGCATGTGTGCGTGTATATTTGTTGACTTCACTGTATATATACATAGTCAAGTTTTTTAATAATTGCACAATGAAAAAGCTTTCCAGTTGATAAATCGAATGGCGGTCATGAATGCGTAAAATATTTAATACATTATTCAATATATATATGTATGTATACTAGAGCACAGCCGGGATATGTGCTATTAGTAGACACTCTTTATTTATAATTTGTTTAATTATATAACAATGAAATAACGAAATAAAATTTAAAATCTAACTATTATTATTTTTATAAGAAATTATAATTATTATTTATATTATAAATATTTTTATATTATCTGTATTAAGTAATTTTAATTATTTCATATACAAAATATAATCAAATAAAATATAATATCTAAATTTTATTATTTTTGATTTATTTTTATTTATTTATTTATTATTTTTATTTTTTTTATTTATCACATTTTCTATATTTTAATTTAGAATCTTCAATACATTATATATTATAATTTTTATATATTATAATTATTTCATACAAAAAATATAATCAAATAAAATTTAATATCTAAATGTTATTATATTATTATTTTTAATTTTTTTTTTATATATATATTTTAATTTAGAATCCTCAAAGCATTATATATTTTAATTTAAAATCTTTAATATATTATAAAAAATTTTTATTTTATCTTTAGCAAGAGATTCTAAAAATTTTACAAATTAAATTTAATAGTAAGAGTATTTCTATTTTCACTTAGTATATGCACATTGTCAATAGCAAAATTATGTCAAATATTTAGTCAACAGAGCACACAAAGTTCAGACAAGTCAACAAATAAATTTGATTTATATTATTAAAAACCAAAAAAAAAACAAAATTTCGTTTCCAAATGTACGTTTAAAATATGATGATTTAGCCACTCAAGCAGAGTTCCGCCGCTCTTAGCAGATTGCCATAAAATAGACCAGAGAAGATCGGCAATATGACGTCAATAATGGTGCTGCTCTTCCTGTACATCATTCTGGATGTCAACTATTTTATACGCTGTGCATTCACGCTGCTGATGGTGCACCTGAACCAAGACAAGCAGGCAATCACGGAGACGACAAGCATCTATGGCATTTGTACGCCACAAGATGCGGACATCTTTCTGCGGCACATGAACAACGCACGATATCTGCGCGAGCTGAACTTTGCGAGTATTCATTATTATGTGGTAACCGATGTGTTCAAGTTTGTGCGGGAGAGGGGCGGCTCAATAGTACAAAGCGCAGTGATGCTGAGATATCGACGCTACCTACCAATTTTACATCCATACAAGGTCGAGACAAAATTGATCTGGTGGGACGAGAAATCCATGTACTTTGAGCAGCAATTTATCTCCGTTTGCACTGGATTCGTGCACGCCGTGGCCCTCTCCAAGCATCAGTTTATCGATTTCAATGTGTTCGATTTGCTGAGCTCTTACCCCGATATTGCAAATCGGCCGGAAATACCCGATGATCTGAGGCTCTGGCTGGAGGCCAACGATGTCTCGAGTAAAAAACTATATACAGACGGCTCTCTGGAACACGAAAATTTTTACGATTGTCGAGCATCTATTTAGTAACCATTTTATAGATTATCGCCACAGTCGAGACTAACAAATTTTTACATTTAATCACATAAATGCAATATCATCAATAAAAAATGTTTTCTTTTTTTTTTTGACATAAACATTGGGAATAGCTAAAGCTTAATATCTGCTTAAAATATCTGTTCAAAATGGCAGAAATTATCAGAAGGATTATTCATTTTCATGCATGAGCAATAAGTATATCAATTGTAAATATAAAATAATAACTGTTAATATATATAGGATGTGTCTAAATCCGGCAATCAATTAAATAATAATAATTAAGAAAGCTCTAGTCAAGCAACTGATATTTGAATAATAAAAATTCGCACACACGAAATTTTAACAAAAATCGAAATTCTATAAAGTACATATAAAGTACATAATATACATACATTTAAAATTTGCCGACTCTATATACAATATATACATTATGAATTTATGTACATATATAGGATTTTTTATAAATATAATTTTCATTATTATTATAACTTATTTATTTCAATAAATCAATGGATCCATATAAAATTCATTTGTAGTATATTAGACCATTCACATTAGAGATTCACATTTAGCATGTTAGACTATTCAAATACATTTAGATAACTGTTAAGCACTCTAATCTGCAACTAATTTAGTCGATTTTACTCTCAAAGAAATATTGATAGCAGTTTTCTGCTTAAGCAGTTACCCATACATCACTTAAAATGCATATATGTATATGTAACCCGTCAGCATACATGTACGTATATTTATCATGCATGTATGTGTGTCTGGCATACATATAAGATACGTGTTTGCCAGCTTATGGTTTGCAGCCACAGCCACACATCATGTTGCATATATGTATGTCTATCAGAGGCTTTGCTGCTCTTGTTTTTGCCTGGCCCATTTATATCAATTTCAATTAGTTTGTGCCGTACTTTTTGCCAAACATGCCCCCACTCTCTGTCAATCTCTCTCTCTCTCGCTCTCTCTCTCTCTCTTTATGCTAGCCAAAACTTGGCACTGGCTCAAAATCCAAATTAATAAACATTACAATTGCGGCAACAAGCAAATTTGTATAGTCATAATCGCTTCAATCTGTCTGCTTCCCACTTTGCCTCGCTGTCTGACTGGCTGCCAACCAGTGTTGGCTAAGTGCATTTGAACCTGCGGCTTTTCCAACGGAAGCCGCATTTGGCAAATACGTTAAGCTAAAAGCCTCAAATGCAGGTAAAGCCCAACAGCAAATAATAAATAGCTGAACGAGCTAGACACAAGAGAAATTAAGCAGAATTCATATAATTTAAGTGAAGTAAGTTGCAGATATTCTTTCAATTAAGACATTTGCAACACTATTGAGTGCATTTTTAAATACATAATTAATAATAATAATAATAAAAATAATTATTTATTTCTAAAAATTTTATTAAATCGAGTGTAGAGACGGGTCAGCTCGTCATTTTCATCAAGAAAAAATTATTCTTTATGGGAATTTTATTTGGATCGCCTGATCGAAGTTATTCTAAAGAAAAAAAAAACAACAAAATGTAAAGTATTCGACTTAGGGCCAGTTTGGATGTGCTTATATATAGAATTACACAAATTATTAGAACGACCAAAGCTAAGCCGGCAACGCCACATAAACCGATTAACAATTCACTTGAGTCATCTTCGTGATCTATTTCTGTTTTTATTGCCTTAAGAGCCTCGTCATAGCCACATATCTTTGGAATTATACAATTGCCGCTTGGCAATATTGCATATCCATATTGCATTTAACTCGACATCGATTAGGAATCGCTGGCATGTAGTCGGGACAGCGACTTTCAATCAGGACAGGCATATAGTTATTTTCCTAAATAAATATATATATATATTTTGATCATTCCAATCATAATATAGACATTCACCTAGCGCCGATCCATATTGCCATGTAGTACATATACTTGTGCCGTTAGTATTTCGCGAAGTAAGCTGAAGAATTACTGCACAGCTTGTCTTTAAGCTTCTTTCACTTTTGCTGGACTAAACATACAGTACCGAGCAAAAATGAGTGAATGTTACAGAACTTTGACTTTCATCACGCATAAAAATTAAACCATACCAGCAAATCAACAAATTTTTTTGTGTGTTTGTTTATTAGTGTATTCTTAACAAATACAAAAAAGTTGCAAGGCTAAATTAGCAAAATTCAAAAAATTAGAAATAAAAAACCGAAAAAATCCACATAAACTCAATTTTGCACGTTTAAAAAAAAACTACTAAAAACTAAAGAAAAACTAAACATTTTTAATATTTAGTCCAAAACCTTTATTAGCAATAATTTTGTTGACTATTTTTGGCATGCTCTCAGCCAAACTTTGAATAATTTCTTTCGGAAATTGGCTCCACTCCCCTTCTACGCGCTCCCATAAGCTGTCAATGTTCGTTGGGGCTGCATCATACTGTCCCAGCCGTCTTTTCACTATTGAACACAGATTTTCAATAGGATTGAAGTCGGGATAGGATTTATATATAGACTCTATATGTATGGAGCGAAAATTAGCTTAAAATTCTGCTTTCCTATCCATTCCTAAATAATCTTTACAGTATGTTTTGGATCGCCATCTTGTTGAAAACCCTTTCTCTGTGGGGACACGCACATTTATCAGTGAATTTGGGAAGATGGGCTTGAAGAATATTCATATTATCCTTCCTCTATGTAGAGGATCAACGTTCTACCAAGAGAAGCATCCCCAAACCATAATGCTGCCGCAGCCATGTTTGACGATTTCCTTTACATGATGTCGTTGAATGCGTTCCCCAGGTCTGCACCAGCAATATTGCTTTCCATATGATTGGAAACGGTTAAATTTTAATTCATCTGACCAAACAACTCGTTTCCAATAATAAATGCTCCAGTTTTTGTGATCCCTTGCAAATTTCAAACGCGCCTTCATATTCTTTTCGGACAATGCAGGTTTGTTTTTTAACGAATGATACATATCCGAGGCCACGAATTTCTCTTCTAGCAGTCCATTTGCTAACATTTTTATTAATTGCTAGAGAAACACCCTTTGGTGCTAGCAGCTTGTTTTTCTTAATTTTCGACATCATTAGGCGAGCATCAGAGCCCGAGAACAGTTTTTTGCAACCTTTGACTTGAGTTTTCGGAGTCAAATTTCGGCTGATTCAAAGCTTTTCGGCAATAATAAGCGAAGGAAATCTCTTCCCGGTCAGGCACACACCACTATTTTCAATGTCGACTGAAATTTTCCACATTTTAAAATTATATTTCACCAATTATTTTAAATTTGTTGCGAAAAGAAAATGTGCTTCAAATCGCTTTACAAATAAGAATATTAAAAGGACTAAGATAACGGTAAATCTACATGCTCAATCTACGACTAAGAAGAATACCCAAGGAGCTAAGTTATGGGGAAATCTGGATGATTTCGGCTGAGAAGAGAAGTAGAAGAGCCAAAGTATTGGCAATTATGAAACGTGCAAAATTGAGTTTATGTGGATTTTTTTGGTTTTTTATTTTTCATTAATTGAGTTTAGCTGATTTAGCGTTGCAACTTTTTCTATTTGTTAAGAACAAACTAATAAACAAGTATAAAAAACAAAATCTTAATTTGCTTGTATGGTTTAATTTTTATGCGTGATGAAAGTCAAAGTTGTGAAACATTCACTCATTTTTGCTCGGTACTGTATGTCTACATAAAATGTCAATTGCTTCGCAGAACATTCACTTGAGAACTAAGCGTAACCATTTTATACATTATATATCGCAATGTAACTTTATAAATAATTTACACTTGAAGAAAAAAGCTGAACCTCTAAATATGCCAACAATAATATTTCTTTATTAGAAATATAATTATTGAAATAATGACTTATTATGAATTATTATCCTTATAAATTATTTTATTATTAACTGTTTAATTTTGTTCAGTGTAGATAAGCCCACTCACTGACTGTTACGATTGCTGTTACGATTATAGCCACTGAGTAATTTTGGTTTTTATATTACTGATATAAAATTCCAGTCGTTTATTTGTAAGGCCGCGTACAGCAGTTGATTAAGCTCAAACTGTTAGAAATTAGAACCTATTAGGACTCCCTGAGGTTCACTTAAATTAATATCGACTAACAGCACACAATTGGACAGTTATCCAACGATAAATATTGGGCCTTAGTGCATTTGTATAGGTAATTACTGTCAAAGCTTTAGTAGAGAAGTTTGACTAAAAGATACACTGTGATCTTTATAGTACAACATAAGTAGTAGTAGTTTAACAAAATTGTGGTTCCTTAAAAAATGCAATATTTTCTTCATATATTAATGCCAATAAAGTTTGATAATTTGACTTATTAAACAATACTCTATTAGATATATCTCGGCAGAAATGCTTTAAATTATTTTATATACTCTCCACGGAAACTCTGAATTGAAAAAATAAATAAATAATTAATTAAATAAAATCAATTTTCTTTATAAAAATTAAAAGAAATTAAATTAATGTTCATGACGTAAAAATATTTCCGGGCTGTAAATTATTATTTAATAAAACTTTAATAAATTCTGGAAGACAATGTCATAAAATGTGTAATTATTTTGACTCACCCGAGTATGTTTACATATATTATAGATCTGCGTATAGATGATAATATATATATATATATATATATATATATATATATATATAAATACATAAATTAAAAAAAATTAAATTCTATATATCTTTTGAACTAAACTCTGAATGGAATAAATTTTTTTTTATATAAAATAATTTTTATAACTTAACTTTTAAGTTTCTGGTCTATAAATTATTAAAAATTTTGCAAGAGCATATCAGAAAATGTGTGCTTATATCGGCTCAATCGAAAGGGTCTACAAATACAATACATAAAATACCGCTGATATTATAGCATAAGAATAAGATCAAAATATATCTATTTGCTGGAGACCAAGTCTCTAGTGTATTCGAGCGTCTAGTCGCGTCGGCTGTGTTTGACCTGTACAAATATTTGAACCAAAAGTGATATATTAATATGCGATGAATAAATGTATATATCTAAGCTTCGCCGTTCGCCGTCGACCAACTGATTAATCTAATCTTGACGCGTGCTGACAGACAACCTGAGCAGCTGCATTGAGATAAGCTAACGCCGGCGACATTTACAGCATCCACTTATTCAGTCTTAAGCGGAATGTTGGCCAAGCTGTTGCCGTTGCCGTTGCCGTTGCTATTGCTACTGAGCTGTGTGGCATGCCACACGCAATCCTTGCAGTTGATCAACTGCAATGCAACACAGTTGCTTGCCCTGAAAGATGTGACAACGCTGAGCAGCTTACGTCTGTACAACTGCAGCTGGGAGCAGCAGAAGCTGAAGAATGCAATTTTCTTGCGCTTCAATCAACTACTCAGCCTGAAATTGGAGCGCAGCCAACTGAATTCCTTGGAGGACTATGCGCTGCATGGCTTGGCACGCTTGCAGCACCTCTCGTTGGCCAAGAACAATTTGAGCGTGATTAAGTCCTGGTCCGAGGAACCGTTGGCCGCCCTCACCTCACTCGACATCAGTTTCAATGCCCTAAGTCGACTGCCTGCCAACGGCCTCGAGCAATATCCCAATTTGCAGCTATTGGATTTGAGTCATAATCGTATCGAGCATCTGGAACCGGACTGCTTTTACAATCTATCACATCTGAAGCACTTGCATTTGCAATATAATCAATTACAACTAATTGCCGTCACCTACTTTCATGGCCTTCACCGTCTCTCCAGCTTAAGCCTTCAGCACAATCGGCTTAAGCAAGTGGAAGCTACATCCTTTGAGAGCAACACGCATTTGCGCTCGCTGCGCTTGGAGCATAATCTCCTAGAGGATTTGCAATTCCTGAAGGATGCTGGCCTGGCACGTTTGATACATCTCAACTTATCGAGGAATTCGCTAGAGCAGCTACCGCCTTCGGTATTCTCCAAAAACTTTGAGCTACAGGATTTGGATTTGAGCTATAATAAGCTAAAGGGACTGCTAAACAATAGCTTCATAGGACTGGAGTCTTTGGAGGTGAGTTAAGGGAAGAAGATCCAGGGAGAGCGAAAGATCAAAAGCTCATTTCATGAAGCAAGAAAGAAAGAGGAACAATAAAGCTGAGGATATAATAATGAAAATGAAACTCTATCAGCGACTATGAAGATATTATAGTATTGGAAAGTCCCCTTCGCTAAGAATACATAGAGATCAAGGGAAATTGAAAGGCATTTTTATAAGAGCAGTGCTGCAGAAGTTTATAATTTATTCAAATAAGTATAAACCTAAACAGCAGCAGAGTATGTGTGAGTGAAGATTGTAAGCGAGAGCGAAATTGAAGCTAAAACCCGAAAAGAATTATAAAGCGGAGGTGAGCTTAGAGTGCTGAAACTGGCTTAGAGATGGGAGAAAACAGAAACAACTCAGACATTTTAAATGTTCTCTTATTCTCAGAACATAAATATATTACAACTTGCCTAACTAACCATAAAAGTATTCAGGAACTATCTTAAATCCCATTAAGATTATTTATCTTAGCAAAAAAAAAAACCAATTCAAAGAAACTACAAAATTGCAACTTTTTATATGTATATAAGTATACATATAACCTTAAAGATAACAAATTATCTCATCTTATCTTATATTGTCTTACGCCCATAGCGCATCAATGTCAGTCATAATTATTTAGAGCACATCGCCGCGGATGCTCTACGCCCACTGAGCACCCTACTACAGCTCGACTTGAGCTACAATCGCCTCAACTCTCTACCCGAGGATCTGCTGCATGACAACAATCAGCTGAAACAGGTTGATCTGTCAAGCAATCAACTGAATCATTTACATCCTGCGCTGCTCCACCAATTGACGCACTTGACTCGATTGAATTTGGCTAGAAATCACCTGGAAGAGGCCAGCTGGCTGCAACAATTGGCGCCTGGTCTAAATCGTTTGGCTTTACGTGTGGATCTCAGCTCGAATCGACTGCAGTCGCTCAATTTAAGCAGCCTGATCTTCTTCGAGCAAGTGCAGCTGTCGGACAATCGCTGGAACTGCGCCTGGCTAGTCAAGCATATGCTGAGAACGCCTCCCACTGCCCTTAACTTTGCGCGCTCTTGGCCAATGCTGAGCGCCTGGAGCGTTCAGCAATTGTTGAGCATAAAAGGCATCGATTGCTTCGATGGCCAACAGAATCGCTCCATTGTGCTACTCGATGTGAGTGCGGCTAGACAACAGGCGGCACCGGACTGCGACTGCCAAGTAAGTCTTTGGCTAAAGTCTAACTGATCTGATCTGATTTGATCAGATTTGTCAAGTCATACTTTTATTCATATGGAAGTCCTCGCAGGAGTCTAGCAACGAGCTGTATACCTTGACGCCTCCTTTAACCTGGCCCAGAATTCGCACAGATCGCTTCGATTCGCGCTCAGTGATCATCTGGATGCTGGCAGCCATTGCGTTGGCTTTTTCAGGACTGCGCTGGGGTCAACGTTTCATGGATCGCAAAGAGCGCGAGAGAAAGTTAAAACAAAATCAAGATAAGGTGAGTGATCTATGAGAGATCTAAGATCAATATGTGATCAAGCTTTAAAGAGATATTTGAAAAATATATATGGAATTTTTTAGAGATAAATTTTAAAATCTATGAAAAATCTCTAAATAGTATATCAATGACTATTAATACATCAGATCAGAGATTAGAGATCAATTAAAGACCTATAACAATTGTATGGACGATCTCTGAAAGATCGATACATGGAAGACCTACAAGAGCTGTTTGAAATAGAAATGATAGAACTAAATGAGAGCTAAGAGTAATTTAATAGTAGTCGATGAGAGGTTTAATAATAAAGATTATTAAGCTGTGAGACATCTATAGATAGATAAATAAAACTTATATTTGCGATTTATGGGAAATATATGTTAGGCCATTGAAAGCTATATTGAAGAACTATTAGAGATTTATTAAATAATAATTTAATATACATATATTAGACATATAATGCAAGACGAAAGAAAACAACATAAATGATATGAGGCATCTATAGGAGAACTATCAATAATTAGAGAATATCAAGCCAATGTAACATATTTCCCAAAAAGAATATAAGCCATAGACATTAGGAGACACTTTCTGTAGATATATATATAGTACATAGTACAAAGCAAAAGTCCAGTATGAATTGTATGAACCAATTAAAATATAATCTTTTTTTTTAGGTTCAATGAATTCTATATTTATGTGTATATATGTGAGTTATATACGAATTCATATTTCTGAAAAGAACACAGATAAGAGGCAGTAGAAACAAACATTTCACTTTCTATTGAACTTAAGAGAGCATTGTACTGCCTGTAGATCAGTTTAATTCTAAAGATTCTGCTATTTGTAAATTATAGAGTGTATGTACAATTCAACTCTGGTAAATTCTATAGACAAGCAAATAATTCTCATAAAAAACATTCTCTAAATACGTAAATTTACCTTTCTAGCAGCAGCTGATCAAGGTGGAAGCCTAAAATCTTCGATACGATCGAGAAAGATCCTAGTAAGAATAAACACAATAACAGCTACATTTTATATAATTATATGTTAACTATAATTAAGCAAATCTTTATAAACAATTTCAACATAATCTTTAAGAGCTAATTATTAATAAAAATAATAATAAATCATTTGTAGAGTCGTTCGATTAGAGGGGCGTACTTCTTATGTACGATATTACGCCGGGTCTTGAGCGTGGGTCCCAGCTCGCCCGTTGGCACGGAGAATTCGTGTGGCAATAGAGCAAACTTTTGGACACGCTGCGCCGATGAGATGGCTTTCAGATTGGCGCGCTTGATGCCCGCATCGATAGCTTCGTACAGCTTTGGCTCCGCATTGATATCTAACGCTGCGGCCAGAGATCTCTCATCGTTGGGCAATTGTAGATCAGCGGGTATATTAAGCAGCTGCGACAGATGCGTCTGGTTCAGTCCCAGCTCTTGCAGCCAAGCAATTGTGTCGCCACGCAGCTCATCGAGTGGCAGACCCGTATGCGGATCAGATTTGGTCTTCAGAGACAACAAGACAGTCAGATACTTGCGATGATCGCCGACCAATAAGGCATTGCTGATACAGGGCAGCTCCTCCTTGATCAGCTCCTCGATGTGCACGGGCGGTATATTCTCGCCGCCCGCTGTGATAATCAGCTCCTTGATCCGGCCGCAGATGACGAGATTGCCGTGCTCGTCCATGTAGCCCATGTCGCCAGTGTACATCCAGCCATCGGGCTTGATGGCCTCCTCCGTCTTAAGCGGCTGTCCCAGATAACCCATGAAATTATGCCGTCCACGCGTCACAATCTCGCCCTGACCCTTTGCATCAGGCTCATGGATCTTCACCTCTATACCGACGAGTGGCGTACCCGAACTGTAGAGGTTTGTCATAGTCTCGTGGAGTGTGATCGCGCCCGCCGACTCCGACATGCCATAGATATCTCCCAGTGGCATATCCAAACCCAAAAAGTAATGCTTCAGCTCGGACGATACAGGCGCTGCGCCGGTTAGAAAAGTTTTGCATAGATCCAGGCCCAACATCTGGCGAATGGGTCGAATGAGTCGATGGGCAAACCAGTATTTCGCTTCACCGTACAGAGATATTTTCTCGCTGCAAAATTGAATCGAGATTAAAGATAAAGATTAATTACTAATGAATAGTTGCTGACAAAAGACCGAAGTCTTATTTATGGAAATATCGATAGAGCTGGCGAATGATTTTTATACCCTGAACCCATTGAAAATGGGAAATCAGGGTATAATGGTTTTGTTTCTTATTTGAAAAGTTCTCTTGACAAGTTTACAGGCAATTTTTAGGACATTATATTAAACCTGTTAAGACACACTTTTTTTTAATTATGCTGTATTATGTAGTCGATCTTATGCCTTCAAAGTATCTATTCTAGCAGGTGAAACCATATATCCGACTACACAATACTCCTTGATTCTAGTTTTGGATCAGATTTCCTACTCTTCACTCCAACGAAAGTCATTCAGGAACCTCTCTCGTTTCACAATATATTTAGAAATAACTCACCCTGCGATCTTCGCTAGCTGATGCTGTTCGACGACATCCCGCGCCTTCGCCAACAGATAACGGGAGTACGGGCTCGCTTTGGCCTCCGCTGCGACCAGACGCTCCTGGAATTTCTCAAAGACGCGTGGCACTCCGAACATTCGGGTCGGCTTGGCCTTCTGGAAGGTGCGCACCAGCGTACCCTTGAGCGCGTCCCTATCGGCAAAGTACACACAGCCGCCATGCTCCAAGGCCAAGAAGACATCAAAGATCTGGGCCGCAATGTGACTCAGAGGCAGATAGCTGACAATACGCTCGCCACCGAGCTCCGTATTCTTCAGCGTAGCTCCGACGATTTTCGTCTCAAAGACCAGACTGTCGTGGGAGAGCATCACAGCTTTGGGCATGCCGACTGTGCCCGATGTGAACACGAGCATCGCGCAATCATTGGCATAAATTGCACTCTCCCTCCGCTGCAATTCCGGCTGCAGTTGCTCCAGGTCCAGTGCCATCAAATGCTGCCAGCTGAAGTAGCCCTCCTCCTGATTGACAAAGGACTCGTATGGCCCGTGCAGCTGAATCACAGTCTTCAGTCGCGGTAGCCGATGCTTGATCGCACGCAGCTTTGCCATTTGCTTCTCGTCATCAACGACACAGACGGTCGCCTCGCTCGTCGCCAAGGCATGGAAACACGCCTCAGCCGAATTACTGGGATAGATGCCAGCCAAAACGCCGCCGGCACGCAAAGCAGCCAATTCGGCTATAAACCATTCCGGGCAATTGAAGGCCAATATGCCCAACGAGCTGCGCGCCTCCAAACCAACGTGGAGCAGCATGCGTGCTGCCAGCTCCACTTGCTGTTGGTACTCCTCATAGTTGAGCGTTATCCAATCCTTTTGCTCTGGTCGTTCCCAGACCAGGGCGGGCAGCTTTCCAAATTTCTGGCAACTCTCGCGAAACAATTCCGGCACTGTGTATACTCCAATCGTATCCTGTTCGTCCTTCCGCAATAGGACCGCCTCGTGCAGTGAGTTGCTCGTGTAGCTGTTCGCCGGCCTCAGCTTCTCCATGTTGAATAAATGTTGAGGCAGACGATCAAGCGATATTTAAAGCAGACATACACACACTCTCTACCACTCTCTCTCTCTCTCACTCCCTCACTCTCTCCCTCTATGTGTTGGGTTAATACTCTTGCCTGATAAGGCTGGTGTGCAGCCAGGCGAACATAGATGACGTAGCTTCTTAATACTATCTTAGGGTATGCGACTGTTCGTGTCTGGCTTGTGCCTGACCTGGTTCTATGCATGACCCCTCTGTCATCTTAATCTTCACGGGACCAGCATACCATTATATATGTATAATACGTATGAACATACATATATATATGTATATGCATTCCTCACAATCTAAGTACGTCTGATAATTTGGAAATCAGTCGTTAGGCGGCTGATAGAATTTCCGAATAAACAAAAATAAATGAAAGGAACTTTAGACGTCTGCACACCCTATCAGTAATGCATGTGTATAATATATATATCTACATATGAATATGCAGTGATTTTCCAGATGTCTTTTCTGTCCAGTCATGCTTAGAATTACTTCAGATGTAAACTCTGGTAAGCTTTTCTTCTTCTTAATATTACAAAAGAAGAATAATCTTGCAGTCCAGTGACGTAAATCAGTATAAAGGCATTGACTTTTATAATCTTACAAGAAATCTTGACAGAAGAGAAATTCATAAGAGGTTTACAATGGTACTGTGAATGTAATATCTACCACGGATGCTCGATAAACTTATATCTTCGATAATTATCGATATCGAAAGCAAAAATATCGATTCTCTCATACTACTCTCATTTTACCTATACGGTACAGTAAATGTATTGAGCTTAAAATTACTCTCATGACACAATGGGTAAAGCAATAAGTCACTCTATACACATAGACGTATGAATACTATACAATTTTACAGAGATATGTATGTATGTACATATTTGCATTTTTATATTATTTCAATTTTCATCATCAATGGAATCCACCAATGCACACATCTACATATGTATATGCATTTTTATAGTATATAGATAAGAGCTCTTCGTATTTCAAAATATCGGCTCTTGTTATCTCCAATTTTTATGTATGTATGTACATAGTATATACTACATTAATATATATATGTACATACATACATATTATGCATGTCTGACCTCTCATAATCTCCGCAAGTCGCCCTATGCCTATGGCAACATGAGCACGTCGTGCACATACATACATATATACATATATGCACGCATACATGCATACATACATATATTCATGCATAAGTATATGGACATTGCCCCTATCAACAATCATAATATATTTGCTTTCATATTTCATATTCAAAATTTAAACGTTATGCTTTGTAGTCATCTCTCAATTGTTCCAGAACATATCATAAAGACAAACAAACACATACAAATATAAACAGACACACACACACACAGCAATAAATATGCATAACTGACCTGCGACAAACACCTGCGGCCGATCGAAAAGCACAGCTCAGCAGCTGAGCAGCGTACCAGGCCACAAAACAACACCAAACTGCATGGCGCTCGGTCAGCCAGCCATAGAGAGTAAGAGTGAGAGCGAGCGACCGAGCGGGTTAGGTAAAAGAGCCACACGAAATAGCAATACAAGCAATTGTGGCTGCTGCTGCTGCTGCTACGGCCATACATAAAACATGTAACGGTTCTTCTTTGCTTTGCCTTACTTGCTATGACTCCCCTACCGAAACACACACACACGCCTAAAGCCTGGTCAGCTACGCTCTCGCATTACACGAGCCCAAACATAATACGCACACACACACACACCCTCACAGGCGGCGACACATGCATAAATACATATGCGTGCGTGTGTGTATGCATGTGAGGCAGTGAAATAGAAGCAGAAAAAACTCAAATACTGTGGGCTCGCCTCAGCTGGCAAATAACAACAAAGCAGAAGAAGCAGAAGCAGCAACGGCAGCAAGCAAAGTCGCCGTCAACAGAGGCGCTGGCTGTGCATTGATGTGCGCCTGTTCACCCAACAGTCATTTTTTGTACAAATTTATAATTTATTGTTTAATTTATTTTATTGCAAAATGTCAAACAGCCGCGCACACATATAGGGGCCGGGGAATTTATTTAAATAGGAGTATGTACAATTATTATGTTTGTTGCACAGCGAAAAGAACCGGAACAACTACAACAACGTGGCTATGCTATATTATTAACCCAATTGTAATTGTTGCAATTTGTAGCTGACGGCTTATCATTTGTCATGGGCGCAACAACAACATTATTATGAAATTATTTACCAATGAACAGCAGCCCATGAATGTCAAACAAGTGTAAACATTGCCGCTTTCATGAGCATGGTCAAAACGGGGACTTGTGCGAGGGAGATGGCCGATGGATGGATGGGTGGATGGGTGGAGATGGAGGTAGATGGGGCTTGGCATTAAAACTACAAACACAAATAGTTGCATATTGCGTTTGTGTATTCCTTTTGTGTTTGTACACAGTAAACAAACAGTAAACAAGCGTCGGCTCTGCTCGCGCACATAGGCAAGTGTCGGATGTGTAACGGTATAACAAAGCAAAATATATAAAAAAGCAGCTGGATAGTCGGGCGGGTCACAGTGGGCCCCTTATATATTATATTGTATATGCTTGCATAGTAAATCTATGTGTATATATTATGTACATATTGTTATTTATGTATGTTTGTGTTTTTATACAAAAAAAAAAATCACTTACCTACGCTTTAGCTATAACAACAATCAAATCAGCAATTGCGATACGCCCAGCGATTCAGCAATGCTATTAGAGTGGACCTGCAAGTTTTAAGAATAGAAAGTTAAGAAAATTCATTCAAGTTCAATTATCATATAGAATGTGTTTTCCATAATAAGTATACTTAATAGGCAAATGTAAAGCCAATTACGATAAATTAAGGTGTTAAGTAACGTAAAATGTATGTATGTATGTACATACATACATACATATATTAAACGACATTATTTATGCATATTTAAAAAGCATGTACTTATATATTTAAGGAAACCATTTGAAACATTTTATTTTTAATCGTTTAAAAATTATGTATGTATATAAAAAATAATACTAATAAGTAATAAAGTGTTACTAATATCAATAGAATAATACAGTAGGAAAAAAATATTACAGATTTAAATTTATGTAATATGTGGCTCACTCTAAGCATTCACAGTTTATAAAGTCTTCCATATGACACATATACATACATGAGCATGTATTAATTTTTATTGGGCGTATACATGTTTATGTACTCTATATTCTAAAACGGAACTGAAAAACAGTTTACCCCACCTACCAACAATAAAAACACTTTTCAATTGCTCACACATCAAATCAAACACATTCACTACATACACACACCCGTATACATATGTATGTATGAATTTGTAAATACAAAAAGAACTAGATATGGACACACTCTCATCCCAAGTGCCATTTGTATAATATTCACTATAACGGAGCCGATATGCATGCTATCGCTTACCCCAACCACTCTTCGTTTGGCTGAACGCATTGTCGTATGTGTAAGTAATATGTGTTGTATATATTTACACGCACGATTCGTGACGCTAATGTATTGTCAGAGGTAATGGGTCGGCGGGGGTGGGGGCGGTACACATATGCATGTCTGTGACTTTTGTAGATTTGTTTGTGTACATATAGATATAGCAAAATAACCAGGCGCACAGCATTGATTAGCAAGCAACCAAAGCCAAAGCAAAAAGTTCATGCGAGCGAAGTGAATGAGTGAGTGAGTGAGTAGCCAGCCAGGCAACAATAACAACAGCAACAAGTACACACAACAATAAAGAGACACATATTCATACACAACAACAACAACCACACAAACGGCAGCACACAAAACGATACACACACAAAACTACTAAAAGAGACAGAGAGATGAGGCCGACGGACACCCGAGACGGCGTCGACGACGACGTCGACAGATAAACAACATTTATATTCATGTACCCCGACAGTAACAAGAACAACAACAACGCAAGAAGTGTGGCGTACACAAACGCACACAAACATAAAAGAAGGAAAACAACAACAGCAACAAAAAAGCGAAAATCAAATAACATATGTATGTACATATTGACAAACAAGTGAACACATGTATGCGCATATAAGCATACATACGAGAATGTGAGTATGTGTATACATGCATTGCACTGGCACGATTCATCCACCGCACTTGGCGCTCTGCTCTCTTCGCTCTCCCCGTCAACCTTCGCAACTCATTCAAACTCATTTCATACGCTCATGAGAACAGCGACGCCAACGTCGCAGTAGCATATCGGCAGCAGCAGCAGCAGCAGCGCCAGTCTCAGCAGCAGCAGAGTTGTTACGTGGGTCGCAGCGGTAAATGGAGAGGGAAACGAGCATATAGACGATAACAACATATTCCTACATACTTACCTACTTATATTATTAGCTGTCGCTGCTCTCTTAGTTGTGCTCTCTCTCGGCACGCTCGCTCGCTTGGCCACATAAATGGCAATTACAATAAACAACCGGTATTAAAAACTGTTTTAAATCCCCCCAATCATTAACACAGGAACGACGCAAGCTAAGCAAAACTACAACCATCAAAATTGTCAAAATCGTTGAGCTTGACCAGGAAAAACAAGACTATGCCAAAAATCGTCTTTTAGGTGGTATTGTACTATATATCTTACATGTCTAAACATTTGCTGCTTATCATGATTTATTATACGTATTTATTTAACCAAAATAATTTTAAAGATTTATTAGCTATGCCAACTCATTTTGGTGAGTTTTGCTGGGTGTGCACCACAATGAGCAAGTGCGAGCAAGAGCACGAGAATTCGGTGCAAAGTAATAAATGAGTCAAAAGCGAATATGCAATTGAATAGGCAGCAGCTGATAAGGTCGATCCCCCTACATTACATTGCGACACATAACTGTGACGTCACATTTAACACGTACGACTAATATTTTAATCGTTTGAGGTCAGTGTTTTTCATAGAGCTTATCAGTTTTCCGGCCGACAGATATTGAGCACAATTTATTTTTCCTTTGACTAACGAGCAGTGGAAAATTCTCAATGCTCGAGCTTTGATTGATGTCAATGGTTGATAACTTTTTGACACATCATGAACAGTTGACCTATGCGTTAAGCTGATGATTGTTCTAAATACATATGTACATATATAATTTAATATATTATAATTTTTATATATAAAATTTGAAAATGGTATTACGAGATATATGTACATGTATTTATATAATTTATTATATATTTTTAATATATTAACATAAAATTTTTATTTTTTTTTATTATTTTCAAAAGGTGCGTGGCACTAACATGCCTGACCGCCACTGTATGGAAGAAAAAGTCTGGTTTAGTAAATCTTTATTTTACTATTATTATTTGATTTTTTAGTAATTGGTAATTATTTGATATAATTAGTAATTAATTAATCACATGGTATACTTTAAATTCATGTGCTAATATTTATTTATCAAAATACCTATACTAATTTTTCTGACCGCGTCTGTTGACGTTAAGTCTGCACGTTTGTCTGACCGCCAGTGTAGAGAAATAACTTGTAAAGAGCCGATAATCGCTTAAATTAAGTTGTCGTTGTTGTTGTTAGTAAGAGTGACGTTTACATCAACAACGAAGTCAAGTCCAAAGACGCTCACGGCTATTGCGACGTCATCAAATAAGATGAGACTCAACCTGAGAGTCCCACAGCAATAATAAACATAAGCATAGAACACACGCACGCACGCATGCATACACATGTATGTACACACATATGTGCATACATAAATACATATGTAAGTATATACATATGGATGTACATATATCTTGAAATGTTGTCGCTCCTCACGTGTTTAGCTGTTGTTGCCCATTACGTTTCGTTTTCATGCCATTTCTGGTTTTGTCTTGCTCATTACAAGCGTACATATTTATATATATGTATGTATACATATATGTGTCTCGGTGTATATGTGCATTAACATATACCGGCACATATGCATGATACATATGTACATCCATACAAACATAAACACAATTTGAGAACGTTGACGGCGACGGCAACGTCGCTGTTACCGTTTTAGCTGCGCGCAGCAAAAGCTACTTCTACTCGCACTACATATGTACATACCAACAACAGCAACAACATTAAATATACATTTTGCCTACATGTGTCTACGTGCGCCTGCTAATCATTTCTGTGCGCCTGCTTTGTGCTCATGTTTATTTGTATATATCGAGCAACACAAACGCACAAAACACATATGCAAAAATGAAATAAAATAAAGCCCGCTACATACACTTGAGCATACATATATTTATGCAGTTAGATAGTATGTAGAAATGTTGTGAGCTACAACAAAAACACGCTGAGTAAGCGCTCAATTACAAATGTGACTGCGAGTGTGTATACTTACATACTTTCTATACGCTGTTTTCGTCGTCGTTGCTGTTGTTTTTGTTGTTGTCTGTTGAGCCGAGACTCGGCTTGCTTAGTGATTATACACACACGCGGACAGATATACTCGCGACGTAACGGTAGCGTATGGCTGCTTTACGTTAAAGCAGTGCTCGCTTTGACTATGTATTCACAGAACCGCTCCGATTTCCACTCACAACGCAACACGTAAGGTTGAGTTAGATTGCAATGCTCACTGACGCTTGATTCCGTGACTGCTTTCCCGGCTTAAGCCATTTTACATTTATATATGTATGTACATATGTATGTATTTACAAACGTGCATACACTTACTCCGCCCACGCGTAACGATAAAATTGATTTGATTTTAATTTCCACTCAATTTGTTTACGTTATTTGACGCAGCACTGCTTGGACGAATCGTATGCCTATGTATGTACATATGTATGTACGAATGTATGTACACGTAGAAGACATGTACATATCAAAATGTTACAATCACGAAGTAACAGTAAATTTGAGTAAACTCATAGCAGGACGAACATCAAAGATTATTTTAATAGACTCCGACTCACTCAATAGCTCACTCTCCGACTTACACAATAAGGCTATGACTAGCACACATATACATACATATGTACATATTAACATATATCTCTTTACGTGATGTAACGATATACATATGTATTTGAGTAACATTTCGAGTTTTCGTTAAGTGTGACTCCGCTCCCACTCCATTTCGACTGCTCGCGAATCGTGATTTTCGCGAATTGCCGAAATCTTATTGCACTCTTTATCGCCTCACCCTGCTTATTAGCATCACTGTTAAAAAGCAATGCGTAACATAATGAGCGCTGTTAAGAATTTTGCTAAATTTGCTGTTAAACCTTCAAAAGATTATTTGCTTATAGGATTATATAGTAAACTTTAATAATTAAAAAATAAAATAAATTAAAAAACAAAAAATATAAATGAATTATTGTACAATCTTTTATTTGTCTTATTTGTAGAATTTTCTCATTGAATTTAATTTTTGTCAAATTAAAAATCCATTCAATTCCGGGAATTGAAATTCTTGTATCCTTATGCAAAATATGCTGCACGACCTGTGCGGACAGGTGCGTTAACTTGATTGCGCATCGCATACAAACTGACAATAATAATAATGGTTAGTATAATGCTAACAAATAGGAGTAGGCCTATGATGAGAGTGGTATTATGAAGTGCTCCTTTTACAATAAGCTCATCGTTATCTACAGTTGTCGTATCACTACTCAATACATGATGCGATTGCTTTTGCATATGGATATTACCAACGTTTATGCTTGGCTTAGACAATTCTTTTCTATATTCCCGATCGCTTGGATCTATTGGATCTACGAGATGTTTCATCATTGAATTTTGGGATGAACTATTGTAATTGCTGTTATTCATCGAATTGTAATGCTCTTTCTCATATATCGACTCATTATAGTCTATGAGATTTGTTTGATTTAGTTCTTGATTTCGTTCTTCTAGAATTGCATCAGCTATCCATTGATAATCTTTATCCAGAGCAGTTAGATTTGCTTCGGTTGCATTTTCTAGATGTGTTTGATTTGTAGGAATTGTCGGATATATTCTTTCTAAGTCTAACAACAGCGGTCTTTCAGTTACCAATGTTCGCTCGATTGATTTTGCTTTTGTTCCGTCGTGGTTGTGCTGTTCTATATCATCTGTGCTGAAAAATGGATTGTATTGATTCAGAGAAGTCATCCACGAAGTCGCAGTCGTAGACAATGGATCCGCCTGATAAATCATAGCTGTTTTATCAGTCCCATCAATAGCATCATCTACAGATCCAATTTCAATTCTCTGATCCTTTGGATGGAGCTGATTTGTCGTATTTCGATCGGTCTGAATTGTGTGATATATTCGAAAGATTTTATGATTTATCGGATCTATTTGTGGTATATTGTGATCTTTAAGATCAGCATCAGTTGAGATATCATTTTCATGATCCCGATTTTTTCGATCTTGCTTATGTACCTGTTTTATATTTACTATTTGATTGACAGACGATTCTTCATCTAAGCGCTCAGTCAGAAGTCCTGGATGAGTCTTGACTGTCTGATCACTGCACACATATTGCTGTGGCAGTTTCTGTGCTGGATCTTGGCAAATCAGCCGCTGGCTGTGACTATTGCAGACGCACCGATCCAGGTGCAGACAAGGCTCCGTCTGATTCTGGCGACAAGTGGGAACGGTGTTGGGTGTACGACCACTCAATAGATGGCTCCAACTGAAGTACTTTTGCCAGCGAGTGCTCCGACAACGTGACTCACACTGCTCGGCAGGCTGGAGTAGATGCGGCACCGGCTGGCAGCTCAGCGACTTGCGACTCATCGCGAAGCCGGGCCAACAGCGACAGCGGCCAGGCGAAATGCAATCGCCATTGCGACAGGCGTGGCATTTCGGCTGGCAGCCGGCGTTGCTGAACTCCTGCTCGCTCAGAATTTCGTAGCCCAAGTCGCAGGTGCATTGCTGTGGAGCGGTGCACTGGGCGTGCACGCACCGGGGATTGCAGCGGGGTCGACATCCGCCCGGCGTACCCTCATAGCCCTTGCAGCAAACCTCACGCAGACTCCAGCTCTACCGGAAGAATTTTCAATTCAGGTGAAACCTTTTCCACTTCATACACACCTACCACCTCTCCATTCGTTCTGTTTGCTCTCTGGGGCACTCGCTCGTGGCACACGGTTCCCTTCTGTGCTCCCAGCCAAGGGAGGAAGACGAGACTCAGGACTAGGGCCAGCCATGATCGACTCATGGATTCCAATTCCGGCTACAAAAATTATGGGTTTCTAACTTGAAATTTATAAGCAAAATTTGCCGCGATCTTAACTTAAGATTAGCCATTGCCAAAATGTTATTTAGTTTTTCTTTTCGGGAGATTTTATTTTATATTTTGTTATTCTACTTAGTAAAACAAATGCCAGAGACATATTTCGCAAAGATTTATTAGATATTTAGAACTGAATTTGAAATAAATTAAATTTAAATTTTTTGTAAGTCTCTATGATGCTAAAAACGGCAAAAAGTCTGACTTAGTTGGTCAGAAACGAGTAATTAGAACCTGGGAAATGCTTTCTACATTCATGAAGATTCATGGCTTGACTATTTGTAGTCTGCATTTCCTCCGTAATAGTCAAATCCGAGTTATTTTTTTTTTTACAAATAGTTTCAATAGGCAGATTACTTTAACCAAACTTAAGATGGGTGTAATATATGTTTATATATTATACATCTGCATCACATACAGAGGTGGTCAAAAGTAATTACACACCGAGCTTTTTTCTGCATGCTCAGCTTTAAAAGCTTGTTGTTGTTGTTGTTGTTCGCTGTTTTTGAAAAAAAGCTTTTGTGTCATAAAGCTTATTCTGTGTAGAAGCGATCGGCAAAAAGAAATTGCTAAAATAACGGTACAGGTTCGTAGATATAGCAAAAAGAACAGTTACCTAGAGGTTGTCAAAAGTATTTACACACATTTTTTTGCGTCATAAAAATTTACACAAAATTTAAACATTTTTTAATGGCATTAATTAATGTTATTTATTTTTAATTTTTGTTGAACATAATAAAGGGTTTATTTATTTAATTTAGTATTTTGTCATTCCCCCTTTTTCGTCAATTACAGCCTGAAGCCTGGCTGGAATTGATGTTACCAATGATCGGGCGAAGTCAACTGTGAGCTCCGACCATATTCCGGTAACTTCCTGAATGGTATCATCCCGTTTCCGGTCCTTTTTGAATAGCCGTTTGGATTTTATTAAAGCCCAAACATTTTCAATAATGTTAAGGTCCGGACTTTGCGCAGGCCAGGGCAGGATTGCTTGATCTAAGTCCGCCAAAAACTTGGTGGGTATTGAGCCTTTGTGGCATGGAGCATTGTCTTGCTGCAATACCCATTCGATTGTTGGAAATAGTTTGTTCGCCGAAGTAAAAGCATTGTCATTTAATATGTGCAAATATCGTGATTGGGTCAGAGTGCCCTCTATTGGCACAAAATCTCCAAAACCATAGTACGACATGCAACCCCAAAACATTACTGTGCCACCTCCAAACCTGCTAAGAGGCTGCACTGCAGTTTTTTTATTTTGTCGACTTAAATGCATAAAAGTCTTTCGAAATGAGCCTTGAAACTGAAATGCAACCTCATCTGTCCACAAAATGTTGTACCAAAACTCCAAAGGCTTTTCAATGTACTCTAAAGCAAAAGCAAGACGTTTTGCTTTGTTTGCTTCCGAGATATCAATGATTTTTCGGACGACATAGGTGTTTATGTCAACATCCTTTAACCTTCTACGAATAGTAGCATCACTGACATGTTTACCAATTATCTGTTGTGATGCTGCAGACACTTTAACTGGGCTTATCTCGGGGTTTTCTACGAATGTGCTGACAAGTCTTCTGCATTCCCTGGTGTTCAATGCTGGCTTTCGCCCACTTCGGTGTAAATTATTCAAATTTCCAAGTGTATCCCTTTTGTTAACCAAGTTATACACCGTTTTTTAGATATTTTGAATATCTTTACCAACTCCGATGCCCCAACACCACTCTTAAACTTGGTTACGATCTCGGATCTTGTTTCGACTGATAGTTCCTTTGTTTTTACCATTTTACAGCACATCTACAATTTCAACTACAAATTGAATTCCGATCTTAGTCAAAGACCGCACATGATCAACGCAAATCAAAGACTAAAGGCAAATTTACATTGTGTAAATACTTATGACGCAAAAAAAATGTGTGTAAATACTTTTGACAACCTCTAGGTAACTGTTCTTTTTGCTATATCTACGAACCTGTACCGTTATTTTAGCAATTTCTTTTTGCCGATCGCTTCTACACAGAATAAGCTTTATGACACAAAAGCTTTTTTTCAAAAACAGCGAACAACAACAACAACAACAAGCTTTTAAAGCTGAGCATGCAGAAAAAAGCTCGGTGTGTAATTACTTTTGACCACCTCTGTATATATGCGGACAGATGGACGGACAAAATGCCAATACAGTCATTTTACTTTCATTTTTCGGCATTAATCGTACGACTTTATTGGATAACGGATATGGATATAATTATTAACTCCAGACATTTATCGCTCATTGAGAAGATCAAGTCTGACTCTCCTTATCGAACATATGCATATACTGTATATTAATATATACGTATACCCGACATGCCAGACGTACTTCCATTTTCCATTCCGGCGATAAGGTCGTGCAAAACAGCCAGAGTCTGAGTGGGAGTCAGTGTGAGATTCAGAGTTATCGTGGCCGACACAAAGAGCTCGACTTTCCCCTTCTCAGCTAGGGTCGTCGGCATTTAGTGCCTTTCGAGACGTGAACAGAAGTGGAAGCTTGGAGCTATCTGGGAGGATGTTGCCGTTGGTGCTATTGCTCCTCCTCGGCCAGAGCCAGGCGCTGGCCATTACGAGCGGGCACTGCCAGAAGAACATTAGTGTCAAGTACCAGGTGCCATTGACCAGAACACGGCTCGTAAACAATGCCAGCGAACAATATATTGTTTACGAGGAGCGTGTACGCTGGGATACGGTGCGCATGTGTTGTCCCGGCTATCGCACGATTATCTTTGGCTTCTGTGAGCCGATCTGCACGGAGGCGTGCCCCGCCCACAGCTACTGTGTGGAGCCGAATAAGTGCCACTGCATGCGCGGCTACGAGCACTCGCATCATCCCAATAAACAGCATCAGCTGATCTGCCGCCCGATCTGCCAGGGCGGCTGTCCGGAGCACAGCCATTGCATTGGCCACAACGAGTGCGAGTGCCGGCCCGGCTTCAAGGACGTCAGCAGCTGGTTCAGCATGAGTCTCAGCTGCGAGCGCATCCAGTGCGGGCACGATCAGCGCTACGATCTGCAGCGTCGCGCCTGCATCAAGATCGAAATGAGCATGGAGGAGCTGATGCAGCGGGTGGCCGAGCGACTGGCCAAGGGCCTGGAGCACGACGAGGGAGAGCCAACCACTGAGGAGCCACTGGAGGAGAGCAAAGATTGACCTAGGCCCAAGACCTAGTCCTATAAGTTCTAATATGTAATGCTAAGTGTGAAAATCAATATGGAAATAAAATGGCAATTGAAGAGAGAAATGGGAGGAAAATCTTGTGTGAGTGAAGGCTGAGGGCTATGAATATATCTCGCTTGGAAATAAACTAAAAAAAGAGAGGGGCAGCGAGAGAACGGGAGAGAGGGATAGCTAAAGCGCTGATAACTGCTGCAAAGTTATTTCTCTCCAGAATAATCAGTCTTCTGGTATTTTTCCTATGGTAATCAAGTCGTCTGCCTAGGAATTATGGAACGAAATGAGAAACTAAAGTCAGCCTAAGACCCTTTATTATTATGCTTTATTATTTTTATGTTTTTCTTTACAGTGAGATAATAGCAATTCAGTCAACTTATCGGGAGTGGAAATGGATGAGCTGGTGAAAATATGCAGGAAGGCATCTCTCAGGACTAGCACTACATTTAGGAATTCTCAAGCTTGATTTTAATTTCAAATTTAAAATTAACGTAATTTAAAATTAACTGTAAATTTACAAGCAAATATTTTTTGTATATATATTTTTTTTATTGTAATTCAAACAATAGGATCGTATGTATCATTTCCTTAGCGCTCGTGTGTTTCAGTAAATAAAACAAATTAACATACTATTTCAAAAACTTATAGGCTAGATATCAATATAGTTTTGATGGAAAAAGTTTAGTCGTTCATCATTAACATCAATCGTTATCATCAGTATCATCACTATCATCATCAATCAATATCATCATTATCAACATTATCAACATTTTTAACATCATTATCAACATCGCACTCATATCAATTGAGTGGCGGGTGGGTTAGGATTTTTTATCTACAAAAATTTCTCTCTATATATAGATATAGATATTATAGTACAAATAGTTAATGTTAAGCTCTGGCAATGGCTTGTAAGTCCGTTTAAATTCATTTCATATCTAATTTTTGTGTTTTAAAGCTCTAATTGCATAGCTCTCATAGGTTGATAAATAATTTCATTTCCTTTCTTTTCTTTTGATTTGATTTTCGGGTTGGTTTTGTTTTAAGTTTGATTTGGTTTCACAGCCAAACGTAGAATCGTTGCTTAGGCATATAGGGTCTCGATGAGATCCGCGTACATTTTGTTAACCACATTGCGCTTGACCTTCAGAGTGGGTCCCAGCTCGCCGGTGGCTATCGAGAAATCGTGCGGCAGTATGGCGAATTTCTGCACCTTCTGGGCATTCGAGATGGATTGTTTGTTGGCGCGCTTGATGCCATCCTCGATGGACTTCAGGACTTTGGGGCAAGGACCGGCTGCCAGAATTTCACTGAGTTTCGTGTACTCAACGCCCAGCGACTTCATCCAGACAATCGCTTCGTGCGTCAGATCATCCGTGGGTGCGCCAGTCTCGCGCTCCACCTCGGTCTGCCGAAAAGAGAAAGAATACGAATATAGATTTGCAGATAGAGGGATTATCTTCGTACTTACCTTAATGGACACCAGTACAGTTAAATATTTGCGCTGCTCACCCACCAGGAAGGCATTGGAGATGCCATCCAATTCCTTCTTGATGATGTTCTCAATGTGCACGGGTGGAATATTCTCGCCGCCGGCTGTGATGATCAGCTCCTTGGAGCGGCCAGTCAGCATCACATAGCCCTTGTCGTCGATGTAGCCCAAGTCGCCCGTGTGCAGCCAGCAATCGTCGTCCAGGGACTCCTCCGTCTTCTCCTTGTTGGCAATGTAGCCCATGAACACATGGCGTCCACGTATGCACAGCTCACCGTGGCCATTCTCATCCTGATTGATGATCTTCGATTCGCAGCCCGGCAACGATTTGCCAATCGAGTTCAAGAGCGTCGAGTCCGGCAGGCAGAGCGTGTGACAGCCGCCCGTTTCGGACATGCCAAAGGCATCCAATATCTTCATGTCCAGACTGAGGAAGTATTTCTTGGTCTCTGGGGACATGGGCGCCGCAGCGGTCACCAGGCTGATCACACGATCGAAGCCCAGCGCAGCCTTCACCTTGGACAGGATGAGTGACCTGGCAATTTTGTAGCTCAAGCTTCCGCTGCTCTTGCTGCAAGGGACACAAATTGTTGATAAAAGTTTTTTAATTGGAATTTTTGATGAGTTGGCCAAGTTGGGATAATTACATGGGTCAAGGATTATGGTGCGAGGAGAAACTTTGTGACTGTGCCTGTGTGGGGAAAGCTAATGGGCTACTGCAGCAGCAGCTAATGCACTTGGCGACAGGCCAACTTAATTGGCAAGTCACAAAAAAAGCAAGTCCTAGAGAAGTTCCTCTTGGCCTGAAGTGAAGGCGATGAGGAGGAATTGCTGGCGGAAGATGATGCATTTATAATAAATGGAAAGCTGTTGCAGCTGTTCAATTTTGAATCTTGAAAATATGAAGTGTGATTTGGAGAGGTATTTCTAGCATTTAGATCAATGGCAATGGAATTCCTAGTATACGAAAAATATCTGATTGAAGAGGAAGTTCCAGTATAAGATGAAAGATACAAGAGGAAGAGTTTCTAAGTCGGTTGCTAGTAGTTGAAAAATTATTGATAGATGATTCAGAGCACAAGTGAATCTTAGCATAATGAATCTTTGACCTTTCAAAAAGAAATTTCAGGACTTCGGCTTCTAATTTCAAAGCAAAATAAAAGCGAAGCTAAAATTGTCTGCAGCAACCAGGCGAGCATGTTTTAAAGCTGCTAATCGCTGACAAAGCCAGAGCATGTCACGTTATTTCGCAGACAAAGGACGTACACGCATGCAGGAGGCGAGTTGCCTGTCGCAGCGGCAACAGCTTCAGTTGCTTCGTGTACAGCGTGGCGTATGAGTAATGTTGTGTTTGCTGTGATTTTGGCCGTTGCCTGCGGACCGACGCTGGCTGCTTGCATAATTTAACAAACGAACTGAGTCGAATGCCTGGCAGGGATTGCCAGCAGCCAGAGTCGACTCAAGTCGAGTCAAGTCGAGTCGAGTCTAGGCAGCAGCCACTTTAACTGTGCATTCATTTTGCATAATTTATGCGCACA
This sequence comes from Drosophila mojavensis, assembly GCF_018153725.1. Lineage (NCBI taxonomy): Eukaryota > Metazoa > Arthropoda > Insecta > Diptera > Drosophilidae > Drosophila > Drosophila mojavensis. The sequence continues at coordinate 10,305,360 of NW_025318858.1, forward strand.
CGGGGCACAGGTTGAAAGTTGGCCGTGAGCTGGTAAATTGGTGAAACTTACCCCTGATTCTCCATATAATGTTTTAGCGAAACGCCCTTGGCCCAGCCGGCGAGCATTCGCTTAAAGCTGCCGCTGGAGCTGGCGACCGCAACCATGCGCTCCTGGAACTTCTCATAGACACGCGGCACGCCCATAAACCGTGTCGGATGCGCATCCTGCAGCGTCTTGACCAGCGTTCCCTTCAGCGCATCCTTATCGGCAAACCAAATGCAACCGCCGAACGAGGCGATCGCATAAATATCGACAACCTGCGCCGCCACATGGGACAACGGTAAATAGGAGACCATACACTCCGCACCCAGGACGATTTTCTCCAGGCCCTTGCCAATGCCGCGCGTATCGTATGAAATATTATCGTGGGACAGCATCACGCCCTTGGGCATGCCCACCGTGCCGGAGGTATAGACCAGACAGCAACACTCATTGATCGCAATGTTCTCCAGACGACGTTTGTACTCATCCTCCACGTCTTCCACATTCATCGCCTCAATCTCGGACCACTAAAAACAGAGGATTCACGTATGAAAATATCTTTATGTTTAAATAAATATATAAAAAATACATACAAAATAATACTAATTATATTAATGAGTAAATATGTTATGTTTAATGAATGAAATGAATTAAATATGTATATGTATGTATATATGTATATATATATATATATATATATATATATATATATATGTATTTTATATATTTCAGAAATTATTTAAAATGAAAAAAATAAAAATAAAATAAAAAATATTTATATAATTTCTTTCTGTGTACATTCTATTTCAATTTTTGTTTTTTATTAATTTTTAACATTTAACATTTATATATACATATATGTACATATATTTTTTTTATTTATATATTATATATTTATATTTACCCTATAGTAGCCATCCTCCTTTTTCAGATAGGGTGCATAGGGTTCCTGGATCTGTACGGCTGCCTTCAGATTGGGCAATTTGTCGCGTATCGAATGAATTTTGTCCATTTGCTTGGCATCGTCCACGACAACAATTTGGGCACGCGAATTCTCCAGCACATGCTGCACAGCCTCCGCCGAGTTGGTGGTATAGATGCCGGCAATGATGCCGCGGGCGTGAATGGCGCCCATTGCCGAGTAGAACCATTCGGCGCAGTTGAAAGCCAACACGCCCACCGAATGATGCTCCTGCAGGCCTAGCTTAATGAAAGCCTTCGCCGTCTGATGCACCTTCTGTTCGTATTGCCTGTGAAAAATGGGATTGGGAGTTGAGATTTGCTTTTTTTATTTTTTTAAATCAATTTAATTTGCGGCCAACCAATTTGATTACGAAGCACGCTAATCGAAGGAAATTGCTTTGAAGGAGAGATGAGCGGAACACAGACAAATTGAGTGGAACATGAACACGAGTTCAAGCACGAACCCAAGCATTAGCTCACGAACGAGCCTATGATGGTATCCACGATATATATACGAATGACTATCAAAGGAAGTTTTAAAGAGACTATTATATTGAGGAGACTATTATATTATCATGAATATGTATGGAGTTGTTTTAGATTAGTTTCACAAAACTCTTTTTGTGATTGATTAGGATAGCTTTAATAAAACTCAAGCCAATCGCAATATATAGAAATTTATAATAGTAAATATAAGAATATAATTTTAGTTTCTACTGGGAAGTGCTTGAAATTATATATGGATATAAATGCAATTCGTCCTAGGTGTATTTGACGTAAGGCATTTCTATTTATGTTTTTCGAGTTCTTAATACTATTCATATTGGTTTGCGGTCTACAGATCGACAATCAATCCCCTATTCAACGTACGAATGCGCCACCTGTATTGAACATCGCGGGTATATTGATTTATATGCTCTGGTTTCGTTTTCATTTTACATTCAGCTCAATTGTGATTGATCGACTCGCACCGTTTTGTGCCATATTCATTCTCTGGCTGAATATAAAGTCTATAAATACTCGTAGAAAAACTATTTAAAATTAAACACAAAATGTGTTTATAATGATATATATGTATATAATGATATATATATAATATATGTGCATATATTTTGTATAGTGTATATATTGAGCAACAATACTATTTTCATAAACAGAATAGTATATATGTACATACATATATTCATAGAAATATTTCGATTTTGAGCATTGCGTACTATTGCGTCTTACGTTTTGCCTAATTGAGATAAATTCCCGTTGAGTATGAAGCCATAATTTAAAATGATTTGGCGGGCTCTATGGATATTTTTCTTGAGTAGTTTGTGTTGAATAGTTGCAGCTCAAGTTCTCTTGGGCGGAGGACTGATAAAATAAAAATATTCCAGCCTGTTTTATTCATATAAGTATTGAGTCACGTTTTGTCATGCTGAGGCGTATATAAATATATATGTTTCTAGGCTCAGAAAATATATTTAACGATTTCTTTTTGTTTCGTCTTGAGTTATATGGAGTTAGACTGCATTGTATTAGCTTGCTTCGCTTTTGAACTATATGAAAGCGTAGTACGTAGGTCGAATAAAAGGTTGCACACTTAATGTTGTTTTCAGGGACCACAAATAAGAGTTATGAATATAAAAAAAATTGAGGCTCAAAAGAAGCCCCAAGAGGGGACAAGAAATTACACATAAGTTATTTTTTTACGGCAAATTCAATAAAAGGATAAACTTTTATTAGCAATATTTTGTAAAAAAAAATTATTTTTAATTTATATGATAAAAATCAAAAATAATTATTAGAGATCAATTTTTATATAAAAATTTAAAAAAAGAGTTATGGCGTAACTTTTATTATAAAAATTGAAATAAAAATTGAATTCAAACATCTCTTGAACTAAAGGAGCTAATACATTATTAATACCTTTTATTTGATATATAATATGTATGTAAATATGTACATACATGTGTTTGTACATATACATACATATATATTTAATTATATGCATAGGCACTTGCCCTGTTCACTTGCCAGTAACTATTCATTACCCGCTGTATGCGCAAAAGGGTGAAAGAGATAGTTTGAACTAATGACACACGCACAGTGAGTATATATATAATAATTAAAAATATTTATTTTTTTAAATTATTCAAAAAATAATTCTTATTTCTTAATTTTTTACTATAAAAGTCCCTGGTGGTTTTATAAAAATTAGTTTTAGAGAAAATTAACTCAAATTAACTTTACTGAATGAATCGTTCTAGTTCAGGTTGAATTGCACAAGTTTGTGTTAAGTCATGAGCTACAATTTAGATAGCATTGACTCGAAATTATATATAGAGTCGTGAGTTCATGTGTCCCATTCAGCACTTATCGGTATTATCTGCAGCTCATCTCTAGCATATCTCTATTTCAATTAACTCTCGTTTAACTCACTTATAGGTAACTGTGGTGTAGCCATTTTTGTCGTTCTTGAAGCGCAGAGCCGGATAGTCGGGAAAATTATTGACGGTGCGCTTCAGTAGGCCGGGTATAGAGATGGGTTCCTCGGCGCCGAGACCCTCCTTCTGCATGCGTATCTTGACGGCCTCTTCGGGATCGGTGGTGCGATAGACCTCCGATTGCCTCAGGCGATTCGGGCCGGGGCGATTGAAAAGTGCTTCGTTCGGATTCGCGGCCATTTGTCTGTAATCGAATTAAAGAAGCTATTAGTTTAAATAGATACAAATAAAATTTTTTTTGTCTCTCAGGGAAAGGTTGACGATGGTTGTATGATTTCCTGCTTGCGATAAGAAGTCAAGCTCAAGGGTCAAGGCTAACGTATTCGTGGTTCGGCTCTTATCGCTATGCTCGAATTATGATCTAACACCTGATTAGAGGCGGCATGGGGTACTCATATAACTGCTTAATATAAGCACGTATAGATCTAAATTTATGATCAAGAGTTTTATATGAACTTGGCAAAGAGCTTTCGGATTAGACTTGTAAAAATACGCGAAAAAGAATGTAATCATAGTAATATATATTTCATATAAATATAATATATATTTATGGGTAAGAATTTCTGAATTTACAAAGTTCAGTTTTGTATACCACAATGATTGCCTTATCAACACAATTTTGTATATGAATATAAAATGAAAGAAATTGTATGACCTCATATATATATTATTTTCCCGATTTTTTATAAATTCCATATCAGTTCTAACTTCTAGAATAAAATACTAAATATCTTTAAATATCAATAAAATATTTGTATATTATATTATAAATTAGATATATATTATATAATTAGCTATTTACCATAATTGATATATTTTTGATATGTCAAAAAAACCTAATAAGAATATCAGTATATATAATCTTTAATACAGCATATATAAAACATAAAAACTCATATATAGAACATCAGACTGAAAAAATTCCATAATGAAAGCTTCTATATCGGATTCTATCACACTCCATTATAAATCTATTAAGATAAGAATTAATTGGAATTGTATTAGAATGAAAACGTTTTAGAACTGTTTAATCAAAATATAAACCAAGCATTATTTTATTTGTTACCCATAACATTCTTTTGAACTACTTCTTTTTAAAATATTGTATCGCAATCTACCGTCTACATATTATATCATATCATATCGTGTTTCCTGTCATTAGTTAGGTAAGCATTAACTTTTCTGTTTCAGCCTTATCATCTGATATGATAAAGCCGGAACATTTTACTGAAGTCTTGGCTTACTATTAGTTAACATTCGATTTTATAAATAATTTAGTTTATTTTTTTGGGTGCAAAGGGCTACGACTTGGCATGTGTAGCTATCAATATCCATCTATGTATGCACACGTCGTCGAAGAATGTTTATAATTCTTTTGGCGCTTTTTGTTTTTATTAATCAATAAACGGGAAAACAGTTTGATAAGAATAAAAACGGCCAAAAGAAGAAAAGAGAGAAAATAACAACAGGTTTTTTTGTTAGTTAAGAATGGAAAGAATATAAAACAACCAAAACAAATATTCATAATAAATATTACTACCGAGTCCAAAGTTTTCCTCAAAATCATTTTTTTTTTTTTTTTTTTTTTTTTTTTTTTTTTTTTTTTACCTGTTGCCTGGTTACTTAGCAGCTTGATTTGCCGCAATGATTAACGCTGATTGATGGATGGATGGATGAAGGCTTCCCTGTCCCAGACAATAGGCCCCTTCCCCGATTCGAATACTATGCAATTAAAAAAAAAAATGATTGAATGATTGACAGCTGGTTAATGCACACGCAAATTTAGTTTTGATTTTAATGGGATGAAATTATAGAAAAACTGGTATTTTATTACTGATTAATTTAAATATTTTATAGTATATTTTTTATAGTAGCCAAGCACATAGATTTTATTTGAGAGCTCATATTATGATCGATTTTATTCAATAACGTAGAAATAATATTATATTTTAATAACTATTTCACTAATTTCTTCCAGAGAATAATTGCTAGCTACTGTATAAAAATATAAAATATAACTTATTCATAAAATGTTTACCATTACGAAATTAATATATATTTAATAATTATATTGATAATTATATAAATTCAATAATTTAATTCTCTATAATATTTATAGAAATTTTTCTTTGGAAACGTAATTTGATTTGCATATTTAATTATTTTCTGCTCAGTTTGACCTTTAGAAATTTAATGTAAGCTTACATTATTATAGCGTCAAAATATAATGATCCATTTAATCAACAATCAATGATCGAAATAAATCATTATTTGTTGTAAATCCAATCATAATTAGACACATGTAATTGAAATTATTAATCAGAATTGGTAGCAAAGTCTACAGCTTGTATAAGTGATAAGAACAAAGTTAACACTTGTTTTCTATTATATACAATATTTATCAAGCGCACATTTGCGAAGTAATGATTTATTCTGAGAACGTACAGTAAAAGCTCTGTAAAGATGGCAAAGTTGAAATAAAGCATTTCAAAGAATGTAATACATTTTTTAATGTAGTTATTGAATAGGAAAATTATAAAAATGATAAATAATACAAATTATATAATATAAAAAAATAAAAAAAAATAAAATTAAAAAAAATGGTTTAAGATAACATTTACTAAATAGAAACATGTATTGGAGTAATTAATGAACATAAATTTTAAAATAATATCAATATTATTAATAGTTAATTGGAAATAAAACACATTGCTGTATATTATAATAGAAATATATAACTATAAGAATATATATGTATATACATATATATATATATTTAAAAATTTTGCGGATTTATGTTCAGAACTAGAAAATCTTTTGCCAGTTGAGGAAATATTACTTCATAAGCTAATAAAAAGTAATATATATGTATATATGTATGTTTGTATGTCTATAATGTTGCTATATGTTTGTTAATGTGTGTGTGTGTGTGTGTGTGTGTATATATGAGATGTATAGTTGTCTCAATAGAATTTGCGTAGTGTTATGGCAACTATGCGGGAACTAGGCATTGGTGGAAACCGGCTTTGGCCGTTGATAAGAATTAGTTGTCTAGACATTTGGTGGTCGTACGATCCCAGCAAAGCAATAGCTGAAATATATTTCAATGTATGTATGTATGTGTGTGCGTTGTCAGCAGTGTAAAATGTGTAATATATATATATATATATATATATATATATATATTAAATAGCTGACACAGGGAAAAGAGTCGACCTAAGAAGCTTCGTATAAAAACAAAACAGATAATTGAGAGTTCTAAAAATATTCGCTCACAGCTTGTGTGTGTGTGTGTGTGTTTCTGTTGTTATTTTTGAAACAGTTGGTAGTAAGAGAATGCCATGTCAAATAACTGAAGAATTGCGGTTTATTTTGTCTTCTGTTTTATTCGAAAGCGGAATGAGCGTAAAAACAGATGTGCCAAATGGGAGAGATAGTTTTTTGAAAAGCGATCAAAGCAAAAGCTGGCAAAACAGACGACCAGCGAAAGCCACAAACGCAACCAAAGAGTGTGTGAGAGCGAGAGCGAGAGAGGAAGATAAAGAGTGAGAGAGAGCTAGAGGTAGCGTGATGGAGAGACATACGTGATGGCAACCGACAACTGCCAGTGTCAAAGGGTGACAATGAACTCGCGAGGACAGTGCACTGACCCACTGAGACACTAAATACTGGGCGGCCACTAAATGGGAAATGGGCCAAAGAGACAACAGAAGAGAAAATAACAACAACATTGCCGGCAAATGCGCAAAAAAACACGTGTTTACAAAAATGTAGGGGGCGTGGAGGTGGGCGTGATCATTTACATGACTTGTATTTACATACATATATTAAATATTATTTATTCTGCGCAAAAACTTACATAAATTATTTATAAATATATTTATTTTTTTTCTTTAAAATATTTTTTTGTTTTTTAGTTATTCAGCACAACACAAAAAATGTTGCGTTTTATTGTTATTTTTAATTTTTATTTTTTTTTCAATTTTTTCAATATTTTCAATTTTTCTCTTTTTGCTAATATTTTGTTTTATTTTTTATTTTTTTTTTTACTTGAACCGCGAGCCAAGTAAAAACGACCGCACGCAGCAAAGCCAAAGCGTAAACTGAAAGCAGAACAGGATCGGTTGCTATAGAAATCGTTTGGATCGTCGCTGCTGCTGCTGTTGCTGCTACTGCTGTTGCTGCTGGCGTCGCTGGCGTCGCTGTCGCCGCTGTCGATAAGTCTTCAAAGCGGTTTAAGCACTACGACTTACAGCGGCTACCTGATCGAACTGCTCTTATCAGTTGGGGAGGCGCCCACATTGTGCACTCGCTCGCACGCTGATTAGACATGGAAATCGAATTCGAAACGGGACTTGTGTGTAATCGAAATCTGTTTGATCTTTGGCTACGAAATCATGCAAGGCAACCAGCAGTAACAAGAGCAAGTGCAGCAACTACTGCTGCCTATCAGTTGCACCCTAGCTTGAAGAACGTTTCCTTTTTCGTTTTTTTTTAATATAATGGTTCCTATACAGGTTCATTTTTCATTTAATCTCATTTGGCTAGGGGTCATTCTGAAGAGATATTGTGTAGTCAAATTGCATTTCATTTATCTTTAATATACTGTGTAGGGTATGTTAGTCTGCTGTAATTTGTCTTTATCTCATATAAAACCATTCATAGTTTTGTTATCTACATAGTTTCTTATTTATTATCTAGTTGTTTCTCTTTTGTTAGCATTTTAGATTTTTTTTTATGTTCGGTTTTCAAACTTGAATTCTGGCTTTTTATTTGGGTACCTAGATTATATTTTTAAGCCTGAACTCTTCATTCTTATATGAATATTGAAATGTTATACTAAACAAATGCTAAAGGCTTTAAAGATCAACCGAATATATTCTAGATAAGAATACATAAAAAACATGTCCCTTATGTTCTATTTATTTATATTTATTTATTTATTTATTTTTAAGCATTGTTTGTGCAAAATGAAGTTTTAGTAGCAAATTTACAAATCATCTTTGGCAATGATTTCCAAAAAGCAGATCTCAAATAAAACAAATCAAATTAAATTTTGCAATAAATGTAATTAGTATGTTCTTTGACTTGAAGCGCTTTCAAAGTAAATGAGCAGCTGTTTTGTAATTTTTTTTTTTGTTTAAATAAAACGCAATTTTTTATTCTTAGCAAATGTGTAAAAGCTGGAAAGAGAGAAAAGCAAGCTATAGAGCCGTATGATCACAAGTTATAGTGAGCTGTGATCAGCTCAGATTAGGCTCACCTAAGATTAGACATAGCAATAGGTACTAGTATTTCTTTTTGTATTTAGCTTAGTAAATAAAAATATATATGATTTGTTTTATTCCACTCATCATTCTCTTTATTTATTGTTAATCTTGAGTAATGAACTTGATTTGGCAATCGTCAATATTATTTCGTAAAAATCTTGCTCTGACATTTCAACTGGCTTCTTTGTTTATAAATAAATTAAAGCTGATAAAAACTTAAGTAATTCTTCATAAATAATAAATAATAGGCTTCTAAAAATAAATCCGATGATAATGTCATGGCTTATCTGGTTAAAAAGTCAAACACCTGTTGCATTGATCCAGCAATAATTTGAATAATCTTAATGAGTCATTTGGATAAATAGATAAATGTTAAATAAAATTTAAGGAATTTACAATTTTTATCAGTGCACGGCAAAATAGAAAAACAAACATATGAGCTGGTATATACTCTATATATATGTAGCTTTATAGACTGACCAATTCGTTCAAAAAAATTTTGACTGTTGCCAATTGTTTTGCTTGGCTCTTATCAAAAATTAGCCACATTTTATGATTTGATAAACATACTCAGTAGTTGAAGCCCATAAAATGCAGTAATACATATGTAGGTACATATAAATATATATGTATGTTTGTCTATGTGTGTTAAGATTTATGCCCAAGCCTGGCCACACTTCCATCTAATCTTCCAAAGCAACCTGACAAAAGCAAAAGGCCAAAGGTCCAAATTCATGAAAAAAAAAAAACAACAAAAATAAGCCTCAATACTGATTCACTGGGAATCGCATGCAGCGGCCCATGGCGTACTACAACTGATAAGATTATATATATATTATAAAAATCTATATAGCCCATATAAATTATATTCTCAACATCTATATGGGACAACGCGTGAAGTCCGTGATTATCTCTCCCAAAACACTTCTATTTCTATACGCCAAATTATTTTAATAGATACAGATTTCACGTCTATATACGTATGCATGCATATAGTATATAAAATAAAAACATTTCTATATATAATTTATAATTTGATTTCGTTTTGGCAATCTCTGACATAATTGTATCACTTTCTTAGTATTTAAATTCATGCGCTTATCGGTGATAGAACACGAGGGTTCCACGCCAAAAACCAGATTAGATGCTATTTTTGTCTATACTAGAGGGGTTGACTCAGTTCACGCGTTCCATCAGCTCTACCCAACGTTGGTAACAAGATGGTGACTTTCTTTTGCCAAATACCAGGTAATTCCTTTCAAGAGATGACTTTAAATATATATGTATATACTTTGAGCATTAATCAGCTCATGATGACAAGAATATATGAAGTACTTAAACTTAATCAAGTGGATTGGAATTGGAAGACAAGTAGTAATAATAGTTTATATATAATAGGCAGCTATTGAGTATAGATAAAAATCTTGATTTTGTTTTCATTTAATTCGAGTACTATATTTTCCCGATTGATTTTACGTACATATATGCAAATCAAATTATATGTATTTTTGTTTATTTATAAATACTAAAATGATTTATGGCTTGAAAAACTATTTTTAGATAATAATAATAAACAAGAGCATAAAGATTTATTTATTTTCAATTAAGAGTTGAATATGTCAAGCAGAAAATATTTTATTCGGAATAAAATTGATTTATAAATAGTACAGTGGCCTTATATTTTATAATATTGAATAACAAAAAGTCTTAGAATTAAATGAAATAAATATTTTTGCTCTTCCTTTTTTGACGGTTTGCTTAATTTGAAAAAATTTTATTTTCAAGGTTTTGTATAAACAAAAGAAATATAACAATTTTATTTTTATTTATTTCAATATTATTGATGCATGTATTTTAAAGATTTCGGTATTATAGCATTTGTAGTCTTTTGGCACATCAGTTTACTTTACTCAAAGTTTTCGTATTGTTAATATGTATATGTTATTATATGCATTTATTAACATAAAATAGAAAATACAAAACATATTAGTATATGTGTTCAATAAATAAAATACTAATAAATACAATTTTGTATTACATAATTTTATTATTAGTCATTTTTATGTTATTGTTATTCAGAGGATTTTATTTACTTTATCTAAAGTTTTATTTTATTTTCATGCTTGTATCATGTACAAACATTTTTCCAACACACTGTAAAAGCTATGCAGAAAGCTTTCACAGCTTAGCAAAGTTTGCAACCACTAAAAGCTTTTTAAAAGTTTAACAACAATTGAACTTAATAAAATTTACTGTATTTCTACGGCTGCATGTATATATGTATGTAAATGTAAAAGATCTATAAATTGACAACGGACGGTGACATACATAAGTATATGTACAACCCTTTGGCTATCAATTTACCAAATGCTGGTTAACATTTTAGCCACGCTGAACGAACGAAGGCAGACAGTTGCCCTATAAACTGCATAGGAGTGCATTGACAGTAATCATTTATATGTTTGTGGCTTAAGTGCGATTTATATGACAGTTGGAAGTCCTGTAAATAGGACGAAATGAATACTGAATCGAACAACAATTTCGAATTCGATTCTGATTCCGATTGCATTGTCATGATAATGAGATTGTCGTCAGCGGCATCAAATTACGCCCCACAAACTTGTCTGTTTATAACGCTCAGGATACGCCCACACACACACACACACACACACACACACACACATGCACACTAAACATATGCAAATGATGTGCTGATGTGTCGCAAGGGCTAAAGGCAAAAGACTTAAAAATAAACGCGAAAATCGCTTAAGCACAGGTTAGCACAAGTTCATGATACTTAAAATGGGAAGTCCGTGTGTTTGGGGGCGTGGCAGAAAGGGGAAAGTTACAGGGCAACAGCATTCTGTTGGAATAACAAGTGTTTGGCTAATTAACACACGCACACATAGAGACAGAAAATGAGAGAGAGAGAGAGAGCCGAGAAACACAGAGAGATTTAGCCAGACAATGAACTCAACTGTGCTGCATATAATTGTTCTGTCACGCCCACTTGCCTGCAGCCAACCAGTAAGGATAATAAAAGAAGTTGGCCGTAAAGTTGAACTGTTTAGAATTGACCATAAAAAGATCACACTGGATGGCCCTTGTGAATGTGGCATTTAATATGCGATTTCTATGATTGTACTCGATATTATCATTAGCTAAAAATGTGATAGGAAATACGCGAGACAGACATAGGTAGAGGGACAGCGAGAAAGAGCTGAGAAAAACGAGGTACATAAAATTTAATAATATATCACATAAATTTAAAAATACGCTTTATTACTTAATTTTTAAAAAATATTTGTTTTTCTTAATATAATATATTCTATGCAATTTTTGGCATTTACATCTGCATTTTTATTTTATTATTATTAATTTTATTAACATTTGAACTATGTATTTATAATAATTTTTTTTTTTTTTTTTTTTTAATTGAATAATAATTTTTTTTTTAACAGTTTTAAGTTATTTGAAAATATATATTTATCCGAATAGAAGAACTTTAAAATATTCATATTTAAATGAGTTATATTTTATAATTATATACCTACTGTTGTTAATGTTTATATAAAATTAGCATTAATTTAAATGTTCAATTTTCTAACAATTATTTATACATATAATTTTAGCTAAAATAACATATTTTTTATTTGTAGGCATTTAAAAATTTTATTACTCAGATAATTATTAAATATTTTATAATATTTGATTTTATTAATTTTTCTAATATTGTATTGCTTATGAACAATATGTTTATAATACAAATTGAGTAAATAGCGTTGACTCAAAATTATATATTTTATTACAATAATTTCATATTTTAAATGCTCACATAAGCAATTTATGTGGTCAATATATGTTTAAAATCCATATAAAACAACACTCAATAGGGAATTTCTCAACAAAACTGTCTAGCAATGTATTGTATATCAATATATATGTATATAAATATATATATATACATACGTACATAAATACACACGTTCGCCCATCAAATTTTATGCTGACCACCACGAAATAAATTCCGAGCACACGCGCGCTGTCTCACACACATACACACACGTAAAGCAGTTAAAAATATATTATCAAATCTATAAATAGCCGCTGCTTTCACACACATTCAGTCAAACTGATTTCTCACAATTATAATGAACTGCCAAACACGAGGTGTGTGTGAGAGATACAACATCTTCAATTTCGCAGCCACATTCAACCGGTTCTATGGTGTAATGGTTAGCACTTTGGACTCTGAATCCAGCGATCCGAGTTCAAATCTCGGTAGAACCTAGTCGAAGATTCTTTTTTTCATTATTTTTAAAAAAATGTTTTAATATTTTTAGTTGTGCCAAACGAATTTATTTAATCATAAATTGAGCGCAGCTCGTTGAGAGTCGCTCTATTGTTCGTTTTTAGTACCGGCCTTTGGCAGCCTTGCATTTATCTTGCCGATTTGCAGTCTTTGCTGGAAATTTCAATTGTTATTTCTATTTTAGCTACAGTTGCATTTACATGTGTTGTGAGTTGGCTTTAACTGCGGCAAATAGTTTGTTGGCTCTAATAAAATGCTATTGGCCATAAAAGCAAGAAATGGAATGAATGCCAAATCCCAGCAGCAAGAAATGCCGGAAAAGTGTCTGAGAGAGAGATAGATAACAGAATACGCGCAAGGCAGATAAAGAGCGCATTGAGAGAGATAATTGAATGATAGGGCCAACTTGGCTGTGGCATTTGCCGCAACAATGTTCTTGATTAATTTGCCAGGCAAAAGTTGAAGGCTTAAAGAGTGCTATCTAAATATACGAGCAAGCAATGCAACATGTTGGCTGTATATTTAATTATGACTATGGTATTTAAATAACTTTAAACTTTGTAAATCAGCTTGATATAAAGTGCTCAAAAATGTATCTCATAGATACAATTTACGAGAAAGTGCTAAACAAGAGAGTCAGACAGCTAAAGTGCGTAGTTAAAGCTTTACTTCAGGTTTTTGATTAGGAGTAATCCATGATAAGATTACAAAGCAGCCTTGTTGAGCTTCAACTTCCAAGTATTCACTTAATTCGAAAATGCAGTAAGTTAATATCGACATAGATTAGCTTACAGCCCATGCTCAACAGCTCGAAAAAAGTATCTTTAAGAGACAATGATAAAGGCCACCAAGAGAAAATCTAAATGTAAAGCAAATTAATGGTTGCTTTAAGTTCATCTCACCAAATTGAAATTTATGTCAGGTTAGCCGCTGCTTCTCAAGGTCATGAGCATGAGAAAGCTTCTTAATGATACTATTTAAAAGAGTATGATATACACATACATAAATATAATTAACTATACGGCTTGCTAAGCTCTAACTCAACTGCCAGATTTCAATTAATTTAAACATATAAAAAATATCTTAAAGATACAAGAATTAAGAATATTTAAAACTCAGCCCCAGATTAATATAACCTTCCCTTAATTCAATCGCAGGCCTTTGCTCTTTCAGCTATATCTGCCAGAGTTCAAATGCCATAATACGCAATAGATGTCCACAAATCAGGCTAATTATAGATGCGATACGAGAAATATGCGTCGTCTATACTGGGGCAGCATAATCAATTATCGATAATTGACAAATTAGGCAACATTTGCGTAGTTAACTGGCAAACGCTTGACTTTAATTTCATGCCACAAAGTGTCGCAATGTCAAAGCTAATTAATTGGACTTGTGAGCGTAAAACTGAAGGCGAAAACGATACCGAAACCGAAACTGAAACTGAACATAGTTGACTGCAGCTGCTGGCCAATTGACCAGCATGCCCCAGCTTGGCTCTGTCTCTATTGGCCTCAGTTTAGTCTCAGTCTCTCAATCTCTCAGTTCACTTGTCAAATTTCAATAATTTAGCACACGAATCTGTCCAGACAGAAGCTGTCAGCGATAAGCCGAGACGACCAAGCGACCGACCAGACACCAAACACTTTCCAGCAATTTCTTGGCTAACCCTTAAACACTTGTAGGGACACCATAAATTAGGGTATATGCATGTGCTCATCGGATTGGACATTCATCAAATAAGAGCATTCTCATTTTGCTATTTGTTTTTATCGATGTTTCCGGACTTTTATGTTTTCTTTTTATGAAGATTTTTATTTAATGAGTGTCGAGCATTTATTTTTTATTTTTTGTATTTTTATTTAATTATTATTGTTATTTTCTTTTTTGTACTTATTATATTTGTTTTATTTTTCTACTAATTATATTTTATATTACATTATATATAATAATACCGTTTATTTAATGAATGAATGTTTTTTAGTGGGTTTCTTATTTGGTTATTTTTGTCGATAAAAATATGCTTAATCTTATATAAAATTTATAAAAAGTTTAAAAGTTAAAGTTTATGCAATTTATATATATATTTTTTTAATAGTAATTTCATCATAGTATATTTACATTAAAAACATATTTTGCTTCATTCTCAGATAGCGTATTTCATTTTCGTTGTTTGACAAATATTCTTTACGTTTTCTTTAACTGGTATTTTTTTTTGTTAAAGAATTTCAGAAATTGTAAACGTAAAATTAAATGAGATTCGTCTCGTGGCGTTTATTTAATGCGCCTCGTTGGTTTCTCCTATAAAACAGTCCCCGAAAAGTTTTGCTTGTCGCATACGCCGCAGAGGTGACATCGAGGTAAATTGTTATGGCGTCACGCCCCCAACCGCGCAGCATGCAGCCCAACTGCCCCTTTCTCGTATATTATGCAATAAACATTCGCGGTTGGGCATCAGAATAAGCGAGGCGTATTAAAGCCACCGAATAGCTCAAACATCACATGGGTTATTAAATTTAATCACAAGTATCTCAGCTGACGTTGGGATTAATAGGAGTGGAACGGAATGAGAATGGGTACGGCAATGGGAATTTCTGATTGGCAGAGAGTTATAGCGATACGTATGAGGAGTATTACCATTTGCCAACTTTGTAGTACATTGGCTTAGTTCAGTTTTATGGCAGCGCTTAAACAAACTCAAAAAAATTCAATTTAAGTTTATTTATATGAAGACAGTTAAATAGTGAAAGGTAATATAAAAGATTATGGTAATATAACAAATATACGTATATATATCATAGATATATAGTATACTATAAAAATAAATATATATATTTCGTGCGTAATAAAGTTTTATAAGAATGATATTCTTATCGTTTTAATATAATAAGTCGTATAAATATAATTTAAATATTCCTTATTTTAAGTAGTATTTCATTTTTAATTTATTTTCATAATTTTTTATAATTTTTTTATATACATATTTCATAGTATTCTGTCGTCTTTATTATAGGCGTATGTTTTTAGCTACTTTAATTTGGTCTATATATTAAATTACATTACACAAAATAAAATTACTTTATGAAGGCATTCAAAAAGTAGAGTTATATGTAAATTTTGCATCAATTTATCGTTATTAACATAAAATTTTGATCAATACAACTCAGTGAGCTTTAGAAAGTTTCCTTTTTCTTTTTCCTTTCCCTTTTTCATTTCCGTTTCCGTTTCATTTTCCAAATCCAAAATTGAGAGTTCATAAAATTTGTTGAATGCTTTAAATGATTCCAAGTAGCAGCAGTTGTCGAAACGAACAATCCGTTTGTTGACGATCTTTCGATCGTTGCGACATTATCGGCCTCGATGGCAGCGCATCGGCAAGCGAAGGATATTGTGCCGCATAGAGGGCGGACAGACTGCTCTGACACGGCATTGTTAAGATATATAAAAGTGGGTTTCCCTTAGACTCTACTTCGTTGCCAAATGCACGATTGAAGAACCGGCTACGTTCCAGGCACTCGCACAATTGCCCAAAATGCCGGGAAATATGATCAGTTAGCGGATCGATGACGAAGTGCCGAAAACCGGGCAGCACTTGATTACTGAACACATTTGCGATACTTATCGAAAAGTATTCGAATATGGCATTCAAAAAATTAAACGCACACGTCAAGTGCTGAATGGGTTCGATGTTGAGTACGATGTTTGTCAAACATTGGATCGAGTTTAGAAAGCTTTGCAAACATTCCTGCAGATTGATGTCACTCAGCGTGGTCCTTGTCCGTCTTCTTGATCGCAACTGATTTAGTTCGATCCGCTGATCTCTATGGGGTGAACTCTTTAGCACATTCGTTTGCCTATTTAATGGCAATCGACTCGTTTCGCTAGAGAAGTTCCGATGAGAGAACTTCGGCTCAACATGGATGCGTTGTCTCGGCACTATAGCTGGGTTCAGCTGCGTAAACGCTGTCTGATTCCGCAGCAGCACGGACAAACTCTCATCGGGGCGTGCACACTGCCGATGGGAGCTTGGTCGTGGAGGCGTCATTAGGTCATCGGCCATCTCAGACAAGTATCGCGGCGATGGCCAGGCAAATAGCATCTTTTTGTGGTTGGCGTGCGGCGTCATACGTTTACCTGAATCGCACTTTCGCACTTCGGCCATTTGCCGATTGGGTGCATGGGTTGTCATCTGTTCATTTGGCACGGAGTAGAGTTTGAGCATGTTGTTCAAAATTATCATGTGATGATAGGTGGGACTATAAAATACCGAAACCATATTGAAAATAAGAATTAAAGTTATTTATTGAGCTCTTTTTTGATTTTGTTTTCTTAACGTTTGTTGGTAAAGTAAAAAAATCCTAGATTTGTCAAGTCACGTAAAATTTTGGTCGAAGCTGATTCGAAACAGATTATAAAAATGTATTAAAAGCCGAATTTATTTTTAACTAATCCAATGCGTTCACTTTCAAGTTTGGGTTTGCAGTGAAAACTAGTCCAACAAAATTTTTACAAAATTAATATACGAAAATTCAATTTCAATGCCTACTTTTTATACCTCTTGAAGGACTTTTTTCTAGGGTATTTTGCTGTTACCCGAAATTATGTTTTTATAATACATTATAAAGATACATACCATACATGGTATTATAGATCTAGGCAAAGACATCCGAATGAAAGCATAGTACAAATTCCAGATATTTAATCAATGTTGCTACATCGACAATCCTTTAAGATATATATTAAATATATTTCCAATTGGTTATTGGTTCACATTGGCCATACGCTTTGCATAAAGAAAATACATGCAGCAGTATTAATTTTTTTCTGTTTCTCTTGTTCGTATTTCGGATTGATAAATCGTTGAGATTTTCTTTATGAAGCGCATCCGAAACAAAACACGAAATTGCTGAGAAAAATTTCCCCAAAAAAGTTTTACAAAAACTCAATATCAACAGCAATAATAAAAGCGAAAAAAAACACAAATTTTTGTCATTTATTTTTGTTTGTTTCTTCTGTGCCGTCAATAAAAAATGAATGCCAAAAATGCGATGCTTCTTTCCTTTTCTTTTTTTTGAGTGCATGTAAGTGAATGCATATGAATAAATATTTGTGCGATTTTTTATGCAAATTTGTTCGGACAGCGAGCGAGTGAGCGAGCGCACTTTGATTGCCAGCACAGGCTGCGATTTCAATGCTTGTGTATATATATTATATATGCGTTTCATATATAGCCTGAGTTTTCCGAGAACTGAGCGATATATGCATATATGTATGTATTTATATATTTAAATATTATTTAATATGAATCCCCACTTTTGAAACTAATTGAATAATTATAACTTTAACTTATCTCTTTTATGATGTTTCTATTCTAATAATATTCTAAGGCCTAATTGTAGATTAATAATTTATATTGTTAATGTATATATTTTTATATTCATTTTATTTATTTTTATATATTTATTTAATTTTATAGAATTTGCCCCAGTTATTACCTACTTTAACCTAATTTAGTCTTTGCGAGTAACTTCAAATCAAATACTAATCACGTCAGCCATAATTTTGGGTGAGTTTTTACTTAACCAAAATTAATTAAGATAAAGATAATCAGAGTGTCAAATTTAAGGCTGTAATAAGTTAAAAGAGGCCATGAGGACATTACGTAAATTAAAGATCCTACTTTCTTTTTAAGATGACCTTTAAGTGGAGTAAATTTATCAAGAAATTAACGCCTAACCTGACTTATTTATTTTCTTTTCAGTCTTTTTTTTTTTGGTCTCGCCTTTTGCAGCACTTGAAAGCCACAAAAGTGACAAGAAGAAGAAGAAGTAGAAGATAAAAATGTAGTCTCATTTGGTTTAATGTTAGAAAATTTTTGTTTTTGCTTTGGCTTGCCTGGGGGGGACAAGGTCAATGGCCAAGGGCCAAATCCCGCGGAAAGCTCTGCCGGCAACAACAATAATCAATATTTCCACAGTCAAGCAGCAGAAGCAGAGCGAGATAGAGACAGGCAATGGGAGCGGAAGTGTGAGCGAGATAGAGCGGGCGAGAGATGGGGTAGGCACTGTGACCTTTGTGCTCGGCTTGCCACCGAAAATCCCGCCCAGTTGCGTGTTTGACATGTCATTCGATTCTGCCTGAGCAAACTGTGGACACGTTCTCTTGGCCTGGTCAACAGGAAGTACATTAAGCATTTGATTCCCAGAGTGGGCCATAAGCCACATGCTGAATAGCCAAGTTTCTATCTTGGTCCCGCATTTAACGTGGTATGAACTAAAAATTGACTGAATTTTTCTCACAAACAGCATCAAGAGGCATTATCTATATGTCAAATGGGACTCGGGTACGCTATCAATAATTTATTAAGAACATTACTACAATTGACAAGAAAAAACTAATAATAATAATTGATTGCGATTATTGTCAGGTATGGCTTTTAATTGAAATTAATTGCCTGCAGATGAGTTTTCTTGTTTTTTGATTGCCATTTTTTATAAACTCAACTGAAACAAAATAGAACCATTTTATTCTTTACTATCTATCCGAGCATTTAACCAAAAATATTAATTCATAGGCTCTCTCTCTGCCTCTGAGCAGCTGAGGTTAATTTCGTTGAGGTTGAGTTGAACTATTCGTGTGATGCTCTTTCCACGAACATCTTTGAGAGGGCGATACGATTCTCACTACACGTACCACATTAAAGTGTTTAGAGTACAGAACCACCAGATGTATATCAATACATACGCAGAAAGTTTGTTCCTGTATTCAACTCAACCAGACGGTCGGGAGCCTCAAAGCCATGAATATCAAAGAGCAACAATTTTCTGTTAGATCTTGTTGAAGTACTGGTGTAATCCTTTACTCTCTGAGTATTTTTTTTTCGATAATCCCTGTAAAATTCGCTAATTTGCAGAATGCAGATAAGCGAATAATCACTTTCGAATACTTTAGGATTTTTTAAAATATATTTTTAAATTATTAATTAATAATAGTTATTGATTAAAATAT
This sequence comes from Drosophila mojavensis, assembly GCF_018153725.1. Lineage (NCBI taxonomy): Eukaryota > Metazoa > Arthropoda > Insecta > Diptera > Drosophilidae > Drosophila > Drosophila mojavensis. The sequence continues at coordinate 10,325,432 of NW_025318858.1, forward strand.
TCATTGTTCTATACATTTATGTTTTATATATTTTATATACAAATTTACCATTCATTTTAAAATTAAAATTTAAATATTTGTATATATCATATTTTATAGCCCATTTGACAAGGATTTTTTTCTATTTGTTTGCTCTGGCTTAAATATACAATTATAATTTTTTTCCGCTAATGTTTATCACATGTTTCCATTCCCACCAAAACTTTTTTTACTATCCACTAATTCTGTGTGAAAGAAATATGCTTATTCATAGTTATTTGTTTGACAATATTTGCAAAAGAATTTTCTTAAGCGGTTTTCCGGTCATGTCCAACGGCAAATTCGAACCTATATAAATGTATGTGTATATGTATATATTTTGTGCACCCGCCCCAGATTTCAGTTTTCCGATTAAATATAAATCTTTTGCTAGTTTCACTTTTTGCACTCGCAGGCAATTTATATGTAAAATGTTGGGGCATTTCTAAGGGCTATCTCGATGCCAGCTGACTTTTGCACATACCCCCGAGAGAGTTTTCTATTTATTTTCATTTTGAATTATGAGCCGAACCGAAATTGCCAAAGGCCAACTAAATTAAAATATAGGCAGAAAAAAAGAAACAGGGAAATATAAATACAAGCTGAAACTAAACAAAAAGTAAATGTTGAAGCTGAAAGAGGTTAAAGTTGACATGAATGGACGCTGATAAAAATTATGTTTGTATAGGAATTGTAGGAGAAAAAAGACAAGGTCGGCTAAGTCGTCACATATACTTGACTAGCTGATACCCAGAAAATACATTGTGCTTGACTATATCTCATCTCATCTCTCACAACAGCAAAAATAATATTTGCATAAGCTGTCTAATGAAGAGGGAAAATGAGAGCTTGGAACTTTTAGTCAATTATGTAGTTCTATTTATGTAATCGTCATTGGTATCATACCTAATGTTATAGTTATAAACAGAATTAATATGATTGCTTTGCTTTGCCTTGCTTTTATTTCCATTTCTTTCGAAATTTCCTCCAATTTAATAACACTAATTTATAAAAGAATTCAATAAACTCTCCTTAGGGACAAATTATACAGCTAGGATATCAAAAAAGGGGTAGCCCACATAACTATATAAAAATTTGTTGGGAGTGGATCTGTTCGTAGTCGTAGTAGAGTTCGTTGAACCAAGAAATGAGTGAACTAAAAATCATTTAAGGGACATTTACGTATATATGATTTATGAACTGGCATGCTAAGTTCTCATATGAATATATTTATATAACTCTCTCTCTCTCTCAATTAAGCTGGTCAATTTAAAGTCGTGGCTAATCGCAAGTTATATGTATGTGTGTGTGTGTGTGTCCGTGAATGCGTGTGCGTGTTTGCGTAAATAACATGTCGTATACTTAATGTGTCAGAGACCTGGTTCCGAGCCTCGCATTCCATTTGCATATTTATCTAATACCCTTAACTCGGCTAGGCAGGCAGTGGAAGCAGCTGCTGACAGCGGAACAGTCCATGTCGGATTTACTTAAGGGGGCCGAAGTAATCGCAGTTTGATGAGCCGAACAGGGGATGGGTGGTACGAACAGTTAAGGGGGCGTGGCATCCATAGAGTCCAAAGGTGCATTGGCAGCGTGAAAATAGTCGTGGATTATGTCGCGCCCAGTTGCGTGCAGTTGCTAACTGAAACGGCGCATATAAACAGTTAATGCACTTGAAGAAATTTTGGGTACGAGTAGAAATAACATTTTTAGTTTTATTACATTATTAATTAATTAGGACTAAGACAAAAAGGTATTGTACATTTTAAGCATGTATGTACAATTTTTATTTAGTGTTTATATATTTAATTTTGTATACTATTTAAAATTTTTAAGTATTGAATAAATTTAGCCCTATATTATATTTTCTTGATATTTAAATATTTACTATTGCATCACTACCGCAATTAATTAAATTTTTCCCAGTGTATTGGCAATAGAAAAAAGAAACGGAAATCAAATATTTGCTCTTGCTGCGGCTCAGTGGGCTGGTCGCTAACTGAGGTTGTGGGGGCGTGGCAGTGTGCATTGGGGATTGCAGCGACAATATCCTTAGATTGGTTTGTGCTAAAGCGCGCACGGAACGTGGTACAAGAAATTGGCACACAACAGACATGACAAGCGTGATAGGGCGGTTGACGGGAGGTAAGGGTAGCGACAGGTCGATGATGACAAAGGGTAGTTGGGTCTGGTGGTCGGTGGCAACTAGCGCATCTTCGTCCAAATGGCAGGCCAGGCACATGCATTGGCATTGGCAAACAGGATCAACAAGAATTTGCATTTTATGGCGTCTGCGAATGCAGCAGCAGTAGCAGCAGTAGCTGAGCTCAAAGTACTGTTACACACACACACACACACACACACACACATAGACACAGACACCCTCTATTCACCCTTGCCCTCTGCTCTAGTAATTGTTTAAATAATATTAGTTCAATGTGTGAATTGCAATTAAAGCGATTTGCCAGCAAATGCCATACGTCAGCATGTCCTTGTGCGAGTGGAAAGTATCCTTATTGCATTTGTCACTCATACACACGCACGCACGCACACGCACATGACCACAGGCAGGACATGCCTGGCAATTAAGTTGTCAAAAATATTATAAACACTGGACAGCACGCGAGCCAAGGACAATTGCCAAAGTTCGTATCGCTTTACACTTTTTAATTGCTGCCTGACAGCGTGCGAGCTTGTTTGGGTTTTGTATTTCGTGGAGCTTGAGGGGAGAAGGATATCATTTGGAGTTGCTTCACACCAGTGCTGGATGGTCAACAGCATGTGACGGATGGATAAATGCATTCTGCACTTAAATATATGTATGTATCAAAATGCGTTTGAAGAAAGGCAATGCGAAAGTAAGAGAATGAAAAAAAAATGGAAAGCAAAAGAAATTGTCTAGTAAGTCAGCTAAATTCTGCTAAGATAAGATGAGCTAAGATTAGATTAAATTAGAATAAGTAGTAATATTACTTTAGCATCATCTGGTGTAGCAGTCGAAATAAAAGACTAGAACTTAATTTTTATTCTAACAAAGATCTCAATTATATCGTAATATACATATTATATAAGATACCATATGCATTCAAATTAATAAAATTTCTTGACTTATAGAATTAAGATTCAGAATTGAATTGAAATTAATGTGAAATAGTGGAAAAGTTTCCAATGAGTTTCATATAGACTATTAGAATTTTTAGTTCAAGAGATAAAGCATCTGAAAATGCTTAAATAACAAAAAAGAGCTTACTAATTCTTAAGTAGGTTTTCATTTGTTGTTATAAATTTATTAGGCTTATTTAGAGCCCATAACCTTTTATACAAATTGCTTATTTTTTTCTACAATTAACTTTAACTTAAATCACCCCTTTTTTTGTCTTTTCGTGAAATGTGTGTCCACCATTTGTCGACTTACGAGAGGATCACAAAATATGTCTAAATAAGAGTGAACTGCAGACTTGAATAAGCTCTCTTGCCTCTTCTCTTCGCTTCTCTACTAATTTTTGTGTAATTTGAGTTTTATGCAGCACTCGACAAGCAATTTTGTGTGCGACTTGTGGTTGAGTCGTCTTTAGTTACAGTTTGCTCCACATGCCACAGCTCTCTATGAGGAGCACAAATATCAAACACACACACACATGTACACATTAAACAAATGGCATTGATATGTCTAGCAGATGAAACCTACTAAAATAAGATTTGGGGGATGTTTGGTAAGTAGGTCGGCAATGTCAACTTTAATTTGTAAATGAATGTGAGTATATCTGTGTATATATGTGTGTTTACATGTTTGTTACTGCTCGTAGTATGTGTTTAACATATTGGGTGTCACTCATGAAAGTTATGAAAATCTAATTTGTATATGTTCGTATGTCTGTCTGTATATCTGTCTCGCTGTCTGTCTCTCTGTCTATCTCTCAGTCTGTCTGCCGTGCTAGAGAAGATCATTGGAGTCGTTTAAATGTATGCAGCAGCATTCATTTGGTATTTATATTTGAGAAAAACGAAGCTGAGTGCTCGCAGCAGCAGAGAGCGTTCCCATTGGTTACTTGAAGCTCGGCTACAACGACCCCTACCTGGCGCCGGGCTCAACACTGGCTCCCGACTTATGCTTTGAGTGAATGTCGCCCTATATAATGGGCAGCAGTTGAAGCATTCCTTCAGTCACCCAGGCCTGGTGGGGATCAGTCGTGCAGTGCAGTTAAGTGTGGTGAAGTGTGTGATCGACAGCTTAGCATAGAAGACTTGGGAACACTTAGAGGAAAAGCTTTGAGTAATTACGTAGAGGAAATGCTTAGGAGAAATACTTAGAGGAATTGTTTAGAGGAAATACTTTAAAGTAATACTTAGAAGAAATGCCAAGAGTAAAGAGTAAAGCTAAAGAAACGTAGATGAACAGTTATAGAGCATGAGAGTGAGAGTGATTTGTCCAGGTGCTCTATTGAAGTTATTGCTGTAAAAGTTAATGTTTCCACACACACGCACAAAACAACACACACATAAACTCGAAACAGATTTAGTGTGTGTAAATATTTTGCACTTCATGCAAAGCCAAAACGCCTGCAAAAGTCAACCAAGCGAAGACACTTGACATGTAAGGTCCTAGTTACACTGTGTCATCATTTTCTATAGGGTATACAGACAAGCATTGTAGTAAGCTTTCTATCAAGTGGAGGAATTATCTTTAAATTATTTATCTATTTTGATTGAATTAGATGTTTGTAAAAAAACATACAGTTTTGATCTTTATTTATTGTAGCATAGCCTACAAGAAATAAATACTTCGCTATATTTCAAAAATTTTAGAATATAAATAAAATTGCAAGTATATATGTATATATATTTTTCGTGTAAATTCCGAGTACATCTTTTGAAGGTCTAATTACATGACTTGCTGCAAAGTGTCTTTTATCTGGTATGGTCAACATAATTATTGAAAATATTTAATTAATTTATGAATATATAAAAGAGCATAGAAATTAACATATTTAAACATAATCGCAGTAAGTCTTCTCAAGATCTAATTATATATGTACATGCTCTTATTTCAATAGCTGTGTACAGGGTATCTATTAGACACATATTTTCGAGAACTATTGTCTACTCATGTTCTGCTTGCACTTGTCCTTTGCACTGGCTGGTCAGAGCTCACGTTACGAGTATGCACAGCGGGTACTTACATAGCTGATGCTCTCACCCCTCTCTCTGTCTCTCTCTCCCTGTTTCTCCTTCTGCTGCTCGTTCTCTATCTATTGTGTAAGCCAGCCTCAAATGCGCGCACCATTTGCTGCAACTTCCGTTTCCCGTTTTGTGGGTGGGTCAATGGGTTGCCTGTTGCATATGTGTGTGTGTGTGTGTGATTGGGTGTGCGGGTGTTTGTGTGTATGTGCGTGCAAGTGTGACTGTGTGCCACTATGGAAACTACTCAGCATAGCAGGCTTCTGTAAAATTTACGAGTTTGCCACACGCTGCATTCCTCAAATTACCGACACGCATATTTTATATCGGGTCCGCATTAAAGTTCACATTTTGCATTCGCATTGCTGCAGAGCGCCGCTCTGTTCGCAGCTATCTTTTGCAATTTGCAGGCGCTTTTAATTAACGGAAATTTATGCATAATGCTCCACCCATTTGTCGCCTAAAGCCCAGCCACAGCCACAGCTCCTATCCTATCCCGACTCTAGTCCCTAGCTTCGACCCTCGCTTAGTACGCAAATTATGAGCCGTCAGCGAAAAGCGAAAATTTCCAAATGGAAAATTCCTCCCAAAAAAATGGATAAATTAAAAAAAAAAAATGGAATCTATGAAATTTTCATTTAAGCGGCATCACACTAAAAGTAGATAAGATGAATGAGCATATAAAGTTTCCAAAATATTAATAAATTATGGCATTAATGTTTAGAGATTTTGATAGTTTTTTTTTTTTTTTTTTTTTTTTTTTTTTTTTTTTTAATTACTGGCGCTTTAATTATTAAATTTTTTTTTATAAGAAGGAATTTTGAAGTTGATGTTTGACTAGACAGTTTTTCTTTCATAATTTATTTTTCAAAAATTAAATTTTTTGTATATAATGTAAATGTAAGTAATCAAAAGATTCCGGTAAAAAATGTATGTTAAATGTAAATATATTAAAATAATTTTTGGTTAATTAAAACACACAAAGGATTATATTGTATAAAATAATATACAAACATATTTTTTGGTTTAATTGTTGATTCAATAGAAATGTTATGCCAAAATTAATTTCAATAAAAATAATAATTAGTTTAAAATATATCTGACAATTGATTTTATTAATTACCCTGTTTAGCTCCAAATCGAGTTACTTTTAATTAAATAAAAAGTTCTGATATGCCTATAAAGTACTTAAGTACATTTTTATAAGCTCATTATTTTAAATGGAATTTTCTACTCAAAAATGTGTATTTTCATTGTGTTTTTTGTGTTTTTTTTTTTTTGTTTTTTTGTTTTTGTTTCCATGCACATAATTAGGCACGCTTTTCATTCGAAAATTTTAATTTAGCAAGTCAGAAACATCTAAATTTATAGGCTCACGTCATCAACTAATTAGAATCAATGCTCGAATATATTAACATAATTTACATGGCAGTAGCAAAAATAAAGTCGAAATAATTTTGCTGGCATAAATTTTCATTGGCTTTTCCCCTCGCATGGCAACAACAATTTACAAATGCGCCCAAAATAATGTATTTCAATTATCAGCTGTCAATTATGCGACATTTCTCACATGGCCAGAATTAAATAGATGATTGTTGGCGTGCGAAATGGCCTTATGAATGGACACAAATAGAATGAATACAAAGCAAATTTTCATTTATTTTTTAAGCTCTTTTTAAATAGCCGAAAGAAAACTGAATGAGGAGGAGAAAAATAGCATGGAAAAACTTTTTCATTGTTGCCACACAGCAATGAGTGGAACGGGGCGCAGCAGGGCGAGCTGGTGCTTGCAACTGCCTCAACAGGTGTTGCGACAGCACTCGATGAATGGAGGCGTAAATCTTGCATTAAGCACAGTTCGTTGAAAGGGGCTTCCAAACAACATTTACGAGCTTCTGGCCAGAACTGCCGGTATTAAGTTTCCAGCAACTGCGCAGACTCTGCATCATGTGGCATGCAACATGGACAGATACATATGTCTGAACTCTAGTGTTATTGTAAGTTTGTATACCAACATTTGAATAAAAAAAAAAAAATGTTACCTATATAAGTAAACAAATAAATTATATATTAATATATATAAATTTAGATATTCAAAAAACATATTCTTTTTTTACAATGATGATAATGTTTGTTTTAGCCTGAGCTGTTGTAGTCGAGTGATTAAAAGTTAATAATTAAATTTTTTAATATATTTAAATATTGATATAATAATGTATAAATAAAACATATGTATAGATAAAATATAATATATAAATATTTACACATTTTCCAGCAGGACACAGACTCGATTTGTTACTATTAACCATTAACCTCTCTTAATACGTGAAATATGCTCTCTCTACTTCGAGTAATCCGTAAGAGTTTCCAATAGGTGGCATACTCTCGAGTAGAACACAGAGTTGCTTCTTTGTTTCTCAATTATTATCCCTCTGCCTGACTACCTGTTACTCGATGCCTAGAAGAAATATGCTCTGTTTACTCCGGGTGGTCGAGCATAAACCTAGCTCTCTGAAGCTATTGCTTTGAGTGAAATTTCGTCAGCTATATAAGGCTGCTCTGCTGCGTGGGTCGATCAGTGGTGTTCGTGAGCCTCTACTGGGCAGTTGTATGTGTACAGTGTGATTATCGCTTATACAAAGTGAAAGTGTTCATAATTTAATTTGATAAAATATTTATATAAGCAATAAAGTAAATGTAATTATCGTATTAAATATAAATATAATAATAATGAAGCAGACATTAATCATGGCTGGAGTATTTTTGTTATACAAGTATCTGCCTGCACTACGCTGACCTTCCAATTTACTCAGAGAATCTTTATCCTTGCTTAATACTTCTTGAAGCTGTCTTCTTGATATTTTAACTTACAGATTATATTTTTACAAATTTTTAATCATAGTTAAATTATTTACATAACTATAATAACACTCATATGTTTTCAATAAAATAAAAGCTGATCTTTGAGTATTTTCGAAAACTTTTAACGTAAGCTGTGCCATTAAAAATTTGAAAATCTATGTTGTTCTATTTTTATATATATTTAAACTTTTTTTTTCCAAAATTATAAAACATAAAACAAGTTTTATGAAACATGCATTCCTTATGGAAGTTAACAAACATCAGCAGTTTTACCAACGCTTAGCAACATTTTATGTTGCTAGCAACATTTTTCTATGTTGCGAACGCAGTTGTTGCTGTTGCTGCTGCGGTTGCTGGCGCTTTGTGCGAGACTCCTCGAAATCTGAAAAAATAACAGCTGCGATTTCAGTGCGCTTTGTGCGTTCGACGCGTGCGGTTGATATTGACGGATAACTTGGCCAAAAGCAAATATATGTATATAAATAAACATATTTAAAAACAATTGGCCAAACGGATAACTTGGCTCAAGTATTGTGAGTGCTTGTGTTAGTCTCTTTGTTGTTGCTCTTGTGTTTTAGTGTGTGCAAAGGTGCCGCAAGTTTTGTAGGCGCGTGAGCTCCCATTACGCATAAATTACACATGTGACCGCGTTTCAGTTATAACAGATCAGCAACTGCAGCTGCAACGGCAACGGCAACGGCAACGGCAGCGGCAGCAACAACAAGAGGAAAGCTGCAACAACTGTTGGCGACTCCTTGCAACAATTTACTGTTGCTGTTGTTGTTGTATTTGTTGCTGCTGTTGCGGTTTTTATTGGCGTTAAAGGTCGTTTACTTTTTGGCGGCATCAACAACTTTTGTTGTTGTTTTGATTTTCATCTGCCTGCATCAGATCAATGTGTGCGTGCGCGCGTGTGTGTGTGCTTATGTGAGTGTGCGTGTGTGTGTATGTTGTTATTAAACACACTTTCAATTTTCAATAAAAATCGCGCACGCTGATCGATGACGTCGAATTTTGTTTGCATTACTCGTGACGATTTATATACCCAGAATCGTGTTTGTGATAGCCCATAAAAAATCATATGTATATCTATCGTTATATATATATATATATATGTGTGTATGTGCCATATAAATACGTCCACAATTGACACACATATATGGCATACGTTTATTTTGTATATGGCCATTCATATTTGTGCATTATTTTTGCGCTCTGATTTTTCGTAATTTTATAGCGAATGCTAACCAAATTATATTCAATTATATACGTGTTTTTTATATTCTGAAGAAAATTGAGTTTTAATTTAACGCGAATTAAATTTCACAAGTGTCGAGCAAATAAATGTGCGTGCATGCTTATATGTTTTTTGACGGATAGATAAAAAAATGGGAGGGTGCAGCAAACCTATTTGACATTGGGTTCGTGTGACAACCGAATTGACATAAGCATAATATATTAATGTAAAGCTAAAAGTTTTAAAAACTAACTTATAATACTCTAGTGAACATTTTTTGAACTTTTTATGTAAAATATAAATATATAAAAAATGCGTTATTTTAGTTCACAGAATACTTCAATTGTTTTATAAAATTGATCAGGCATTATTATATTAATATTTATAGTTTATGTATGCGAAGTATGAGAATGATAGACTGATTTGATTATGATTTAATAAAAAATAAAAAATAAAATATATATATATATATATATATATATATATATATATATATATATATATATATATATATATATATGTTTTAACTTTATCAATAAGTTATTTCCCTGTAATATAAATAAATATAATTATAATAAAATAAATAAAATTAACAAATTCCCAAAAAAAAAAAAAAAAACCAAATAAATAAATAAATATTAAATTTAAAAAAAAATAGATATTATAAAATACTGTAAGTAAATAATATACAAAACGAAATTATTATATAATTTAATTCTTTTTAAAAAAATTATATAAAAAATTAAAAGCAAACTATTATATATTTATAAATATATACTAAAGTATGCATAGGCAAAAGTATAAGGACTTTCATGATTTTATTGAAAAATATGTTTTTTTCCTTCAAAAATAATTTGAATTTCTTACATTAAATATCTACTTTCAATATAAATTCTGTAGCTTTGCTGTGATTATTTGCAGCAAAAGCAGCATTAGACATTGCTTACTTTAGTACAACCAGACTTGACTTACAATAAAACAGAAATAAATTAAATAAAGTCTGCTCAAATGTCAATGCACTCGAAATGAGACTTGACAAAAAATAAATTATAAAGATCTACCGTGAAGCACGCACCAATTGCAATGGTCAAAGCAAAGTAATTATGTATGCCAATGTGGTAGCAAAATGTTCATAACACTTTAGCTGGAACAGAAAAAGCACTCCTACATACATACATACATATATATGTATATATAATGAATAAAAGAGACACCGAAATCTCAGTCAGGCCATTACGACTGACAAGTGTCCGGATGGCTGAAGGTTCCAACTACCGCACCACCCACTGACTAAGCGGCGCGTGTTTGGATTTTGATTTAGGCCCGCTGAGAGCTGAGAAATTCCCCATAGCGCATATATAACTATATATATATATCTTTTTTCTTATTCTGTGGAGGCACCTTTTGCGCATTTTTAATCAGTCCCTGAGAGCGTTCACATACTTCAAGTTTTTCGTTTCAATTCGTAATCCATCACGAAACCTTTTTTTTTTAAACAGTAACCTCATTCGCTCTCACTCTCTTGCTCTCGCTCTCTCTCTCTCTCTCTTTGGAGTCATCAATTTTGGCAAATGTTCGGCAACTGCAAAATTGCAGCCAATTGTAAAGAGTATAGAATGAAAAATTAAGCCTAAGTGCATTTCCAAGGCGATCCGCTTCACAGAGTGAATTGTTTAACGAGCATCAGAGGAGGTGTCTGTGCTGTGCTGTGACAGACTATGCTAAAGGGGTGTGGGGGGGCAGCGCTAACGATGACGACAGTTTATAAATATTACGCACAATCAACTAATTTTCATTATGAAAAACAAGTAGAAGTTAAGTAAATGCTTGACTGCGACTATCAAATACGCTAACTAATAATATTTCAATGAAAAGTATTGTCTTTAGGTAAGCATAAATCGAATTGCCAAGCACTTTTGTCAAATATTTATAAGCTTCTGTAGCTGCCGAGTTATTGACATTCACTTTTTTTTTTTTTAATGTCACGCAACCTGTTTTGCGTGGGCTGCTTGCCAGATTCGCTGGAAATAGGACATCGGAGTCCTTTTGCCCAATTGTCCTTAAGCAGTTCTGAGAAACTGTTCAATATTTTCGTAGGAATTTTACAAAAATATATCTTGAAAAGGTTAAATAAATGCTTATATGAAATTTCAGGTGGCTTTTATAAACACATATGCATATATATATTTTTATGCATTTATAATTTATCTGTTTTATCAATATATACATAAAATTAAATGTCATATCCAAATATAGAAAATATCGAAATGCAAATTTATTAAGTATTACAAATATTTACTAAACATAATAAAATATGTTGATCATTAATTAAAACAATGAAATTTTAATACGTTATAAATGCGAAATCCATATTTTTTTCGACTCTAGTCTTGAAATTTAATTTTTTTTTTTAAAAAAAAAAAAAAAAAAAAAAAAACAAAATAATAATAATCGTATTTAAATATATTTGCTCATTATAATCTCATTTCAGTTACTGTAAGCTGTAAATATTTTATAAATCATTTTCAGCTGAATTAAATCCAGCTATTTGTCAAGATTTGCTCAATTTCAATCTGCAACTCAATTAAAAATCTCTTCAGCTTAGCGCACACAAAATTTGCTTGCAGATGCTTATTAAAGTCAGTTTTTGTGTTTGCTTGCTTTCGTAATCCTGACGCATTACAATTTAATCTTTGCTTCAAATCCATGATAATCCCCACAGATTTAATAACATCTTAGAGTACGTGCAGCATCTGTCAATGGTTGGATCCGAAATGCTTTTAAAGTGTATTTCGCAACAACAACAACAACAAGAATAACATAATGGAAACAAGTCTTGCGCGCTTTTGGTAGCGCAAAAATAAACATTTTCATTAAAATTTTATATTTATTGAATGGGTTGGCGACAATTCTTTTTGATACGATGATATGTGCCCGGCCCGATATCTGTGCCGTTGTGGGCGTCGCAGCGTCTGCGACGGCTGCGGAAATCATTTGCTTAATGCTATGGAAAATTGCAGCGCAATTGACATGATTTCGCAAATAATCGGGCCTCTTCAGAATGTCTGCATATATAATATGTATATATAGTAGATATGTATGTACGTGCGCATATCTTCTGTGTTGCCTTGGCTTTAATCAAAGAAACAGCAAGTTTTTAATGATGCTACCACTTTGGCATAATTAGGGCAAATGGCAAAACGGGGAGTTGCTTTCAAAGGGGTGTGAAAGCAACAACACCAACAACAACAAAAATGAAAAAAAAAGTCGCGTTCAGGTTGAAAGCAAAACTTTTCGAGTAAATGCAATTTGCGACACTTGCCGCAAATGGAAAATTTTCTGCTTCGTCTAAAGTACAAGCTGAACAGCTTGACTGCCGTGTATAAAGGTCTGCTGTGGTATGGCAATTTACTTGTTCATTCATTTGCTTAAAGTATATTTCCGTAGCACTGATTGATTGGAAATAAACAACATATAGTCTTTATTTTTGGCGAGACTTAGGAGTAGCTAAATATATTTGTAGCTCGAAAAGTTTTGCTAAGACAACAGCAGATAATAATAGTTGGAATTTACAGTTATTTATGTGGCAAATAATGTAAAGCTTAAAGTTTTCAAATTAGTTTTGTGAACCTTAAGTTTTACTGAAACTTCTCTACATAGCATACGTAAGCATTTATCATGGTTGAAAATCTGAAGTCCAATAAAATTTTAATTTTTTAGGATACATAAAAATATTTTTAATATAATGGGAATAAATTTATAAAGATTGAAAAAAAAAAAAATAATAATCATAAATAAATATGTAATATTTATTATTTATAAATATGTACATATATATATTCATATACTAAGGTATTCGCTGCAAAGTAATATTTATCAAATATTATACTCTCATGTCTTCATTTTTATTTTTTTAATTGAAACTTTTAAAATATATATATATTTTTTTTTTTAAATTTGTGTGTTTTTCTTCTCCGTCATCTTCTTCTTCTAGTAGTGCAGAGCCAAAAAAACGCAGGCAGCCAAGTTTGAGGAATATTTTGGCTGTGTTTATTTTGGCCATAGATTTTTTACTGATTCTTTGCTCCATATTTTTGGAATATGCACAAATCGAAGACGAGCCAAAATACATTCAGGCAAAGCTGCTGTCGAAAGTGGCATAAGTGAGTGACATGAGTGCCAAGATAATAAATATCGAAAATAGCCGAAATTTTTGAAGGGAGCTCTTGTCTGATGAGGTTCCTAATCAACTTAAGGTACCCATTCCATTTTTATATATATTTCTATTTATAAATATATATATATAATTACTACTATGTACGTATACACGTATACCCTTCTCACACTTTGTAATTGAATGCTAATGGACTCAGCACAATCTAATTAATCAGAACAAAGAGTTTCTCTCGCCAGCGTTGAGCTTGTTTAAGACTCTGCCTTATTTATAACATCATAAGTCCTTTCAGCATATCCTGACAGCTATAAATGTCACTGGCAATCGTTTGGCTCTCACTAATTTCTATACACAGACACTTCACAGACAGGCGACAGGCCACAAAAATGTCGGGCAATTACTAGCCCCAAAATATAACCCAAAACTCAATAAAATAGAAAGAGAGGCAGAGGGTGATGGAGTATGAGTGAGATAGATGGAGCGAGAGAGATTGGTATACAAATGTCCTCTGTGTCCTGTGTGTCTGTGCTTGACGCTTAGCGCCTCAATTGCCCGAGCTCATAAAAATGTCTGCACAATTCAGCCACACACAATGAAGAACAAGCAGCAGCAAAACACCAACACATTTCCAAAAAGTTCACAGTTAGACTCTAGTTGGCTAGCGTACTATTGTTATCTGTATGAAGTCCGTGGTCAGCGTGTCGTATACGCAATCAATTGTTGCAGCTGCTTTGGTCCTGTGGCCCCGCCTGACCTCTCGGCCTGACACCCCCCCAACCTCACATCTGAACTATTGCCTATTATTTTTGGCTTCTGCTTCTGCTTCGCTTCATTTGCTTTGCTTTTATAGATCTGTTTTATACTATTTTTTTTTATTCTTTCTCTTTTTGATTTGGTTTTTGTCACAATTACAATTTGCTTAATCGAGTTTTGCGCACATTTTCAGGTCAGTTGGCAGCCTTTGTGCTTTGCTCTCGCTCTCTGAGAGTTTTCATTGATTTTCAACTGTCGCCAATCGAAGCAAAATATTTTTTCTGAACCAAAAAAAAAAAAAAAAAGTGAATTGAATTTGTTTGCCAAATAAATAAATATGGTTTTCAATTCATTTGCAACAGAAAGACGAAAATATGCATTGTAAAATGTAGCAATTTATGAGAGACTCGAGAGTAGCCAACAATATAGAATTGTTAACTGTAGATTGCATCTACTCGATATGCCAATAGATGTTTACTTGAACTTTGGCAATGATAAAACGTGCACACCAAATGCAAGAAAAGTCTTCTGACTACGTCAGCTCGTATTTTGTGATGGTCAAGTATTAACCTTCAAGTAAATCATTTAATAGCACGAAAAGGGCATTTCGCATTAATATTTATATTTGATTTATGTATTTATATACATGCTTATTCCAAGCTTAATTACTGCAGCTCTTGTAGCTGTCAGTTATTAATATGTTTAACTGAGCTAAAACAAGCGCTGCCTAAAAGCGTAGGTTCATAATGAGCTTATGACTTCCATATATCAATATGTGTAGTAGATTTGTATGTAGTTCCCAAATTGGTTGCTGCTTATCGAGACTCACTGTGGAGTCTGTAAATAAAAATTATTAATTGAACTCAATAAGTAAACTATATTAATTAATTGAAATTTTTGTCTGTTATGTTTAATATGAATATCAGAAAACTTAATTCAGGCATTCGAAGGCTCATAATTGTGTTAGGTATTTAAACTTTATCATATTTATTAATTTTTTTATTTTACATATTTTGCCGTTCTAAAAATTTTGTTGTTGCAGCAAAGGCATAATAATTTTATTTCATTTAATTTTTTATTTTTATTATTAGTTTATTCATTTTCATTTGTCATTGTCATTTTATACTTGACATAGCTTATATAATATTTCCTAATTGAGTAGACAGAATATTTCTTTTTTATATTTTATATATATTATGGGCATTTTGTTGCTGCTAGGCTTGAGTAGCTATAACATTTGCTTTCGTCTTGTTATTAAATGTATTTTTTATAGCCCGCGCGTGTTTACATTAGGTTTATTACGTGTTCTGTATTATTATTACTTTTCTTCAAGTGTTCATTCTTGATCATTATTCAGTCAGGTTGACAAAAAGATTTTAGGTTTTAATTTTAAAACTCAAATGCTTACACTTCAATAAAAGTCCATAAGAAGTTTGGGCATTAAAAGGCTTTCATTAACCAAGAAAAATCTATACAATAAAAGAGTTCTTAGACTTACCATAGAGTTGATTAAATTTCGCTGTTAGCTGCCAAAAGCGATAATAGTTAACTGTAAATCATTTAGTTCGGACTACTATCATTACAGTTAGCATTTCATTTTATTCTTTGGTTAGCCAAGTTCTTAAAGACTCTTTGAGCCTATTACAACATAATCCTGTTTATGAGCTTAACTTTATTGATGAGCAACTCGGGCAGCGCTTGTTATTGCATTAACAATTCATAATTATGGATTACATTTCCAGAAATATACTTAAAGAAAAATCGCAAAGCTGTTGCGTGAAAGAACGAAAACATTTCAGACCTTTCATATGGCAGACAATTGACCCAAACTGCCAATAAATCTGAGTAGCATGCAATGTAAATAAGAAGGCTGCGCTAATAGCCCGATTATGATGGTTGTGTGTGTGTGCTCGCGATGACGTTGCCAATTTGAGAGATCTGGCCGCTGATGAGCTGCGCATCAAACCCCAAATGATTGTAATGAGAAAGCCATAAAATAAACAGTTGAATAATCAACGATAATCGAATGTTGCCACGGGCTAAACACGATATTGATGCGATGGTAACCTAGAAACAACAATAACAACAACAACAGCAACAATAATAACTGTTAACAATTACAAAAGCCTGAGCAGAGTCCAAGAAACCAGAAACAGTTCAGTTCAATAAGATCAAAGCGATCTCAAGTGCTCTTCGAATAAAAATTCTCATTTTGTTTCTTGTATCTTTGTTGCTTTCTTATATAGCTGCAAGGTGTGAACTTTGATGTGGCATTCGCCACTTGAGTGATATGTGAAATGTTCCTCAAATACAATATTTCAGTTGAATTTTGATTTGTTTTTTTTTTTTCTTTTTCAAATAATAAAATTACATTCAATCAAATATGCACTGATTTCCGCAATTGAAAATCTAATAAACAAATTTTCCGAAATAAATATTTAAATTTGTTTTCAATATTTATCCAAACATTTCATCGAATATTCTCAAATTCTTTATATTTCATCATCGAAACGTAACTCCAAAGCTCCAAAAATTCTCATTTAATTATTTAGCTCCAAAAAGTCGCGCCTAAATAAAAATACTAAAATTAAATAAATTATGCAACAGCTGTCATTAATAAAGTCGAGCGAAAAAATCCCACAATGAATGAAGGTCAGCATAAAGCAGCATAAATGCAACAAAAATAACAGCTGCAACAAAAACAACAACGACAACAACAGCGACAAATTAAAGTTGCATTTTGTGTTGAAATACCAGTTTTGTATTTGGTGAGCTGCACTTGAAATTCAAGCGAAACAAAATAAAAGCAAAAACAAAGTCAAGTGAGAATGCACGCATTGTCTCTGCTCAACTTTGGCATACTCTACAAAGAGTTGGCTATTTAGCTCAGTAACACTCTCTAATACTGTAATCTCAGAATCAGGGTCGATGCCTCGCATCACTAGAGATAAATTTTTAAATTTACATTTTTTATATTATATATTATACTATTTTATATAAATAAAAACTTTTAAAATGTATATATTTTATATTATATATTATATTTTATTTTGTATTTTATATAAATTTTATTTTATTTTATTTTATACAAATAAAAATTTGATGCAAGCCGAAGCTGATTTGCACTAGAATTATATTTTGCGTTTCTTAATAATGAATTAAAATATTTAACATTTTTAAATTTGTTAGTATTCATTCATATTCCAACCAAAACTGCAGCCTCTTTTAAACCCAATATACCCTGCTTTAGGCTTTATCAAAACGCATAAAAATCTCAGCTAAAATTTTGACGTTGCGCCGCTTTGTTTTCAGTGCGAAAAAATTGTTTGTAGCGGACTTTTCTTTGCTTTTGGCAATTGAAATTGAAAATGATTTAATCATTGCGCCAAGCCCCGAAGCGTAGCTCGACAGCTTTTATTATTTAAGAGTTTGGGCTTTAGATATTTGTGTGCATTCAAAGATCTATATATTAAATTTATATAGAGATATAGACCCCTATGTGTCAACAGCAATTTTCAGTTAAGCTCGCAAAATCCTGCACCGAATTACATTTCATATTTTTGCTCGAGGGCGTGGCTGTCTTAACAGATATTTTTTCTTGTAATTAATCGACGTGTGTGCAGCAATTTATGTGATTTTCTAGAAAATTTGATGTCTTTTGAGTTATGTTAGTGTGGGTTGGAAATTTGTAGCATTGAAGTGCGTAGAAACACGTGTGCCTATAAATTTGATCAGATGTGTATGAGTGTGTGTGTGTGTGTTAGTTATAAAGTGGTCATATATCAATTACAGTCATAGTCACAACAAATCGTGTGACAATTAAAAATTGGCATGCGTTCAACTGCAATAATTTGCATATGCCATGAGAGCGGCTTAGATAAAGAGCTTAGCATTTCAATATGATTGGCTATTTAAGTACTTAGATAATCGCTGGCTTTTAGAATTCACAGACTTATCACTGCCAATGCTCACTCAATGTCAGGCTAAATATGGCACAACAATGGCTGAGGTGAAAAAATTATTGACGGTGCGCAATTCTAGAAAGTTTTACAGTAATATGGTCACATAGATCACACCTATTGTTCGAGTAGATTTGATTGAGAGTCAAGTAGGAAGTTTTAACTGAAATTGTAAATTGAATTTGATGGATATTGTCTAATAATTTAATGATCACAATGAAAATGATGAAAACCTACTTTAGACATGAGAAATTAAGTTTGATAAAATGAAAATCAATTGAAAAAATTCTAAGGAATTTTAATTGAGTTTCATATATAATGATTTATTTAAAATATGAATAAGATGACCTTGAGAATTGTAAAGAAAAGGTAGTATAGGAAAAATATAATACAAAATCACATAGTATGACAGCATTCAAAAGAATTTTAATAAAATATATAGAATATCATGAGAGAGAGAGGAGAGAGATAGAATATAAATAATATATGGGGAACGCAATGTAAAGAGACAAGCCAATATACAGTATTTAATAGTATATTAAGCCTAAAAAATATAAATCAAATATATCTTAACATCAAATAAATATACAAATATACATTTGAAGCTTCTAAATATATCTAACGCAACCCCACAAAGCAGCCAATCAATATATTTAAAATATTTTTTATCTCAATTGACATCACTTCAAGGAGAATAAAAATCCAAAACTGTCAAAGTCTATAAACAGCTTATGTGTGTATATATATATTTTGATCAAGAGTAAACAAAATCCTTTCAGTTATTATTGGCACTCGGCAGACAGCAGACACAGTGCGTTTGCCACAGCCCCTGCCAGACGAGTTGTGTGAAACGTTTTTGCTTAAACCGTCGCAATGGGAACCAAAACCAAACCAACCAACCACCCCTCGCTGCTGCCCTTCATGAGTGCCGGCCAGGGCCAGGCACGTGTGTGCGCATTTGGACGCCTTTTCGAAACTTTTGTGTGCTGTTTCTTTCTCTACCTTTTCCTTATTTCACACCCACTCAAGCAAAAGTTCGATGTAAATATTTGCATTCTGCGGCTAGGCTGCGGCGGGAAATCGGAAAATCTAAAGGCAAAACAAAAAGTGGAATTATGAAAATCTTATTTTTTAGCTGTTGCTAGCTGAATTTCTTTCTGGCGATCAATTTCCGATTAATTTAATTAACTCAATTGGTATTTGGAGAAGCCAAGAAAAATTTGGTAATTAAAATGGAATAATTGTACAAATCTTGAAAATGTATTTGTAGTAAATGAAATTGCTGAAACAATTATACGTGTTGAGTTGGTATTGAATATTTAGAATAATTATGTTGATTAAGATATGAGCTTTGAGAACATTTCAAAGAGTTTAAACATCAATTTTTGTAGGAGAATTTTAAAATAAAAATAAATATAATTTATTGAATTATTTAGCGGTGTTCTTAATATGTTAATATGTTAAAATAATATAATATATTAAAATGTCCTAAGGAAATACATAGATATAAATTAATAACAATATTTATTAATGCAGTTACAAATATAACATTTTAAAAGATATTTTAATATAAAAGAGCCATTAATGATCAATAAGTAAAAGAAAGACTTTACGTCTTGATCTTTCTCAATATATTGTATAGTCTTTGAACGTTAAGAAAAATTAGCAAAAAATTCGATTAATGCGTATTGGCTATAATATATTTCAACAGCTCGTCGCCAATCTGTACAAACTCTGTCGCAAACTCATTATACAGCATAGCAAATATTTAGTGTTTGTATCGATAATCGAACCAAATAAATACGCAGCGATACGAATACTTGTATATTGTTTACAATTAGCGGAAACCACAGCCCATTATTTATGAATGAATTTCTCTTTTTTTTTTATTTTTTTATTTGAACTCATAAATTGAGAACAGAACACAGAGACGATACGTTTGGCTTTGATAGCATTCAATGCGATTAGGAGGGCAATTCAATTGATTGCAACAACAATCTGAAAGACTCCAAGTAGCCCAACATATACGTATATATATCCTTTGCTGTTGTTGCTGTTGTATTTGCTTACCGTTGCCATAGACGAGGTCAGCGGCACATAAACATGCCATAAATCATCGGCTGAGTAGTGCGAGCTAAATGGAGGCGCGTTGCCAAGGATTTCGGGGAAGAAATGTCTTTTATTTCCGCAGCCAGGCGTGTGGCAATTGGGCGTGGGGGGTCCCTCCGCATTTAATATCTTGACATTCGTGATATATTTGCTGTTAGTTTGGTCATGCTCTTTAGGCATCGTTTTATAACGTCTTTGGTCACATTGCTGCCTTAATTTGCAGCTTTGAGCATTGTAAAAATTCAAAAACTGTCAACAGCTTCATTAATTAACTGTTTGTGCAGTGAGCGCAATGGGTTATGGGCGTGGTAGCTGTCAAATTTGTCATTCATCAGCTGCGCTTTGTGCTCTACTCTATTCTTCTCTCGTTCCCGTTCTCATTCCAATTCTCTTCATCTGGCTCTTTTTTATCTGCTCCTTTTGTTTCTGACAGTTGGCCACTAAATGACCCATTTTGCGTTTTGTGTTTGGGGTCTGCTGTTTGTCTGGCATACATTCATACATACATATAAATATGCATGTGGTTGAAGTGCTTGTTAATTGCCTCTTGAGAGCTTAAAAACGTGCGGAAAGGAGTGCTAAATGTTTGCTTAGATTTTATCTGTAATATTTCAGCAAATCCAATATTATTTTCACAATTAAAGACAATTATAAAATGTGCATTTATTTAAATTTGATAAATAATTATAGCTTAAGTTCATTGTTATAGAAAATTAAAAAGAAGTGCTGAAGTTGCATTTGTGTCTTAAACACTTTTTTTTTTTTTTTTAAAGGGAAGATTAAATAAATAAAAATCTAATAGAAATAATTATATAAATTATAACAGATTAAAATTAAAATAAATAATATTACAAATAATTTAAAAATTTGGCATTGATGACTTAAGCATTTTTTTTTTCAATAAGGGAATATTAAATAAAAATAAAAGTGTAATAAAAAATTTAAAAAATTAAAATAAAAATAAAAAATAAAAATAAATAAACAAACAAAAATTGTGAAATAATAAATATGCAAAATAAATTTCTACGACTGCTTCGTCTATTAATTGTGTACTTTGCATACATGTTACGCTTCCCGCATGAACATGCAGAGTATACGTTACGTAAACACATTCGACAATAGAATATTGCATACAAAATGTTCTAAACTAAACTATTACCAATTTCAAACTATTTCAAGAGCCCAACAAATATTTTAGCAAGTACACTAAAAAAAAAAAAAAAAGAAAAAAGAACGACTTTAAAAGTGAAGCGAAGCAAACGAATCGCAGAAAATAACTAAATGCAAACGCAATGAAGTGCAGCTGAAGCGGAAAGTGAATGTAAATAAATAAAAATAAAAAGGCAAAAAAATACAAAATAAACAGAAAAGTGAGCGAAATAAAACGTGCAACAACAACTAGACTAACGGCAACGGCAACAGAAGCAGCAGCACCAATAACAACAACGACAACAAAACCAACAAGGAGAGCGAAAAATCATGAGCGAGAAACGAATTGCGCACAAAACTGTCATCAAATGACAAATGCTTGACAGCATCAATCAGCAACAGCAACGGCGACGGCAACAGCGACAGCAACTGCGACGCCAACAGCGACGGCGACGGCGACAGAGATGGTAGTGCATGGCCGGCGCCGCCGCCGCAAGCTTATACACAGCGACGCCGGCAGAGCAGCAGCAGCAGCAAAGGTAACAGCCGGCGGTTTCAAGCATGATCTGTTCGCATTGCAGCTGCCGCTACCGCTGTCGCTGCCTCTGCTGCTGCTGTTGTCTCTGCTGCTGATGCGCGTCACAGCAGCGCTGTCGACGCCGACGTCGCTGCATTTAAATGAAACCAAAGAAATGCGTAACACTGCCAAGCAACTTAACGGCATAAGTGTCTACAATATGTCTACCACGCCCGCAGCCACGCCCACAGCCACGCCCACAGCAACCGCCCCCGGCATTAGGGAAAACGTTATGCTGCCCTCATCGGATCCGGAGCGTGAGGCGCAAATACTGTACGAGAAATCGCTGCAGGAATATCACGGCAGCCAGCACGCCAAGGCAACGGCTGCTGCTGCTGCTGCTGCTGCGGCTGCCGGTGGTAATAGCGACGTCGACGTCAGCAGCAACTCCAACAGAACAAATGCACACACTGTGCACAGCGTCTGCGAGCTGTGGCTGCTGAAGCATTGCCACTGCACCGGCAGCCTCGAGAATTTGAGGCTGAGCTGCCGCAGCATTGGCATCCTGGCTGTGCCTGTTAATTTACCCAGCGAGGCTGTAATTCTGTAAGTATCAAACTGGTTGCTAAGTAAATACACACACACACACACACACACACACACACACACACACACACACACATGATTTAACTAGTTAGTTGGCAATCAAAGACTAAATAAAAACACCTGAGGAATGTTTTATGTATTTTGAGGATGTAGTCCATATTCTGAGTAGAATGCTTTCATATTGAGCTGTTTACATTATTATTATTTAAAATGCATTCAAAAAAAAAAAAAAAAAAAATAAATAAAAAAAAAAAAATAAATAATAATAATAATAAATAAATAATAATATTTTTATGAGACATTATTCAAGGTCGCATTTTTTTTTGGCACTATTAGTATTTTTTTATCTGTATATGTATGTATGTATTTTATATGTATCATATCATTATGATACTTTTTATTTATTGTAGGTTTTTGTACTTTTATTTTTAATATGCATTCTGTATTCTGCATTCTGTAAGAGCTGTAGTTATTAGAACATAACTTTCAAATTTTCTAACTTTTAAATATTCTATAATAAATACTCTTACAAACCCTAAGAAGTCGTAATTAATAATGTCTAACGCAAGCGCTTCTCTCTCTTTCTCCCTCTCTTTGTCCTAGTCTCAACAGTGATTTATGGTTTATTATTAATTCAATTATTTCATTAAATATATATTTTTATCTTTTATAGTATTTGAATTACTGCAACTATTATTAACATGATTATTATCAGCGATTCGTCACTCGATCATTCACCAATTACACGTCAATCAATACTGACGTCATTAGGCCTCAACAAGACTTCCGGAGGCCAAAAAATACTGCCATAAAATAAAATACAAAAATTTCTTCTTTTTTTGGCAATCAAATAAGAATATTGGCCATAAGCAATGCTTGTCTAGCTCGTTTACCAAACTGTCTGTCTGCATGAAGCAAATGCTCGTATTACACAACTAGCAATTAATATTTCACAGAAAATATATTTAAATTTTAAAATTCGCTTTTTTTATTTAATTCAATTTTTAATTTTAAAATTACAAATATTTATTTCTTGAAGTCATTTCATTATTACGAAAATAAAATGCCAGCTCTTAGATATTTGTGCGTATTCCTCCTATACACAAACTTTGTCCAAATATTGAGCACAGCGAAATGCTTAACTGTGTTCCATATAACAGCTGTTAATGCGCAATGATATAAATCGATTTCATTATTAAGCGATTAGTGTGTTAACTGAGGAAATTAGAGACAAAAGTATTTTGGTTGCCTAAATTCCGCATATTCCCCATTCGTATAATTACAAGTCAATTTCGCAGTGTTGTCGAATCGGTTTCATTATTTTATTTATTTGTATTTTCGTGTGTGTTTTTTTGCTTTTTTGTTTCGCTACTGTTTTGGTATGCGGTTTAATCTAATTACACATACGCCACGTTGTGCGAGGTTTCATAATCGTACGCTCGATTTTCAGCTAAGACTTGTGGCTCGTATGTCAGTCACGTTTTCTTGCCGTCGCAAATAAAAGCAGGCAAATCTCTCAAAGGAGTTGTGCCTCCCGCTTTTGGCTACCCCGCTGATTAATGGCCAAAGCGAACTCTGGCCATAAATAAATAAATAAATAGATAAATAAATTATTTATTAATTAACGCATCGCTCGGCGACAGTTAACCCGAAATAAATCGAGCTTTAAATATGACTACTGTCTGGTCAAATGAAATATGTCCGTGGCACGTTGCATTTGCCATTTGCCCATTTGCCAATTGCCAACTGGCAACTGCAAATTGTTGCCGCAGTTCATCTTCATATTTTAGCCATTTCCTCATTCAATATGTTTTTTTAATGCCATTTAGCGTTTGATTGATGGCCCAGAGAAAAGTTTTTCGGCTTCGAAATGCTGGCAATCGGTTGAAGCAACCTTTTCTATTCATCACATAATATTTTATTTCCCGTGCGATTGGCTTATTGAAATTGATAGATGGACCATCTAAAAATATATAAATTTGCTTCCCACAAAACATATTCATTTGTATTTTTGTTGTCTTTACAGCGACTTGGGTAACAACAATTTGACCAGATTGGAGGCTAATTCATTTTTCATGGTGCCACATCTCGAGGAGCTGTAAGTATGATAAAGGGGCAAAGTTTTTCATTTTGACCCGCAGAACTTTATTATAAATGTACTTTGCTTTATTGTAAATTTTTATGTTCAGAAAATTGCGAGGATATATTGCAAGTAATAAAATAAAAATGTTCTGGGTGATAGAGCCTGATGGGTAGATATGCTTACAGGGCTCATCTTATTAAAAAAATTATTAATTTTGTTTATAGATTCATAATAATATTAAATTCCTAAACAAATTCCTTTATATTACTTTTTTTTTTTTTAATTTTTATCTGATTTGATACAATATTTGACAGTTTGAATATATATTATTATTTAATTATAAAAATATCTAGTAATGTTCTTAAAGCAATATATATATATTTTTTCTATGAAAATAATGAATAAAGCTGATTAATTCAACATAATTTTTATTAAAACATGGCTCACAATATAAAAAGCAGTTGATATAATAAATGGTGCTATTTGACATCCCCGGCTCTCAGCTCAGACCATAGCATAATTCACACACTCCCAGACTGTATCCCAACCTTTTCTATTGTGCCTTTAACCACAACTCATTGTGCCGCCTCTCAGTGCCACACCCGCTTTTTTAATCTGTATATTAAGCGACCAGTGTTTGCTGGAAAGCAACACAAAAATTATGGGAAAACAAAGGCGACAACAACAGGGCGCAGAAACTTTCATTGTTGCCTGTCATGAGCGCAGCGACTCATTATTCAATTTCACAGCGAACACCCCTACCCAGCCCTGACCTAACCTTCACTACCCTAACCTAGCACAACCTACGCTAACCCATCTCCAAAAACAAAAAATCACAGTGGTCAGTTGTGGTTTGGTTGGACAGGCCACTCGGCCAAGCTATATAAATTACTTGATTATATTTTATAGAAAACACTCAGAGAAAATATTTAAAAATAAAATAATAATTAAATTCAAAATTAAATATAAGACAGATGTCGTGCATATAAAGAATATATAGAAGCTCAGCTCAGGTTAGCCTGAATTTACGTTATATTTAATATTTTACTCTATATACATTCAGACAGTTATTAGTAAAAATTAATCTATTTGTTTAATATAAAATATTTTATCTTTATTTTGTCTTTATTTATTTATTTTCATTTTTTTAACTCTTACTTAATTAAATTGATCTTTATTGGGGGGATGTACTCTTTTGAAATATATTTTTTATCTGAGTTTTTTACACGGAAAAATTTTCTTCTTCGACCTTTGATAAAAATACAATTTAATTACTTATTTAAAAAATATAAAATTTTTATTAAATGAAAAGCCTATATTATGATGGAAAATTATTATTATTTATTTATTTATTTTTTTTTTGCGAAATGTTACAATAACGAAACTTTCCTTTTATATTAAAGCAATTTATAAACATTAAACAATTTCTACATACATATATATTCATTAATTATTTATTGTGTTTTACTTAAAACGAGTATTTTCAGAACATAATAGCAATAGCTTTCAGGTTTTTTCTGAGTGTAGAAACCTATACGTATGTGCATTTCAGCGCCTTGACTTACGATTAATTACTCAGGCTGTTATCCTTGCAATATCCTGCACTTTCGAGTTTCGCCTTTCGCCTTTCACCATTGCCATTTACCATTCGCCATAGGAATCCTGTTGACCAAGGGAACGTTTTGTCTATTTGCAGAACATTGTCGGACAATAGCATCATTAATATGGATCCGTATACGTTTTACGGCTTAGCCAAATTGAAGCGTTTAAACTTGCAAAATTGCGGCCTTAAAGCGCTCGCGCCGCATTCCTTTCAAGGACTCAGCCAGCTTGTCAGCCTGTAAGTATTGAAATGCCAACTCAAATTGTTATCTTCAAATGTGTGTGGGTGTGTGTGTGTGCGTGTGTATGTATGTGCGAGCGTGCATTTGTGTGTTTGTGTATATATTTTTAATGTTTGCTTTTAAGCGTTACGAGTAAGGATGCAGCCGAAGGCTGACGACAGACGTCTGCAGGATCAATTAGTACGCTTGCTGCCATTTAGCTTGCTGACTGCACACTCACACAGACACAAATCTACACACACAACGAGCACTTGCCAGTAATTACACGCTATTTTGTTGATATTTTATGCTTTTCTATTTCCTTTACTCTCCCTTCCATGTCCACTCGTTCATATATATATCTTTTCATATATATATATGAACATATATATATATCTATATATGTATTTTTACCCATTGCACCACCCAACCACTCACCCACCAACTCGGCGACACAGTCAATTGAATGGCAACGCCCTGGTCAGCCTGGATGGCAACTGTTTGGGCAACCTGCAGCAGCTGCGCTCCTTGCGCCTCGAGGGGAATCTCTTCTATCGCATTCCGACAAACGCTTTGGCCGGACTCAAAACTCTAGAAGCACTGTGAGCTTTTTTTTGTATATATTATTATTTTCATATAATTTTATTCTCCTACTCTTCCTCTAATACGCTACAATTTGCATGTTAACAGTATATTATCTCAATTTATTTATCTATCGATTTTCTCTTGCTATATTTTTCTATTTGCTTTCTTAATACTCTGCAATGTTGCAATCTTATAATTTTTATAAATTTTATATTAAAACTTGTATTCATAATTATTTATTTATTTTTTTTTTATTTATATATTTTATTTTTAATATGAAAATTCTTTTTTGTTGTATTATATTCTTAATGCTCAGCTATTTCAACTCTCTAAAAATTTCAGTATATATATATTTCTAATATTTCAAAAAATTTCTATAACATTCTAATCATTTTTAATGTTTTAAAACTCGCAAGTTTATAAATTTTAATATAATATATTCATATAAATTATTTCCACTCTTCTGTATCCTATTATTTGCATGCCTCATAAATGGATAATCCAGCGTTGCTATCAATAATTTAATATACATTTTTGCTTTGTATAAAAATTTTGAGCTAAATCAGTAAATATTTTATATATACTTATATAGTTTTAGCCAGCGCAATTAGCAAATTTGCTTTTTGTGCGTGTTTACATGCGGTTTTTGCCTGCATAAAATTGTCAGGGCTTATGTGTAAAATGTGCGGCGTATTAAAATCATTTAAAATTGGGTGATATTAGGCTAATATTTAGCTTGAAGGTATATTTAATAAATAGGCGTGAATATTAAATTGATATTCATTTATGTTGCCTACTCTTTAGCGATGTTTAAAATTTAACCGTTTAAAATACAAATATATTTTTTTTAACACTGAAATTGTGTTTGTGTTTTTTTTTTTTTTTTTTTTGTATATTGTGAGCTGAATTCATTTATGTTATAATTTATAAGTTATTAAAAATTAAAAGGAATATATGTGAATATTGTGTGTGACACAACAACCAATTTATAAATAATCTTGTTTGTGAAGATCTCAAAAAAAAAAAAAAAAAAATTAATTTAGCTAAATTTTATTATGTATCCAGTGCTAAAAATTAATTCATTTAAATAATATAAATTATGAAATGATTTTTTCTAATTTTTTGCTCTGTATTAATATCTTTTTTTTTTTTTTTAATTTTCTAACTGAAGTTATTAATATATTTTTGAAGACTACAAAAATTCATTACTTTAATAATTTTTCTCATTAAGGCTTATAACTTTTTCGTTTGAAGTAATTTAAGTCATCGAAAATATTACTTTACCCAATAAACCATTTAATATTTAAAAAAAAGGGATAA
Source organism: Drosophila mojavensis (assembly GCF_018153725.1). Lineage (NCBI taxonomy): Eukaryota > Metazoa > Arthropoda > Insecta > Diptera > Drosophilidae > Drosophila > Drosophila mojavensis. The sequence continues at coordinate 10,353,805 of NW_025318858.1, forward strand.
ATTTCTTGCTTCAATTTGATATACCATTAACTTAATGCGCATGTTTTTGGCTTGAGTCTGGAGCTCTTAAGACAAAAGTCATTTACAATTTGTAACCATAATTTATAAACTTATTCAATTGCTCATCTCTCTCACTATCTTTCACTCTGTGTGTGCTCTGTAAAAAAAAAATGAAATATAACCAAAAGCAGTTGCTCATAAAAATCTCGATTACTCATAATTTCGCATTCCCTTCTCTCTTCATTCTCATCTATAATGCGAACTCATTAATGGACTCGAAATGCTCAGCAATTTGGGCAGCAATTTGTTGACAATAATAAACGATGAGGACTTTCCACGAATGCCAAATTTGATCGTGCTGTAAGTAGAACATTAGATAATAAATGAATTTCGTATACATATATGTACATGTCTATATTATTTATTTTACAGTTTACTAAAGCGAAATCAAATCATGAAAATCTCTGCGGGTGCTCTAAAGAATTTAACGGCCTTAAAAGTTTTGTAAGTAAAGCAAACCAAAACAAACAACAAAAATACTTTAAAAACTTCAGACGCGTATATGTATACACAAACATGCACACATACATATATGGACTTGACAGAACAAGACGGAACTGGATGTAACAGTAGGAGACAGAATACCCATAGAGCGATGTACGAAAAGAAAATAGAATGAGAAAATGCAAGTGATATTCACGTTAGGGAACTGATATTCAACTGTAGACCTCAAAATACTCTTGCAAGACTTAGATTTAAGCAAGGAAATTTAGTTTTGAAAAAGTATACGAATAATTAAAAATAAAAGTATATGTATATTGTAAAAATAAAGTTAATGAAAATAATAAGGATAGTCTGTATGGAAGACAAAATTGAACAAAATATAATTTTAAATAATATAAAATGTTTGTATAAAAATTTATGAAAAGCACAACATAAATTTTTATTGAGAAAGAAAAGAAGTATATTCACGTTTTTTTTTACAATCAAAAGTTATTATAGTATTTCCTTCTAGTATTTACCAATGTAAAATCTTTTAAGAGTATTTAAATATTCGATTAGCGCGTTCCGCCGCAAAGCCTCATATGAAAGTTTCAATACTGGAGAGTGTAAACAGTTGAGAGTTGAAGTGCAAGTGGAAATGGTGTTCATCCGTTTTATTTCATGTTGTACCCAGTAAATAGATATCACAGGGTATGCTAGAGAAATAGAGAAACATATTCATTCTAGGTATGTTCTTCATGTCTTGTACCTAGTATAAATTTTGGATACATTTTAGATATTTATAAATGATATCTTATTTAATAAAATATGAGAATTTTCGATGTCCCTGCATCTTCATAACTTTCATTCTTACAGTTCAAACAGGTTTAATTAAACATCTTTTCTAATTCCTCAGTTAAATACCCAATTAAAGTGAACATTCTAGAGTAGCTCTTAGTCTAGCAATATTTGACTATTGCTCGTTTGGTTTTTACTTGGAGTTTGGCTAGAATAAATTTCAATTTTGGTTCAAAGCGTGGAAAACTTTTTCCTGTGCTGGAGTTGCGACAGCTTAAATTGTCGTCGCCGCTGCTGGCGTCGCAGTTGCAGTCGTCGTTGACGCCGCTGCTGGTTGTTGTTGTTGTTACTACTCCTGCTTACCGCAAATTTTTGGCTCATGTGTTGCATACTTTGGGGGCGGGCGCATTAAACAAACTCGAGGGCTGCAGACGATGACAAATATGCAAATTTATGTTGTGGCTGACTGACTGACGAAGTGAACTAAACCGACAAACTATGTTGAGATATATTTATATGCGAAGGTATAAGTGGGTTTGTGGGGCATCAGCTGCAGTGCAACGGTAACTTCAACTGCATCAGAAGAAGAATGCATCAAGTGAAAGTGAAAAACTTTTGCCGTGCCACGCGTAAATCTGTGTAGAAAAGTATCAAGGAATTTTCCGTATGCATTTTCCCCAATGATTTATGAGCTTTTCCAAACACACAGACTGCAGCAGTAGTACCAACTCCCTCAACACTCCTTTCCATCTAAGTTGCGTGTCTGCAACGCGTTGGCCAAGTGAAAGTTTTGTTTTAATGCCAGTCACGCATATTGAGGGATGCAGACTCAGCGTTGGGGACCAAAGAGGAGCTGTTTATATATTTATGCGTGGATTAACATATTAAACGAAAGCCCGATATACATAAATTAGAGCATAAATTTATAAATTGATATATATGAAAACAAATTTCTCATGTTTCTCATATACTTCAAAAAATTAATTACTGTTTAAAGGAATTATAACATTTTAAATTGTTTTTAAAATTGATTTAAATATATAAAGCAAAAAATAATAATCATAAAAAAACATATAGGGCTTTTCACATAAGTAAAATAAAGAATATACGAATTGCATATTATTAAATAAAAGTTAAAAATAAGTAATTCAAATGTGATACATGTATATTTATTTTTGCATTTTACATATTGTATATTTTAACTTATAAATATAAGATGGTAACATTTTTTTATACGTATATATTTGTCTTACTGTTAGCAAATATGTATTTTTCGTACACTGAAAGTTCTTATAAGAAGCACTGCAAAAATAGATTAAAAATTTGCTCAGCTCAGTTAAGTGTTTCCGAACTATATATAGAGTTTTTCTAAATAAATTAAATTATTAAATAATATTAAGCTGAAGACAGCCTTATGTATTCTAGCTACAGACGTCATCGACTCGTACTTTATTTATTGCACCCAAATGCACAGGGATATTATTAAACAAAGCCACTGTAAATGTATATATATTCGCCTTTTATTTTAATATATTTTCACCCTCACGTATAATTGAAATCAATGCAGTTTGCTTGAAACTGAACTTTATATCTATATTCATGCATAAATTTGCATCCCACACACACAGTTGGGGCTCATCCAATCAGAATGTTTTTAGGTACGTGCGGACACGTACAGCTGAGAGAACCCTCTGCAAATGCAAATACACAGTTGGGCGACTCACAGAGCGAGTCACAATATTTGTATAAACGATATTTGAAATGTGCTCCAATAATAATTTGTATACTATTTCATTTTTCTTCATCTTCTGCTTTTTCGTCTTTCTAGAGAGCTGGATGATAATTTGATAAGCAGTTTGCCGGAGGGACTTGGCAAATTGCCGCAGCTTCAGGAGCTGTAAGTATTTACACCAGGTGCTAAGCATAGATTAAAATAGTTAAAGCGAGCTCTTGCTCGCTTGGCTCAGTCTGCTGCATTGTTAAGTTGGCAGCACAACATTTTCTACTTTGTCAGGCGGCAAACAAGCGGAAACCAAAAATCATAACGCATCATTACTTGGCGAATTTACGACGATGTCCTCCGTCGCATACCCATCCTTATAGCTAGTAGATGTAGTTGAACCCCCCAAGTAGAGCAGTCACCAACCCTCGCTCGTTGCGGCTGCAGTTGATTTCATCCACATCCTGTAGCTATTGCAAATGCAACTCTTTCATTTTATTGTTAGTCAAAGTCTATTTACTTTCCGATGCGGTTAAAGAAAGTCTGAAGTAAAAAGTAGTAAAAAAGTTTAAGAGATGCACAAATGGAGATTGCAAAGGAAAAATAAAAAATAGATAATGGAAGCAAGTAGAGATAGGAAGGGTTATAAATAGAGAGAAAGAGAGAGAGAGAGAGAGAGAGAGATGTAGTTGAAAGAAGAAATATGAGAAATAGTACTATTTTTTTGTATTATTATTATTATCATTAAATAGTATACGATCGTTTAGTTAACCATGTCAATGATCGTATTATTAAATATCACTCTTATTATTTATATATTGATATATATCTTACATGTTTCCTATTAAAATGTTGATTATTTAGTATTAATATTAGTAATTATTTCATTTAATATTTAATTTTTTTTTACACAATTTTTTTAATCAATTCACTTAGAGCATTTCAAATTCTTGATTTGAATAAGTCATCATAGGAGTCGCAGTTTCATTCTGTTTTTGTCACACGCACTTCCTGCAACTGGAAACTGTGGCGACTGCGTCGACAGTCATTGGAAGCGTTGACATCGTTGCGACGGTTTCTCTTTTTTTTTTTTTTTTTTTTTGTTTGCTTTTTGTAACATTCTTCGAATGTGTCCCCAAGGAAATTGAATTTCTGGTAAACAGGATAATTATGAGCATGTTAAATGTTGCGATAAAAGCCACGCTGCGTTGCACTTGCCGAGCATCAGCCAAAGCAACGAGCCAGCCAAGCAGCCAACTGCTATCCCCATGATTGGGGAATTAAACTGGCAAATAAATTTGTGACTCTTCAGCGGGTGCAGAGAGGCCGGGAATGCTGGGGGCGTGGCTGTCGAGAAATCTTGCACTTTTGCTTGGCTCACATGTGTTGCGGTTTTTATTTCATTTCCCTTCGTTCCTTCTTTTTGAGTTGCCATTTACCAAGTGGCAAGAAAAACAAATTTAAAAGGATTAAACACATTTTGTAGTGCTTGCAAGCAGCGAGTTAACTGTTTCTTAGATGAGAAGCCAAAGGAAATAGAGAAACAAATAAAAATAAAAAATATAAAAATCTAGGCTACAAATTAATTCGATAAACTGTGAGATTTTTGTGGAAACTTTTCGCTAGCAAATGAAAAAGGTTTTTTTTTTTCTTTTTTAAATAATGAAATGTAGAAGTGGGTAAAAAAAAAAAAAAATTAATACGTTTTGGAATTTTAAGTTTTAAATTGGAAATTTTGGCAAGTGGGTGTTCGGAATTCAGCAAATGGTAGAGGAATATAACAAAATAAATAAATTGAATGCTATTAAATATTAAGTGCCTAGTTTTTTTTTAATTTTAATTTAAATACATATTTGTAAATATTAAATTTCAAGCTTTAAAATAATTGTTATATAAAATATGTATATACTTAAATAATTAATTATTAAATATTAAATATTAATTTCTGACTTAAATATAAAAATTAATATATATTAAATTCTAAAAATCCTTTTTATTTGTAAGTAAGTTTATATATTTATTTTTCCATTTTTAAACTAAATTTTAAGCTCAATTGCCAATAGTACTTCAATTGTTATTTTGCTTAAAATGGGTTGTCTAAACCACTTCACCTTCAATGTTGACCCACAAAGCAAAGACAATGGCACGAAAGTGCATTTCCTGAATGTTGGCCAAGAAAAACCCAAAAGACGATAACAAAATATGCTACCAAAATATATTTGAGAACTGATTTTATGCGTGGCAGCTGTCTTGGTAGCTGGCCAACTAGACTTTCAAATGCAGCTGCAACGCAGTTCAAGTGTCAAGTGGCACTTGCCAACAGAGTGCATCTTCGAGATACGCATGTGCATCTAACAGATACATATCTATATATTTTGCAGCTCCATGACAAGCAATCGCATACGCTGGATAAACGATACGGAGCTACCGCGTAGCATGCAAATGTTGGATATGCGAGCGAATCCTCTATCCACGATCACAGCGGGCGCCTTTCGGGGCATGACCAAGCTGCGAAAGCTGTGAGTAAATGAGATAAATCGTTGACTCCTCTATTAATATAGAAATTTTAATTTTATGCTAGTATACTCTCCGATGTACGCACCTTGCGGCACTTTCCCGAACTGGAGGCTTGCCATGCCCTGGAGATACTTAAGCTGGATCGCGCCGGCATTCAGGAGGTGCCATCGAATCTGTGTCGTCAGACGCCAAGACTGAAGAGTTTGTAAGGCGGACAATGCAAATATTCATATAGAATAAGATTCAACTAATATTTGCCTTTGCTTTTAGAGAACTTAAAACCAATTCCCTGAAAAGCATCCCAAATTTAAGTAGCTGCAGAGACTTAAGGCTGTTGTGAGTATAGAGGAAGAGGGAATATATAAATCAGGGAATATATAAATATTATATTTATGCTTATAGAGATCTATCGAGTAATCAAATTGAGACGTTACAAGGACGACCTTTCCATGGACTTAAGCAGCTGCACGACCTGCTGCTCTCCTATAATCGCATCAAGACACTGCCGCAGGATGCCTTTCAGGGCATACCCAAGCTGCAGCTGCTGTGAGTATACTAAATAATATACACTTGAATACATAACTTAGCTATGAATTATTTCCAGCGATCTGGAGGGCAATGAGATAGCTCACATACACAAGGATGCGTTTGCCGCTTTTACCGGTCTCGAGGATCTCAATTTGGGCAATAATATATTTCCCCAGCTGCCAGAGGCTGGTTTGCGTGGCCTGCTGCACTTGAAGACTTTCAACAATCCAAAACTGCGTGAATTCCCACCGCCCGATACGTTTCCACGCATCCAAACGCTAATTCTCTCGTATGCGTACCATTGTTGCGCCTTTCTGCCTCTGGTGGCAATGTCTGCACAGCGCAAGACCTCCCAGGTCCAGGAGGCGGTGCTCTTTCCCTCCGATGCGGAGTTCGATATGACATTGTGGAACAACAGCATGATGAACATTTGGCCACAAATGCGTGCGTGTAAAGCATTCATCTTGATTTCTTGCACATACTCTGTTTAGATAGTAAAAGCGAATCTATAATGACTTAGATTTTAGCATTTACAATTCATATTAGTGGTTTGATATACTCTGTTAGATTTGTCAGTCAGTTGTAAGTCTACAAAGTAGATTTTAGTCTCTGTGCTATGTATTAATTAATATTCATCTGTTAATGTGGGCATTAGTTTTGGATAATAGTCTGTAATAGTCTGTAATAAGTATAAGCGAGTCTCTATTCATTCAGATGTTAGCATTCACAATTTGTATTCATTCAAGCTAATCTGCAGTAGTTGCTTTACTCTGATTTAATTAAATGCCTTTTACGTAAGGGTAGCTTTTATAGTGATGGCTTTATAGTATGATATTCTGCATTAATTGAAACATCTGCTATTAATTTACGACACCCGTACAGCGTGCTAGTAGAGTAAGCATAGCATAGCGAAATCAGCAATCCCGCTCCGACTCCATCTGCTGTTCTTTACTCTATGTATTATTTCAATTTTACTTGCACTATATTAACAGCTGTTGCTTATATCTTCATGTGTTATTATTCATTATTGTAAACGTTATCAGAAATGATATACAGTTTCCATACTAACTACTATTAGTATGGACCCTAACATCTACTTTTTCCCTCATCGGTCCGCTAGAATGTATTTTCCTATAGATAAATATAGTATATGTTCTTCTAGTTTGTCAATTAGACATGATAAAGACTTAGTTTTTCGAAACTGATTTTCTTACTTATAATTGTATAAACAAATCAATGCGTTGCTTTTAAAAGAAAATTGCAAATTGTAAATCTTATTTTCTGTTGCTTAAAGAGATTCTTATAGCTAAGTCAAAGTAGCAAATCGAAAAAAAAAAAAAAATTACATATTATTAGGAAGCAGTTAGAAGACAGCTTAAAACTCATCAAGAGAAAAGATTATGCTATGAACAGAGTATGCCACAGCCTGTTGCACCCGCTTGCCAGGCGCTTAGCTAAATGTGCTCTTCATTCCCAGACAATCTCAGCAAGCAGCTGGGCGCTGCCATGCACGACCTGTGGGACTCGCCGATGAACAACTACAACCTGAACGAGGACGCGCAGCAGGTGCCGACGGGCAGTCAGTTGGCCAACAGCTACATGGAGGAGTACTTCGAGGAGCATGATATGAGTGCGCCCGGCACTGGCTATGGACTAGGCACCGGACTGTTCAGTGGCATTACGGCCGATGACTTCCAGCCGGGCTCCGTGCAGTGTCTGCCCATGCCGGGGCCATTTCTGCCCTGCGCGGATCTCTTTGACTGGTGGACGTTGCGCTGCGGCGTTTGGGTGGTCTTTCTTCTGGCGCTGCTCGGCAACGGCACCGTCGTCTTCGTGCTCATCTGCTCCAGATCGAAAATGGATGTACCGCGCTTTCTGGTCTGCAATCTGGCCGCAGCCGACTTCTTTATGGGCATCTATCTGGGCATTCTGGCCATTGTGGATGCAGCGACATTGGGCGAGTTTCGCATGTTCGCAATACCCTGGCAAATGTCGCTGCTCTGTCAGTTTGCCGGGTTTCTGGCTGTGCTGAGCTCAGAGCTGTCTGTCTATACGCTGGCAGTGATCACGCTGGAGAGGAATTATGCGATTACCCATGCGATACATCTGAACAAGAGACTTTCGCTGCGCCAGGCGGGCTATATAATGAGCGTGGGCTGGATCTTTGCCTTCTGCATGGCGCTGCTGCCGCTGCTGGGCGTCTCCGATTATCGCAAGTTTGCCGTCTGCCTGCCCTTCGAGACGACGACGGGCGTGGCCAGTCTGACGTATGTGATTAGCCTGATGTTCATCAATGGCTGCGCCTTTCTCACCCTAATGGGCTGCTATCTGAAGATGTATTGGGCCATTCGCGGCAGCCAGGCCTGGAATACGAACGATTCGCGCATTGCGAAGCGCATGGCCCTGCTGGTCTTCACGGACTTCCTCTGCTGGTCACCGATTGCATTTTTCTCGATAACGGCCATATTCGGACTGCAGCTCATCTCGCTGGAGCAGGCGAAGATCTTTACGGTGTTCGTGTTGCCGCTGAACAGCTGCTGCAATCCGTTCCTCTATGCCATCATGACCAAGCAGTTCAAGAAGGACTGCGTGACGCTCTGCAAGCACTTTGAGGAGACGCGCGTCATAGGTGCCGCTGGCGGTGCAGCCGCAGCGGGAGGCGGTGGCGGTGCAGGAATCAGTGCCGCACGTGCTGCGCGTGGTAAACGTGGTGCTGGAGAGCTGCCGCCGCCTCTGCTGCCCGCTGCTGCTGGAGTCGCTCATCCGCCTGGTTGCCGGTGCTTGCGCATGCTGCCCAGCGAGATGCCCAACTGGCATAAGATAGAGCAGACGCCGACGCTGTGGCAGCGCTTGAAGCGTCTCTGCTGTGGCCAGCGGCAGCGACGCAAGCAGCGACGGCAGCCGCAGCAGCGACGTCAGAGGGCCTACACCGCCGCTGCGGCCAATCCGTATCAATATCAGTTTGCGGAGCTGCGACAACAGCGCAAAAATCGCGCCAGCTCCATATCCAGCGAGAATTTCTGCAGCTCTCGCAGCTCCAGCTGGCGACATGGCACCAACTCTTCGACGCCGGCCCCGCAGTCCAATTGCAGCATGCCGCTAAAGCTGATGGAGCCGGGACAGGGGCATACGCACGGCAGGCGCAGGCACTCGGCTTGGCTGATCACACGGAAGACCTCACAGGACTCGAATTTGTCCAGTTCACGCAACGATTCATCGGCATCGGCTACAACGGCCAGCACCTCCACATTCCGTTTATCGCGCTCCAGTGCCGGTAGCAGCACGCCGCTACCCTCAATAATAGGTGAGTGCGAGGGAGAAAGAGGAAGGGAGTGAGAGAAAAGATCGGAGCCAACTTGAGTTTACTTGCTTCTTTCAGCTCACAATGGCAAACAGCAGCACGATACGCTGACTAAGCCGCGTCTGGTGCGCCAGGAGGCGGTGCAGGAGGAGGAGGACTCATCGCCGCCACGCCTTGGTGTACGCTTTCTGCCCACCATACCCTCCGCCGCGGACAGTTCGGTCATTATGGAAGACGGCGATTCGGCCAGTGCGGCAGCTGGCAATGCCATATTGGGCATGCCGCAGCCAGGTGACTCGAGCGGATTTCTGCTAGCTCCGCCGGCCCAGCTGCAGCCAGAGAAGCCGCCGCCAGTACCCAATGATGCGCCGCCATGACGGATGCCAGACTTCTGGGGCAGCTGGAGACGACGGCATGAGGAGACCTACCTGTAATCGGAAGGGGGAACAGAAAGCTCACTGTGTTCATAGATTGTATAGCGCGGGGACAACGGGACAGATATTTTGGGGAGTGGGGCATAGTGTAATAACGGAACATGGCCATGTGATGCCACCCAGAGCATCCGCTAACATATATATAATTAATCTTAAGTAGTCAATTTCTTTGGGTTCGAGTCAAGGATTTCGTTTAAATACACACACACATACACACTTACAAGTATTCTGTACTACATATATGTATATGTAATTTATTAATTAGTTTAGTTCTCGGTTTGATAGGCTAGTTGAGCCCAGCATATTTAGTGTTTACACTAGCATAGTAAATAGATGTCTATATTTCGATATGCGCGTAAAATATTTAGAAAATGCTAAGCATTTGTCGACATTACTTGAAGAACTTACTTGCAGTTAGTTCTATATATACACATACACACACATATATATATGTTGAAACAAAAATGAAACCAAGCCATAATATACAATATTAAAGTTAATCTATTTACGATAATTGACGACTACTTTTTATTGGCATAGTGAAAAGGGGAAGTTTTTAGAACATGGAACCTTTACGCAGTTCATCTATTATTCAAATAAAAATATTAGTTAATTTTTAATTTTATTTTTTGTTGTTATTATTTAAGTCTTATTTTTTTTAATTTTTTTTATTTATTTTTTTTAATTTTAATTTGTTTATTTTCATTTTGTTTATTAAGTTTTAAACATTTTATATATTATATTCTCAGTTCATTATTTAAATACTCCACATTAAATTATTGAAATACATTAAAATAAAATTTATATTTTTTAAATTGGATTCGAAGTTTTTAAAATTATTAAATTTCATGTTTTTGGCTTTTAAAAATAAAATCAATCCAAATAGACAACTGTAAAATAACATTTTTTTCACATTCTATATACATACTGAAAGTATACTATAAAATCAAGCATACTATAAAAATCAACGATTTTAATAATAAAGAGTGCTCTAGTAAGAATGATAATTATAAGGAGCAAAAATCGAGCTGTAAAATGTATAACGTATTAAATAATTAACAACAGTGACAAAAGTTAACGATTATATAAAAAAGTGTTTTATCGTCTGAACACGATTATTATGTGTATTGCAAAATTCATTTACATACTGTTAAATGATCGATGATATAAGCATGTGGCCTATCGATTATAAAAAATGGTCATTAGAACTAGTGAGTTAACGATTATAGATTATAGATTATATAAAAAGTACGCTTGTATATAAAAACGAGAGTTCGAAATGAATATTTCATATAAAGAGCTGCAAATGATCGATTCATTTTAAAAACATATGTTATCGATTAGTAGCTGTTGACTCAATCGCCTAATCCAATCTGTTGATCCGCAGGCAGCTCCTCGCTGGCCGCCAAGCAAACACCATAGCTGGGATTCTCGATGAGGTGAACGCGCTGTTTGTCCTTCCTCGACTTACGCCGCTGCAGGTACTCACGCGTCAGGATCATGGGCAGCATTAGGAGGAAGAGGCAGAGCAACAGGGCTAGGCAGAGCATGCTCCACTTGGGATAGCCTCCGGATCCGTCTACGCTAAGAGCACGGTACGTACGCCGCTCGCAAATCTCGGGTGCCACGCACACGCTGTCCTCGTCACAGGGCGGGCTGCAGTCGGGGGCGCATTCGCTGCGACTGTTGGCTATGAAACTGTAGCCGGCCAGGCAGATGCACTCATTTGGACGCAGGCACTCGGCGTTGATGCAGCGCTCCCGGCACTGGGAGCGACACAGATGCGGTTCACTCGCATTGCTGGCCGTAAATCCCGAATTGCATTCACAGCGACCCGGCGCCACGCAACGCCCATTCTGGCAGCTCGGCCGGCAGCTGGGCTTGCACTCGTAGTAGAGCTTGGTGTCCTCGTAGCCCGGCCAGCACTCACAGCTGTTGGGCTCCACACAGGTGCCGTTGCTGCAGCTGGGCGAGCAGATCGGATCACAGATGGAGTTGGAGCCCTCGCGCAGACGGTAGCCCTCGTAGCAGCGACAGCGTCCGGTGCCGCCTTCACAGCGACTATTGATGCACTTCTGGCTGCAATAAGGCTCACAGGAGCCGCTGGGCCAACGCTTCGCATAGCCCGGCTCACACTCGCATATCTCCGGGGCAATGCAACGTCCGTGGCCGCACGGCTCACTGCAGATGGGCTCACAGACGAATGGATCCCGCGCGCTGGGCCGGTGCCCGTTGAAGCAGCGACACTTGTCGGGCGCCACACAGCTGCCAAAGACACAGGAGCGACGGCATTTGGCCACACAGTAGTAGGGCGAGATCGCCTCGTAGCCGTTGAGGCAGGTGCAGACCTCCGGATTGCTGCAGATGCCATTATAGCACTCCTTGCTGCAGAACGGCTCGCACTGAGTGCTGCTGCCATTAACCGGGACGAAGCCCTCATCACAGCTGCAGGTGTCCGGCGCCGTGCAACGGGCATTGAGGCCACACGGCGGATCACAGCTGGCCGTGCAACGATGCGGCGTCAGCTTCTTGTAGCCTTCATTGCAAGCACATTCGCCGGGCGCACTGCAGACGCCATTCTCGCAGCCCTGCCGGCAGCTGGGCGTGCAAATGTGATGGCTGGCGTTCATTGGGACATGTCCGGGCTGGCAGAGGCAATGATTCGGAGCGGCGCAGGTGCCATTGATGCACGCCGGCTGGCAGATGGGCTCACAGCCCGCACCCACTCGATTGCCGACGTGGCCGAAGCCCACGTTACAGGCACAGTGGTCGGGCTCCAGGCACCTGCCGTTGCGACAGCCGCTGCTGCAGATGGGCTCGCAGCGATAGTTCTGCTCCCGATCCCAGTGGCCCTCGTAGCCCTCGTGACAGCGCTGTTCGTTCGGTGCAATGCAGTCGCTGTGCTCCGCCAGATTCGGGCAGTCGGGCACACACATGTCCAGGGTCACGTTGCGGCGATAGCCACGCCGACACTGGCAGGATCCGTCCTCTTGGCAGATGCCGTTTGTGCATTCGCTGGTCTTGCAAACGGGCTGGCAAACCGATAGACTGTTGTTGCGCAACCGATAGTTATTGGCGCACTGGCAAACATCCGGAGCCACACAATTGCCATTCACGCAGGGCTCACTGCAGACGGGCTGGCAAATGCTGCGATTCGCCCGATTGCTGTAGCCCTGATCACAGAGGCACACCTCGGGCGAGAGGCATTTGCCATTTGCTCCACAATCATGACACTTGGGCAAGCACTCGCCGCTAGCGGTGGGAAAGAGGCAAACAGACAGAGGGAAGGAAAGAGAAAAAGAGAGGGGGAGAGAGAGAGAGAGAGAGATTTACTCAAGGTAAGTTCTAAGTTGGTTCTAAGACTTTACTTACTTTTCCTCCTTGCGCTCGTAGCCCTCACAGCAAACGTCCTCCAATGACATGTAGGTCTTATATAAAAGAGAGAGAGAAGCAGTGATATTATAGAATGACAGGGAGAGAAAAAGATAAAGTCAGAGAAAGAGAAAGAGAAAGAAAGTTATAGACAGAGGTAGAGGTAGAGGTAGAGGTAGAGGTAGAGGGTGGAGGTAGAGGTAGAGGTAGAGGGTAGAGGTAGAGGTAGAGGTAGAGGTAGAGGTAGAGGTAGAGGTAGAGGTAGAGGTAGAGGTAGAGGTAGAGGTAGAGCACAGCTGATCAAATTAGTTAGTTAATTTTAACGAAAATGATTAAATTAAACTTCTATATATGATAAGAGCTTGAAAAAATTTATACACTAGGAATAAATGGAATATTTTGAAAAATATATAATTTTCTGATATTTTAATTTATAAATATTTATTTAATTAAATTCCATTCTCTCTTTACATTCGCACTACACCTCACAACTTTACTTTATACACACCTCTTTGATGGGTCGCACAACCAGAGGTCCACAGTCGGTGGTGCAGTTGGTAAATCCGTGATATTTGCGCATGGTCACGAGACTCACTTTCATTTTCATCATTCTGCACAAATTAAAATCGAAGTAGATTGAAAATATCCTTATGAAATTCGACTAGAGCTTACGGCACACGTTCCGTACAGGCATCGATTTGCAGGCAAATCAACAGCGAGCTGATTAAACATATTATGAGTAGACGCAACATTTTCCACTTTCTACTTTCTAATTTCTGGGATAACGCAATACCATTCGCTTTAATGAACAATTAACAAATGAACTGACAAATGAGATTTTTATTACAAACCGTTCAGACCAGACTTGTGCTTGTGCTACAGCTTATCAGGCTTCTCTCTCTCTCTGTCTCTCTCTCTCTCTTTCTCTCTATATAAATGCATGTTTCTATATATGATACGTTTGTTGAACCCTCAGTGGCCAAAACAACGACCTCATCTCACTTTCAAAGCTGGCGTGCATTCCATTTTGTTTTTCTTGTGATATGGCCCGAAGTCAAGCAGCGGTCCTTAACATTGAATATAACAAATGCACTTCAAGATTCCGCTTATCAGAGCTGGCACAGCACAGAGCATATATGACATAAAGTTAAAAATGCAACCTATTTATAAAGCAAGCGAATGGCATATGCATTGAAAATGATAATTCAATGAGAATTGGACTCAATGAATTAAAAGTGCTTCTAAATTATGTAGAGCTTTAGAAAGATCATCATCATTCAAAATAATTATGTATATCATAAGGGAAGTAGAAAAAGTTGATATCCTACAGTAAAGACGTTGCCGCAAGGAAAAAATATATTGATTGTCAATATAAATATATATAAATAAAAAAAAATAAAAATAAAAAAACATTACTATAATTATAATATATGTAGTATAGATATTTATAAACCGATATATATTACATAATTTTCTAATGCAGTCGATGGTAGCTTCATTTTAAGGCAAATCAACTAAAATGATCTTACATTACTGCGGGCGAGATTTAAATACATATAGGCTTGTTTCATTTGCTCATTCAAGAGTCAAGTAAGGCAACCTGAATATTCCTAATCTCTGCCGATATTTGCAAACCATATATGTAGAATTTATAATGTTTGCGGTTAAATAATATAAAGCCAAAGCTATATGAGGTATGCAATCGAAGATTGTGAATTAGTTGCTTATTGAACTTGGAACGAAAGTATTGTTGAATTCTATATATCGTACAAAATGTCTGAAGTTGGCGTAGGATACGGGCATGTACTTGTTCCGTTATGCCTGCTCCTGATCCAATTTGAGTGTACATTAGGACAGAATACTACAAAAGCTACATGCTTACCCGAGTTGGTGGCAAGGAATAAGTCGATGAAGCGGCTAGTGAAGCATAATCTATGGGATGCAGCTGGGTCGATGACTACCAGAGAACGGGAGGAAGATTTCTATAATGTAGTGGTATGTGTTATCGATAGCTTGTTCCTTGCAACATATGAACTATTTAGAGATTTGATATGCTAACAGGTTGAGCCGTCAGGGAAATGCAGACCCATCTGTGAGCCCAAATGCAGTTTACATGCGCATTGTGTGGGCCGTGAGAGGGAAAGGGCTCATTGTATTTGCCATGCCGGCTTCAAAATGGAGATAGTATATGAGAACAGAACGCGTTGCCGGCCCCAGTGCGACAGGAATTGTGGCAGTTATACCTTTTGCCCCAAACCAGGTGAATGCAGGTGCTTGCACGGCTATCAGAGATCCAAGGCAAATGCCACCAACTGTAAGCCCGTCTGCCAAATGAAATGTGGACGATACCAGCAGTGCGGCAAACCCAATCAATGCGAATGCATTGTGGGTTATTTTGAGGACTCTGAGGGTCTATGCAGGCCCCACTGCACTGCATGTGGAGCCAACGATCAGTGCGTGCAACCAGAACGCTGTGAGTGTCTGCGAGGATATCAGCGTAATCGAACGGACCAATGTGAGCCGCATTGCTCGAAACCTTGTCGACGGAATAGCCACTGTGATCGACCGGATGTTTGTGTGTGCAATGAAGGTTATATGGAGAATGTGGAGTGTGGCGCGCATGCGCAATGCACGAAACCAAACCGTTGTGAATGCATCGACGGCTATCGCCAGGATGAGCAAGGCGTCAGCCAGCCCCACTGTCAGCAAGATTGTGGAGAGCACGGCTATTGCAGCGAGCCAGGCAAATGTGCCTGCCACCCGGACTATATGCTGTCGGAGGAGGCGGAAGTGTGCCAGCCCATCTGTGTGGCCTGTGGCAGGCTATCAGCGGCCGACGACAGAGAGTGTGGACTGTGAGCCACAGTGCTCAGCGGGCTGTTCGGCCAACAGCTACTGCAGCAGGCCCGAGGAGTGTGACTGCCTTGAAGGCTATGCCAAGGATGCGGCGAGCCAATGCTCGCCCATATGTGCGCCAGAGTGTGAGGTGCACAGCGTTTGCACAAGTCCCGGAACGTGCGCTTGCCGGCCGGGCTATACGGGTGAGGGCAACCTCTGCATGCCCATCTGCAGCCAGCCGTGCGGCGACAATTGCTACTGTGCCGAGCCGGAGAAGTGCGCCTGCATTGAAGGCTACAACCCTGGCGACGAGCACAATCGCAACTGCTCGAGCTTGAGGGGCTCAGTAGTCATTAGCCTTATATCAATGGCAGTTGTTTTACTTGTCGTTTGCTTGGCCCTGTGCACCGCCCTGATCGTCAAGAGGTGCAGGGAGGAGCTTCCTTATGCTAAGCAAAATGACAGTCTTAGTTTGCCTATGGAAAAGGTTGGTACCCATCTAGAGGGCATAGAGAACCCTGGCTATGCGCAATAAACTTATTTAAAAACTATAACAAAACAGTAGAGAAAACAGCAGAGAAAACTAAGTAATTTATTTTATTCTCAATCAGCTCGCAAATTCCATGTGACGCATCGAAAATGTAACCTCAAGAAATAAAAATAATTCATGAGGCTTAGGGCGTATTCAATCTGTGACAAATCTTAAGGGAAAGCCTAATGTAGACCTAATGTCAGAAGTCAAATCAATATATTTGCAATAAAAATATATACATAATAAAAGATTTAATATGTATTCAAATTTGAATAAATTTATAAAACAACTTGATTCATGATTAGTGAAATATATGAATATCAACAGATTAGATCTGTTTGAAGAAGTAAATAGGGCGTGGTTCAATCTGTCTAGAATTTTTCTCAGATCTTTTTGTAGTATGATTAGAGATCTATATTTTTAGGTGATAATAAATAGAAACATTATATTTTCAATCAGATTGATCAATACATATGGATTGACTGATTTGATTGAATTGAGGTATTGACTGCAGTATTCCGCATTTGATGGACTGACTGTTTGTGTCTGACTAAATCTTTGACTGATTCATTAACCAACTGGGCTTTCACATAATCAAGAATTTTATATATATTCTCTAGAGTGAAATGCTAAGCAGATATATTGTACTCACATAATGCACTGTGATGTGGTCCAAGGTTGAACTTGTTATAAGTAAAGTATAAATTGTATTATCAGCTTTATATGTTTTGCTCACTCTCTTTCTATTATTTCCCACTATCTTTCTCTTTCTCATACACACAGTCTCTCTATATCTTTAGTTATTAATTTTTTTTCTACTTGGAAAAAAAAAAATAAAAGCAGAAAATTTGTCTAACAATTTTTAATGATTCATAAAAAATTATGAGAATCTAAAAAAATTGTAGCTACTTTTATGCATTTGTATATGAGTATATATTATTAATATTTTTTTCGTTTTGCCTTTGTTTTCGTTTTGATTTTTTTATCATGTAAAAACGGATGCTACAAACAAAGCAAATTGACTAACTAATCTAAGTTCTCAGTTGAGTTTGAAACGCGCTGCCGAATCGTACAAAAAGTCGCATATAAATCGATAAATTTCTTTAAAAATGCAAAGTTTTTATCAGTTTTGCTTGTATTTGCTATTGATAAATTATTGTGTGACAATTATCCGTGGATTTGTTATATCTCCAAAACTGTGTTCCAGAATGAAACGAACTTCTTATATTAGACAAGAACGTAAACTTATAAGAGTACCAGATTATTCGTCTTCTTGGGGACACCAAATTATTTACCGATTCAGTTTCCAAACGGTTCCTGTGGTAATTCGATTTTTTTTATTATGACCAATAGTTTAAGAAAGGTTTCTTGTTTTATATTTATTTTGTTTTATTACTTGTGCTTTATGTATATGAAAAAAAAAAAATATATATATATATATATTTATTAGCACTATATATAGATTTCTCTAAGATAAAGAACTAAATAGTATTTGAAATAATTCATCAAAAATATAAAATAAAGAATAACTGATCGCAAATAATGCTTAGATGTTTCTAAATGCGCTTATAATATGTGAAAAAGAAAAATAATTGCGTCATTGTTTATGAAATATTAGAATAATGACTTAAAAATACTCTAAACATTGCTATAAAATATATATATGTACAATTATATGAAAATATAACAACTAAATGTATGTCAATATATATTTATTGTTCATAATCGTATTTAATGTATTTATCTTTATTAAATATATCATTAATTTTATTACATCTGTTTAAGACTTCCCTTTTCTAATATTTCTAGTCATTCACACGTATTACATTACATATTACTAATATACACTTTATTTATACCAGTTTGATATGAACGGATGTATTTTAAAATGAAATGTCCGAGACCGAGTCCGAGTCCAAGCTCGAGTCTCAGTCGTTGCTCAGTTGAATTTGTTTGGTGTTAGCGAAAGGTTCTCTAAAAATTATTTGAGAATGCGGAGTTTAAATCTAATGCTATATCTATTGATGAGCCTTGTTGGCTGTTGTCTGACCATGATGATTCAGAATAAAGTGTGCAGTCGCTTGAAGAGAGTCTCATACACTAAAATGGTGCCAAGAACTATGACCATTACGTATAGAAAGAGAGTTTTCTTTGTGTGGAAAACGAAATCACGAATTGAAACGCAATACGTGCCGGAGGTGAGATTGGAAAATCATATCATAAATAGCAATATGATGTATAATTACGCAATGTGCTTTACAATTAAAAACTAAAAAAAAAACAACAACAATTTTTTCCCGTATTTCCGTCTGAATTTCATAAGAATGAGTCATTCCATCTGGGAGAGACCCAGATTTAAAGCTATCTTAGTATAAATTCTGTTTAAGTCCGGATATTATGTTCGATCATATACATACCATAGTTGTTATAATCATCATTATCATCATTCTCATTATCAATAAACTTCTAATGAAGCTGGCATTGGCATCATTAACATGAACATCAATTTCATTTCAGGATTCATATGAATTATAGATATATTGTATACAAATATTATTATTAGTATTTTTTTAAATAATTTTTTCGCATGATGAATAATATTTGCATGATTATAATTTATAATGCAGACCGACTACAGATTGGAAACGGAATTTTATTGCTGCGAAGGCTATCAAGGATCCACCTACAATTGCCAACCCATTTGCAGTGGAGGCTGCGGTGCCAACAGCCACTGCAGCGCACCTGAGAAGTGCAGCTGTAATAACGGTTATTTCGGGCCCAATTGCACTCCGTTTTGCACCGGCTGCGGCGTGAACAGCCACTGCCAGTCGCCAGGAGAATGCGCCTGCGACTCGGGCTACAGCAACAACGGAGGATCTGGCGCGTGTCTGCCTGTCTGCACCGGAGGGTGTCCTGAGCACAGCAGCTGCGAGGAGCCAGACAAATGTACGTGCGATAAGGGGTATTCGCGATCTGAGAATCACAGCTGCACACCAGCTTGTGAGGCAGGATGTCCAGAGCACAGCAGTTGCAGTGCTCCGGGAGAATGTCAGTGTGCGGACGGGTATAACAAGGTCGAGGATGGCAGCTGTACGCCTGTTTGTGAACTAGGATGTCCGGAGCACAGCAGTTGCAGTGCGCCAGGAGTATGCCAGTGTGTGAAAGGATATAACAAGGCTGATGATGGCAGCTGTACGCCTGTTTGTGAGCCCGGATGTCCAGAGCACAGCAGTTGCAGTGCTCCGGGAGAATGTCAGTGTGCGAATGAGTATAACAAGGCTGATGATGGCAGCTGTCAGCCGATCTGCAGTCCGAAATGTCAGGATAATGCCATCTGTTTGGCACCCTACTTGTGCTCATGTAAGACAGGCTACGAGCTCAGCCAAAATGGCAGTCTGTGCGAGGCCCATTGTCCGGGAGGCTGTGCCAACTATGCCCGGTGTGTGGCGCCCGGCCAATGCGAATGTTATCCTGGCTTTGAGATGTCCCCGGCCGAGCAGGTGTGCCGGCCCAAGTGCAGCCAGGAGTGCCTGAATGGGCATTGCTTTGCGCCCGACAAGTGCGCCTGCAATGCTGGCTACTTGATGGGTCCCAATCAGATCTGTGAGCCGCAGTGCAGCTCGAGCTGTGTGCACGGCAAATGTATCGCGCCCGACCGCTGTGAGTGCGAGCCTGGCTATCGATTTGCAGCTGACTCAGTGGACGTCTGCGAGCCCGTCTGTGAGCCAGCCTGCGGCGAGCAGGGCACCTGCCTGGCGCCCCAGGTCTGCATCTGCCACTTGGGCTACGAGCCGGCGTCGAAGGAGCAGCCCCATCTGTGTCGGCCCAGCTGCTCCACGGGCTGTGCGAACGGTAGCTGTGTGGCGCCCGATGTGTGCGCCTGCAATGAGGGCTATGAGCCGGCGGACGGAGTGAATACTTCGGCTGGCTGCCAGCTGCGGCTGGCCGGGACAAGCACCACGGAGCGTCAATTGGATGAGCTGCAGCGGCAGGAGTCGGTCACAAATTGCAACAGCAGCTGCAGTTGCTGGCACGAATGGACTCAAGTGGAGGAGGCCGGGATCAAGTGCATCAACATTTGCCAGGATGAATATGATAAGCCCTGCCTGGACCTATCTCTGTGCAGCTGCGACCAGGCAACGAATCAGCTGCTGTGCCCGGATGGCGAACGCGAGCAGCAGCGGCTGGTCTGTCAAGTGACCACATCCCGGAGCATTGATCAGCCAGCCGAGCAGGATCCGGGCGAGGCGGCGCGCAACTCCCGAGAGGCAGCAGCTGGCACAGCCAAGTGGCCAGTGGTGTTGGCCTGGTCAGCGGGTAGCTTCGTCGTGTTGCTACTCCTAATCTTCGCCAGCCACGTGTACCTCAAGCACCGGCGCCAACAGGCCATCGAAGTTGAAGAGGAATACAGCTATATCAACTGTGACAGAGATCTTTGAAAGTATTTCAGTTATTTACCATTCTTTGCGATTTATATTGTTATTAAATATATTGTTATTATTATATATTGCAAACCATTTACAAATCCGTTGAATTGAATTGTTTTCCAGCCTCTGGTTGCTAAACGAGTATTTGTTGTATTTACAAACAAGTAAAATAAAAAATCATGTAATATTATTAATAAAATAGTAAAAAAGTAACATTTATTCATTTTAAAGAATCAAGTGATTATAGGATATTGTCTAGCTTTTTTTTAGACGGGCACACACATCGTGGACTGCTCGTGGTAGGTGAAGCCGGGATCACAGATGCAACGATTGCGACTCACGCAGACTCCATTGTAGCATTTCCTGTGGAAATACAAAGAGAATCAGATGAAACTGGGTTATGATATATAAATTAAAATTTTTAATTTTAATTTGAATTTGAATTAATAGTAAAATAGTTCCGTAATTTATAATATTGAAATTAATGAATTCTTCAATTAATTCGACAATTAGTTCATTTAAATATAATAGTCAGTCTGACCATCTGTCCGCAAGTCCGTCTGCCTACCTATTTGTATGTATATACATAACCTTTTCGATTTCGGTTAAATTGGAACTACAGAATTAACATTAAGTCTATAGAAATTAAGAAAACTATTTCATATATTAAATTAACATTTTTCATTTTAACTAGAGCTTAATATTAATGTAAATAATAAACTTTGAAAATTGGGAAAATGAAGACATAACGAAAAGTCTGTCATAGACTTAATCTATTTCACTTGATATATGATATATGACATAATATATTCAGTATGTATTATGATAAATGACATAAATGAATAAATAATATATTTTTTCTATATAATTTATTCACTATATATTCCCGTTGACAATACTCACTGATAGCAATCGCTCTGGCAGACGCCATCCTTGAGCGTGTAGCCCGGCCCGCAGTCGCACTCGTTGTTATCCCGACAGATGCCGCCGATGCCGCAGTCCGGGTCGCAGACGGGCTGGCAGCCCTCGTTGGTCAGCTGGTAGCCCTTGGCACAGCTGCAGACCTCCGGCTCGGTGCAGTTGTGGCGCGGATTGTTGCCGCAGCCAGTGCTACAGATGGGCCGGCAGAAGCGGCGCGTCTCGTCCAGCATGTAGCCCATGTCGCACTGGCAACTGCCGTCCAGGTAGCATCTGCCGTTCTGGCAGCCGATGGGGCAGGCGAACACGCAGTCGCCGTTGTCGTTGCGCACGAAGCCCTCGTAGCAATCGCATTCGCCCGGCACGCGGCAGCCCCCGTTCTGGCAGCTGCAGATGGGCCGACACACGGTCACGCCCATCAGCCGGGTGGGCGTGTAGCCGGTGCAGCAGACCTCAATCGAGGTCAGTTTGTTGGCCACGTCCGTCTGAATGAGACTGGCCAGTGGATATTTGGAGACAGCTTCAGAGCTACAAAGAGGGGGAACAATTAAATGAGGGACAGTGAATAATCATTAAAACGAACAGCGTCATTTATAAAACTGCTTGATTCTTGTTATTAATAATATATGGGATGGATGTTTTTTTTTTAATAGACACTAAAATATGATTAAGCTGTATTATGAAGCAAATCTGTTTTTGGTTTTATTTTTATTATTTTTTAACTTTATTTTACAACATATACACGAACTATATTTTTTAGATCAATTACTCAAATACCTTAAAATATTTATATATCATAAAAGCCCTATACTGAAAAGCCCTATATATGTTATAAATATAATTTAATATAAATCAAACAAATTTTATTAGAAATATTATCTACAGCAGTTGCTCTACTCTACTCCCTGATATTCCCTACTCAATTAATATTCAACGCTCTACAATGCTTTCGGTTCGCTTAAGCTGAGCGTTCACTGTACTCACGGCACCCATATGCGACACTTGTGTTGGTCACGACTCGAGACGCCCTCGTGAGCGCGCAACAGATATTCACGCCTACGCGGCTGCTGTTGCTGGGCTGGCGTCTCGGCAAGGTCAAAGTTGATGCCGCCGCCCGGGCGGGGATAGAGCGTCTGTGCAGCCGCCGCCTGTTGCTGCAGCTGCTGCTGCCTGTTGCTGTAGCGTCCGCCCCCTCCGCGCCTCGTGTCGTAGCGCGTGGGCGCATCGTATTCCGAATAGCTGGGCACGTTTGCCCCAATCCGAGCCAGACCCACGCCGAGCAGCACTATCAGAGCCTGCTGGGCATGCCTGAGTGTATGCATTGTAAGCCCCACTTATATATGTATATATTTTGTTTTGGTTTTCGCTGTTTGCAATCCACTTGCTAAATTCAAACTAAGTTCTCAAGTTTCGCTCGCGTGCTACTGCCCCAATAAATAACTGCGGACGGCTTATCAGTGGTGTTTGCTTTTGTTTTTGTTTTATTTAGATTTTTCGGACATGTTCTCAATATTATTTCAAATCTTGCTCTCTGCTCATATTGTGAAATTAGTATTCCGAAAATGCTCTACATTTGTATATGTCTATCCATTCAATTTCTATATTGATCGATTAAGAATTTCCTAAATATTATTATTAAACTCTAATTTTTTTGTTTCTTTCTTTCATCGTAAAACTATAATCTTAAAATTTTAGTTTGTTTTTAAATTATTTTCATCATAAGTTTAAATGGGTATCAAATGATCAAATTATTGTTTTAATAACTTCTTTACTTTTTACTTTTTAATTACTACTTTAATTACTTCTGATAAATATTTTGCTGAGCTCTGATATCACTTTCAGTTTTAAGCCTAATGAAAACGTAGATTGTTAAACTCTGAGGTAAATGAAGAAAATATTGAAGAAATATCAAAGTAAATACTAAAAAATTGTTAGTATTTTATTGGTTTATTTATTTATTTTATATATATTTTGTTGTATTATTATTTCTATTTCTTACAATTAATAATAAGTGAATTCAAATACTATAGATGATTTCAAATTATGTATTAATATGATTGAATATATTTAAATTTTTTTTTTTTTTTTTTTTTTTTTTAATTCCATAATTTTCAAAATGTTATATTACTCATACGCAACGTAGCAGGAGGAATATATTTTAAAATATATATTACTAGTTTTCTCTTTTCCTCTCCTTACCACTAACGCCATCCTTTTCTGTTTCACTCTATCTCCCCATTTCGCTTTTTTCTCGCACTGTCTCACTCCGTCTTTATTACTATATATGTCTTCTCCTCTGCCTCTCTCTCTATCTCTCTCGCTCTCTCTTACTCTCCTGTGGTCTTTCTCTAGTTAAATATGTTGTTGTTTACGTCTTGCTGAAGTACTCTTAATTTAAGCACTGCATAGTCTCTTGCTAATATTTTTAATTGAAAGCTCGTTGGCTTATCGCCGCTTCCCTCGCAGCTGAGATTAAACGCTGACCCGTTTCTCCAATTGCTGCTGCTGCTGTTGCCGCTGTTGCGACTGTTGCTGCTGCTGCTGCCACACAGTAAACAATTGAGACTTGAACGCAGCTGTGTCGCCAGAGCAGGGCACTACTTGGCATCGCAAACAGGAAACAAGGAAATCGGGAAATGCCTTCGACCAGGCTGCTGCGCACTGTCGCCCTGCAGGCATGCCTGCTGTTGATCTACATTTGCCTGCTGCAGGCGATCGAGCTGCAGCTGCACGAGCAACAGTTGCAGCAACAACTGCTAGATGAGCAGCTGCGCTTGCACCAGCAGCAACAGTTGCTGAAGCAACAGCGCGAACAGCAGCTACAGCAGCGCCGCTACTCGTCGACCACATCGACGCGCAAACCCTATATCATACCGCAGGGCCTGTCTCTGCCCCAACGAGGCGTTTATCCAGAAAAATGCCTCCGGGAAGTGCCGTAAGTACAGCCAGAGATTAAAGTCGACAAAACAACATTATATTGTGAAATTGTTGTAAGCTATGCTACACATTTAATTATAATTTAGGTTTGAATAGAAAATACATTTGATGTATAGAATTTTATGTTTTAGATAGAATAAGAAGGAAGTAGAAGAATTATAGAAAAATCAATATTTGCATTTCTGAATTGCACACCAAAGGGGTTTCTATCTCTAAAGGACAATTTAATGTTATTCGACTGTTAAACCTTATGAGCGTAACTTCAAGGGTAGATAGACTTGTAGTTTATTTTGACAAAGAAAAATGTGTTGTACATGCTTTTATTGTTCCGTTTTCTTTGAAGATTCATAAAATTTCAGTCTCATGAATATGAATATATCAAAAAATATCTATGCAAATCTATGTATATTTAAATATAGTAAAAAGATGTCTACATTATATTTTTCTATTTATTCTAGAGCTGTTTTCTTTCAGTACGACAAAGAGCTGAAGATCGTGGGCAATAGCTCGACCAATCCGTACTTCAATGTCATCGAGGTCTGCTGCAAGGGCTGGCGGCGATACGAGTACGATTGGTCCAGATGTGTGCCGGATTGTGGGGAGCGCTGCAGGGAGAATGGCTTCTGTTTGCCCGGTGGCCGGTGCCAGTGCTTCTCGGACTTCGTGCTCAACTATCGCAATGAGTGTGTGCCCACCTGTCCGCTGGGCTGCCCGCATGGCCAGTGCTACTTGAATGGCACCTGTCGCTGCGAGCGAGGCTACGAGCTGGATGGCTCGAAGCGCTTCTGCCAGCCGCAGTGTAACACCACCTGCGGCCACAACGAGATCTGCCTGGAGCCGGGCAAATGCGTCTGCGCCGAGGGCTATGCGCGAGGCCTCAGGGAGTCGAATGCCCTGGGCTGCCAGCCCATGTGCATTCCCGACTGTGGCTATGGCCACTGCGTGGCACCCAATCAATGCGAATGCTTTCCGGGCTATCATAAGCGCATGAATCGCAGCTCCTGCGAAATCAATTGCTATATGTGAGTATTGAATTGAGATAATCGTATTTAAATGAGAACTAAAATAGATGAGATTGGTAATAAGATCAAAAATATATTCTACTATATCACCTCATCATATGCAAATACAGTCGACTCTTAAAATATTTCGAGTTGTCGAGTGTTTAACCATATGAGTACGAATTACCGCGTCATAGCAATGATTTTTAGTTCGAATTACTGAGTGATAACTTTCAATTAATAAGAGGTTCGAAATAACGCAGGTTTGAAATAACAAGAGTCGACTGTACCTTTCTCTATATAGTGTACATGTACCAAACACTAATTTATTCATAAATTATACTACAGGTTATTACCTGATAATAATATGATATTTCATATTATTATAGTTGGTCTTCAATACAAAAGAGTCTATATAATATATATGTATATATATATATAAGTATATATAATATATATAATGCATAATTATTTATATATAATAATTCGATAATAGTTTTACTTAAACCTTCTCTAGTTCACTCAAATCTAACGCTCCCTTTCTCTCTTTATCTCTCACACACCCTTTAGGCGCTGCGAGAACGGCTTCTGTGCGAACCAAACGACCTGCGTGTGCCAGAATGGATACCGTTACGATCACAATACGACCAGCTGTTTGCCGGACTGTGGGGACGACTGCCGTAACGGGGTCTGTGTCTCGCCGGGCAACTGTCGCTGCTTCAATGGCTATGTGCGCAATCGCGAGCGATGCGATGCCGTGTGTGATCGTGGCTGCGGCTTCTACGGCCGTTGCATTGCGCCAAATGTTTGCGGCTGTGCGATTGTTGCGGGCCCCGAGGAGAGCTATCAACGGTGCGAGAACGGGTATTGCAATGCGGAAGGTCATTGCCGTTGTCTGGAGGGGAAGACGCGGTTCATAGACAAATGCATGTCGCCGGATACGGTGACCACCTACGCCTCCATCAATCCGCTGCGAGTGAATGCGTCGCTGATGCACGAGTTCCAGCTGCTGCTGGGCAGACACTTTATACTGGGCTCCCCCGACATGCTACAGACCAACAGATGGTGGGACTAGTTACATATATATAAATATATATGCATACATATGCTGAATAATACATATTATCTCAAAAACAAATATATTTTATTTTACATACATATGTATGTATGTATGTCTGTTTAATGCGACGTCAAGCACAAAGAAATGCGCTATGAGCGTGCTTATCAGTAGGGCAGAGGCGTGGCTGTAGAGGGGCTCAAGTACATGTAAGCCTTCTTCCTTCTCCACATGTTTTCCTACGCCACTGCGCAAGTTCATCTACTTTAAGTACTCACTCACACATGCAGAATGAGCCGTTCTTAAGCGATCTATAAAAACAGCTCTCAAACCGAGCGCAGATCAGTTGCGCGCCTACCTTTAAGCCCATCGTAACCGTACAGAGAGCGCGCGAGTGAGAGAGACAGAGAGGGAGAGGAACATGCGCTCGAATAGCCTGATTATTGGTCTGCTGACTATCTGTCTGGCTTACGCACAGGCCCAATTTTGGAAACAATCGACGAACGATTATCAGAGCTGGGAGCGTGAGACGATAGCGAATCGTGAACCGGGCATCTGCTACAAAACAGTATAGTACTTACAAACAAACAAATTAGTCTATCAAAAAGATCTTAATATCATATCTTAATAACATATTTTGCAGTGTCCAAACTCTGAATCCTGAACTCAGACAACGTCAGATTTCACATTGCTGTAAGGGCTATGCAATACGTAAGACTTCCAACTCTGGTACTCTGCTCTGTGAGCCGATCTGCAATCCGGAATGCATTAACGGTGTGTGCGTCTCGCCTGGAAATTGTGAGTGCGGGCCTGGATACTCATATCACTCGGAGAGTCAGCGACCATGTCGCAAATATGGGGAATAGAACTGAATAAATACTAGGAAAATAATACAAAATAATATATTTGAATTGAATTACCTTCGGCTATCGCAAATCATAATCTTAATTTAAGACTACTGTGTCCAATCAGAAGAATTAATAGGTTTTACTTAAAAATTGTAGGGAAATAAAGGGAGGATCGATAGCTGCTTTATCCGACAGGCTGCCATTACTACTACACGAAAGAGTGAAAGAGCTTATTCAAATATCTAACCACTTCACTCATCATAGCGGCACTCATCCGGGCATTAAAGGGAGGACCGATAGCTCTTTTATCCGACAGGCTGCAATTACATACTACAACACGAGAGTTGGAGTGAGAGAGCTTATTCCGATATCCCATCGTTGCACTCACCCCAACGGCGCTTGTCCGTTTGGCTTATAGGCAGCTGAGAGCGTTTCGATGAGATGAGAGTGGTGAGTGTGGGAACTATTTGAAATGTGCATGCATTAGTGCAGCTAATGTGTGGATGAACATACGATGATTTAGTCTGTGTGCGTCACTAATCAGTTGCAGATCTGACAAGTGTGAATTATACTTGTGAGCTTACAGAAATGCATTATTATTAACTTGTGAAAATATATTCATGTCAGGGAAATGTGAGTTGCTTAACTATAACTCAAAAATACATAAATATTTAAAAGAAAATATGTATAAGTAATAAAAAATATGCTGCAGTTAGTCAAATTATTAATAATTTTGTTTTTGAAAAAAAAAAAAAAAACACATACACACACACAATTTTTAATGTAAAATAATGCTAATTGCAATTTACACGCAAACACACAGCTCGATATTAAAATATATGTGAGGTTTATTTTAATATGGGTATGCATGCAGGTGTGATTAGATCATTGCCTTTACAGTTTGAGCGTTACTGCTTTTGGGATAACAGTCTTATGAACACTTTAATCATATTATAAGCAAATCATAATACGCACACAGCGCAGTCGGTGGCACTCACTCAATTCTGCTTATTGATTATCTCATTTGCTGAGATCAGTCAATAATTTCCGAGAATTACCTACAAAATATGTATACTCAAAAATAAATCAAATACAAATAAAATAAACCAACAAAAACAATAACGGGCTGCCAGATGTGAGAGTCGCCGTCGAGGTTATTGATAGACGCATTGCTGATTAAAAGGGAAGTCGGAGGGGATCCAATTTTGCCGGCTGGAGGCGATTTGCGAACCATTAGAAACTGAATTTGAAAAACTTTTTACTCAGCGATTAGTTAAAGTGCAGCAGTCGTAGAGAACGGACGCGTGTGTGCAGTTAGTTCCTCCAGCTACATCGACTACAGTTTGATAATCAGTGTGTGACGTCATCGATCATGAGCTCATCTTTGCAGTTGTTCAGTCTCGCTGCTGCGCTGCTGCTGCTGTGTCTTTGCGGTGGCGCCGATGCCCAGTTTAAGACGGCGGGCATCAAAACCCGTCAGCCTGTACAGGTTGCCGGCAATCTACAGCTATACGGCAATGCCAGCAGCGAGTACAACCAAACCCAGTACCAGACCCAGACCCAGACTCAGTATAGCACCTATGGCAACTATGCCAATTTCGTGCCTGCCGAAACATATCAAGGAGCATCGGGACATTATGTTCAATCGCTCAATCAGGTGCATCGTCCGCCCCAGATCCTGGACGAGACGGCGCTGTTCATCAACAAGACCCGCTCGGCTATGGCTAGCGGCATTTGCTATAAGGAAGTGCCGTAAGTCTATATAAGGGGCAGGGTAGGGATAGTCAAATTGACCAAGTGACCTCAAATATTTACAGTATTATAGTATTGCAGATATAGTTAACGTAGAATAATATGAATATTTTATTTGGACAGGGAGGGGTATTTAGAGAAGCAAAGTGATGCGAAAAACTATTTCCATGAAACTATTTTTGATTCTAGAAACGATGAGCTGCCAGAAATTCATAATTACTATAATTAATATATATTTACTAGTTTCAGTAGTAAAATAATAAAAAACTTCAACCTTAACGTAAAACAAACAAAAATATAGACAGAAGCAAAAATTCATATATAAATATAAATATTAATAATTAATAAATAAATATTAACAATTATTATATGTATAATGTACAATAAATTGTAATAATTATTTATATAATAATAATTAATATCGGAATATTCCTTTGTCTATGATAGTCCCCTTGATTGAAATCTATGATGTTATCTCCACGTAAATTCCCCTTGCATAAGCTCAAATTATTATCGCGCAGTTTAGAGTAATTGAAAACAGGGCAGCTACACATTGAACTAACAACCTCGACATCCTCTTGACTTGCCTGATAATGAAATGTGATTTCATATTCAATTTGATATACATACTTATAGAATTTGTATACTTAGTTAGCTGACATATATTTGTTTTTGTGATATTGAAAGAAAAACAAGCGCTTAGACCTTGAGAAGTGAGGAAAACGAATAGAAATTTATTTTATATAAATATACTTATAAATAAATATATATTTATTACTCATAAATCTCTTCCCTCCGTGAAGAATAATATATTATCGTGCATTTAATTTTTGATCTTCACAAAATATTTAATCTTTTATATCTTTATATATAACTTTTCCTTTTCAGCACCGCATCTTTGTTGCATGGCTCGCGGGAAAAGTATGTTGGCAATGGCACCTCCCCAGATCTGAGTCAAATTCAGGTTTGCTGCGAGGGCTACGAGCGCAATCCCCATGTCTATAAACGATGCGATCCCATCTGCGTGGACGACTGCCCCAATGGCATTTGCACAGCTCCCAATACTTGCGTTTGCATGCCCGGACATGTGAGAACGGACGAAGGCAAATGCATCTCCACCTGCCCGCTGGGCTGCGGCAATGGTGTGTGCGATGAACAGAACGAATGCCGTTGCCGCGAGGGCTACAAACTGGATCCCGTTAGCCGCAAGTACTGCCAGCCAGAGTGCAATCCAGGCTGCGGCAACGGCCGCTGTGTGGCGCCCAACAAATGTGACTGTCTCCAAGGCTATCGCCGTGCAGCCGATGGCAGCTGTACTCCTGTCTGTGATCACTGCGAGAACGGGCAGTGTATCAAGCCAGGACAGTGTAGCTGCAATGAGGGCTACGGGAAAGTGGAGGGACGTTGCGAACCTGTCTGCGACCAGTACGTATTAATGCATTTTATTTATCAGAGTCAGAGTCTGAGTCAGTCAGAGTCAGTCACAGTCACACACTATCAATTACCAATATTGACAATATCTTCTATCCTTATTCCTCTTCCACTCAAACAGACCCTGTAAGAATGGCCGTTGCATTGCGCCCAACACTTGCGAATGTGCCCCGGGATACGATTGGGAGCGTAAGAGTGGACAGTGTGTGCCGCACTGCGATTTGCCCTGTTTGAATGGCGTCTGCATCGGGCAGAATAAATGCGAATGTAAATTGGGCTATGTCGTGGATGAGCGTCGGCCGAATCTCTGCCAGCCGCATTGTCCTCAGGGCTGTCCCAATGGCTACTGCAGCGCGCCCAACTTCTGCATCTGCAAGCCGGGCTTCATCAAGAGCGGCATCAAGGGACGCCAGAGCTGTCAGCCCGTCTAAATAATTGGATTTGTCATCGTGAATTTATTTGCATTTTTTTTCATTTTTGATTTGTTATTTAAGAGCTACGACCAATTAAAGAGACGGCCGATTAACGCATTAAACTCGTATTTCATGTCCTCATTGAGTTCTGCACGCTGCTGCCAGCTGCTCAGCTTTCGTTCAATATGTTGTGGCTCCAGGCATTGGCCGACGTAGTGCGTCTGTCCAGCTGGACACTCGCAGTGGCCATTGGCATCGCAGCTGCCATTCAGGCAGTGCTGTTCGTTTGGAACACAGCCGCAGACATTGGGCGACAGACATTTGCCATAGTCACCACAGGAGCTGCAAGAGATCAAATTATTTTTAATATTACTCAAAAACTTATAATATTTAATGATGAGCAAACACTTTTCTCTTTTCCAAATATTTATATTTTCCAAATTGTTAAAATAAAGCAAATAAGACAAATTAAATATTACATCGATTTAATAATTTTGGAAACAGATATCTTTAGCAGTATTTAGAGTAGTGCACTTTGCTGGAATATTTTTGTTCAATTTAATTTAATTTTAAGAGTAATTCTAAAACTAAAGCATTAGTCTTAAAATGAAATCATTGAATTTTAAGTGATTATTTCATTTGATTCGAAGCAAAAAATTTTAAGCTTTAAGCCTTACGCCCTATAAAGATAAATATATTATGAGGTGATATTAATTTTTATATTATTTGTATATTTTTTTAATTTATCTTGATTTGACATAAAAGAACATAAAGAATATTTTTAAAATTTTCTAAATTAAGTTTCTGTTAGAAACCAAAATATTTATAATTTTAATGAACAATTTTAAAATAAAATATCTTTCGGAAAATCTGTATACGTTTAACATGAATATTTAGATACAGAAATGAAAACTGTGCTTCTTTAGATTTTATCATAGCTGTGGCTAGTTACAAAACAGTTGACTAGGGGAGATATATTTAGAGTGAGTTGTTATGATTAGAATTCAATATTTGTTTTGTATTTGCCATCTTAGACCTACCTCTCGCACTTGGGCTCACAGCTGTTGCCGCGCAGCTCGTAGCCCTCGAAGCAGCGACAGATGCCAGGCGCAATGCACACTCCATTGCCACGCCCACAGTCGTCCGGGCAAACCGGCAGGCAGCTGGTCGTGTTCACATCATATTGATATCCCGTACGACAGTTGCATTTGAAGCGCGACTCACAGAAGCCATTCTCGCAATGTCTGCGAATGAAAGAATCGAAAGGGAATTGGAGCAGGTAAGCTTTTGTGATCTGCTAATACATACAGATAGCATTCAGCCTCGCAGACGTTGCGCTGTCGCCGCTTGATGAAGCCCGGAATGCATTCGCATTGATTGGGCGCCACGCATTTCCCGTAGCCACAGTCCGGCGCACAGATGGGCTGGCAGCCCAGCTCGGGGCTATGTCGATAGCCCGGCAAGCACTCGCATTTATCGGGCGCCACGCACTGCTCATGCGTGCCACAGCCCTTGGGGCAGCGGGCACGGCAAAAGAGTCGAGTCTCCGGATCCAGAATATAGCCCGGTTGGCAAACACAGGTGCCATTCAGATAGCAGAGTCCGTGCTGGCAGGCGATCGGACAGGTGTGTATGCAAGCACCTTGCTCGTTGCGCACAAATTCCGGGAAGCACTCGCACTGGCCCGTGACGCGGCAGAAGCCGTTCCGGCAGTTGTCCGGCGTATTGAGCCCACAATCCGGCACACATTGCCCGCTATACGGATCTGTTCGATAACCAGCGCAGCACTGTTCGACTCGCTGGAAATAGATGCTGGAGCCATTGCCACGCACCGGCTGATCCTTGTGAGTCTGAAAGAAGACGGCACTACGACAATATTATTGGCCTTTATTGCTTTTGCTCCCCCCAATCTGGCAGCACTGGTTGACCTACTTACGGCAGTTCGCGCTGACACAGATTCGTGTGCGTTAGACTTAGTGACTCAAATTCGAGTGCTGTACGTATATCGCCATACAGCTCCGATCCCACTGCCAAGCCCAGCAGCATCAGCATCAGCTGAGGCAGCAGTTCAGTCCAGTTCCATTTCCATTTGCAGTGCATTTCTCGCGTTGTTTACTTCAACAGCTTCTTGAAGCGAATGAGCGCAGTGATTCAGATTCAGCGCCTTATCAGCTAGAGTAGAAAAATAGAAAAAGAGTGTGCAAGACAGAAACCGAGCGAGAGAGAGAGAGAGAGAGAGAGAGAGAGAGAGAGAGAGAGAGAGAGAGAGAGAGAGAGAGAAAGAGACTTTTACTGAGGCTGTCAAGGGAGGGAGCTAGCCCACCCTGCGATAACTACAAATAAACTAAGACGTAAACCAGAGCTGATCCTAAGTTTCTGCTGGAAACTTATCAATATTAATAATCGACTGTAAGCTGTGCAAAATAAGATCTTTGCCCGATGAGCAGAATAATTAGAATGTAATAAATAATTCAAATAAAATGTATAATTGTAATTACCTGAATAAAAAAATAAAATTACAATTTTCCTTTCTAATCAAATCTCTTTTTGAAACATTTGTCGCAGATTTATACGCCGTAGATAACATACAAAATTTGCATTACGATTCTCCTAAAGTATTCATAAAATAAAAACATTTTGGCTCAAGCTGATTAGGGGTATTTCAAGTTTATTATATAATATAGTCGGGTAGTCCCATCATATTAATATTATTAAGTGCACCCATATTAAGTGCATATACGTACGTTATGTACGTATAAATTATAAAATTAATTACGTTTTTAGAACCCAGATCTGATTCGATAGGCAACCCTGCGGTTCTCTATTTGCTGATAAATCGGTCCACCACACATATGAATCAACCAAAAAAATAGTCGATATGGTCAGCCGTTCTGCATATAAAAACAAAGCGCTGATCGGTTCTTACTTAGTTCCCCAATTTGAGTTGTGAGCCAATAGTAATTATAATCAAAAAAATAAATAAATAAAAAATAATATGAAGTATTTGATGGTTCTGGTTTTGAGCATTGCCTATGTTAAAGCAGAACAAGCGATCGAAACAAACACCAAAAGTGAATGCGTTCCGGAATGTGGACCAAATCAAAAGTGTTACGACAGCCAATGCATTTCTGACGATGGCTTTGGCAATTTCAACTGTACGAAGCCAGCGGGGGACGAGGTGACGAAGGCGAAGTACCCAAATGTCTGCGGTTCGAATGCCGAATGTGTGAATGGTCAATGCGTTTGTAGGAAAGGCTACTACATTAAATTCATAGACAGCACCGACTGCATTCCGAGTGTTTGCCCAAACGATTGTGGGGAAAATTATATATGCTTTAACAGTGAATGTAAGTGCATTGAGGAGTTTGCTGATTATCCTAACTGCATGAAGCCTGATCCCACCATCGAGAGCACCACTACTGCCAACAGCACTACCATTACAAATAGCACCTCTACAACAGAGAGCAACACCACTACCAATAGCACTACCAATAGCACTACCATTTCAATAGCCCTACACACAAATAGAGCCTCCACAACCGAGAGCACCACCACTACTAATTTCACCACCACCACCACAACACCCAAACCTACATTAAAACCAACACCTAAACCAGGGAGGGCTGGCCTCAGTGCTTGGGTTCTCGTGGCAATTATTTCGCTGTTAGGTGCTGTTTTGATTTTCGGCGGCTTCGTGCTGTACAGATATAAATATCGAGGTAGTTACTACATCACACCCACACAAAGAGTATACAAATATTAATTTTTAGAATTGTAATATAAATAAGTTTAAATGTTGCAGAATAAGGTGCAGAATAACTTGCTATTTTCTGTTACTCTTGCTTGTGAACAATAATATAAATAATATGAATAGTAAAATATTCGCTACACACTGAGTCATGCAAAATAAGTCGCGGTATATGAAATTTAAAATGAAATTTTAAAACTAAGCGGAATCAAACGTTTGATCTTCTCTTAGAGGAACTCTGTGTATCATGATTAGGCCGCTGTTGAACTATTGGTAATATCTGAGAATCCGGGACTCCAAGCTCCAGAGTAGAGAAATTCTCTCTCACCAATTTCATAACCTCGGCAATCACATAAAATATGAAAAATATTTTATATTTATTACTATTTTATTGATGTATTTTTATTGTAAATTATATATAAGACATAAAAATTGTTTACAAATATATTTTCATACTTATTTCCTTAGTTTTTTTTTATTCTTATGTAAAATTGAAATTCTGCCTGTCGAAATTCACAAATGGGCAATTTTATGGGCTCCGATCTGGCTGGGCACCTGCAGGAAGTTGGCATTTTGTGGCGGAATGATCAAGTGGGAGACATGTGAGCCACCGTTGGTGGTGCTGGATGTCTGCTGGTGGTGCAGCTGTCCATTGCTGGGGCGCAGTGGCGGCGGCGGTGCCAAAAATGCAGTTGCAGTGGTTGAATGCTGATAACGTGACGGCTGCGAGGCATGGGATTGTGGTTGGTGTGATGGGTGTGAATGTTGTTGATGCAGCTGATGGTGGTGCTGGTGATGATGGTGCTGCTGCTGCTGCTGTTGATGGTATCTAATCTCATCGTACAGATGCGAGTCGAGGCTGCCTTTGCGTGACTTGGGCGAAACGACCGAATAAAGCGACTCCTTGCGCGCATAGGCATAGGGCTGAGTTGTAATCGAGGAGTTATTGCTGGGCGTATCATATATATCAGGCAAAGATGCTGCAAAGGAACGTTCGATTAGAATGTTTGCTTAGCCGTGTGGCTAATGCGATAAATAGCTTGAGAGATGAATGAATGAATACATATTGCATATTACATATTAAATTGACTTATTAAACTTAAAATACAATGACGAATCTCTCCAAGTGCGCGGCATTTTATAGATTTTCAAATGAGCACCACTGCATAAATATTAACAGCAAACATCGCATGACTCAAGCCATTTAACGAACCGCCCTCGTGACAGGCGGGGCGACACTTACATACCCTCGTTCGGTTGGGTTTGATTGGTGTTGGGCAAGAGGGCCGGCGGCTTGGGCAGCGGCCCGTGAAAGATCTTCCCCGTGTCGCTGATCACAACTTCCGGATTGCCATGCCCATGCGGCTGGGCGTTGCTGAACGTGCCGTTGGCATTGTAGACAACGGCCTCCTTCTGCAGATGCTGACGCCGATAGACATAGAGGAAGCCCAATACGATGACGATCATCAGCATGAGCAGCATAACGATCAGAGTGCTCAAAAGGCTGGAGTCGTGATCGTGAGCACTGCGACTCGGATTACTCTCGCCGGCAGCAAAGCCAGCTAAATTCAACTGAGGTGCTCGATCCTGAGTCCCGGCAACGCCGCCAGCACTTGTGATGACATGTATGACCTCAGGCGTGGGCACTCCAGCGGCAGCGGCTGTGTGCAGATTCTCGAGCAGAGCATTGCTTGACTCGTGCAGGATGATCTTGGGCGTGTGCGCCGACTCCTGCACCGGCTGCTTGATCAATATGACCTCCGGCAGAGCGCTGGGCGTCACCTGGACGTGACTGCTCTCGGACATGCTGCCAATGCTCCTGGCAATATTATTGATATTATGCGTTAGATTCGCCATGGTCGAGTTGATAGTCTCCAGCACAACATGATTGACATTGACAGCCTCCAAGTTTTCGGGGCCCTGACACTCGCCCGTCTGCGGATGACAGCGCTTCTCTGGGCACTCGCAGGCTTTGCGACACATGACGCCATGGGTGCCCACAGGACACGGTTGCTCGCAGCTGGAATAATGTGAAATGAACTCTACATTACACTTAGCTCAAACAGAAACCTGTGTTTCATTAGAAATTTTGGTGTACTGAAGAAAATTTCACTGTAAATGCTTCTCTCGATATGAACTCACAATTGTCCAGCCCAACCGGCTATGCAATGGCATCCTCCCGTTTTATTATCACACACAGCATCGTTTTGGCATTGGCACGGATTCTTGCAGTCGAGTCCCCAGCGATCATGATCACAGCCTGTGGAGAGACAGCGTGAATGGATGGCATTTCGAATAGATCGCTTCACTTCTTCAGCTCTTTACTCACGCTGTGTGCAGTGCTTGCCGGTGTAGCCCTCCTCGCAGCTGCATATGTCGGGCATTAGGCAATTGCCACGCCCACAGCCACCGCGACAAATGGGACGGCAGCTGGCTTGACTATCCGAGAGATTGCCCTCATAGCCTTGGCAGCAAAAGCGAACTGTGCGCGTTTTATTTAATCTCTGAAAGAGGAGCAGAGCAAGCAAGAGCAACTAGTGGTGAGTAAGCTTACCAAGCAAAAGTTGATTTTCTTAAAGTATTTAAGCATTTTTGTATTATTATCTGAACTGTATGAGAATGAAGTGAAGCAAATTTTGTTTTTATTTGCTGTGCGTATAATAAACATAGCGTATAATAAACATAAAACATAGGCATATTTCGATGCTCGCAGATACTAATGAAGATGAAGACGATACATCAGAACCTTTGGCAGAGGTAGTAATAGCGTCATTAGATAATTTACATAGCTTTTGTTTACAAACCGCAACTGATGAATCTACATCAGGCACTTTTTCTCCTTAAAAAATCATTAAAGAATCTGAGCATCAGCAATGTTCTTCGAAGCAAACCCATATAATTCAGTTCTTTTCAAAGATTAATTAATTTAAATATACATTACGAATATGTTAAATATCAGCAGTTGAATAAAATCCCTTGATAATTCGAACATTTTGTTATTTACTCTCAAAAGGCATTTCATATTTCCAGCATTCGTAATATTTTAAGAGTCCCCCGAGTTTCGCAATATCGACAGTCTACTGTATATGTATATATACATGCATGTATAAAGTATATACATATGTACATGGGTGGTCTGAAAAGTTTGCAACATAACAAAAATATATAAACGTACATTATTTTGACCAATATAACTGTTTTGTTATTATATCATTTTCTTATCCTTACTTGACATTGCGAATTATGTATATCACGTAAAATACTTAAAATATGTCACATTAGCTATAAAAGAGATATGAGATAAGTGTATTTCAGCAATCTTTTAAATGGACCAAAATATATATATATATTTAAGCAGATAAGATCGTGTAGACAATCTTGACCGACTTCATAATATTCGCACTTCAATTCATTGGAAATGTCATAAATTAAAGATAAATAAAAATAAAAAAATTTTAATAGCCCTCATCTAATTTATATAGCTGGATGAACGGATATTGAAAGTAATATAATTATTTTACACTTATATAATAAGAAAGAATATAATTTGTATGGAGTCAGTTTGTTTCAAACGTTGGGCTTCTTACAACAATTTCAAGAATATGGTGTCATAATAATGATTCATATTATTTTGTATATGATAAGCTCAAGAAATATTAAGAATATTTTGCATATATACAAATGTATATATGAAATGTATACGTAAAATATAAAAACAGACGAGTACTATCGAAGACCGCTTCCTGTTGGGTTTACAAATTTGTATGGCATTGCCTTGGCAAAGTTTTAAGCTCGCTGTTCAGTTTGCAAACTGTCTGCAAATGCGCAGCACTTAAAGTAATTCATTTCTTTTGTAAATATTATTTGCAAAAATAAAAAAAATTCGATATAGAAAATGCAACGTTTCAAGTGCTCGACTTTACTCTGCTGCAGTTGGCTGCTGTTGCTGTTGATGCTAAATTTTGCCAGTGCTGAAGTTGAGAAATTTCACGTTGAAATTGCTCTCATCACATCCACTTCTGAAGGATATGGCTCAACCGAGAATATAGATTATCAGACAGAGCCAATAGGTTTCTCAACAGAGCCAGATGCAGATTCTTCAACGACAACAACGACAACAACAACAACCACTGAGCGACCTAAACCACCCAAACCACACAGATTATGGGAAATAATTATTGTTCTTGTTATTCTAATTATTGTCATAAGTTTGGTTATACTCGTTTATAAATTAAAGAACAGCAGATCGTATGATGTGTAAATATTTAACAGAAATATCAAATATTATATTATAATTAAATTATATTGTTTTAATTGTGCTTTAATTATTATTAAATATATTATAAAATATGTTTAAAGGAAGATAATGTTATATAAACATACACATATTCTGTGAAAAATATATTTAAATAAGAAAAACATATGTATGCACAAAAAATTCCAATATACATATGTAAATATTGTATATATATGAGAGTTGTTTCATTTATAAAAATTGTTGTAATATTTTAATTATTTTTCTTCTTATGCAAACGAAAAATTAATTCCAGTTTCTAAATCTATAAAAAGTATTAAATATTTGAGCAGTGTCTAAAAGTACTCCACACATATTTCTCTAAAACGACCGCCTTTTAGTATGCAATACGCTTTAACAAGTGAAGTTAGTTGTGATTTAAGAAAAAGAGACCTTGACAACCTAATGAAAGTTCGCTGTCATATTGAAGGGTAATTCATGATTATTAGTTTACTCTAATGAATCAATTTCTTATATACTTATATATACTTATATACTTATATATGTATATATAAAGGATTTTGCTTACACAAGTTTTGCATGAACGACATAGGTTGAATAATTATTGAGGAGAAATAAATACATTTTGTATTTCCTTTACATATCAATTATTTAAATAAGTTTTCACAAATTTATTCTAATTTAATTGGGATTTCAACAGCATTCCTAATTCACATAATTATCAACTCTCAATAATCACACTTTATTCACTCAACAAATCATCCTATTTGGACTCTGATCTTCAGTAAGTTGATCATTAAAGAATTCTAGAGTAGGTCTTCTTCTTCCTCACGCACACACACTCAATGTCAACTCGTTGAGCTTTGTAATGTTGAGCAGTTACAAAGGGCGTAAATGCTGATTATGATCAATCTGAGAAATGCACACAAGACCACGCCCACACACACACGCACATCCCTTGAGTTGTCAATTTAATTGAATAATCCGAAACGTTTCTCACAATCATTTGCCGAGTGTCCCGAAGCATTCCCAGTTATTCATTCATTCACTCTAAATTCCAGAGCAAACTTCAGCATTGTTCTCTCGCCCTCAGTTGATCAAACTGTATCTGCAGCTGTATCTGTAACTGTCACCGTGTCTGTCTCTGTGTGTATTTGTGTTCAGCATAAATTAATAAGGCGGAAATTTTAATATAAATACATAAAAAAAAAAATGCTGAGCAGAATATTGCGTGTTCTTTCAGTTCCAATTCCATTGTAGGCATAATTAAGTGCAGCCTTTCCTCGAATCGCTGCCCGCTCTGTGCGTACAGCTCATGCGTGCAGCACTTGCCTAGGTAATTGAATACATATTGAGCAATAAAATTTTACATATGCGAGAGCTCACATTACGGCCACAACTCGTAGAGCTTCCAAGCTCTGGTCTCTGGTCTCTGGTAACCCCAGACCCAGCCTCCGCCTCCGACACCACCCCCATTAACTAACTGTCAACTGTCAGATTCGCATCAATCATTGTGGCGCCTACTTTTCATTTAAATTTATATAATTAACTTGATTTTTTCTCTAATCGCATTTGTATTTGTGAAAATCTTTCGGCACTTGGCCAAATTAAATCTTAAATATCCACGTATATTTCTCTCTTTGAAACTCGTTTCTCATCGCGTCATGTCGCTTAAATGGCTTTTTGGCAAGCCACAAGCGAATTTTGTTTCATGTTAATTAATTAAACGCAATTGGCAATTAGCTACTAGATGTATTTATACATATGCATATATAGGTAAGTATACTTTTCCAAGTCCATATTGCATGGCTATTTTGGACTGTCTTCAATTGCCGTTAGTTCGAAAAAAAAAACCATTACGATACAATTTTCCTTATAAAAAAAACCTAAATAGATCAAACTAGTCTCATCTCAGTTTTGTAAATTAACTCAGATTACAAAATTGTTCGCACGGAATGTGATATATTTTACTTGAGCTAAAAACGCAAATATTCCTTTTTAAAACCCTGCAAATTTCGAGGCTTAGGTAGCACTTAGTAAAGCATAAAATTAAAAAATAAGAAATTCTAATTGCTTATATTTAGAATATTTAAAACATAATTATCATACTGTTCATTTCTTTTATTATCATCATTGCACTAAAGAAAGCATCTCAATTGTAGACTTA
Organism: Drosophila mojavensis; assembly: GCF_018153725.1. Classification (NCBI taxonomy): domain Eukaryota; kingdom Metazoa; phylum Arthropoda; class Insecta; order Diptera; family Drosophilidae; genus Drosophila; species Drosophila mojavensis. The sequence continues at coordinate 10,395,282 of NW_025318858.1, forward strand.
TGTCATCACGATTGTAATCATAATTATATAATAAATATATGTATATAGATTGAAGTTTTATTTGTTATAATACTCCTTGAGTTTTATCCAAGATTTTTTTTTTCTTCATTAAAAAATAATTAATTTTATTAAAATAAAGAATCTTAGAACTTGACGTATAAATTCGTATAATTATATTCTTAAATATTACAGCTATTACCCCATATACATACTTCTATATAATTCTTAATTCTAGAACCTAAATATGCTATATAAAATGTGCAATTAATTAACATGCTTTAGATTCTGTTTAATTTTTTCATGTCTCATGTTGAAATCCAAAATAGTTAAATTATGAAATTAATTTGCAACAAGACGCAGACAGACACGTATACTCACACACACACTCACACTCACACGCACACATAATTAGAGTTGAAATTGTAAACTAAACCAAAACTGGCTGCATCTTATGGTCAGTTCGAACGACTAACACTCGTTGTGATGCAATTGAAAGTGTGTCAACAGCTTTGGCATCAACTGCAGCAGTCGCAGCAGCAGCAGCAACTGAAACAGTGGAGCATTTAATATTTGTGCAGCCTGGACTCTCTGCATTGCATATTTTGTTTTTCATTTAAACTTTCCATCACTGACACCATGACATAATTATTTTGGTTAAAAACTAAACAAATATAACCAGCCCAGCCTGATTAGGTGAACGACCCAAACCCCAGATCCCCATTTTCCTACTCTCTAAAGCTGGCAACCGGATTCTGCTCATATTTGGTAGCTACTTGTTTTTCTTGATTTCTCGCGCTTTTTCGCATTTATTTTACAGTTTTTAATCACAGCGAAAATATATATTTTTTTTTATATATATATATATTTATATTTATTTTATATGTTGTATGGAATACTCTTTGTGCAACATGGGCTTGAAGTAAACTAATTGATTTAGATTAGGCTGTATTTATCATAGACATTATATAAACAATTTCTAATACAGTTTATGATGTGTTTTATTATGGGTGATACCTAAGACCTCTGCTATTATTGAGATTAAATATATATATTTTAATCAGTATTTATATTTTAAAATTCAAATATATATATATATTTTTTTTTTAATTGCAATATGTTTTTAAAATCTGTATATATGAAGTTCGATAAATATTATGGGACTAATTAATAAACTACATTTACTAAATACATATCTTATATTAAATATCAAAATATTATCAAAGTATGTAAATTATGTATAGAGTATAGACTATCTGAGCAACTGTAACTTATTTACGTATTTTTTAGGGTATTCAATGTCCACTTACAATACATATCAATTATCACGTATACGACGCACCTGCCCAAAAATTCATACAGTAACGTTAACAACCAAGGACATTACCTGTGCTTGGCACTTGGGTCACAACCGGTTCAGGTAAAACAAAGATTATGCTGCTGCACAGCTGCGACTTCCGTTCTGCTGTAGTGCAGCAAAAAACTTTTAACGCTTGCGCAACTCTTGTATATATAATTTTTATTATTATTTTTTTTTTTTTTTGACAGAACCCATTTAGTGCGGCCAAAGCTAATAGCAATTTATGGAATTTATGGCAAGTTGCGCGGCTTCCTGGTTAACATTTGTGGCAAACGGAATCAGGTTTATGGGGCATGTGGCCAAAGACAAGATGACGTAATCGGAAAATCGCAAACGCTGCCTGCCCGCTAAAGGCAGAGCCGGCAGTCGCCACTTCGCCACTTCGCCACTTGGCCAGTTGGCCAGTCGAGATTCGGGCATTTGGTAGACACCTGGACTCACCTGCACCTTCATCACCTCGCGCATTTCCGTCTTGTAGGAGGGACAGCGCGGCGGTATCTCCAGGCACCAGGTGGAGGTGCGCACTCGCACCGGCTGCACCTCGGGCACCTGCAGCAGCTCCTCGTACGGCTCCTCGCGCGTGCAAATGTTGCCCGTGCTCTGTATTGAGGGCAACGCCATGGCCGTTGCATTCACATCCTTGAGGTAAGTATTCACACGTAGGCTATTGTTTTGGCTGTCGCTGGCGACAACTTGCAGCAGCAACAGCAACAGCAGCATTGGCAGCACTGATAGCCGCAAGTTGCAACACACTTGCGGCAGCTTCATGTTATCTGATATTGATTTGCAGAATTTGAAATCGTTTGGTTTTTAATTTACTTATTTATTTGAGTAGTTTACTTACTAAAGTCCAAATTTAATTAAAATATTTTTATAAAATATTATTTTTATACAAAATGAATTGTATTTTAATTAGTTAATTGTATTTATGCTTTTCTTTATTCCCTAATAATTTCTTTTATTACTTTTATTTTGTGTTTTTACGACGATTGTAATGAAATATCATATATTTATGTGTTTAGAAATTAATTAATTTGAATAATTTTAATTTTTATACATTTTTTTATGCGTACAATTCTTATTTATTTTAGCTAGTTTATTTATTTAGCTAGTTTGAGAAAACAGTTTCTTTTTAATAACCAAATTAATTATATGTATTATTCTAAAGAAGTTAATTTAATTTTTTTTTAATTTTGAATTTTGCTTTATTTAGTTTATTATAATTTTATTTTTTACTTTCAAAAAATGGATCTTATATTTTTTATTTATTTTTTATTAATATGTTTGTTTATACAAATTTTTATTTTGAGAATTTGCTATTATATTGTATTTTATTTAATTTTTTGCCATTTTTTGCTTTCACTTTCGAAATTCACATTTCTTATAATATTGTAATATTTATATATTTGGTCTTATGATCCTTTGAGACTAAAATTCTTAAATCAGTCGTGAATATTTTCCATATATATTTTTATTTTTTTTAGGTCATTTGTTTAGTTACTTGAACCAATTCTCTGCCTTATTATGCTGCTAGAACTTTCTTTAACTTTCACTAGATTTACAAAGGTTCTTAAATCAGAATCTTTCCGCTCGAAATGCGTTGCGTGTGCGCTTGGAACGCGACTCTCGTAGTGACTGTTGTTTTCCCCGTTGGTGGCGATTCAATAGCACGTCTGTGTCTGGTCGCGTGTTCCTTCTCCAAAATCAGTGAAACAGTAAACAAATGGGGAAAACATATACATATATGCATCTGTGTTTGTGTATATCAAATTGTTGTCATTGCAAATTGGCGAAGCCGACGACACTTTTTGTCGAGCTCATGAAGGCCGCTGTTCCGGAGCGGGGCACAGCGGGGGCGTACGGGCGACAGGGCGGAAGTACGCACTGCATACAGTTCGAACTCTACAATGAAAGTGAAATGCGAAACATACATACAAATACACAGATACATAAGCTAGTCTACAGTGCAACTCTACACACGATCAACTCTTGAGTTCTCTCTCTCTCTCTCTCTGTCTGCCTCAGTCTCTCCCTCTCTCACCCCCATTCGTTTACGATGATTGCACCTAATTGAAATGTTGATAATGTCCTTAACATGTTTGTTGTTGCTGCTGCTGCTGCTGCCGTTAAAGCGAGGTAAACGCGCTTTTTGTTTTTGTTACTTGCGCTTTTCTGTTGACAGTCGGCGACAGTTGACGGAACGTGGGAGAATGCATAAATTAACGTAAAACTTACATTTAAATGAAGAAATCGGATTTGTATCTGAATTGAGAGAAACAACTTTAATTTGTTGCTGGGCTGTCTCAAATTGTGTGCTGTAATCATCTCATTAAATTCGACACCTTTTGCGATTTGATTAGATTCACTTTTATTAACAGAATTTGAGTCAAAAGAATAATAAATAGAGCTTTTGAATGTTTGCCATCTCTTGATATCTTATCAATATTAAATTGTCTTCCATTAAGACAAATTTTAATTTAGAAAATTGCAGCAAAAGTTTCATTGGACCCTATCATCATCTTTATCTAAAATCCTTTATGGCGCTTGCCACGTCAACTTCCATTCAGACGCTTGGTTTAGCTTATTGATTGTAATGGGTTTTATAAACAAACTGAAACACGCCTCCCCTGCCGCCCTCGCCCCACCCTCTGGTACGCCCCTGCGCTGATAGACAGCGAAAACAACGCTCAGTCAGCTCAAGTGTCTGATTTCTTAGACAAACTTTGAGAACAAAGCTGACACTGAGCTGCCTGCAGACCCCCGCTGGCCCCCATCTGTGGTCAGGCCACGCCCCGAAAGCGACCCGGCGTTGATTATCTTGTTTACACTGAAGTTGCAGTTGCTGTTGCAGTTGTTATTGCTTATTGTGGCTTGCAATTTATTAAATCAAATTTACAAAAACAAAGCAAAAACCAGTTGAGCTGAGAGCGAGAAAAAAGTAATTTTTATGTTTATGATTTGATTCAATTATGAAGCAACAACAACGGCTGCAATGTGCGTGCGACGCTGGCGTTCCAATGACCCGCATCAAAGCTGCCACGCCCCCTACACCACCCCCTGTATTACAGTGTATAAATAATTGTATGCTTTTCGTTTTGCATTCATTAACATTTTTATTGTTTTTGGCTTTGTTTCAAGTTCAACTCGAGTTGACTTGACTTAAAGCGGAAATCAACATATATGTATATTTATATATATTCACATTTATATATTTTACAGACATGCTATGCTCTCTTATATTAGAGAATAGCTCAGCCAGCTGCTTAGGCCAAGTAACACCAGACTGAACAGAGGACTCGCTGCAGCATTGTAATAGCCACCAAAGATCTGGAGTCCGGCTGTCTCGATGCTGCGCTTGCAGTAATCCCCATCGTAATTCCAGCCCACATACTCGTTGGTGCGCAACGCCTCCTGGCGTAGCCATTCCTCGAGCGGTGCAAAGTATTCCCGTAGAGCACTGCCATCCAGACGACCCTCGCCTAGGGTTTCCTGTAGAACCTCTTGCCAGGGCTGGGAGGCGCCCTTGGCCATCAGTTGCCTAAGTGGGGGTGGAGGAAAAGGTGGAGAGACAAAATTGGGTAAATTTAAATTAATAAAAGTTAAAGTATATATTTTATATTATATTTTATTTTATAAAGCTTAAAAATATAATTCAAAAGCTAAGCTAGAACTCTATTAGGCATAAGCATAACAAAGTAGATATTACTGCAAATTAATCTTCATTAATTAGAGAAGAATTTATTAATTACGTTATTCACTTACTTTAATAGATTGCCCGCGGCTGGCTGCCGATAGATGTCGCATTTGTGGAGCGGCTTTCGCGGATCGTTGGGCACATATTGGCCGGCGGCACGGCACATGCTGCGATATAGCTGAAACTGCAGCACCGTGGAGAAAAAGTATCTGCAAGATACAAAACAAGATATGATATATCATTATATATACATATATATGCAACTTGGATTAACATGACTTTTAGAACGGACAGAGTCACGCTTATTGATCGCATGCGAGTCGAACGTTCAAAAAATTGTCAATTGTTCTGCATTGGGTGAGAGTTGAGCTGAGCTGCTAACAAAGCCAACTTGTTGTGGTGCAGAGAATGTGGCTCAAGGTCGCACCGCAATTGCAACTAAGCCAGAACAAATTGCGAAAGGTTTTGCATTTCGACATCGTATACGTTTATTATCCGGTATACGCCAGATCAGCTCTCATCCAATCACAAACTAGACTACATATGTATGTATATTGGTAATTAAAACTGTTTTACAATTTTTTACAAATAAAATATATTTTGTTTAAAAAAGAAAAAAAATATATATATACAAATTTAATTGCATACCCTCGTGGGACGATTCGACATAAAATTCGGCTTAAAATACAGCTGACATATCAGGCCAACATAAATAAGCAGAAGGAATGAGCAGAAAAAATGTTAACAAAGGGAGATATGTTAATTAACAGTGTTATCCGCCGTTAGCTTACAGCGCTCTCCACTAATAACATACTGAGAGGCTGTTAAAGAACATCTGTAGTTCATGTTCAGTCAAAAACAGCGGAGAGGAGAGGAGCTGTTAAGCCTCTATAGGTTAATGTTAGCTGCTTCAGGTATAATGAGCCTGATTCTGAATTATAACAAACTATTCTAAGCTTTATCTTAAAGTTTATTATAGAAATTAAAAAAATAAAAATTAAAAATTAAAATGAATAATCTTTAGGCCATCAATGCAAATATTACAATATATTTGGTACCATATAACTCAGATGTATATAGATATACAAATATAGGTCAGCTACAAACCATTAAGTGGGCGTGCCAAATATACAAACAGCTTGAAAAAGACCACAACTAATATATGTTCATATATTTAAATAAGTCGGGAATTTTTTTATATTATCTCTGTAGAGATTCCTAATCGTTGTTATATTATATTAGAAGCTTTTGCATAATATATTATATTAATGCTCCGGGCCATCTGAGGCTGGTTCCATTGTATTCTTTAGTTTGTCTCAAGGTTTGTTTTTGTTTGTAGCACAATAGCTGCAAAAAAGTGCCGAGTCATAATGAAATTGATTTTGTTTTACATTTTTTAATAATTTTGGATTTTGTTGACTGATTCCAGAACAAGTTCAGCGATAGATTTATTTTTATCTTTTTTTTTTTTTTTTTTTTTTTTTTTTTTTTTTTTTTTTGCGCGAATCAGCTGTGAATTTTGATGAGTTTGATGAGTTTTTGGACTCTATGGATGCTGAACTCAAATGATGCTGAAGCAAGTTCTAAGCGCAGCAGACGAGTTTTGCAAGGCGCGATTAGATCGATTTGGTCTATTGTTTGCACGGGGGATTCACCGATCTTACCCGGTCGCTAGCTAATTATGTTGGTGAGAGAACAAACAGCAACAATATTCTTATTATTATTTGCAAATCTTTGATTTATATGTCATTACAAGACTTAAAGCGATATTACTATAGCATAACCTTTGCCGGAGTCCAAGTTACCTAGAATTCTGAACTGTATGAAGAGTTTAATAACTGTAGTTGTAATTGTTGCCAATTGGTACTTTAAGATCAGGTACTCTAGCATAATGTATTACAATTTTAGAGCATAAGCAGAATCAGTTTATGCGAACCCATACGTAAGTGGGAATATAATAATCTGGAAATTAATTGGAAATGATGATTAAGGTTAAAATGATTGTCCAAACTAATTTCAAAAAAAAAATAAAAAAAATAATAATAATAATTAATAATTAAATCAGGAGTCCGACTGATTCTCCTTTTAATTATTATTATTAGCCCAAACAATATGCATAATTTAATGCGTATTTTTTATTGGTCTCTTCACTACAAAAAGAAATGTTTATGTAAATATTAGGTATGTAAATGATATGCATAATGAGTTTACAAACTCAACAAAATTAAATTGCCATAATTCTCATACAGAACTCGTCAGCCTAATTTGATAACATTTACCTTACGGTTACATCTGTTATTTAACATATGCAAAACTAATTCAACGGCATTTAAATTCAAAATTAAATATGTGTGATCTAAATTAAAATTTCATTTTACATTTAGGCACAAAAGTTCTTTAAAATTTTTGCATAATTCATAAGCGTAATTTGCACCTGAAGAAAATTACTTTACATAATTTTAATGTTGTATTCACAGCTTTCTAATCAGTAGTCTAGAGATCTAGTAAAGTCTTAAACTATAATATTTTTTCGGAACTTTAAGGCTTTCTGGCTTTCCCAATCTAGACAACTTTTGTATTCCATTTCAGCTCAAAATTATTATTTTTATGCTTTAAATGCAGCAATAGCAGATTTTTTGAAATACAAGATTTTCAAAAAGAAAATTAAGGAGAAAAAAAAAACAGCAAAGACAAAATAATAATTGCATACTTGGGCTAGTAAATAGTAGTTGGCGGCCAAAGTCTTTTGATACGAAATATCAAATTATACAATTGCTGCGTACGTGCCAATTGCGATTGTTTTGCTGTTTTGTGGCATTTTGTAGATCGTCGATCGTAAACAGCGCTGAACTGGCGAATTGAACTGTTGTGCCGTGGAATGGTTATGGAACCATTCATTAGCGCCAAGCTGTTTAACGACATTGCTCATACGCCCCGCAGCACCAAGCATAAAGATTACAGCTGCCTGGCTATAGCATGATTGAAGCCGTTTTTGTGAATGGCTTTTGTGGCAGCAGCAGCCGCAGCAGCAGCAGCCTTTAGAGAATTACAGATTTTTCAAATATTTTTGCGAGCGGCGAGAAACACATGTTTCATGTGCCAAGCAAAGCAGCTGAAAAGAATTTTCGCAATATTTAATTTTAGCACTAAAAAAATTCAGAAAAAAAAAATTGGACTAATTGCCGACCGACTAACTGACTGACTGATTGACTGGACGAGCGTTAACCCCCAGTTGTTGATTGAATGATTGAGTGGCAGTGGCAACTAGTCGACACACAGACATAAAGTCGAACAGCTGCTGCTGCTGCTTCGGCTGCTTTGACTGCTAATCCCTGTTATTGGGTCATGTCTCAGACACCGTTGCAGCCTACAGTCTACAGTCTTCAGTCTTCTCTGGGAAAATGTGGCCACGATGTGGCAACTGCTGCCAAGTGCCAAAAAAAAAAAAAAAAAAAAACACAACACACCAAGTTGCTGTTGTTGTTGTTGTTGTTGTTGCTACTGCTGCTGATGCACTTAATGGCACTTTGGCACGTCGTTTCTCTAACTTCTGCAAGTCGAGCCGTGATCGAACATTGTGAAAAGTGTGCATTAAAATGAATTTTTTGTTTTGTTTTTAGTTATTTTGCTCGTTGCTGCTCGTTGTTGGGTTTTTCCTTCTTGCAAAATTCTCTTGGGAAATGCTTGGGGAATGTGTGAAAACCTAATGTATGGCATTTGATTGAGCTAAGAAATTATTAAGATAATAAATTGAGTAGCTTCTGTGTTTGATGTCTGGAAAAATGCATATACATAGATGGGACTATCTCTATTCAAACGACCATTTCCCCCTATATTTCTCAATTTATCACTACATTTATATTTATATTTTTAATTTCCGAATTTATCGATGGCCTTGGTCATTCATACTCCAGTAATATAATATTTATCATGGGAATTTCTACTTTTTTTTTTTTTTTTTTTTTTTTTTTTTTTTTTTTTTTTTGACAATCCTTCTTTAACTCTCTATCTGTCTATCGTATTCTGAAGCATACTCTTGAGATATTTTTACTTCAATTTATCTCTGTATCCCTTTCTCAAACTCGATATCTCTTAAGAACAAAATATCTCTTAAAGATATTATATCATGTTTTCTATACATATATAAAAAAAAAACTACTATTTTCCATTCTAATTTAGATTACGAAAATTTTCCATCAGCTGTCACATTGTCTGGCTGAAAAGTGACAAATGTCAAGGTCACGTTGTCAAATAATCAAATGACAAAACAAAAATTATTTTCGCTCTTTCAAGCGCAACAATGTGAAGAAAACCTATGACAATGGAAACCCAAAAACCACAAGAAAACACGAAAAAAAAGTTGTGTCAAGCCACCAAATTATATGCCCAAAAGTTATTGGACATGTCAGCATTTTGGCCATTTCATAGCTTTTTTCTCTTTCAGTTTTCAGAGTCTTGTCAGACGCGTCCAGCGAAACGTTTCGAATGCATTGGCCGCTTGGCTGGCTAGCAGTGGTCAGTGGTTTAGTGGGTTAGTGGTTGGCTGCTTGTCCGCTTGCATTGGACATTGAACCACATTTGTCTGCTGTCCCGCTCTCACTCCCTCCCTGCCTCTTTCTCTCTCGCTCACCTAGTAAATGACCTTAACGTGCTTATATCAACGTGACATTCACAGCACAGATACAATATAAACTTATTTGAATTGCAACTGATCAACGTTTATGCCCAGCGCGTTATACACATAAAAGTCTCTCAGCTCGAGTAGCTAAAAAACTTGGCTCTAAAATGAATTGAGAGCATTTATGAGACCGCTGGGCATAAACAGCAGTAACTGCAGCCTCTGAAGAGCTTTATAACTTGTAAACGTTTTGAAAACAAGATTTAATGAACAGCAGCTCAGTTTATGTCTCTCGAAATGGGGGAAAAAATGATTGCCCCTGAAGACATGGCTAGATTGTAAGCTAAGCTAAGCTTGTATCGAGAGAATTTTATAGCATCAAGTGTTAGCTACTGCTTATACATATATATTAAAGAATATAATGCAAACAAATTGGTAGCTGTAGAAACGAATTTTTAAATTGAATAACACTTCAATTAAAATTGGTATGAAACTTAAAACAACTAATACTTTAGAAACAAAAATTGTTGTTCTACAAAATTAAAAGAGGATGTTGTTTTTTAACTATTTTCGAATATACTAAAAAAAAAGTTCAATAAAACATGTTAAATCAAAATGAATATTAAATAAATATTTTAAGCTCTCATTTAAAAAGACTATTTAAAGTAATAAACAAAATGTAAAGTCTAAAAATAAATAAATAAAATAAAATAAAAAATAAAACAAACAAAAAATAATTATAATAATTAAGTGTATGCAAAAAATATTCCAAAATTATATTAAACAATAGCTAATATGACTAATTTTAAATGTTTTGTTAAAACTATCGCGCAATTAAAAAAATATTTGAAATAAATTTGCACATTCTCTGCTATATGTTATTTTCGCACAACAAATTTTTTTTTAGCATATTATATTTTATTTTTTAAGTAAAGTAGTGTGAAAAACATGACAAAAACAAAAATAATACAAAACTTTTGCATAAAAAATAAATGATTAATAAAGAAACTATAATAACTATTTAAACAAAACTAAATTAGTTCATTGAATATTAATAGCATAATAAATAAAGTATGGTAATAGTATAGTAACAATAATATCAAAAATAAAATAAACTAGTTGTTTCAAAAAGCTGAAAACAATATTTAGCATAAGTAATAAACACTAAGCAGATTGGATTTGATATTCAGATTTGATGACATATCGAACTGGTTTTCTTTCAAAACATGACGCGTCATCATACGATCAAATTTATTAAAAATAAATATATATGCATAAATATCTATATCAATTCCTAGACCTCAGCTCGCTTGGTAGTCAATTTTATTGCGCCATATGCAGCATTAGTCATAAGTGATTATAGATCGTATGAAATAATTGAGTTAGTTGAACATTAGCAACTGGTATTGCACTTTAGGAGCGAATTGGATCAAGTTCGAGCGTTGCTTGTTTTTTTTTTTTTTTTTTTTAATTTATTTTATTTGTATTTTTTAATGTATATGTTGACTGCCTTCGGCACATTGTGGAACATGAATTCAACTCGGTTTGAATTCTATTTCATTTTATTTTTTTGTTGACTGTTGCTTTGTCGAGAATGCGATTGAAATATTATTGATTTATGCGCACGGATCTTGGCACGGATTTCAGAGCAAACTGTTGACGTCTTGAGCACTCAAATTAAATGCTAATTAGCCAGCCAAACGGATCTGGCACAACAATACCAACAGCGTTAGCCATAACTATAACTAATGATATAATTAAGTGTAGAATCAAATGTCTGGCAATGATTTTATGACACAGCTGGGACATCGAATACGAAATGCGAAACTGAAAGTGCATTCGAGCTGGCTGTGCATTGTGCAACGCACCACATCGAACAGCAACAACAGCAACAACAACGACAACTTTAGCTCTATTTATGGCCAAGACAAAAACCGGCCCCAACTTCTTGTCTGCGACTGCATCCGCAATGTTTCTAAACGGCCCAAACGGCGACCAAATCAAACAAAACAAGTAAAAGTGCTCTAGGCGAGTTTGCTCGACTAGCGAATACCCAGATCGGCTGTCAATGAGGGACTTCACACTAACTTGAGCTTAACCATCCTCATGTGATGCTCAGGGAAACAGCTCTCAAGTTATTTATTTTTAATGTATTAAGGAAATATCGGAGACCTTGATTAAATGAGCTAAGCTTGTTTTGCTTATAACTTATATAAAATTTCCTATTTCGAGTAATTAGTTTATGAATCAAATGGACGTTTCGAGATTGCCAGGCCAGTTAATGTTGCTTAAATTAAGGATCTCTTTGGATATAAAATATACTGGATATCAATATACCCCCTCAAATCGATAATCAATAGGTTGAGCGCATAAAAACCAAAATACTATAAAACGCTGTCTAAAGGAAGCTGTGCTCCATTTTTTTCAGCCTCAATGCAGTCATTGCATTTATTGTTTTTGTTATTGCTGTTAGCGGGTTTTTTTTATTATTGTTGTAACTCTTGTTGTCGTTGGCTTTGGTTTGCACGCCTATGGCGCTTAAATGAATTGCGGCTGGCCACGAAATGCGCGCGCAAATGGCCAGCAGGGCGTATGCTTAATGCGTGGCCAAACACATACAAGCATACACATATAGACATATGCATATATACGTATGTATGTAAATATTAATATAGGCTGGCCCGATCGATCGTGGAGCGGTGCAACATTTTGGCATTTTGACATATCAAGTGAAAAACTTAAGCGATTTCCGACAAGCAACCAGTTTTTTTTTAAATATACATATATATATATATATATATATATATATATATATATATTTTGTTTTTTCATCTGCTCGACTTGGCTGTTGACTAGGCAAACTAAAATGCTATTAAAATTTACGAATGCGCATAGATTTAAAATAAAATTAAAATAAATTGAAAACTTGTGTTGTGCATAATTAATTCATATGGGAAAGTCGAAAACAAAATAAAGGGTTATGGATGGTGCCATAAGTGCGAAATATATTTCCTGATTCTCGCGCATTCGAGTGAAGGGAAAATCGTGCAAAAGTTGACATCGAATGATTAAAAGCGAATGCTTCCATTTTAACAGCAATTACAATGCCTGTCATAGAACTCGTGAGGGATTTAAGGATCTTAACTACCTTTATCGATATCGTAAAGTAATTTAGAACTACGTTCAAATACAAAATACCAATTACACTTACAAAATTCATAAATATGAAAGACAATGAATGAAAGAAATATGTATAAAATAAAAAATAAAATAAAAATAGTACTAGAAGTATTCGATACAATAAGTTAATAAATTCAATAGCAACGAATGTTTATTAGCTTAATGGCTTATTTCCCAAAAAAAATTCAATGTAAATTTCCGTTTAATCTTAACCCTCCTACCTTACCTCACTGCCCCACCAAATTCAAAGTTTCTTCAACTTATTTAAACTCTAGTTGAAGAACAATTCAATTCCGAAATTCGAACAATTCCATTCTTGATTACTCGTAACTGTTGTGCATGTGTTATGGCATTTCGTGTCTACATTTCATTATTTTTGTGGATCTAAATTTATTCATTTGCAATTCTCTAAGCCATACAATCTATGACAATCTTAATTTTTTTTTTTTTACCACAGAGCGACGTTTGTCAAATGGTCTCAAGACTATTTGGTAAGCGTGTTGTCTGTTAGCTGCAATCCGCACGGACGATCTGAATATATGCACCATATAAGAGCGACGGTAGCACAATTGTGTGAATTATCGCATGGCAGTTGCAGGCAATAATAATAAAAAATAAAAAAAAACGATCAGAAAACCAAAGACAAAGAGTGGGCCTGCCGCATATAGAGCTGATCGTGTGGCAGCTGTCCCCACTTGTGGCCTGGCGGTTGTAATAACCCATAATTATATTAGCTAATTTTTGGGAGGCCTTCTCGCATATTGGATTACAAACAAGACCAAACGGCGACTGATCAAATGGCTGAGCCTTGCAAAGCCAAAGGCAAACAAATAAACACAAAGAGAGGGAGAGAGAGAGAGACAATTGGCTATAAATCAGCAGGTAACAAATGCCTGGCAGGAGGTGGAGCAGCAGAGGGAGTAGGAGTGGGGAGGGGAGGATAGGAGATACTCTATTGCATTGCAGTTATTGTTGTCGTTATAATCAATGAATTACGTCGCATCGGCTGCATCGGTTGACCACAATTTATGGCGATGCCAAACATGAGAATCCGAAATGCGAAGCACAAAAACTGCAACTGCAACTGCGACGGCAACTGCAACTACGACTGCGACTGCGGGTGCGACAAACGGTGGAGTAAGCAGTGCACAGACAGAGGAGAAGCGGGGCAGCCAGCCCGAAGGGGAGTGGCTGTAACGAGCAGTCGCCTGGCTTTTATGTTGCAATATGTAGCGCATGCAACAAAGCGCCCAAGTCGCATGCCAACTAACACAGAGCCAAAAACCACCAAGCAGCACCTCCGCCCGCTCACCCGACTGCTGCTGCTGCTGCTGCGGCTGCTGCTGGCATCTCTCAATTGTAACTCGCATCTGTTGGCTGCGTTGTCTGACAGAATCGTAACGCTTGTCGTTTGTTGTTGCTGTTGCTGTTGCTGTTGTGGGCAGCTGCACTGGTTGCTGTTTGTTGGCTGCTCGGCTTGAGTTGGTCTTTGGCTTGGTTCCATCTGGTCGAACATAGAAAACGACACATTTTGCAAAAGTAAAAGTTGACCACTATAAAACGTAGAGCAGCTTAAAACGGGAATCATCATAATCGATTATTCCATATGGCTTTAAGTACAAGAGCTCAGAACTAAATGAACTGGAAACTTATGGACATATCGAACTGAAAGAAAAACAACTATTATTTCAAGAGGAATGAAGTTGACCTATATATGCACTAATACCGAAAAAATAATCTTACGATAGATTTTTGGCTAGCCACAAAAGGAATACGACCTAGAGTTAAATGAATAAGAATTATAAAGTGAACGTTAATGTAAATATCAGAAATATAAAGAACGAAAATTAAGAACTTTGTATAATTATTGTATTTTTTTTTTTTAAGTAAACCAGGAACTGGTTAGCAGCTAAAAATTACAAAACTTGAGTTAGATTGACCTTGATAAAGACAAATCTATATAGCTTAGTTCGATCGAACAACCTGAAGTTTGATGAACCGGAAATTGATTAGGTAAATTAATATAAACAAAATAATTGCATAAACTAAGCTAAAGATTTTAGATAAAATAGGATAAGTTAAAGCCAGAGGAGCTGATTGCAATCTTATTTTGAAAGATCACACTCATATAAATAACAAAAAAAAAGATTCCTACAAAATGTTGCAAAGGTCAGATTAAATAAATAAAAAGGCTGAATTAATTAGATGTTGGATAATTACATAAATGAATTAAAAATTGGTAAACAATTTATTTATTATGTTGAAACAAGCCCATATGTAAATAAATATATGTAAGATGGCAGATATGTAACTAGATAAAATAAAGCTGAATTCAAAATAAACAAAATGAAATAAATTCAGGTTACAGGCTTAGTTAATTGAATTAATCTAAACAAAGAACAAAAGCCTTTAGTAATAAAACGACACAAGCTAGAGCAATTTATAAATAAAACTAGTTACTACTTAATCTTAAAGTTGTAAATATATTTTATGACTTGTAATTTTCGTTCTTTAAATATGTATTCGATTCCAATAATATAAAATGCCATATGTAAAATTGTCAAGAATGTAAAGCTACGATTTGAATACGGAAGGCGATCAGCCCACGGAGAAGTCGAACTTAGAACCACTTTAAGTTAAAATATGTTATTTTGAATAAGTTGATCAAAATTCAACTTCCGTAGTTCTATTCTGATGAAACAAACGCCAGCTCCGATTTGATAGCCATTTAAATCGATACGAATATTTATATATATGATTGAAAGAATTGATTTCGATAAGCAATTAAAATTTCAGCTTTCAGCTAACTTGCTTTAAACTCGTATCGATTAATTACAAATCAGTTCAGCTACAACTTGATTTCATTCATTTCATATTCAATACGTAAATATCAGCGAATCTTCCACTTAAAATTAAACCATGTCGATTTTTGGAAAGTTGTTTAATATACGCTCAACAAGGTCAATAAGCAAAATCAAAATAAAATTCTGAAACAGAATCGTGAATAGGTTCTAATTGTTTTCTTCAGTTCTAAAATTGTATTTGATTTTACTATAATATATTTCAGATAGACAATAGAAAATGCAAATCCATTTTTGAATGCCCACCAGATAGATATACAATGGAATATAACTGGTTTTCTTCTACGCTGAGGAAATAATTATGACAGCAATTGCCAAATCACAGCTATGCATCTCTGATATATAATCCCATTTGTGTGCGACCCATAAAGGCCTTTCACTTTTGCGGCACGCATTGCCGTACCATCCCCTGCCACTGCAACGCCCACCCGGTCCAATCCTCGCCCCACCCCCGTCTCGCCCCTCTGTGCGAATTCAACTGCCAATCAACTTTAGCAGCTACTTAAAGCTCTGTTTCTCTGGCCAAGCTGGATGCCGGCTCTGCCTGTCAGCCAGCCGCATTGCAACAGCGTAATTCAAATTAGAAACACGATCTCTCACTCTATCTCAGCTGCCACAATGATTATGTGGTGCTATTGCAGTTGCAGTTGCAGTTGCAGTTGCAACTGCCGCAATTGCCACATACCATGACAACAGCCCAAGACTTCCCCAAAAGTGCGTGCGCCCTAGCAAACATCATAGCCGCTTGCCGCTGGCCGCTTGCTCTAATGCCTTATCACATATCCGACAAAAATGCCAATCTGCCGCTTCCGCTTGCAATTAGATTGTGTGAGAAAAAGACCGAACACAGTTATACTGCGAGCAATTAATTCATCTTATTTAATTATATCAAATTTAATAGATTTTAAATTTTCAATTTAAACTCTAAAATATTAAATATTAAATATAAAAAAAATCAAATTATTTAGAAATTATATATAAAATACAAAATAAAATAAAATATATACATATATCTAAAAATAAAAATATAATAGCTATTATATGCATTACTAAACTTTCGGAGTATTCAAATGTACGATTTATAAATTTCAACTTAATGTTTAATACCTCATTTATTTCATTATTGTGTTTACTACCTAGAATATAGTAAATAAATACGATTTATTCAATGCTAAAAAGTAGTTTGTTTAATATTTTGGGCTTCATTCTGGATATTTTTGATATTATTTATTGTTTTACTCATGATTTATTTCTAAGTTTATACTATTTTGAAACCTTTCATTTCATTCATAAAGAAATTTTCCTTATTACGATGCTAACTGTATTTTTAAAGTGCATTTAAAATGCGCTGAGTAAGCGAAAATGAACATAGTGAAAGACCTTGCTGACGCTGTCTGTGTCAACGCTTATGCAATGCACATGCACAGTTTTATGTATAAAAGTACGATAAGATATGTGGGAAAATGTAGCAAGGCAATCCGACTGATTTATATTATTATATTTATTAGAACATACTTCTGGCATCTATGAAATTCAAATGATGTATAATATTATAAATATTTATGGCAATCAATTAACTGGCTGAAAGAAAAAAACAATATGATTCTGTATGACAATTTTGTTGTTGGTTTTTTTTTATTTATTTTATTTTATTTTATTTTTTATTTTTTTTTTTTTTTTGGGTTTTTACCAGCTTGAGTGCAGTGGTAGAGCAGGTTTGGCACTCACAAATAAAATATGAAAAAACCCCTAAGAGGCAGAAATTTAGAAAAAAAATGTTTAGAATATTGACATGTTTAACTTAGTGCCTTTTTTGTATATATTAAAAAAAAAGATCTAAACTAAAAAATAAAGAATTTCTTTGGAGTTCCCCAGAATAAATTTAGAATAAAAGAGACAAAGCGCTCCACCTGGAGTAATTAATGCTTGACGTAGATATTTTTTTTATTTTTTATGACGCCCCTTAAGCGTTGATCAGTTTTGAAAAGTCTCGAAATCTGCAACCAATACTAGCACAGCAGCCGCTTAGTGGTAGTGGTGAGGCGCTTTGGTAGTAGTGGGCGCATCCGTTGCAAAACTTTCCGAGCCTCCACGCAAACAAGCGCAAACCCCTAACTAATACCAATGCACAACAGCTGAGGCGAGCTTTTTGAGCATGATAGAGAGAGAGAGAGAGAGAGAGCGTGGCGCGCACGCGCTCTCCGCCACAAAAAGCTCTTTAGCTTATGACGGACTCGGCGCTTGGAGCTTGGCGCGTTTTCAGTTTCGTTTTGACACAAAAACTCTTTGGGGGTATAAAAGTGCGCCACTGACCACAGACAGCATCCAGTCAAAGGTTTGGAATCGTGTGTGATTCTACAAGTCCTTACAACACTGTTTTTCAAGCGTTGCTCGTAAGTGTTGGCAAACGCACAAAGTTATTTTTGCCGCCAGTTATTTGTGCTAAAAATATTTATTTTTCGAAAATATGCAAACCAAATTTAAAGGTTTTTTTCCAAATTGTGTTCAAGAAAAACTATATTAAAAAACAGAAAGAATTGAAACAAACTAATTTCAAAAGTATTCGCAAAGTGTCTAAAGATTAGTTTCAACTTTAAAAAGATTAACTAATTAATATGTATTATTTTCTATTATTTATTTGCAGCCTTGACGAGTCCCAACACACTTCACAATGAAAGTATTCGTAAGTACACAATCAAACACATTTTATTCTAACAATTATGTGCAAATAATGTGGTTCAGAATTATAGAAGCAAAAGAATTGTTTCAATTCTAAATAATTCATTTCAATGTGAGAATCGTGGCATTGTTTATCAACTCCCACATAGATTAGCGCGCTAACATTGCTGAATATGATCATATTTATGAGCTCTGTTTGTCTTTGCCTTTCGGTGCTTGACCGCAACTCCGTTTGAGTTGACTTCCTGTTTACAAATTGCACAATCTCACATATGTTGGCCAAAACACCAGCGCTAAACGACAAACTTCAACTTGAAACAAATGCGGCTAATCACACAAATGATAAATGCTCATAATGCGAAATTGTTTTCCATTTTGCTATTGGCCACTGCAATCAAACTGAGCTAACAAATAATATGAGTTGACCGCACAGGCACAACTTAGCGGTAAATGCATATGGTTTGCGACTGCGCGCATGCGTGACGTATGTGTAAATATATATCCATACACATATCTGATTTTCTTGCCCCGCGCATTTTGTCATGCTCGCATTACGCATGCAACGCACACACGCGTTTCACTTGACCATTTGAAAGCGAACTACTGTCGCCGTATAAACTATGGCCAAATAGTGGGCGTCATATATATCGCATAACTTTCTAATCTGATTACCTAACACAAGTCGGCCCGGTCATTGCATAATAATGCCAACAACTAGAACAAGTTGCGAATTACAATTGAATTGCAGTTGAATTTTGATATACTAGAACAAGTTGCGAATTACAATTGAAAGTTATTTTCACTTGACTCTGAAGACGAGCCGCTTACGATTTTTAGTTTCACTTGGCCAACATTTACTGAACTTTGTTGTTGTGCCCTACTTAGCCCGTTTAGTGCTCATTCCGCCTTATTTACACTCTATTTTAGTTCTGCTTAGCCGCTCTTCTGGTGGCTTCCGCCTGTGCCACCGATGAGGTGCCATTGGAGAAGAAGCTGGACAAACGCGGCCTGCTCGATCTGGGCTATGGCTATGGTCATGCTGGTCTGGACGTTGGCCACATCGGTCAAGGCTCCCTTGTCAGTGGCAGCAGCTATGGCATTAGCTCCATTGGACACTCCGGTCCAGCTGCCATCGCTGTGGGACCCAGCGCTGGCGGTATCTCTTATGGCCACAGCGCACCCGCTGTTGCCGTTCACTCGCATGCCGTGCCCGCTCCCTATGTGATCAGCAAACAGGCTGAGGTCCAGAAGACCATCGTTGTGACCAAGGGTGTGCCCGTGCCCGTTCATGTTGATCGTCCCTACCCCGTTGTGCATGAGAAGCGCGTGCCCGTTGAGGTTAAGGTGCCCGTGCCACAGCCCTATGAGGTGATCCGCAAGGTTGCCGTTCCCGTCAAGGAGTACGTGAAGGTGCCCGTCCCAGTGCCACAGCCCTACGAAGTTATCCGCCACGAGAAGGTGCCCATCCATGTGCCCGTCGACCGTCCAGTGCCCGTTGAGGTGCCCAAGCCCTACCCCGTGCCCGTCGAGAAGCCATACCCCGTCTACGTCGAGAAGATCCAGAAGGTGCCCGTCCATGTGCCCGTCGATCGCCCCTACCCCGTCTACGTTAAGGTGCCCCATGTGTCGCACTCCGTGGTGAAGCACGCACCCACCTATGCCATCAGCAAATACCCCATCACCGGCTATGGCCCAGGCAGCGGTATCGGTGCCAGCGTTTACGCCGATCATTCCGGCTACCACAAGTAGAGCGGTTACGAATTCTATTCGGGGCTAGGCCAAGGACTTACCACAAAAATATGAGCCGAATTAAATTTAGTAACAATTTTTTTAATTCTGTCCAAATGAAGAGAAAAAAAAAAACATGAAACAACAAAATAACACTCACACACGGTCTCTGCGCTCCCCCCAAAATAATTTCCAAGAGGTTCTGGTAGAACTTCCACCCTGCCACTCTATTAGATCTTAAGTAAAAAAAAAAAAAACAAAACACACACACACACACACCACGCCCCCAAGGAAGAACAGCAAAAGCCTTTTGTAAATTATTTCCCAAAAACCATCAAACGGAGCATTGTTATGTTTGAACTAACAGCTTAGGATAAATTCCAGCTAATTGTTTATAAAAGCATTACAAAAGTTTATAATCAATTTAGCTGCTGTTGTTTATCAGTAGAAGGTTTCGACGTACAATGAAATGATATATGTAAAAAAAAAAAACAAATGATGTAAAAATGTTTTTAAGAAATAAAATTGTATAAAATAATTTAAATTGTTCTTTTCTATTTTATGGCAAATATTTTTCTTGAAGCAAGAAATTTGTTGGGTAAAAAAAAAAATTATAATAATATTGTTCGTTCGAAGCTTTAAATCAAATTTCATGATTTTTTTTATTTTTATTTTTTATTTATGTTTGTTTAACATCTTATTTCAATTTAAATAAAAATATTATATAAGCTGCTCCCCATTATCAAATTTATAATAATAATAACTCCAAAATAGTAGGATTGTGAGAAACTTAAATGGCATATTAAATACAAAAATATTTTATAAATAATTAAATTATTTCATTTAAATTACTTATGAGCGCCAATACTTTATTCCATTTTATGTAAAACAATATAATCAAATTTTGTGCATGAAAACTTTCATAAAAGTTAAGTTTTGTTAAGTTAAAGTCAAGCTGTGTTCAAGGTAGTCCAATAATTTCCTGTTTTATACCCAATACCTTTATATTTTGTCCTCTAGCTTATTCTTTTTCCAAAGCTTGCTTTCAAATAAATTAAATATCGGAAGGTATTAAGCTATATTTATATTGACATCCAAGTTGATGATTTAGCTGACATTTAAAATACATATATGACAAATAAATATTAATGAGCCTTGATTGATAAATCATAAAAAAATATTTTAAGCATCCTCACGACAAACTGAAACTGACTTTTTAGCGCTGACCCAGTTTTTGATGAATACTGGAACTGCATTTCGTTGTCACTGGATGAACTGTGCTGCGAGACGATCCATCACAAGTGATAAGGCCGACGCATGTCAAATCACATATTTAGATAGTCAGAGCGTAATACGCGATTCGGCTGACAAGAGACAAGACACAAGGACAAAGTGCCAGGCGACTCTCGCTGAGTCCAGTTCAATTAAAGGTCAGAAGGCAAGAGCAGAAGCGACGGCTCTTAACGCTCATAAATTTAAATATATATCTACGAAACCAGAGCAGACGCTTGATATGGCCATTTATGGCCGGGTTTTTCCTCGCAAAATACCAAAAATTCAACTTTCAAAAGTAGCTGCAACTGCCGAGTTCTAAGCCACCGAAAGGCGACTTAAACAAACAGGCAACAACTCTTAATTGACCATTAGCAAAATACATAACAAAAGATGATATAAAATATACATACATATAAAAACAAAACAAATCTGTTTATTGCAATTTGATGAATTGAATCGCTTTAACAAATTTGGAGCTATTTCTTTTTTATCGGATCTTTTTTTTTTTTGGCATTTTCCCCACTTGGGTTTTTCAAGAAACACACCCAATTAGAGCAGAAGCAGGAGGATGCTAGGGAGTGGGAGCCGTAAGATGTTCAACAATTTTAAAAACCGGCTCGGCTTTTTAATGGGCGTTATAAAACAAACACATGTGCATGGAAATAAATATAGCAGACGTTGAATTAGAGTGAAAAAAAAACATATATATCAAACAATCTATGCTTTGATTTGGTTTTTGGTTTTAGCGCTCATCTAATGTACCGGGTCAAAGCCCCCGCGGCCGCCTCTTTGCATATGCCCAAGGACGTTGCTTACGGAACTAAAGCAAAACAACTTTCTAATAAAAAAGTCGAACGCGCCTCGCTTTTAATTTCTGACTTAATTTTCTTTCGAGTTTCTAAACAGAAAAAAAAAAAAAATAAACAAAACAAAACAAAGACTAAAAACAAAGATCGATCAAAGAGCGAGTTACAAGAACCAGTTACAAGGCGCCTAAGAATTCTCAGCACAGCTGAAGGTCATCGACTTAGCAACGTATGGGAGGGGGCGTGGCAGTTAACTTTGACTTCAGCTTGACTTAGCTGCTGCAGTCCGAAGCCCCTACACGTTTAATTATCTCAACCATCATTTGTTACAAAAGCTCTTGAGCTGCGCCTGCCTCTCGTAGGTGTCTTTGGCTTTTAGTTAGTTTTTTTTTTTTAAGAGTGCCACTTGCAATTGAAATTGTGTTTCAGTTTGGCTTTTGGATTGCACAACTGCCATGCAATTACCAAACGGATCTTTCAATGCAGCTTAATTGCCATAAAATCATTATTTTTGTAGGGTTTAATTATAACAAATTAAATAGCTCAAGAATGCAGCAGACTGTCATTAAATATGATTAACAACTGCACATAAACTACTTTACCACAGACAGAGTAAGAATTATCAGAGTGATCTGGTTTGGGCATTGGCGCAGAGGAATAGCAATTTTAAAGAGCATTCGGTCAGGCTGGGAAGGTCTTTGAGAGTCTTTAAGCTCAATTGGATAATGTGTAAAGATTTATTTTCAATTGCCGCCAAAGATGGATAAAGTTGATTTTTGTGCCTTGAATTGCAGATAAGGTCAAAGTTAAAATTAATCAAATATATATGTATATGTGAGGTCTTATTGAGGCTTCAATTAATTTATAAATAGGTATTTTTTAGTATATATCTATATTTTTTTTATTTCATCAACAAGTTTAATCAAATTTTAATCATATTAAATTTATATATATAATCTAGTATATCATACAGTATAATATATTTATAAGCTGCATTCAGATCATACATGTCTCAATTAACCATACACTGACCCATTTTCACTCTAAGTAATATTCATGAAGATAAAAGACTTTCGAGCAATTAATCAGCTAAATATTATTAAAATACAAAAATTGCTTTTTAATGCAAATTTCATCAATATTTCATATAACGACACAGGAACTGTGCCTGATTTTTCATCCTCTCTCTCTCGCTCTCTCTCACACACTCTTTCGCATGGATGGCTGGTGGTGGCACTTACGCAATGGTCTTTCGCTCGCAGAGGCCAACCCAAACGAAAATTGAATGCAAAAGACAACGGAGAGCAGCGCAGACCAACAACAAATTGCGGCATTCAGTGGCCACGAAAAACTTTTGTTCGTGGCAATTAAAATCATATTTTTTTCTGCTTCTGCCATAAATGGGAAGGGGGCGTGGGAGTAGGACGTACGCATATTTGATGCAAACTAATTAACTGCCACAAAATGACGACGACAAGGTGAATGAAAAACTCTGAATGTAATTTTTCGCAATATCAGCTGAATGTTGTTGTTGTTTTTTGATTTTTTGGTCTCTTGATTTCAATTTTGTAGTTGTTTTTTTTTTTTTTTTTTTTTCATGTTTGTTGTCTGAGAAAAAGCTCGGAAAGACGTTGCACATTTTGCAAGCGCGCCTTTTGCTCTAATGAGCGCTGATCTAGACAGCGAGACTTTTGGAGGTCAACGACGTCGATGTCGACGTCGCCAAGTTATCCATCCAATTGTAGCTAAGTGTGCTGTTTGCTTTTGATTTGATTTGATTTGGCTTCTTTTTTCTTTTTCAAATTGCGAAATGAGTTTTGGCTACGTTTTTGGCCAAAAAATGCAACGACAAATGCAGCGTCAGTTGGCAGCCAAATAGATTCAAGGTACGAGTTGCACCAGTTTCGACCAAACAGCAAAGAAAAAAAAAGCGAAAAAAAAAAAAAAAAGCAAAAAAAAAGAAGCAAAATCAAAAACTTGTAATCGAAATCAGCCTCCGCTAAAGCGTTTTGCTGCAATTCCGAGTCAAGTGAAGCAGCAAGCCAGCCGCCTGCTGAGGCAATCTGGAAATCCCTGCTTAGCCGCCCCCTTCCCTTACCTCCCCTTGCACGTTGCCCGCCCCCTCGCGATTTGGACATGTGTGTTGTCTCGTCTTTGTTTGGGATTCTTTGGTTGCCCTGCATTTGGCTTTATGCTTCGCTTGGCCAGCAACCAGCAAGCGCTCTTAACTACCTTTTTTATGGGGATTTTATGCACAATATATATATATGTATATTTATATGTATATATTCGCCTGTATTTTTATGGAGCAATTGAAGTCGTTGACATGACAAAATGCCACAAGAGTTGAACTTTGTCCAGCTCAATGAATTAATTTTATTATCATTACTATGGTTTCTAGTAATAGCTAATGGTTCGGCATATTGCAGTTGTGAAAAGATTTGTAACAGGAAAATGAATACATGCCAGTTAGTTTGATAGATAGAAATTAGGTGCATTAGAAAATTGATTTTATATAGGCAATACAAAATATACGATCCATTTCCCTATAATAGAGAGCTAACAGGTAATTTCTTTTTCATAAAAATGAAAATTGATACATATTATGCTGAGTTAATAGTCTTCAACCCAATAAATCTTCATTATACAATAAATGGAAGCTTATACTAAGCCAATTGGCTACAATACAAAGAACCTTGTTATTAATCAAAAATGCTGTGGTTTATGCTACAAAACACATAAGGCGAGAAGCAGCTAAAAGCGATAAATAATTATGTCTTGTCTTTTTTTTTTCAAACATTTCATTATAGTTAAATTTGGCAGGAAGTCTTGTTAAAAACAATTTATTAATATTTGCAAGCTTATTAATAAATGAAAAATAAATACAGCAAACAGAATAGCGCGATCAACACTGTGTTATAAATAGACACATATTTAAATAAAATATTAATAGATTATAAATATCAAGAAGGTGATATTTATTTATTTTATTCTTGTTTTGTCTTGTCGCATATAAAAATTTAAAAATTAAAATGATATAAAATATATATATCTATATAAGTCAATGGCTGATAGAGTGGGAGTGGGAGATTCTTGAAATGCCTACACAGCCAACCTGCTCATATGGTATTTCGTGTGTTAGGCCTAGTTAATTTATTGATTATAAATAATAAATTGCACAATTTAATAATGTTCATATTTTAATCTATTAAACAAATTAATTGAATCTTGAAAAATGATCCTTTAATATTTCTAAAATTATAGCCTTTATAAAAACATATTTCATCAGTTTCATTCATTTAATATCAAAGTACATGCATGTACATATGTATGTTTGCTAATCTTGGCACATTTAATACTATCTAGCAATTTGATGTTTGAGTTTCATTTTTTTTTTTTTATATCGTCTGTGACCTCCAAGCGGCCAGCGTCAGAAATTACGCACGTCTGCCTGCTGCGGCTACCGGAATAATGCGCAATGATCGGCTATCGAGCGTGGCAGATCAAAGCCTTCATTTCTCATCGCATGCATTCAAATTGCAACAATTAAATTAGCCATAAAAGCTACCGCATCGCTTTGCAGCTAAACTATTATGCAATTGTATTGCCCACTTTAGGCCACTCTTGCCGCCAGGTGATCCCGCAGCGAGCGAGCGCGAAACAAAAAAATACCCGAACTTTTCCTTGGCATACAGCATTATCCCCGCCATGGAATATGAATTATGGCGCTAAATTGCAAGCGAAATGCCACAGTTTCGTTTCTTTTTCCTC
This sequence comes from Drosophila mojavensis, assembly GCF_018153725.1. Taxonomy (NCBI): domain Eukaryota; kingdom Metazoa; phylum Arthropoda; class Insecta; order Diptera; family Drosophilidae; genus Drosophila; species Drosophila mojavensis. The sequence goes on from NW_025318858.1 coordinate 10,421,251, forward strand.
CAATTGGGGTGTGCCTGAGCTGCGTATGTTTATGTTAGTAAGCCACACACACACGGTTGCTTTTGCTGGCTGTGATCCTTTCACCTGCTGTGCTTAACAAAAGACTTAGGCAACGAACTCGATTTGGCATTTGGCTTGGTTTCCGTATTGAAAGTTTTTTTTAGCGGTTTTTGTTTTCGTTTTGGTTCACTACATTTTCTTTTCTTTTTTTTTTTTCTTGACACACCTTCAAGTTCTTTATCTGAGCGCCTAAATAATTGTCAATTACGCCCATTCGGGGCAGCGCCAAGCACTTGTAGAGTAATTGAATGCGACATATCTCAAAGGCAAAGCCACAGACATCTCTGGCGAATGGTGGCAGCTTCCCAAATGTGGCGGCCATTTGACTGTTGTCTAGCCAACTGGCCTGCTAGCCTAAAAGCTGATGCTGCCTCTGCTGCAGGCGATGCGGCTGAAGTCAGTGGTGGTAGTGGTGCTGCTGCTGCTGCTACTGCTGCTGCTCTGGCTGCTTTGACTGCTACTTTGCCACTGCCAGCAGCTGTCCGCGGCGCAAATGTTGCATAATTTAAGTTTTCTTCGACTCGATGGCAAAGCTACTGTTGTTGTTGTTGTTGCTGTTGGCAGTCACCCAGTTAGTGTGTCACTGTGGCATTTTAGCTGCTGTTGCTGCTGCTGCTGTTGTTGTTATTGCTGTTATTGTTATTGCTGTTTGTGTTTTTGAGCCTCTTCGAAAAATAATTTGGATATTAGTAATTTAATATTTTACATTGTCATTCCTGCATGTGTTGTTGTTGCTTTTTTATTACAGCTGAGCGAATCAAAGCAAATGGCAAATTAAATAAACATTGATTTGTTTTATAGGGCGTGTTTGCATGCCTATCGTCACATTTGTCAGAAAATTGATTGAGAAATGTCAACAACGAAATATATTCAGTTATTTCATGGATTTCAAAGTTGAGATAAAACTAAACAGTTACATAAATAAATTTAAAAATACAACAAAGCATCTAACAAAAGACTTATAAAAATAGATATCTTCACGGTAGCAAAATGACAAAGCAGAAAAAGAAAGGCATAAATATATATTTAAATAAAAAGGGATTATATTAAAAATCAATCAAAAACAATGAAAAATAGGTAACTAAAAGAAAAAGAAACAGAAATGTATCATCATAAAATAATCACAATAACTCTTTTAGAAGAAGGCAAAATATAATGAAATAAAAAAAATACTTTAAGCAAATCAAAAAATGGAAAAAATAAATATATATGTAAAAAAAATATATATATAAAAAAGAAATGAAATGACAGAAACAGACTAAAGAGAAACAATTTATACTATAAATATAAAAATATATTAAAAAAAAAAAATTAAAAATAAATAAACCTTTTAAATGATAACTATCAACAGCGAAAATAGAATTTCTCAGGCATAAAAATGGATTTGAAAAAATTGTTTAATAATAAGCACTTGAAAATCATATTTCCAAGATCTAAATTGAATTTTAAAGTTGCTGTAGTCGGCTACATTAATTAAGATTGGCAAATGGATAAAAGACGTAGTTTTGTTTTAATTTAAGAAACCAAATAAAATAGAGATCATATCATTATGCCCTTGAATTAGCTGATGATCTTTAGCTGCTTTATTTACTTTTTATAGTTGATGCTGACTTTTATTTGAAAATTATATGCTTAAATGTCTGGATTTGTATTTGCTAACTTTTCTAATCTATTTATGCAACCTGAGCCAGTTGCACCACATAGACAATAAATTTCAATTGGGTGGATGCTAATACATAATAGAAACCGTTGCCAGTTCGCACACGCCTCATATAGGCACACGTATATGCATATATATTTATGCATATATATATATATATATATTTTTACACTCTCACACAATCCGCAATTCACGACAAAAGTCAAACAAATGAAAACGTACAAGCGACATAATTCCCATGCTTGGGATTGTGTGTTGTTTGCATTTTGTTTTGTCTCTTTTTTAATCCAATTCTTTTTTTTGTTTTTCGTGATCTTATTGTTTCAGTTTTGCGCTAATTGCGGCGCAAAAACACACAAGTAATGAAACAGCGAAGAAGAAGAAAACGAAACAAATACAACTTCTTAGCACACAAAATGATTTATGCATTGTTTTATATTGCCAAACATGTGTGCTAAATGACTTATAGCTGGGGTATTTCCGAGACCAAACGAGAAGGATTGACTAAAGCGTTTCTAAATTGAATATAATTATGGCTAGATCGTATTTAAAAAAAAAAAAAAAAAAAAAAAAAAAAACAGCCTTTTAAAATAACGCTGGATACCATATTCTAGCTGTACAACATGAATATCTCAGTTAATATCAGCTGCATGACAAGAACTGTAATGCTGTTATGCAAAAGTATATTATAAAAGATTTAAGCAACAAACTCGATTTGATATTACGCTTGATTTGAAATTCAATTTATTTCTCTTTGAGAAAAAAAAAAAGTTGTTTATTATAGTAATATAATAAATTGTACTAAGTGCTATATATTCATATATATTATATATACAAATAAATATAATCATAATTATGTCATATGGATATTAATTTAAGATCATTCACTTCATCTTATGCAATCTCTATTAAATAAACATTCAATTAAAATGACAAAAACTTTTATTGCATTCATTAATTTGTTCCGCTTCGCATTTTTATTTACAATATCAAGTTTTGTTGAAATTTCCCGATTCCAGATTATTTGAAATAATTTATGTTGTGTGTTATGTGTATTGAGTACTATACTTAAAATTGCTATTCGAATACGATGCAAATTTGATGTCAAGTTTATTTGCGAGCACTTTAAACCTGCCCCTAACAAATCTTTATTTAATATGCATATTTTGTATATATTTTTAATCATTGTTTTTACTTTTATTTGGCTAAAACTCGTTGGTAATTGAAGTGCCGAGAGTGTTGCTGGTGGGCGGGTCGCTGGTGGGCGTGTCAGCCAGTTCTTGAATGCATCAGCAGCAGCAGCAGCAGCCAACTGCAAATTCTCTCGACTCTATGCAGAGCCATTGGGCCAGCGGTTCCGTGTGGCTCGCTGAGCGTAGGCGAGTTGCGCGATTCAAGGTCTGACTTAGTGCCGTGCCCCTTCAAGCCAAAATGTCAAATGGACAGCGAACACACAACAAAAATTGGCCACTTTTAGCTGCCATTTGCGTGGCTTTGTCTTGCCTGCCGCGTATTTATTTTCCCAGAATTTTAGTGCGATAAGTGGTGCCGGCCCTAAGGCCAAGCGCGGGTGTTGAGGTCACAGCAGAAAATCATTAAAAAATAAAGCGTTATAATAACGGTTTTAACGACAAACAAACAGACAAAACAATTGCTCTAACAGTGACATAAAATGCAGCCAAAAAATGAAATTAAAAATTTTTACTCTCATGACCTTTTTGCGCAATTATCAAAAATGATAATAATAATAAAAAAAATTAAACGAACTAGATAACTGCAGTAGCTAAAAGCAATTGTGATTGTTGTTGTTTCTGTTGTTGTTGCTTTGATGTAAACAACTGTTGTTTTATATATATATTTTTTTTTTTTTTTTTTGTAAACGTGCAGAGTTCGAAATGCGTCCAAATTAAATGTCGAAGGTTTTGCACGATTGTCTCGCTCTCGCACTCGCTCTTTCTCTTACTCTGTCTTTCTCTCTGGTGCAGTCGGAATTGACAAATACGATCCGTACCTACCTCAACTAGCCTCGACACAATTTCAATTCCAGCTCAGGCACGAAATGTGCTTAGCTGCCACAAACAGAAAAAGAAATCTTGGCCAGTCCAGCAAAAGCCTAACAATTTAGGCCAAATTGTATTGGACTTAAATTGTTGCCGCTTTTTTTGTTTTTTTTTTAATAAATTTTTACTGATCTGCTTGAAGCGATTTGCGAGGTAACCCTGGCACAACCCACAATTATGCTCGACAGCGTTTACACTCAACTTAATTTTATTCTATAATAAAAAAAAACCGTTTTTATGTTGTTTTTAGCTTGAATTATGTTTAATTAAGCCTAATATTTGGCCTATCATATATATAAATATTATAAATAAATTATTGTTCTCCCAGAAAGAATAAAGAATAAATGCCTCGAAGCTAGTTAGCAGCAATTAGTTGGCTAACATGAACAGTAAAAAGTCAAGCTTAGCTTGAAAGTTAAATTAATCACTCTTTCAGCATAATTCCACGTCTGTGCATCAAAACATGTTCGGCATTTCAGCCAAATCGATTGCAAAGTTCAAAACATGCGACAAAAATGCAACTAAGTGAGGCAAAACGAAAAAAAAAATTTTAAAAATCACAGCAGATTGACAAATGCGAAGCATCTTGAAAGTGGAGCACATGCACAGATTATACACCTGTTGCATACACATACAGAAAGATAAAAAATTGCCCGATTCATCGATTAAATGGCAAATGACAAATCTTTGGCCAGAGCCAATAAATCGATGCTGTCCAAATTAAAGCCATACTTTTTAGTCCTCTTAAGCATTCGAACTTTGCATTTGAAATAAATCGTATACCTATATAAGTATATATATGTACATATATAATACTTGACATTAAATTTATTTTGTTTTAAGTAGCAATAATACTCTAAAATATTTAAGGCAAGCAATATTTATTGTACAATCTCATGGTTGTTTATTTACCAAGTCAAGTTTAATAACTAATAAATAAAATAATAAAAATAAAAATAAATAAAAAAAAAAACAAAATTAAAAATTTTTTATTTGTATATTAGTGGAATGTAAGAAGTAGATAATAAAATCTTAGTAACGAAAATATAAATATTTAAACATTAACATTGAAAATTTTCAATAAAATTAAATTTTAATTAATATAAGTATGGTAAATAAATAACATAGTTCATGTTTTGAATGAATATAGTATAAATAAATAAATTTAAAATTTAAAATATGTAATGATAAAAGAAAAAAAATTGTATGATTTAAAACTGAACAATTTTAATTTAATATTATACAATATATTATATTAAAACTTCCCCAAAAAATCTATAGCAAATAATTTTTCAAATCGATCGCTTATAGTGTACGTGCTTAATTTTTTTTAACAATGCCCATTTTAAATTGCCTTTGACTACACAATGCCCCACAAGAAGCTCTACACTTCTTTGTCAGTTTAAAATTTATTTCCCCAGACAAAACGTGTTTTATTTTTTTTTTTAATATACTCTGAATTCATTGAAAACGGGACATTAAGGTATAATGTTTTTGCCCAAATGATTTGACATTTGAAATATATATTCTTTTGTTCATTCAGGATAAGCTTATAACGATACTCAGTAAAGATAAGCGTATATTCAATTTATTTGTGAATAAAACTAGTTTCTTCGCTAGCGAGAAATCTGAGACTTGACTTGTTATATGTATAGAAGATATAAGCTCAAAACTTAACTTAAGCCTTTAACTTAAAAACATATTTATCCAGCTCAAACTAATATCTATGAAATATACATATAAAAATCAAAGCATTTTTTATTTATTTTAAGTACACATTTCGTTAAAACGTCATTGAAATTGAAATTGAAAAGAAGATGCAAAAGATCTCAGTTGGACAACGCCTTCACCGGCTATTGCATATAAAATATCGTGTAATATAATAGAATCCTCAACTCAGTTTTCAAATGTCTAAAATATATGTATATGAAACATTAAATGCTATTTAAAGAAACGCCGACAGAAAAAAAATATCAATAATAAATAAAAAAGGGAATAAATAAATAAAGAGCTAAAAAAAATAAAAAAAAAAAAAAAAAAAAAAAATTACAATACATAGAAAACGATTTTTTAATCTTAAATTTGTTGGGCTTTAGAACTGGTTCACCTTAACGCCACCGCTGGGCATTAATTATAAACAGACGACTTTTTTGTTTAGTTTTTGTTTAAATCTTAACAACAAGCTGAATCTATAATGTGAAACAAACTTTGATTAGCTAATGGCCCGCTGATATTTTATGCAAATGCCTTGCTCTGCATTTAGACATAGTCTGACTACATAGATGATTCGATCTGTTTTGCATAATCGTATAGACGTCATCAGAATCCACACATATTTTTCAACTAACGATGTGCGCGTTTCAGTAAATGAAATAAGAAGAAAAACAACAACAAATTCGTCTTTTTAATTTGATTGTGAATCTTTTGTCTTCAGTGCTCGTTGCATTCGTTATGCGATTGCTTAATTTATAGCTCTTTCTTATATTTTGTATCAATATGAGCGGAGTACAAAAGATGAATTCTTTAGTTTAATTATTGGCTTATTAAATTTCGAAATTATTTTCGAGCTGATTTTTTATAAAGATATTTGCATATTTTTTTGGGGTATTTTTTTTTTTTTTTTTTTTTTTTTGTTATTGTAAATTAAATTTTTCGAAAAATTAGAATATTGACTTTACATTTCTTATGACGTCTGTGTGTTTTTTTTTTTTTTTGGCACGTGTATGATATGAGAGATCAAATTAAAAACAAGAAGCTGTGACTGACGTAGCCGCATCCGCCGCCACAGTGAACGCACATAAACTTGAACTTGAATTTAATGTTGGGCCTTAACCGCTATGTTTCTTCCCTTCACTTTGAATCTTATTTAAGTTTATTAAAAACGATCTACGGCTTATTATTTTTTGTTTTTGTGCTGCTGCTTCTTGTTTTTTTCTTTTGATGGCTTTCAATTGTTGTTTTTGGGGTCATCGGCGCGCTGCAGAGTTCTTTATATAACGACACCGAACAAAGGCCGCCTTTAAGATCTGTACGATAATGTAGTTCAAATTCAGTCTAATGATAATGTTAACAATAATACTGATGACAGCCCACGACCTTCGCCTTCAAACTGCATATTATAGCTGACCACAATCTGATCTAACGATATATCTGTATATATAAAGTCGTAAATCTAATGCTTGTATTCTCGCTTTGAGTCGACTCTCATTGTTCACACGTTCCATTTACATGGCCATTGGCCGATTCGACTCGTACTACCCATTCAGTTGGCTATATCTGCATATATATATATAGATATATTTACAAGTTCGCAGTATTTCCTATGCACATTAAAATGTCAAATTGTACTCACACACACACACAAACACACTGTAAGCGTTCAATCATTGCACCCACAATACGAATTTACTTGGCCCGAAAATCATTCGAGATCAAAAGTTCAGTCACGAACCCAAGCGAACCGAACCCAACTTAGAAGAACTTGCAGACCAAGTGGCGCATGTTTTTTTACTGTTGTGTTTTTTTTTACCGACAACAACAAGAATTACACAAGAAAATTGTGGAAAATGCAACTGAATTTGCTTAGCACAAGAAAATGTGTGCCTAATGTTGATTTTGCCTTTTGGGCAGCAGCCGCAACTACAGCCAAAGGTTTCGTCTATCTTAATTCGAGCGGGCGGATTTCTCGTTTCTTCATTAATTTTTCGACTAAATAATTATGCTGTATCTATAATGAACCTACATAAAAAAAAAAAAAAAAAAAACAAAACAAAAAATCAAAGCCGAAGCATTGCTAATATGCTACAAATAATCATTTATAGACAGTTGAGATTAAAGAGCTAAAACCAAAACATTAATACAATTCTGTGGTAAAAGGAAACGGAAATGAAATTGGCAAAGTGATTTCCGACATTTTAGTTTTTTCTAACGAGAGAACAAACACCTAAATATAATACTTCCTCAATGTATTTGATGTTATGCATTTCGTAGAACACATTTAGTTTTTGATCAATTTGCTTTTTTTCGTTTTTATATATTCATCAATTTTCATTTAGTATTTTATTTCTTATTATTTTTATATTTATTTAACTTTGGGAATAACTGTAAAGGAATTTGAAAATAATAATATTCAAACAAATATTTGTTATATAAATAAGTTCAGTTTGTTTTTAAAGCTTATTATTATTTTATTTAATTTCATTAAATAAATTATAAATATTTTAGACATTTCCTTTAATATTATGAATATCTCTTAGTTATCAAATACATTTCTTACAGATTTTCCACTCAATTGCATCAAAGTGACATTTATTCAAACAGAATAGTTCAGTTTTCAAAAAACTTGCATTTTGATATTTTTGGAAATAAATGAAGTAGTTATTTGTCTTTTAAATTTCCTCCTTAAAGGCTGAATGTTTTTTTTTTTTTTTCGAAACACTTATACACTGTGGAACCTTTTTTACTATGCAGTGCCCCCAGTTGTCCACTAAGTACTTAGTGACATCAGCTGTGTTGCCGTGCCGTCAACAGCTCTAGACGCCACACCGATAGGCAAGCACACACGCGCACTGCGGCTCACACGTATTACATGTACGTACACGTACAGTGTCCGTGTGAGCTGAAAGCTTTTTTAGCATGCAGCACAGCCTTTCTTTACGCACAGAGAGCGGAGACAGAAACAAAGACAGAGAGCGTGAGAGCATAGATAACTGACAGAGAGCGAGCGAGGAAAAGAGCGAGCTTTTGGAGCTGTCGCCACCCGCTGTCGCTGCTGCTGTCGACGTCGATCTTTGGCGCAGCCACCGGGCCAGAGCATCCAGCCGTAGCCGTGGTTCGCCTGATCGGCATATAAAAGTTCGCAATGTCTTAGCAAAATTATTCAGTTAACAGTTGCGGGTTGGTTGAGACATACAAGCCCCGGCAAGAGTTAAGTTAAGTGTCGCCAGTCTAGAAGTTAAAACAAAGTGCAAAATGAAATCCATGGTATGTTGTGTTCAAGCGTACTATAATATACAAACTAAATGTCAAGCCAACTAAACCATCTAAGAAACGTTTCAAGTTATAAAATCACCAAGTGTTCGCATTATATTCATCATAAATATCTTATATCTAGTTATCACATCGCAATATAATGGAAATAAATATATAATTATTATTTTGTGCTACGAAAATCTCAAAATATAATTGTGTTTCAAAATATTATTGAATTTTAACAGTTCTAGGAGCAAAATCAAATTTCAACTATCTTTTTAAAAGCTTACAAGCTTTACATATAGCTATTTCAGCTTTTCAAATTTTGTAGATACCTCAAAATTAAACTAATAGTATATCTACATATATATGAAAAAAAGAAAAAACAAATTTTATTATTCTAGAATTTTCTTAATAAACTTCTAAAACAAATAATCACAAAAATTCAATATATTTTTGTAAATAACATTGCCAGAGCCTTAAATAAAAACCACATATTTTTCTGAAAAAAAAAATTATTTTGCGGAGTTTCTAAGCCTAATGAAAGTAATTTAAAATATTTTGAATAGTATATTTTTTTAATAGTAAACTTAACACATGTGGCTGGCTCGTATTAAAATAAAAAAATGTATTAGCAATTTTTATCTTAACAATTAAAAAAAAATTCAAAGAACTTTTTATTAATTAATTAATTTTAATGAAATTAAAAATTTTTAGGCACATTAAGTAGGAAACATATATAACTACCGTCAACTACAAAGACACCACTACACTTTTCATCACATAGAGTGATACAAAAACATCAAGCATACGCCACTTGGCACGCACCGCGCAGGTTCTTTGCGCATTACGTATGCGCCGCGTGGCCGATGAGTGGAGCTACCATTGAACTTGGCGCGCAGCCAAACACATTTGGCAGATTGCATAATTGTCATATTTGAAATAATTGTTGGCGGAAGTGCCGCAGCAGTCTGATTATATAATCGTTGTTGTAGCGATCGTATCGATTAACCCACTTTGGTTTTCTTTTTCATTTTGCAGCTCATTTTTGGCCTGGTGGCTATGTGCGCGCTGTTGGCCAGCGCCGAGGAGGCCGAAAAGAAAGTAGAGGCTGCAGTTGCTGCTGAAGCGCCTGAGAAGAAGCAGGAGAAGCGCGGCATTGCCTATTCGGGCTATGGCTATGGTGGCTCCAGCTACGGTGTCTCCGGTCTGGGCGGTGGTGCGATTCTGGGCGGTGGTGCAATTTTAAGCAGCGGACCCGGTGCCGTTGTCCAGCAGCTGCCCACACAGGTGCGCACCAACACCGTTGTGCGTACCGTGCAGGTGCCTTATCAGGTGGAGCGTCGTGTGCCCTATCCTGTTGAGAAGACCGTCACCTATCCCGTCAAGGTGCCCGTGCCACAGCCCTACCCCGTCGAGAAGGTCGTCCAATACCCAGTGAAGGAGATCGTCAAGGTGCCCGTCCATGTGCCACAGCCCTACCCCGTCGAGAAGGTCGTCAAGGTGCCCGTCAAGATCCCCGTCGATCGTCCCTACACCGTCCATGTGCCCAAGCCATACCCCGTGCCCGTCGAGAAGCCAGTCCCCTACACCGTTGAGAAGCGCGTCATCCAGAAGGTGCCCGTCCATGTCGATCGCCCAGTGCCCTATGAGGTGAAAGTGCCCGTCAACGTGCACGTTGAGAGCCACGTGAAGCCCGCCATCACCGTCACCCACACCGTCACCAGAACCGAGGGTCAGCCCATCGTCAGCGCGCCAATTGCCTACGGTGGCGGCTCAGGCATTGGTATCTCCGGACCTGGCATTGCTGTCGGCTCCGGTCATGGTATCATCTCCACCGGTCATGGTATCTCCGGATATGGCGTCACCGGACACGGTGTCGTCTCCGGACACGGCGGCTACCTCCACAAAAAGTAGATCAATTTTAATGCTAATGAGGGCCACACCAGCATCGGGTAAAAGGCGTATGGCAACCAACATCAAACAATACTTTATCATAACAACAACAACAAGAACAACCATAAGAAAAAGATAAGAAATGAACCTAACTGGAACTATCCCAAAAACGAAAAAAGAAACCCGCGACCCGCAACCCTCAAAGTACGACTTACACTTTAGTTTTAGTTTGTGATACCAACCGAAATTCTAGGAGGAAAGCAACGAACAGCGTGTTCAACGGGAAGATCATCAAATGCGGCAATTCGTTGAGTGTTTTCCTAAACGGAACACTCTGGAAACTTGCCAGCCCCTCCCTCCCCCTTCAATGGAAGGAGAAACAATCATCAAGTCGCATTCGGTTGTCCTGCTTGTCTGTATGTTAGTTGTGTCACCATCTTCCACTTATGTACAGTTCTTTCTAGACAGAAAACTAAACAAAAACATCGAAAATTCAGTTGCCTCTACGACTTTATTTTACGTCAATTTCTATTCTATGAAATTTTTGTACATATTTCAACAATGTAAATAAAAAGAAATTTAAAAGACATTCTCGTTTTTCTCTTTTGTGATTTGTAATGAGTTCTTATTAGGTTCAATTTCAATCGGGGCAAAATCAATTCTTAAGCAGTCAATATTGAATAAATAAATTTAAATAAATACAGAAATAACATTAATTGAAAGACAGATTAAAATGACATATTAATATAAATAATATTAGAGTCTACTTGGGTCGTTATTAGAGTCAAGTCAAGTATAATAGTATATTAACAACTACAACAACAACTGTTATTGCTGAAACTAATTCTTTTATATACTACATTACTTTTGTAGTTTTCCATGTTATTATTTACACTTTATTATTATAATTATTATGTATAAATATAATGAAAATAGGCACAAACCTATAAGTAATAGCATGAAAAAATACACAAAAAATTAATAAAAATAAATATGTTAAAGATTATTGTCTCACTTTCATTTGTAAAAAAAAAAAATGTAGATATATATATATATATATATAATATATAATGTAAATATAAATATATATAATATACATAGTAAATATAAATATATTCATATAATAGGATTATCTTGATAAATATAAATATTTCACCACAATTTAAGTTTAAAATCTTACAAAATGTTTTGTGAAATTTCGAGTTTTTCTATATTTTGAGATTATTTCTATGTGTTTGCCCATTTCTGAAACTAACGATTTCAACATAAAATGGTAATATTATAAATTTTTAATGTAAAAATAAAAGCTTTCGAGAGCGCCAAACGCTTAGAGCTTCTGAGAAACTTCGAAAAGCTTTTATTTGTGTTACAACTGTACGCCAGACAAAGCTGAAGTGAGACTCAAACTTTACGTAAAGTTTCTACGTATGAAACGGTAAAAGTATGCTAAAGCTTTAATATATACCACATATATATGATGATCAGGGTTAAGACCCAAAGCCTCTAAATATGCAATCCATTAACAAATACAATACCCAAATTAGTTGTACACAAAGAAATACGAATGCTAGAATGTCTATTAGTATCCATCTGCAAAGTTGAACATTTTAAGATCTCAATATAAGAAAAGTGAGCAAAATCAATAAGAAATAGGTAAATATATTATTTTTGGGCAATCCTAAGAAGGTATCTTATTAGCTTAACTATCAAAATGTAAGCACTAAATCGATAACTGTGGAACAGGTTACTGCAAAAGATAACCTCTCCAAGTATATGTTTTAAAGGCTAACAAGTTTGGAAGCAATATACTCTCTACATTTTCAGATTGAGCATAATAAACAGATAATATTATTTCTCACAACAGTGACATATTCTGAGGTAAATTCAGTTTAAGTAATTTCAGTAGGTTATCAGTTGCAACAATGGGACATATTTGTGTGACTAACTAAATCAGTAGACAGCCAAGTGCCCCTCACTGCAGATCACAAGACGCGAGCTTGGGGAAGAACAAACAATTGGATGCCAGAATGTGGAAGCTTAAAGTAATATTAATATTTAGTCTAGTGGCCCAGGCGCTGCTTCAAACTGAAAAGGACGACTTAGGGACTTCAACCGAATCTAGTTTGTGCACAGTGCACAACATAGTGAGCTATACAATAACGGAGGAGACACCTATGGAGGAGTCCGGCAACTTTGCAGAGCACTTCATAAGGCTAGGCATTGTAGGCTCAATGCGTGAAGTCGTAAGCACAGAGCTTGAACGAGTCTTCTGATATTAGAATATATATATATATTTATATAAATATATATATATATAAATATTATCTATTATCACATAGATAAAAACGAAATTAGAGCCTCGTCAAGTTTGCTGTCCGGGCTACTTCGAGGGCTACGATGGAATCTGCCAAGCAGTTTTGGCCACAGCAGTGATTTACACAACAAGTTCTATTGAAAGTTCAACCGACAGTACTGAAAATGCCGCAATGAACAAGAGTTCGACCAACTTGTTTATCTACTCAATTGGACTTCCACTGATTTTAGCAGCTATTGTACTGCTTATATATTGCGTCTATTCATACCGAAAGATAACGGCTTTGCGAGATAAACAATATGAAGCTGGCAATGAACTTATAGACCGCGAAACTTCTTTTACAATTAATGATATGAGCTAAATATTATGTAATATGAGTGACAGAAATTTTGTCATTATATATATATATATATATATTTTTTTTTTATGGGTATGTAGAGATCGAGAATGTAGGCCAGAATTAAATCTAATATAAAATAAATAGAAACTTATGCTTTGACAACCGTTACGGAATATATATATATATATATATATTAACTCTTGTTTAGAGCAGATGCTGTGTTAGATTGACTATTACAAACATAGTAGCGGACAGCACGACAGCCTAGTCGCTTGCTCGCGTCTATCACATAAACTCTGTAAACTCAAATAATCGCTAATAAACTAATCACTAAGTAAATTCAATCGTTTAATAATTTAAAGCTATTCGAAAAATCTCGATAGCTCAACATTTGGTGACCCCGACGTGATATATATATATATATATATATATATACATATATATATATAATGAATATAATATATTCATATATAGTTACAGATTCAGTCCTAATAATATAATATGTAAAATTAATATGTACCATATTAGGCAGTCTTATATCGTTTATATGAACAGAAGTGACTCATGAGTCAGTTCCTTTTACATACAAGATATGGGGTATGGAATATCAAATGTTATATATTAAAAAAAAATTTTAATAAATAAAGAAGTGTAAGTAAGTGGGACCGGCTGTATTATACTCGCCAGTGAACGAGCCATATAATTTATAATTTTATATGCAAATTTGATTCAACGCTTTAAACTGGTTAACTGTAACTGATTAGTAATGTCCGCCTTTAAAGAGTCTTTTATATATTTATTATATCACATGACATATTTGTGGAACAAATAGTGTTCAAAGTATAATGGGATTTATACACATTAAATAATCATTCCAAAAATGTATATTACATTATTATATTGTGATTATTCGATAAAACTGCTGAGTAATTTGCTAAATTGTTTTCTAGCTGCTCTATCTGCAAGACTGTTCATGATACATTTTAGGATAAGGTATTTATATTTTTAGCGAATCTTTATAAACATAAATTTCAAGTTCAAAGTGTCTAAAATTAATAGCATCGTAAATACTCTTTAATATTTCCCGATTTTCCACACTTAAAAACTTAAAGCACTTAAAAGAGAGCCGAATGAATATATGAGTTCAATATTCAGATTTCAAATGTTTAGCTTAGTGCTGAAATGGTCGCTCTAGCAAGTAGAGAGACGGACAATCGCTAGGGTTCTGCCAGCATTCCGTTAAACAAATATACTCTTCTTGATTCGTGAACGAATATAAGATTGGGCACAGCTGCTCGCTGAACTTCAAACAATGTTTTAGTTTAGATTTATACACTCTGAATTGATCATGTGCAAAATTTGGGTACTTCTACTTGCCATACTGAGTGCTTACATACATATGGCAACTTCCACAGAAGATCCCCATTTGTGCATCAAAAATGTCGAAGTGCCGTACACAGTAACGGAACGCGTTAACCTGGACAACTATGGCGAGTTTGCCATAGTTGTAAGTTTGCCATGGTTGTAAGTACATATATAATGGAGATATGCTTATATATATATATATATAAGAATATATTAATATATTGATATATCTTGACATATAACCAGGAAAAAGTCAAATTGGAGCCACGCGAAGTATGCTGCGATGGCTACGAGCCTTCTGCTATACCCGGAGAGGGCTGCCAACCTGTGCCTACATCAACTGAAGACCCCGAACAGTGCACCACAGCAGCATCAATAGAAGACAAGCCAATTGTGCCAATGGCCAGGTCGATGAGCTCAAAACTAATTCGCAGCTGTGACTTTTTTACATTTATTCTCATGGCATTTCTGTTGGATTATTAGAAATAATTGATATTCTTACAAATAATAAAACAACAAAAATTCTATGCTTTTTAAAAAATAAAAGTTGTCTCAAAACTATCCGAGTTTGACTCTCTCAGCTGATGACCATTGCTGCTGAGAGTGGCAATTATCGGCAGCCACCGTTAGAGCTTGAGCTTTTAAGCCCGTATGCGGAACGCAGCACGCTTATCGCCATACATTGAGGAATTTGAGACTTCGTCTTACTTATTATTTCTATGGAAAAACTTTTAATCATTTCTGTTGACAATTTTGCATACAAAATACATATTAAAAAAAAAACGTGTTTCCCCAAAATTAAAAGTTATAAAAATAATGTACAATTATTTGTATATAATATCAAAGTTTCACTTCCGCTATGCTGTTTCAATGATAAGGGTTTCAGAGAACTTGTGTTTATACATATTAAAATAAATAAAAGATTGCATTTGTGACCAATTTGCGTTTAATTAGTTGCGTTTTGTAAGCGCGGCTAGTCGAAATCCTTAAAGCTCTGACCATGGGCAGGACTCAGAATCTATTATTATTCCTGTTTTGGATAATCTTTAAAGCTAACTGTAGTCCAATGGACTACAACAATACCTGTTTAATTCCCGGCATCACTATTGATCTGATGATTGACTTAAGGAATGACTGGGTAAGGCGAAACTTCTTTCTTCCAGAAGCAGCTCACGTCCAAATTTTCGTTGAAATGAATTCTACGTAACAGTGAAGTCATATTTAATCCTACTACTTTGCCACCACAGGATAAATTCTATCAATGCTGTCCCGGATATGCAGGACTAATCGGAAAATGCCTGCCCGTTTGTTCTACGGACTGCGGGCCAAATGCGATTCGCCGGAGCACTGTGCTTGCATAGATGATGACTATGAGAAGATCGAAGGTGGCACGGGATGTAAGCCAAAGATGAATAGAAACTTATGCGTGGACAAGGACTTGGCAGACCAAAATCGTTGGATAACGTTTAGATCAAACAACCAAGGGGTGGTAAGCGATAGTTAGATTCTGTTGGAATACTAATTAAATACAACACTCTCAAGCCACCAATGGTGTGCTGTGATGGCTATGAGAGGCTGAACGAGTCGAAGACCTGTTTGCGAAAGGTGGACGAGCATGAGTGCACAGAACTGATTCAGGTCTGGGATAAGCAAACGTTGGCTCCCAATGGAGTCTCGGTAAATAATAAAGATGATAATAATTACTATAATATAATAGTAGTTATTTTCCAATTGATAAAAGCGAATTACGACAACGCAATTGCAACGAGTTTGCTGCGAGGGCTACAAGAGGCAAACGACAAACGAACCTTGCCTCCCCCAATCGGAAGTAAGTAACATCATCGAGCATGTTCTTCAATATGTTTCTGTTAACTTATCTATTAAGGTAACTGATGGTGCTTCAAGGAATTTGAAAGCCCACGTAAGAATTCCGATTCATCTGCAGAAAATGGCGCAAAAGACGAGCCACAAGAATACGTAAGTAAACTAAAGTATAAGTAAATTATAAAAGTTGATCTAAAAACGTTCCACGGATGAGCCTGAAATTAAAAAGTCGCTGACGCTAGATGATTTAGGGAAAATGTACAAAGACTTAGATCTGACCACTGATTTCGAAGGTATGGTAATATTTATTTAAAATATTAACTTATTATTTATTCCACATGCTAGGATTTCAATTTTTTATCTAAGTAATCTAAAATGCTTCATTAACTATATTCCAACAGGCTGAAGAACAAACTGATTCGCTCAAGCCTACGCCCTTGGCTGTCACAGCAGCGCCCGTAAGTATGAAAGTGAATCAAATGTCAACAAAATTACCCAAGGCAACAAATATGGAAGTTGAAGTCTCAACGCCTAGGAATCCCAAGAATGTAGAAAGGGAAACTGAACTTTGGGAAAACTTGCATCCTACACTGCCAACCGATTGCTTAGTAAGTAAATACAAACTTTCACAAGGAATTAAGTATTATAAGTCTCTTCAAATCTAAAGGACACAAAGATCGAAGAAAGCGTTTGATAGTTTTGATGAATAATTAAACATTTCTTTATTTTATATGAACTATAACAGCCAATTGCTGGTACGCTCAACTTGTCCGTTCGTTTGCTTACTGAATACTAACATAAGTTTATCGACTTAACCGATAATTGATCTCGATGCGGCTCTTCATTCGCCGATAATAATGAAAGCTACAAATTATACTAAAAAATGACAAATATGCTAAAAAATGATAAATGTGCAAAAAAATGACAAATGGTTCCTCAACATCCCGGCCCCCCCTGAAACTCCGTTTCAGAATGTGGTAGAGCTGCTATCTTCGTGATGGGTCGTATAATCTCTCCAGAAACGACCTTGAGTTTAACTGCCCGTACTAATCCATCCTCTCCTGGGTACACTTCGATTACGCGTCCTAAGTTCCATGTTGCTGGAGGCGTATGCGAATCCTTGATGAGTACAATGTCTCCAAGGGATATGTTAGGCATCTTGGTAGACCATTTTGGTCGTTGCTGCAATGCTGTTAAGTATTCCTGCTGCCAACGTTTCCAAAATCCTTGAAGCATTGCCTGAGTATGTTGCCAATATCCCAAGCGATTGGTTGGTACCTCTGCGTAGCTCCCATCTGGAACTGCAGTGTACGTCCGTCCGATCAAAAAATGTGCTGGTGACAAGAATCCAATTTCTGTGTCCGAAGTTGCGCATAATGGACGAGAGTTCACGACTGCTTCTATTTGTGTAAGCAGAGTGCGCATCTGTTCAAATGTAATCACTGTGTTTCCGATCACTCGTCGCAAGTGTAGCTTCACGGAACGTACAGCAGACTCCCATTTTACACCCCAATGTGGAGTATATGGTGGAATGAAATTCCACTTGATGCTTTGCTCCGCCAACTTCCTCGCTACCACTTCATTATGCTCGCGTGAAGTATGTAGTTGTGACATCTCATTTAATGTGCGCTTAGCACCGACGAAGTTACGTCCATTGTCGCTGTACATCTCGGCAGGCTTCCCACGGCGGGCCATAAAACGTCTGAGGGCTGCCAGAAAGGTGTCTGTGCTTAGGTCAGTTGCCAATTCTAGATGAAGTGCTGATGTCACCATGCATACAAAGAGACAAATGTAGCCCTTCTCCTTACGCGGGTTGCGTCCCTTGTGTACCTTTAGCAAGATAGGTCCAGCATAATCGACTCCAGTGTGTTCGAATGTAAAGGCCTGCCGCACGCGAGTGGCAGGTAAGTTAGCCATAAGCTGTTGTGTAGTATGATGACGCTGCTTGAAACAGTTTAGACATCCATGCGTGATTCGTCGGATGAGGTTTCTGGATCCAAGTATCCAGAACTTCTGACGAATTATAGCAAACATTGCCGAAACTCCAGGATGAAGGTTGAACTGATGCTCATGCTTCACTAACAGCTCAACTAGTCGATGATGGTTAGGCAGTACAATTGGGTGTTTGGCGTCTCTAGATAGGTAAGAGTTTTCTAAGCGTCCTCCAACTCGAATAAGGCCATCCTGGTCAACAAATGGAGCTAGCTTGCTCAACTTGGAACGGTGCTGCAGCGGTTGCTTCTTCAACAAGCGCTGCCGATCAACATCAAATGCGTTTTGTGCTTGCACTAGACAAAACTTTCGTGCTGCGTCAATTTCATGGAACGTCAAGGCTGCTGAATGAAGTGAGTTTCTTGATCGGACGCGATGTACAAAGCGCCGGACGTATGCGATGATTCGAATCAGTCGCAGCCATGATGATACTCTAGTAAGTAAAGCATCAAAGGGGGACGATGCCATGTCCTCCGTTACCGTCAGAATATTGGCCTTGAATTCCGCTTCTGCTGCTGGCGGCACGATAGAACAGCAGAATTTTGATCGTCGAAGCATCTCCAAATACTCCTGGGAATCATGTAGCCAGGACGGTCCCTTCCACCATAAGTCAAATTTAAGAAGGTCACCGGCGAGCATTCCTCGGGATGCACAATCTGCAGGATTTTCCTTGGTACTCACATGCCTCCAAGCGTCCCGTGGGATTGTCTCAAGTATTTCTGCCGTACGATTGGCTACGAACATCTTCAATTTACAGGGTTGATTTGACAGCCAGGACAATACGATTGTAGAATCGCACCATGCATATACCTTCACTTCCTTCTTGCCCAAACTAGCTTGAATTGCCTTAACAAGTCTAGTCAGCAGTAGAGCTCCACACAGTTCGAGGCGTGGCAGCGTTGCTAGTTTTAAAGGTGCGACGCGAGTCTTAGCAGCAACAAGATATACTCCTATAGAGCCGTCACTATACTCAACTCTGCTGTAGACGACCGCAGAGTATGCCTTAAGCGAAGCGTCTGAGAATGCATGTAACTCGATGTGATCCATGTGACTGTCTATGAAGCGAGGTATCTTGAGCTGTTGTAGCGACGAAATGTCCTTGCGATACATCTGCCAAGAGTGCGCCTGTTTCATCGGAAGTTCAGAGTCCCAATCCAAATCAAGCAACCAAAGTTCTTGCAGTAGAATCTTGAATTGGACTACCACTGGTGCCAAAATGCCCAGAGGATCAAAAATGTGTGCTACATCGGATAGCACTTGTCGCTTTGTGCAGCTTGCAGTTTCCGATAATACAATGTTGTATGCAAGGTTGTCTTCTCCAGGATCCCAATGTAGTCCTAGTACCTTTGATGTTGCTGTTGACATGTTGACTCTATCACCTTGCGCGGTGCATAGTCGTGTGCTATTTGAGATCCATTTTCCCAATTCCAGTTGCGCACGTGACATGAGTGCAACCAGCTCAGTTTGAATGTCAATAAGTTCTTCCTCTGTCATGGCTCCTGTTAATACATCGTCCACGTAGAAATCCTCAAGTAATATCTTAGCTGCTCTAGGAAACTCATTCTCGTGGTCCTTGGCAAGTTGTTCTAACACCCGGACTGCGAGGAATGGCGCAGACGCAGTCCCGTATGTAACTGTGCAGAGTCTGAAGTGTTTCAATGGTGCTGACGGATGTTCTCTCCATAATATTCGTTGAAAGTCCTGATGTTTAGATGCAACCAAAATTTGTCTAAACATCTTCACAATATCAGCCGAAAATACAAACTTGTGCATTCGAAACCTCATGCATACGTTGAAGAGATTGCGTTGTATACATGGACCAATATGAAGCGCATCGTTTAGAGACCGACCATCTTGGTCTTGAAATGAGCCATCAAATACCACACGCAGCTTTGCCCCTAGCACTGGATGGTGCGGCATGTAGAAAACCTTCTTCGAAGTGGCGTCTTCTTCTGCATCCACCTCCTTCATGTGATCCAGTTGTATGTACTCCCTCATGAATTGCACATACTTCGATCGTAAAGCTGCATCCCTCATTAAACGACGCTCAACTGCCAAGAAGCGAGACTTGGCTCCATGATAGGTGTCTGCAAACTCTGGGTTCCCTTGCTTGAATGGTAGCTCGACGATGTATCTCCCTTCGGCATTACGGGAGTGTGTTTGGACGAAATGAGTCTCCACTAACTCATCTTCTTTATTGGCAGACGTGAACGATGGAAGTTCTTCCAGTTCCCAAAACCGTTGCAACAATGTGTTGATGTCCATGGTAGCTAGGAGTGACGTAGTTGTGGTTGTACACGCTCCTGCCACTGATGTGATGATCCATCCAAATATTGAATCAATAGCAATTGTGTTCCCCTGAAGATTACACAGCTTATCTCCAGTAAGAACCGTCCAAATGTGATCGTTACCAAGCAAAATGTCGATTGAAGCGTTGGTATTAAATGCGGCGTCTGCCAGGGTGTGGCCGCTAAACATAGAGAGGTCTGCTGCATTTATAGTTTCTCTCATCAGTGTCGAAGTAATGTTTCCAAGCACGTGTGCCTTGACCACAAGAGATGCATCTGACACTCGCGACTTGATATGTAGTGAACAGAGCCCTCTTGTTGTTTCTGCCTTGATTGATGATATTCCAGATATAGAGATGCGAGAGTGTGAACGGGCCAGACCCAATGTCTGGATACACCGTTCCGAAACGTAGGACAACTCCGAGCCGCAGTCCAACAATATGCGGCAAACAACGTCTTGTCCTCGAGAATTGCGCACATACACCTGCGCCGTTGGCAGTGTACTTCTCATATTTGCACCCTTGCCACCTTTTGAAGTATTAACGGCGTTCGTCAGTGCTACTACTGTGCTAGCACCTGGTGCCTCATTTGAATCATCCTGCTGATGTTGCTGTGGGTCATCCTTGTCCTTAGTGTTACGTTGGTCGAAGTGCAAGAGTGAGTGATGTCGGCGCTTGCAATGCTTACAAGATGACTTCGATGTGCAAGCGTTCACTCCATGGCCAAGTCTCAAACAATTAAAGCACATGTGTTTGGACTTTGCAAAGGCATATCGCTGCTGAATAGATAAATCCAAAAAATTGTGTACATGCCATCAATGCGTGTTCCTTGTTGCACTTTGCACAGCGCTCTGAAGTGGCGAGTAGCGCATGTGCGTTCCTGGTACCTCTGTCCTGTCTAGGCTTGCTGCTTGTCGTAGTTGCAGATTGACTGAGCTCCAGCCGATCACAACGTGCATCCAGGAACTTGAGCAACTGCGTTATCGTAGGATTTGCTATATCTTGACTCTTTTCGTACCATTCACGACGTGTGGTGTCATCAACCTTTGCCATGAGCAAGTAAATCAGCCAACAATCCCGATCCGTTTGTCCAGAGGCGTCTAATGCCCGAATTACGGTACCAGCTTCGTTTGTTAGCGATCGAAGCGATGCTGGGTTTTGATCCGCAACCTTGGGCAGTCCAGTAAATGTATCCAGCAACACGTTTACCAAATAGCGAGGCTTCTCGTACCGATCAACTAATGAATTCCAAGCTATTTCATAGTTGGCATCGGCTAAGGGCAGATGCTGAATAAGTTTCGCAGCTTCTCCTTTTAAACAAGATTTTAAGTGATGATACTTCTGGATATTCGTCAACGTTGTCTTGCTGTGAACGGCACTGTCGAATAGACCCTTAAATGCGTGCCATTCCTTATAATCTCCATCAAATGGTGTGATATGAATCCGTGGCAGTTCCCAATCCTTCACTGATGGTCCTGCGCCTTGCTGTGAGCCTGACGGTGACTCGTTATCCACCTGCCGTGGTAGCAGTCGTTGCATTAAGGCCTCCATAGTCTCCATTTGCATCTGCTGCATTTGTTGCATTTGCATCTGAGACTGTTGCTGTAATTGTTGTATTTGTATATGAGACTGTTGCTGTATTTGTTGTAAAATGCCTTGGATGGGCGAATTATCTACTTCCCCAAGCACATTAGATGTGGTATTGGCTTCTTCCAGTTTGTGGGGTTTGTACTCAGCGTGCAGTGTCTTAAGAAGAGCACAAGCTCGTTCAAAGCGCTCCTCATATACATTGTTGTCACTTGCTGGATCCACGTATCCCTGCACATCTTCATATTTATAAAGTTCGTCACCAAGGTTGAGAAACTGCTTCCAAGCTTGAACCAGCGTGTCCAATTTTGTATCAATATCGTAGAAGGTGCAGCCCTCAGGTGGATGCTCCGCATATCCAGAAATACGAGTAATTGTTGCCTTCAATCTACCTCTGGCTCCCAGTAATGTACGTAGATTTTCCATTGTAGCTTGCTGCGTTGCCAGCAGTCAATCCAAGTTGTCCAAAATAGCCAGGTATTAAATTAATGTGATGAAATTGCTGCGTCTCTAGCAGCCAAACAAACCATTACGACAAATCACCGCACTTTTCCAATAGTGCGTACTGCGTATTACGTATGATGCCAAATATCGATACGTAATTCCAAGAATTTGCAATTGCTGCGTCTCCAGCAGCAAAAACACGACAAGACAAAACACGTCACTTTTCCAATAGTGCGTATTGCGTATTACGTATGATGCCAAATATCGATACGTAATTCCAAGAATTTGCAATTGCTGCGTCTCCAGCAGCAAAAACACGACAAGACAAAACACGTCACTTTTCCAATAGTGCGTGCTGTTTATTACGTATGATGCCAAATATCGATACGTAATTTCAAGAATTTGCAAATGCTGCGTCTCCAGCAGCAAATACAATACAAGACAAAACACGTCACTTTTCCAATAGTGCGTGCTGTTTCCAACAACTCCAAGTGAACATTCAGTAGCAATGCCCAACGGATCCGGCTCGAAGGACCAAATTTATGATGAATAATTAAACATTTCTTTATTTTATATGAACTATAACAGCCAATTGCTGGTACGCTCAACTTGTCCGTTCGTTTGCTTACTGAATACTAACATAAGTTTATCGACTTAACCGATAATTGATCTCGATGCGGCTCTTCATTCGCCGATAATAATGAAAGCTACAAATTATACTAAAAAATGACAAATATGCTAAAAAATGATAAATGTGCAAAAAAATGACAAATGGTTCCTCAACAAGTTTTAATCTCACATTTCCCATGGATCTGTTCGTAAGTAAATGAACAAGTATATTGCTAAGCATTTCAAGATTCTTCATATCAAATTTGAATAGTCGAAAAAAATCGAGACCTTCTGCTGCCCTGGCTACGCCAAGAACGATGGTGAAAAGCTCTGCAAGCCCGTGTGCGAGCCCGATTGTGATGCGAACAGTCATTGCCAAGCACCAAATAAATGTGTTTGCCGCAAGGGCTTCGTTCAGAGATCAGGAAGCGATCTCTGTGTCCCAGAATGCTCGGAGCAAAACAAACCAGAGCACAGTACCTGCATTAATCCTTACATGTGGGAATGCGATTTGGGCTACGTCAAACTGCCCAAGGCCAAAGGAGAAAAGGGATTTGATTGCATGCCACACTGCGTGCGCAGCTGCTCCATCTATGGCAAATGCGTGGCGCCTAATGTCTGTGATTGTCTGCCCGGTTATGAAGCCATTTCAATTGGTTACGATGCAGATAATAACATGACGCTTACACGGCTCAAAAATAACAATAATTAAAACCCAAAATTTTTAAAAATATTTTCTTTAAAAATGTTATCAAATATTATTGTATAATCTGTCTAAGTGTAAGTTCTTATCTCGCCTTTTTTTAAATCAAACAAGGAATTGCATAATTCAATTTATAAAAACAAAAGACAAATTTATAAAAAAAAAAGATAATAATGACAATAAATAATTGCATAAAAAATTAAAAATTAGTTCATCTTTTGAAAAATCGATGATGGGGATTTAATTTATAAAAATAAAAAATAATAATAATTTCTTGTATAAACATTAAAATGCCACAAACTTATTTCACTACAATTGTGTTAAAAAAGTAATTAAAATTAATACAACTCGAGTAAGTATTCCCAATTTTAAGTCTTAGCACCTTAGTTTTATATCAGAAATGTAATTTCCTGATTTGCCATTGGATTGGACAGGCGGACGGACATCAAAAAGTCTACCCCACTAAACCAATATACTCACTCAATATACTCATTCCACTTAAATGAGTAAAAAAAAAAACAAGCAAAAAGCAGAAACAAAAACTGGTCTACCTTCTTACGCACACGATCACGTAGCTTTCGGACATATAATCCGGCGCCACTTCAGTCATGCGAAAAGCATGAAGATTATGCAAGCTTTAGTGCAGTTATGAGCATTGACTTTAAATACCGCTCAACGCCCAAATGTAGCATAATTAATTGTAATGACAAATTGGATACGCCAGAAAAAAAAAAAAAAAAAAGAAACAAAATAAAATAAAAAAAAGTCGAGCAAAAAAATATTTCAAGTTCGTTGCCTAAGTCTTTCATTTCGTTTGACAGAACCTGTTGGCTCTGTTGACCAACGCACAGCATTGATCTTGTGCTAGGCCAGCTGGAATTGAACTCCGTTGCAAGTGTGTATGAATGTTTCTTGTGTGTGTGTGTGCGTGCCTGTGTGTGGCATGTGGCAACGGAGAATGGCACGACCCAAAAAAAAAAAGCCAGAAAACAACAAAAGCAACGAAAGCCAAAGCTAAAGCAAAGTGAATGCAACAAACTGAGACGCGCAGCCGCAATCAATTAGCGCTATGCGATGACGTCGACTTTGACGCCAGCGTTGCTGTTGGCGTCGTGCTGCCACATGTGGCTATTGCGTCATGGCGCCAACCAGACCGTCTACTAACGGTAATTGACTTGCAATTTCTTTTGCGGCAACTTTTCGGTTGCAAAGAAATTTTTCCAAAACACAAATGTGTTGCAATAGCTGCCTGTGCTCCAGACAGAGACGGCATGCCTCAAAATAAAAGCCAGCTGTAATTTATCAACATTTATCAACGGTGCTTTTCTTGCAAATTGTTAAATGCAGTTTGGCCAATAGAAATTAGACATACAAGCCTATGAGAGTACAATTACGCATAGCTTAAGATAATATATATATATATATATATATATATGATTTGCTAGTTAGTATAATATTATATTAATCTATTAAAATAATAATAATTATGATAAAAGCAAATTGTTTCAATTCTTCTTCCTTTATACAATAATACAAGTTAAATAAATTTATTGGTGTCTCTTTCTAGTCTTCACTTTTTTTTATATGTTTATTTATTTTAATTTTATATTTCTTATTTATTTTTATTATCATTATTATCTATATATTATATATTATAAAACGTGTTGTTTTAACATTTTTTTACTTTACTTCTTTTGTTTTATCAGCATATCTCAACTTAAACTCATATATTGATTATCATTTTTATGTGGTGCTACACAACAATTTATATGTTTTTTCTCATTTCGTGCTGTCCACAGAGCACTTTACATATTTTGCGTAATTTGTCCACTTTATTGATTTCAATTATAGACACTCGTTAGCAGTATTTCTTCTTAATATTTCGGTCCGTCGGCCTGTTTAATTTTATTTTTTTTCCTATTTCGAGCTCTCTGCCAATTTTAATGCATTTATAATGTATTACAATTTTTTATTTCATTTTTGGTCGACGTGAAGGAAGTGTTTTTTGTGTTTTTTTTTTTTTTTTTTTTTTTTTTTTGACATAGGAAAAGCCATAAATTTGCTGCATGTCTATTGCTGTATAATTAGCTATATTTATGTCCAAACGCTTTGTAAATAATGGGACAGTTAACACACATTCTGAGTGAAGTGAAGTGAAGTGAAGTAAAGTGGAGTAGAGTGTGGCGTGTGTTGTTGTTTGGCAATTTTTCTTTAGTTTTTCATGTCTTCTATTCAAAATCGTTGAAAATGTTTTATTTGTTGCAGCGACTTGAGCGATTGCTTAATTATTTTATGTTTTATTTGCGCCTTTGTTAATTTACGAACATTTTAGTACTGCCTAATTACAGTGCGCTCTATATATTTGTATTTATGTGCTTAACTACCATGGGTTGCTTGAAAAGTTGGAAGCTCAGAGAAGAAATGTTGGGTGAATATGAATATATTGTAATATAATATTTTTTTATTTATATTTTTATTAAAATATACATTTCATAAAATTTTCATTTCCTTCAATTTTCATTTCCTTCAGCAATTTAAAAAAAAAAAAACAAAAGATTTTATGTTTTTAAAATTACACATTCTGGCAATCGCAGGCACCTGCTGCACCCGCCTCAAGTAGATGTCCTGATGCTACACAGCAAAAGCAAGCTATCCCTGGCCAATAAGCGCAAGATATTAACGCATGTCATCACGCCAATCTGGAGGTACGGTGTGCAAGTTTAGGGAGTCGCCGCCAAGAGCAACCGCCTAAATAAATAATTTACTCCTAATATATGTTTAAGTTTTGTACATAAGCTAAACCTGTGCTTGTAAACATGTCTCAAGGGGGATAATAGAGCAAAAAGATGCTCTGGTGCTTCCTAATGAATAAAGATTTAAAAAAAAAAAAAAAAAAATTACTCCGTAATTTCCTTGTTGGCTTCTCTTGCACTATATGACTCTAAATTCACTTGAGTATCTTTAAGGCAGATTCAACTTAGTTTTCAACTGACTCTCTTGTTGCTACAAACCCAAAATCAAATTTATGTACGCCTCAGTGCGGCCGAAAGCAGCAGCAACAAAAAAGAAAAAAACAAAAAAAAAAAAAAAAGAAGAGAAATACAACTCCGAAACAAAGGCTACAAAATGTACAACTAGACTCGACTGCATAGCATAATATTTATACAATTTACGCAATTTACACTCGTAGAAACAACAACAAGAGCAGCTACAGCAATGCCTAGTATTTGATTGCCAACTGTGTAGCTGTTTGTTGTAATTATGAGCTTAAAATCGCCCTCAATAAGACAGAAATGACTATAAAATAATTAGAGATCTGCAAATGAACAGAAACATAAACAAAGCCGAAATGAGGACAAGCGCGATCAAAATCTGAGTTTTTCTTCTAATTTACAGTATTATTTTGTATGCAAATTACATGAGGAGTATGTCAATGGGTCAAGAAAAACCCAGAAAACTACAGGCCGCCGTATCTGTTACACACCGAACAGCTGCACCAGCTCCGGAGGCGGAATTACTTATTATGTTAATAAATTGTTTTTCTCGTTTTTTGTTAACTTTTGCTTTCTTGTTGCTTTTTTTGACTGGTTTTTCTGGCTCGCGAAAGATTTGCATAGATTTGCAGTTGCGCTCTGTGGGCCAGTGGCCGTTGGCCATTTCCTTATTTAACAGTGGCAAAGCCTGAAGAGACAATCAATTGACCAAAGCCACAGCTTGATTAAGTGCAAGCACCTGTTCAACTGCCACGCCTCCATGCAAGCGGCTCAATTGGGCACAGCATTCAACGGTGCGTGACAATTTTGCCAAGTAAACCGCATAATCCGAGATGCTCACAAACAAAAACCAACAAAACAAGCAAACGAAGACATCAACAAAACAAAATTTAGTTTGAAAGACGCGCCACACCACAAGAGTTCAAATGCTTTTGCCATTGACCTCTTTTCTGGCCGCTACGTGTCGAGCGAGGGAGGCGGAGAGTGCGGCTGGCTTGGCAGCTGCAGCTAACAATTCAATTGCCATGATGATTATCACTTTCAAATCAAATCAACGAGCGGGCTTTTACTTGCCTCAATGTCATGAAAGGGAAACCGATTGAAAGGGCCGAGACTGCAGTTAACTTGCTGCAAACCCATTTGGGCTAACAGGTTTCTCTCGGCTCACTAATTGCGAGGCAAGCAGTTAAGTACAAGGCATTACAATTAAACGCCAAATCAGATTGAGCAAATGGTAATACTTGGTGCAACTCTATTTACAAATGTTGATGATCTTCCGAACAATAATATTATTATCAAATTTCACAATTGATTTACTAGATTTTACAATTTAATATACTTCAGTTTATGTTATATAGGAAAAAATTGGCATGTCTACACTTTATACGATTGTTATACATTGTTATCTATTTTTATAACTTCTAGATTGCTGCATATTTCCAGCTTGAATGGAGGAACAAAAGACATAAATCTATGCTAGCAATTTTCTAAAAAATATTTGTGGTTATATTTAATATTAAAACTTAACACAAAGAAGCACGATTGCAACTATATTATATATAGATCTTTCTAGAAGAATTATATGTATGGAACCATGAGTAAAACTGATATTCGCTGTTCGAAAGGATGAGCATCAAAATTCGTTGGAGGTGAAACAATCCTATGAAAGTGTCATGACTGAACCCATTCACAATGGGATATCAAAGAAGAAGCATATCTGATCTCCTATAAAAACATATAAATATACTTAAATGTTTATTATTATATCTATATATTTTGCTAACTATGTATATACAAATATAGATGAATAAATATCCATCATGACTATCAAAATAAATCGCATTGCTTTTTATCTATTTAAAGGTATTTCGTCTTCTTTTTGTGCACGCTATTTATTTTAATGCATTTCATGATTATGAGGCATATGTAAAAGTGGTCTCGATTTTTCCCATTACTTGCCAAAAATTAAAAATAAAAGCTGCCAAACACACAATGCATACCAAGTCGCAGACGCAGTCACAGTTACTTGGGCACTCTGCCAGACAGTTAGCTTGGCTAACTAACCGCAACAACTGAACTGAACGCCGAACGACCTTGACCAGAAACGCAATGAACCCTCAACGCGCCGCGTCGGCGACCATTACAAAAAAAAAAGAGGAAAAGGATCAAAAAAAAAAACGAAAAAAAAATAAACAAAAAAAAAAAATAAAACATGGGAACTACCAAAAAAATAAACTGGAACCGTTACAGCTTAAAGAAAAGAGTATTGTTCATGTCACATAAAATGTCATAACTGTCAGGTTTGTGCCTCGGGCTTAGCCTCGTGCGAGAGATGAGCTGCCTGCAATTGGTACGATATGGAAATGGAATGTCAAATGGCGACCAAACACTTGCCAAAAGACAATTAATTGTTACACAAATCAGCGTTGAAAATAAATTGGAAAATGTTAATGAGATTTGTGAAGATGCCGACAATAAATATAAAAAAAAACGTATATGTATATATATATGATTAATCGACACCTGTCTCGCATTTGAGTCTATTGTTGACAATAAAGATATATAAACTAAACGAATCGGCATACAAGCATTCGTAATAATTTATGCAAAGCCGCCTATAAGGCGTAAGTGCATAAAGATATAAGACAAGGTCAGGTCGCGTGACGCTTTCAAATCTGACAATGATCAAAAATAATATTTGTGAAAATAAAAGATGTATCGATATAGAAATATTTATATATGTAGTATGTATAGATACATATATATTTATTTATGTGCAATAAATACATATGTATATCTATTTATATCTACGTAAAGCTTGTAATTAATTCAAGGAAGCGTGTGTAATTGTGATGTTGGAATTAAGACAATGACGCTTATAAGCACTCGCTGCTGTCTATCAATAGGCAGACAAACAAACACTTGGTGCCCCCATGCGAGCTTATGACATAAGATGCGGCACGTCTAACGGCAGCCTCCAATTGCTCTCTCGCCGACTGACTCTTTCTCTATCTCTCTCTTTCTTTCTTTCACTCTCAACATCGCTCACCTAATGTGCCTCTCTCTCTCTCCTTCTCTCTCTCTTTAGTTGCGACTTGTTGCAGGAATATCGAACTACAATATGTGGTCAAGACATGCGAGCAATGCGACTGAAACTAAATCGAAAGTTGCATGCAACAAGCAGCCATGAGCAGCCATGACGAGCAGATACCCTGCAAGCCAAAGACTAGAAACAGCAGAGAGTAGTTAATTAAACTTTTAGTTATATATTACATACAATTCTAATACAAAATACCAAAATAATAAACAAAACATTAATTTTACATTAATAAGAGGCTTTTATCGATAAAATTTCTTTAAAATATTTTAGAAATTGCAACTAGATTGATATTATAGATTTTGTGCCACAACAAAAATTAAATATCTGATAAAAGTTCAATATATCATTTTCGTATAGAATCAGACATATATAAATTTTACTCACTGTTAGCTCCTTTACTCTCCCACCAACACAAAATATACACTCCATACGACAACATTTTAATGGGTATCTGAGCCGATCCTCTCGTAACAGCTGTGCCACTCGCACGGCGCGCCTCTCTCTCCGCTTCTCAGACATGCCGCACAGCACGGCATGTGAGACCCATTGACATAATAACGAGGAAGGTAACCAAAGTAAGACTTTAAACTCTGTCGGCGACACACAACTGGGGCGTCAATTACAGCGACCCACAATCTGAAATTGAAACGAGTTGCGCATGTGTTGCCCCAAACATGTTGTCAGTGGGTTAGGTTATGGTTGCTGACCACATAGTCATACATTCGCATATGTGACACAACAGAAACACAGTCAAATGACCGAGTGACACACTCTTCCACTCTCGCTCTCGCTCTCACTCTCACTCTCGGTCTCGCTCTCATTTGGGCAAACGCTTTCTCATAATTTTTGGCCAGCTGGTCAAGTGAAGGTGGCTTGCAAATGCGAAAGTAAAAGGATTGCAGCATTAAAGACAATTGAAATTGCAATTGAAATTGAATTTGGAGTTCGCCCAGATGACAGATGACAGGCTGCATTCGTGATGCATCAGTAGCTTGGGCGCGCCAAAAAAAAAAAAATAAATAAATAAAAATAAAAAAGAACTGATAGAGTTGAGCTCGAGACAAGCTACAGTGAAGCCCCAAAATATATTAAAGCCCACATATACATATATATTACTCCATTGGATATCATTTTACGCTGATTTCGATTTCTTTTGATATATTTCAAGTTATTTCTAACTCTATTGGAATACCTTCCATACATAAGCTCCTGATGTCAATTTTTTATTCAACAAAGCCCGCTTTATTGATATTTAAATAGACTTTCGTTGTTTTATTACTATTAAAGCTCGTGTTAAAAAAAAAAATTTAAATAAAGAAACAAAAACAAAAGCGATAACAAATACATATACACATATTGCAGATTTTCAACTCCTGCTAGCTATACACATGTAACTCTACTTTGATGCTTCGGACTTCATAATGCTAAAAAGTATTCTTAGTTAAGTTTAATATATATAATAAATATACAAAAAAAACTTTTTTTATTAATATTTTCCCTTGCTTGCATTTAATTTTCGATTAGAAAATGTGATATACAATATATCACAGATTTTCATCTCTTGCTGACGAAAAATATTCATAAAGTATCTCTAGATATATGCATATATATAATATTCACATTCAAAAAAAACCTTTTGCTTTTTCATCTTTTCCAATGCATGAATTTTATTAATTTGTCCTATGATCTAATTTATGCAGAGATCTTAGACAAATATAATAGCTATCTATATATGCATATATAGCATGCAATATTTAAAAGCTAAATTCATTATGCAAAAATATTCAAGAGATAATACATAGAATTATAATTCATATAGGAAAAGTAGGTCAGAAGAAAGACAATTCTCTAATGACTGACAGCAAAATTAATTTCGATAATTTTAAATCTACATTTTTAGAGCACTAAAATCCACTTTCCATTTCCTAATAAAAAACTTTTAACAATTCTAACTTAACAATATTATTATATATTTTTAATTTAATTATCATAACATTTTCTGCTATTTTTGTAGTTTTCTCGCATTGCGGGTCTTATTCAATTGCCCACAAATAAATGTGAGTTTTTATTGTTGTAAACGACTTGAGAAACTACCAAAGCAGCAACAACAACAACAACAGCAACAGCAAGTAGCAGCTGTCGGTAGTCGAATTAAACAGCAAAATGGCACGCATCCATAAAGCTAACTGTGCCCGCGTCCACCTCCTCTACCACCTCCTGCTTCTCCTCCCCCTTCAAACCAGCCTCTCTCACCTTGCCGCCAAGTCTCTGATTGCAACTGCTGCATTTCAGCGCCGCTTGCCACTTGGCTGCTTCGAGTTCGCGCCTCCGAAAAAAGCAAAACACAACAAAAAATACAAAAATAAAAAATAAAGAGGAAAAAATAAACCAAACAAGCAACTCAAATCGACTCTGGCCGAACGAACCATTCACCATTCGCTGCATGTGTTTTGGGGCGATTGCGATTATGATTATGCTATAGTATATAGTATTATTGTTGCGGTTGCTGTTGCTGCTGTTGTTGTTGCTGTTGCTAGACTTCGGGCTTACAGTGTTCGTCGTCGTTGTCTTCGTTACATTCATTCGTTTTGCCTTTTTGACTGTTAGTTAGAGTATAAAAGTTCGGGCTGGCACTGCAGTGGGCATCATTAAACCGTTAACCATCGAACAGTGTGGAGTGGTACGGAACGTGTAACAGAGTTTGGTGCATAGAGAGAATCCTTCCATAATCTTTCCATAATTAACGAAATCTCAATCGCAATACGATTTCAATCGTTCGGGCACAGTTCGGTTCACAGTTCGACGGATAAGCAATAATCCTCGACAAGGATATTTAACGTCAACATCATGAAGTTGATGGTAGGTACAAAAGGATCAGCGTGTGCAGTGTTGTGAAGTGTTTCAAAAAATTTGACCTACATATTTAATCAGCAAAAATCGAGAGAGTCTTAACCTTCTGTGTAAATTCGGCTACAGAATCTAGTTTTGAATACAAAATATTCTTCAATTTTCAAATTAATGCAAGCCAAAAAATCTTTATATTTCTATTGTCATAAATAAAAAGGCATAAGATAAGGAAACGTATACTATTCATAATATTTACAGTTAAGAAAACTTAAACGCTTTTCCTTTCCATAATTTAAAAAACAGGAACTCTAAAATATATTCGCTACTCAAATAAAACTAAGGAAAAGTTTTAGAAATCTTTCAATTCAAGCAAAAATCTTTTTTACAAAATTCTGGATACTAAAACATTGGAATAAAAAAAAAATAATACACAAATGTACACTGCAGGAAATATATTAGAAATCTTCTCAAAAAATATTACAACTTTCCAACAAGTCAACGAGCAGTTCAAGCTTCAGCTAAACACTTTCAACATGTAGACCTCGTTCAGTTCAATTCAATTCTTAGCAGACATTTCCTCATGTTCCGAACCCCTTTTATTTCCCTCTCACCATAGCGTACAGCGACAACGCTGGCTCTGGTGCTGCTCCTGGCCACCAGTTACGCCCAGGCTGGCGAGGAGAAGAGCGAGGCTGCCGAGAAGACAGCAGCTGAGCCGTCAGAGAAAAAGGCTGAGGAATCAGCAGCAGCCGCTGATGATACCACCAAATCGAAACGTGGCCTGCATCATTATGAGGATTACCATCATCATCATGTGCCGCACTTCCCGGTGCATGAGGAGAAGACACTCACCGTGATCAAGAAGGTACCAGCGCCATATCCCGTCGAAAAGATTGTCCATGTGCCAGTGGAGAAGCACGTTCATGTGCCCGTCAAAGTCAAGGTGCCCAAGCCATATCCCGTTATCAAGCACGTGCCCTATGAGGTTAAGGAGATCGTGAAGGTGCCCTACGAAGTACCAGCGCCATATCCCGTCGAAAAGAAGATACCCTACCCCGTCCATGTGCCCTACGATCGTCCAGTGCCCGTCAAGGTATTGCAGTTGGGTGCTAACTAGACTTTTAGAGATAATCTAAAGACCGTTCTATAACTCCCCTCTAGGTACATGTGCCCGCACCCTACCCCGTTGAGAAGAAGGTCCATGTGCCAGTCAAGGTACATGTGCCCGCTCCCTACCCCGTCGAAAAGATCGTGCACTACAAGGTAGAGAAGCACGTGCCTGTCGAGAAGCCGTACCCCGTCGAAAAGGTCGTCCACTACCCAGTCAAGGTGCCCGTTGAGAAGCCCGTACCCCACTATGTGGACAAGCCAGTGCCCCACTATGTGGACAAACCAGTGCCAGTGCCTGTGATCAAGAAGGTCCCAGTGCCCGTCCATGTGCCCTATGATCGTCCCGTGCCCGTTCATGTTGAGAAGCCAGTGCCCTATGAGGTGAAAGTTCATGTGCCCGCACCCTACCCAGTGATCAAGGAAGTGCCCGTTAAGGTTGAGAAACACGTTCCGTACCCCGTCAAGGTGCCCGTGGAGAAGCCCGTTCATGTGCACATTGAGAAGCATGTGCCCGAGTATCATGAGAAGCACGTCAGCTACAAGGAGCCCGAGTTTGTGCACAAGCACATTGAGGAGGATCATCATTATCATCACCAGGAACAGCATCATGAGCCCATCCATCATTCATCATATTCGGCACCCATTGAGGAGCATCATCATGAAGAGCATGAGGTGCAGCATGATTTTAATGACTATCATGATTATCATTCATATCACGGTTACTAAAATTGGTGAAATGAACATTTTTCTCTTTTCTCTCTCTCTCTCTCTCTCTCTTTTCACTCTCTTTGCAGCATTGAGAATATCGGTTATGAACGGTAACGGTTATGAGAATGGATATATAGCTAAACTGAACAAAAAAAAAGAAAAACTAAACTAAAAACATTCACAAACATTCAGTAACAATCCAAAACAAAGTTCTTCCATATCATATACCCAAATGCCCAACATTCCAATTCCACAATTGCTATATAGAACGTGATAATGATAGAGATTCTTTGAAACCCTAAAATTTACAATGTGAACAAAATGTGACACGAAACGAACTTACTTAGATTTTATGAACGAACCTTAGCTTAAGCCATAAAAACAAAAGGAAAACCCAAGAAACGTTGACGAAACTATCCCGTGAGATCTGTTATGAGAAATTTTGAAGACGATTAGACTTAGACTTTAAGAAACAAAACAAAAAGATACAACACATTTGGGCTCGCCCCCAAACACATCCACTCAGAACAACGACTAAGAGAAAGTTAATGAAACTAGACCCTAAAACAACAACCACAACAACACATACACCACATATAACAACCTCTCATCAGGATCGTATATATATTGGATGTGTTGTTGGACTTGGCTGTCACTCTCTCTCTCACTCGATCGCGAATGATATAACTGGGTACAACATCTGACGATGTGGTTGCTGCTGCTGTTTTTGTCCTCCAGCTGCGGCTACTCCTCCTTCTGCTCTGGTCCATCCAAACTGTGCACCCGGTTCTGTTCGACTCGATATGATATTAGAGATCTGATAAGCGTGTGATAAGACTTCTGTTATAGTGTTTAAGTGTTTACTCTAGCTATGCATATTAATATACTCGTATATATATAATATCTATATATATAAAAGATAGTTAAGGCAGGCAGGCAGCCGTGCAGTCGCCTAATTAAGTCAGTTTGTAAACGAACGTATTGTATTATTTTTATAATATTCTTTGCTATATAGTTTTTAATGCAACCTAAACAACCACTATCTATAGTTTTGCTAAATGTAAAAAGCTGTCGAAACCGATTTATAAAAAGTACTTAATTTACCAAATACTATTTTTTGTCTCTGTAAAAACAAATACACAACCGACCATCAACAACAACAAAAAATCAATGAAGCTGATGAATATGTTAACAATAAAAAACGAGAAGAATCAAGTGATCAAAACTAAAACCAAACCGCTCTTTTCTTTCATTAAAAAACAAAAAAAAAAATAAAAATAAAGCCCGGCAAAAAAAAACATTTTGAAAAATATAATACCATCAATAAAAAAAAATTAAAAATTACAAATTAATCTTTATAAAAAATTAAAACAAAAACATAAAAAATTTAAAAAAGAAATTGAATAAGTTATAAAAAAAAGAAGTATATGTAAGATCAAATGTAGAAATACAAATTTAAAGAAAACACAAAAATAATAAACAATAATGGGCATATAATATAAATTATAAAATATAATATTATAAATATTATATGAATTATATAATTCTTTGAAGAAAATTCTATAATTTCAATACAAATTTAATTTGTTATTGTAGAATGCATAAAAATAATGTTTATTTCGATTGACAAATCTTTAAAAATAGAATTAACTATTATTCGAGAAATTAAATTTTTTTTATTTTTTTTTTTGACTTATTAATTTATATTTAAAATTGATTTCATTAAACATGTCTTAAGTTTGGATTTTCCCCTACATTTATTCTCCCCAACCATCAGCCAACTCCAACCAAACCTCGCTTAACATAGACCTAACTCAGTGACTTGCTCAACAGGTTAACGAAATTGTGCATTATAATGCACTGCACTGCACTGCACTGTTATCAAGTCATTTCGCCGTATACAGCCGTTTGGTTTATCTAATTTTCAAAATGGGGTAAACAGTGCCTGGCATTCATAATTGCATATTCAAAGTGTCTAGCAGCGCCCACTGAGAGGGTGATCAACATGTTTATTATTACATTTGCCACACTATGTTTTTATCATTACGCTTTTCCATGCCACAGCAACGAAAACAGCAACAACAACGGCCACAATAACAACAGCAACAACGACAACTCGCTGACGGCACTCGCGTCCATTTCCTAGCGTTTATTTTGTGGCCAGGCATTACTTTTTATTAGCACCGTCCACCGATTTGTGTGTGGTTATTGTGATACCCTGTAGTCTAAGTAGCCGTAGTGGGTATATAGTTATGAATGAATTATAAGGATTATGCTTAATGATAGATATTCTAAGATATTCAACAAGAAAATCAAAAATATATTAAATTACAAACACTTAAAATTGCAATATGATTTCTTTTAAGAAGTTAATCCATCTCCAATTTTATATTTTCATTTTCTGTTTTCTCACTCTTTATTTCTCTTGCTTTTATTAACATTAAAGATTTATAGAAAGTTACCTAACCAATAAATTACAGGGTAACTGCTCGTCTTGTCTTTGGCAACTATCAACTTTAAATAAGGTCTGCGGCAGGCATGTCTTTGGCTGTGTTGGCGCTATATATATAGACAATTATATGTTTGTATGTATGTATATCTAAAGATTAGGTTTCAATTTGCATTTCGGTTTCATTGAAGCTGCAAAGCTGCTGCAATTTCCAGGCAAACTAAGTGGGCCATAGATTTATCACGTTTTCCTTAGTCGGTTTGTAGGACATGTGCTCCTAACCGATATTTGAGACAAAAGCGCACATGCAAAACGTGTTGTGAAACCAAAGCGAAATGAAAAGTGTTCAGAGATCGTTCAGACATTTAGCTAAAGCCGGACTCTGGCTCCGTTTTATTACCATATTGAGGCTAGCTCTCTTGGTGGTTAGTTGTGGATATATCAGTTAGTGGTAGCTTTTGTTTATGTAACTGTAACTCTAACTGTAGCATTTGCAGTTTATGGATCATGCAATAAATAATCAACATACAATAGCCAGTGCCTGCCTACCTGCCGATTGCTGCTGCTGCTGTTGTTTTGTAATCTTTCGCCTGAATAGAATGGCCAGCAATAAAATCTGGCTAATGGCTTTTTGAGTTAACTCTTTGCGGGCTCACATCAAAATGTTGGCCTATAAAAGATCAAGCTATTTGTATTCGAGCTCTCAGCTAGATTCAAGTAACGACCCAAATCAGATTATTCGGCTAAATGTAAAGGATAAAGCGAAGTAAAGCTACCGATTAATTTGTACAAAGGATAAATGGGAGAAATTATAGAAAATTATAAAACTAGTCTCAATATAGTATGCAGGAATATATGTTTAAAAATTCACATGGACCGAAAGGGAGTCAGATATACATATTACTATATATTTACTATCGCATTTACTCGCATTCAAATAACAAAGCCAAAATTAATTTAACAAAATTAAAATAAACTTAATCAAATATTGGAAAAAAAAATAATTTTATAAGGTAAAAACGGCGAAAAATATACTTTAGAAAAATAAATCCTACAAAAAATTAAACAACAAAATATAAAGAATAAAAAAGAAGGAGAAAAAAGTAAATTCGTTATTCAAAATTTTATATTTTTTTGTACCATACAATTTATAATCAAAAATAATAAAAATATGCCAAGTATATATTTATCCATACTATTTATATTTAATATACATATTTTTAATATGTAAGAAAATTAAATATGAATAGTATTTGAATATGAAATATTCTGTAACTCAGCTAAAAAATAATTCAAGAATCTATCTATGCTGTTTTTGAGAGCTCCCTTATACAACCTGCTCAACCTTGAGAGAAGCCCTTTAAAACGTTGACAAATGCCCAACCAGGCCAGCCATGGTGGTTTGCCAAAAGGTAAGTTACGCAACCGCTGCACCACTGCTGGCTGGCTGACTAGCTGGCTGTCTGGTGGTTGTCATAATAGTCAACGCCTTGTCTCACATTTAAATGGACGTACAATAAAAGACCACAAAAAATACAAATAAAAAGAAAACAAATGAAAACCGCACAAAGCATTGGCTCCGGCATGGTCAACGCTAATGGGCAGTCATTGACACCGCCATTTTCTTGGGTGGTGGTGCTGGTGGTGCCATCCATTGCACCATGCGGCGTTTCGCTTTTGTGGCACACCGAAAATTGGCATTTGCATGCCCCAGGAAAAATTAGCTGCTTTTTTTTTTTTTTGTTTGTTATTTTCTTGGACTTTTGTGGGTCACTCTAGGCCAGACAATCGAACGACCTGCATATACACTATAAAAAAAAAAAAAAAAAAAACAAGTGGTGCGATATGTGCATGTGTGTGTGTGTGTTATTTTTCGTAACAGTTACTATTTGTGGCTTTATTTAAATGATGTCAGAGCCAAAGCCAAGCCAGAGCCGCTTTTGGCAGCAGCCATGTGGAAAGTGAATGCGGGAAATATTCGTCGACATGCGAGTTTTTCTTTCTTTCAATCTTTACCGCCCCGCCAATAAACATATGTGAGTGCGTGTGTATGTGTATGTATGTGTATTTGTGTGTGTGTTTTTCTACTGGATTGGTCATTATAAGCCAGTCAGTGGGCCAACTTGTGATGGAGTGCGGGCTAAGAGGGAGCTGCAATGTCTTGGCAATTCGAATATTGCGACGCGTAATCGCCGCCAATTTGACGGAAAATATTTGAAATGTTGTGCGGCTGTCTCTCTCTCTCTCTCTCTCTCTCTCTCTCTCTCTCTCTCTCTCTCTCTCTGTGTAAATTGTAATCGAAAATAACAAAATTAATAACAAGCTTTTGTTTTGTTGCGAGTTTTAATTGCTGCATTTGCGTTATGTGGCAAAT
Organism: Drosophila mojavensis; assembly: GCF_018153725.1. Lineage (NCBI taxonomy): Eukaryota > Metazoa > Arthropoda > Insecta > Diptera > Drosophilidae > Drosophila > Drosophila mojavensis. The sequence goes on from NW_025318858.1 coordinate 10,460,944, forward strand.
TAGATAAGAGAAACGAACAATTCGTGCGGTAGTGCAATATTGGCTATATAATCAATGCGTCTCAAATGGAAGGAAGATATGAATGCATAAGGAATATGCGTAAGAGATTGATTGCTTGAATTTTCAGGAAGGGTTTACAAGAGCTAATTAGCTAAAAGACATTGGAGAGTGGAATGTCTAGAAATATTAGAAAATACAAATGCTATAGAGCACCATACGAATTTGGAGAATAATATATTATATATATAAGGTATATAAAGATATAAAAAGGTAATTCTGGTTGCATTAAAAATCAGAATGAAATTCCCAGAAGAATTTTTAGAGTATTATAGGAAGCTTGCTAATTAAGCATAAATACATAAGCATAAATATAATAATATAATATAAAGAAATATAAATTTCTACTTTTTTAAGAGTAAGTTTTTTAAGGAAAATCACACATCAATATAAATATAGGCATTTCAAATAGTCCTCCAATTTAAAATAAATAAAATACTACTCACTTTATGTATGGTATATTTGCAGGTATATGGTATTTCGCACCCACATCGAAATCCATTTCAGAGCGCAAAACAGGCGGCTTTATGCCAGAATATTTTTCGCTGCAAATGAACAAATACATAAATATTAATTAAGTACTGTTTAATTATAAACCATAATGCGTTACCGTAAATTCCAATAATGGCAATTCATGACGCGTTTATTCGCATTGCCGCTAAACACATCGTAGCGCCAATTGTCCAAAGACAAGGCAAAGGGCAGAAAGGCCACCTACAGAGAAGTAAAAATTTAAATAAATATTCATATTATACAATATTCATTGATCATGCACACACTCACTTTGTCAATAGCCATGGTAAATAGATAATTAATGTCATAGCTCGACTCGTCCAGCGATCGCTGCAGCAGACCCAAAGTTTGCAAATGCTTTGGCGTGGAGACGGACAAGCCGATTGCATCGCCCACAGCCTGGTGGAAAGCCGGATTGGCGCCATTGCGAAAGACTTTGGGCAGATGGCGATACTGCAGAAAATATTGTATATGCGCCATCTCATGATGCACACTAACCAAGCTCCGTTGATTGATGTCCGTGCACATCTTAACACGAAAATCGTGACGATTGCAGAAATCCCAGGCGGATGGCTCGCATAGGACACGCCTATCGAGCGGCTGCTCAAACAGTGAATTCCTATAGAATTCCGGTCCCACAGCTGACATATTGATGGACGTGAAGAACTCCTCGGCTAGCTGAAACATCAACAACGGCGTATAGCCCTGCTCCACCATGCGTGGCGTGACATCGATGAGCTTGCGACCCGGATACGGTATCAATATGTCCAGCACATTCGACCACGACTGACCGTACATATTGCCCAATATATGCGAGGGTATGGGTGCAATACGATTGATACGATCCGGTCCATAGTAATCCCTCAGCTTGCGACGCACATACGAATGCAGACTTTCATAGAGCGGACGTATCTGCTCCCAAACGATGTCCATATCCTGACGGAAATTGCCCGATTCGTAGGCCAAGAACCAATACTCGCCGCCATTGCTGACATCTGTAAAATATGCGAGCTTAAATGCAAACTCTGAAAATGTATATATAATCAAATTTAATTACTATTTGCAGCTGCCACATCCTGCATCACATCAATCAATTGCTCGTAGTTATCGCGCATGCCACGGCCCGCCTTGCGATGATACTCCACCCAGGTATGCTGCAGTTCATCCCAATCCCTGCTCTTAGCCATAATATCCTTGAGATGGGGTATATAATGCAAATCGCATTGAAATGGCTGCTGATAAGCGCAAATGCTGGCATCGTTGTACAGGAAGAGCATTTCGTTCAATAAGCGATTGTACTATGGAGTAAAAAAGAGTATTAATAGATTATGCAAGTCTATTTTCATTTTGATATACAGGACACACTTACTCTGTCCAAAACGTCCAGCGATAGCGAATTGGGTCCCACTTCAGATTGCAGCATTAGCTGTCTATATAAACGACGATCAAATATGAGATCCTTGTTAATACGCTTCGATTGCTCGGCCGTAATGCGCTGGTACTCCACATAGCGCTGTTGAGCGTTGAGCTGAGAGAAAATATTTATGAAAATAGAAAATTAATGTAATTAAAATCGACCTGCCGATATTTAAGCTATTACGAAAATATGAAAATAAAATTAATCGAATGTGAATGGAAAGATAGCATAAAATAAAGTCCCTAATTCCCATAGGTGTACTAGAGATAACCAACAATTAAAAGTTAGATAAGACTTGAAAAAATATATATTTTAACATTATATCTCAAATTTTATTAACTTTATAAAGCTAATGTTGTGTTTCGAAACCTTTTGAAATTCGTAATACAAAGAGAAATTTATTGTCAGTTAATCTAACCAAATGGGTTTTGCAGACAATAAACACAAGCAAGAGTTTATTCAAGAAAATTTTATATTCAGCTTATTTTCAATTAACAAGACTTTTATACATTCTGCTCCTCTAACAAAATGAAGCAACAGCTGAATATACACTAATATTGAAATAAAAATATATACATATGCATATATACCATATATAAAAACAAACTATTTATGCGAATTTCTTTTTAACCTTAAATATTTTCTGCAAATAAAAATCCACGGAATTCCAGTTGGAGTTATCGGCATATGTATTTTGAACATTGAAACATCTTTGCTTGAATCACATAAAGTTTTGACACAAAAACGTGCTGTAAAAGTCTCAGAGTGCAATACTTTGACATTGGTAAATTGGCCTGAGAACTTCGCCAGGCAAACGACCTTGACTATACTGTGTGTATATCAAGTGTCTGTGTGTGTGTGTGCGTGAGTGTATATTTTCGTTGTAAATGTTGTGTTAGCCACTTCAAGCAGGCTGCCAAGCTGCATAGACATTCAATCTCAAGCTGTTGTGAGATCGCGTGCCGCAGCAACTCGATTTCAACTACAACAATTACAATTTCAAGGGTATTTGCTTGTACGTGCATACCCCACTAACAAAGCTTACCGCTTCCGTTTGCGTATAGTCATTGACGTTCGTCTCGAAATTCCATTGAGCCGCCACATTGGCGGTGCACTCGAGCGAACCCTTTTGATCCGTTTCGACTAGCAAATTGCGTAACTTTTCCAGCTCCTGCTGATAACGACGATCCTGCTGATAGCGCTGACGTTCCTGATAGCCCTGATTCAAGTTGAAGCGATCCTGATTGGATTGATAGGGACTCTGAAAGCGATTGCGATCGTTGCCCACAAATTCCACATTGCCATTATTCACATATGGATCATTCAGATTGTTGTAGTTGGCATTAGCATTTGGATTGGGATTATAAACATTGTAATTCGGCTGATCGTTAAAGTTGCCATAGTTGCGCTCGGTGCTGCTCGATGTTGGTCCATAATTGTGATTCGCATAGCGATTATCTTGACCACGATTCCCCTGCTGATCCGCACTGAAGGGTGAATCATCGACGCGATCACTGAAATTCAATCGAGGTGTGGGATAGGCGTACCCCAATCGCATGCGCTCATCATAGGTCTGACCGTACTACAAATAAGATCGACTAGAGAGTGCTTTATCAATTAATGAAAAAATGCTTAATTACTCACCCTAAAGTCATCCAGCCCATCATCGACGCTGGTCCCGCCTTCACTCTCCGCATAGGGCGGTCCATAGCGCTGACTGCGATCGCGATCTGCTCTCAGCTGGGCGGGAGTCGTTGCCACATTGGGCGTGTAGCCATTGTAGAAAATCTCCGGCTGTGGTGTGGGCAAATTGAGTTGAGGATTAGCAAGACCCGTGCTCCACAGTGTGGAGCATATGATAAAAAGACAATGCCACATATTCGTTTATCATGCAATGCGATCTATATATGTACTATATAAAGTTGATATTTAACACACTTTCAAGGTCAGCGTAGAGTGCTTATTAAAATCTTTCACAAGCAATTAACAATTTTAATTACAGTTCGCTTGACAATATCTTAAAGGCATAAATAGCTCATACGGACTATATATAAATTAGCTGATCACGCGAAGAATGAATACTTTATGGGGAACAAAGCAGTTTAAATAGCTGCGTTTAGGATTATCATGGGTTTGGACCTTAAAAAAATAGACAGATTTGAATTTTTCGCGTGATAAACGAGAATATTTTTATTTATTATTTTAATAATATTTTTGATTATACATATTTTTAATATTTTAATCCTCTTTCTATGTTCTGCTGCTGGAGATTTAATTATTTAATAATATATTGAAGCGTATATATATATATATATATATATTTTGTTTGTTTATACATTTTTTTAAAATATTTTTTAATGCAATAATATTTTTTTTTTAATTATTTATTGACTTTTTAGTATTAAATATGTCGACAAATACATGTTTGTAATTTCTATGCACTTTTTATTATCTTTTTTTTTTTTTAATTCATATTTTCACACAGCTTTTTGGATTTCTTATATTTTTTTTTTCTCAATGAAAATCTGTTGAAATAACTTTATTTTATATTATAAAGCAGTTTTTTAAAGGGATTATTATAGACCATAAAACATTCACTAAAAATAACTTTATTCACAAAAACACATATTATGGATCATTCTTGGCATCAGATCTCTGAGATAATAACAAATTATCAGATTTAGATTTCAGTTCTATTTATATCAAGATACTTTTCGTAAGCTGCGTTTAGAGATAGCACTGTTTTCGAATTATGAGGTCACTTTCTGTTTCGGAAAACTTCGGAGCCCGTACACCCACGTAACGTCACGTAACGCGTCTAAAACTCTACTGACTTGAGTGTAAGAATTTTTTTCGAAATTACTTAGCAACTTTTTTTGTATTATTTTGTTGGTGACTCGAAAATGAATTCAAATTTCAACGAAGCGACGTCGCAGTTGCAATCCGCGTCGCAGTCGGCGTCGCAGCTGAGTCTACCTGCGATGTTCCCTACATGTTGTGTGAGATAAACGCAATTAGCACTGCGACTGCGATAGCTGAGCAGTTGACGTCGCAGTTAACGACAGCAATAACAACAACAATCAAATCAGCCATAAGCTTGGGAACACAATAGGCAACAAGTTAAAGTGTCTATGTGTGTGTGTGTGTGTGCATGTAAATGTTTTTGCATGCATGTTTGCAATTATAAGGGAGGGTGAGGGCATGCTAAACGAATATACAAATACATATACATACATATATACATACGAGCTTACAAGTACAACACCGAGTACTAATCAGTTAAAAAAAAAGGTTTAGCCGCATAATTATGGCGAGTGTGAGAAAGTACTCAGGTTATGAAATGAATGAGTCGTTCATTTTAGGCGGCACCCACTCAAAAGTCGACACTATTCAATTTTAGTAAATGTATACGCATTTGATATATACTATTTACACTTTTTGTCTGTCAACAATTCAAAAACCATTTAATTGTGTTTTATTTTCGCGCACGCACACAAGTGTGACCGATTTGTGCTCATTAAAGAATACCAAGCAATCGATCAAGTATCGATACCAATCATCGAGCATAACAAACATACATACATAAGTGAATGGTGAATGCTAGTGCTAGCTCTTATTTTTTTCTTATTCTATCTAATTTGGGTACTCGATACTTAAAAATAAAGTAGCTAAACATAAAAACTAGCAAAATGCATTAAAGTAATTTGTAATGCTTGTTTATATGGCCGCAGTTACAGTCAGCGTCGGCGTCGGCGCCGCAGCGGCAGTCAGTGCGCGTCTAACTGAAAATGCAAAAACGCCTCACTTTGCGGCCCGTGGAATGTCACTCTTGACCTAGGCGCATGTGAAAAAGTGTTTTGACTCATCGTGCGACGAGAGTGGGGGGCGTATGCATGCAAGTGTGTGTGTGTAAAATTAATGGTTGCAGCAAAGATCAATTGTGGAGATAAAGCGAGAGAGAGAGAAGGTGCTAACTAAAGGGGTGATATGAGTAAGACTGATTGATGATTTGATTGCCCCAATGGCATACAAATAAACAGGTAAGCATAATATTATATATAAATAAATGCATATATATATGTAAATAAATGTGTATGTATATGAATCACGGTGTAATTAGTTCGGGATCTCTAGTTTCTTTCCACGGAAATGAGCTCATAAATAATCACTCATACATTTGCAGTCTGGAACAGATCAGAGCTTTGTTAAAATACCCTGTAGAAGGTAATGGACATTGAAAGGGAGATATGCAAATTTATGTATTTTATTGTCAATCTAATTGCTTTTCCCATTTAATTGTGGATAGAATAGTATGTATAGTAGTATTAGCTTATTTCAGGATATTTTTTAGTCATTTATTTCGATTTGATGAAATGGGCAACTGTGCAGGTAATTTTCACGTCAGATACATTTCCCCAACTTGCTATTAAACGTAATTTGCTACAAGTCAAGATAATATCTAAAAAAAATGAAATGAAGAAATGCTGTCGATCAGGATAACACCTTTATCTTAGGCTTTCAAAATATTCGGAACCATATCTCAGAGACAGTTATATAGAGTATCTGATAGTCAAACATTCCTCTCCTACTTATTATTAATTGTGGGTAAGTCCAAATAAAGTTGTATAATATATGTAATAACATGACGTCGTTCGATTATTTTGGAGTATATGTATGCAGAAGAATATGGGTAGTACTAAAAATATTCTTAAATATAAGATGCTTTTCAAAAAGATCTACAGCGTATCTCCCAACCAGGCATGCCTGACCTATTTGCTTGGATTACTGCAGTTCAAGGTCGCATCTAAAGTACTTCAAGTGATCTTATGTGATATGTCTATCTAGTCATACCTTAAGTACACACTTATTGTGAATATGTTATATAGCTCGAGACAGCTGGCTGGTAAGCGTGGGAAAATAATTATAATTAAGAAATATCTGTTACTAATTGATCCATACACTTCTATGAATAATCTTAAAGCTAGCAATGTTTTTATTAACTATTTACTTTATTCCAATTATCAGTTGTGCGCGTAGTCATCATAATGAATTGCATTTTAATTATAGTGGGTTTTTTGCTTAATTTGTATTTTTAGAAGTTTTCCGGTTTTCCTCTCAGTTATTTGCAAGTTTAAACTAATTGAATTTGTGAATAGAACAAAGTTAATTTACTTTCGAGTTAACTAACTGAACTAATATATTCGCTAATTTCATAAGATATTGTAGATTATTAAGTCAATCATTACGCGAGTGTTACACCCAGCGAAGATTACGTGTATAATATAAATTTTATTTCTATCTCCATCTATTTCCAAGCTAGAATATTATTCAATACAGTCAACACTGAATATTGCATACTTTTCGCTGCAGCATGAAAGTCAATTTCCTAGCACATACGTTTAGGCAAAAATCAATTTTTAGCCAAATGTAATTAGAGGCTGTTACTCTAAATAAGTAAAAAATATTCGAATTAAATTTGTATATGACTTAAGTCAAACAGAGTGATGCGCTTCACTTGTGTACTGAACGATGTCCAAAGAACCACTGAAGGCAGCCGACAAACATGAGATGAAATGTTATTTACAGAGGGATACAGAGAGAGAGAGTTCAGTGGGCATTATCCGTAAAGCTTTTGATCCCTATTGCGACAAGTGAAAGACCTGAACGCAAGTGTTTATTCTCAGAGTGGACAACGGCTATGAATATCCATGTATGTGTGAAACGCATTGAAAGCTGAGTGACCATTGTCTTTGTGTGAGTCCGCTACAGACAAAAAACTAATATCCGAGGACTGACGTTTAGATTAATGTCCGGCTATCCGCTTGACAGCAGAGCCGCTGTCGCTGTTGGACTCGGCTACCCCTTTGCGCTTTCGCGTTTGATCCCATTGTTGTGAGTAAACCAGACTTAAATTCGCATTTACATATGCTGCCATCTTCAATGGAGTGTGTGTGTGAGAGTGAGAGTGAGAGTGAGACTCGATTGGAACTTTAGCATGAGCCAAAAGCGCAGAGGTCTTTCTACAGTTGATAGTATAGATAATTTCTCTGCTCTCCATGTGCGCTTTGGTATTTGATCTCGCTTTGACCTGAATTTTTGTCGTGTGTGAGTGAGACGGCTGAGGTGGGTATGTTGAGGGTATGGGAAATAGCTGGGCTCTCTATGTGTGCTTTCGTATTTGATCCAGCCTTGAGTCGACTGATTTCTATGTGAGTCGGCAGCAGAGCTGCAGCAGAGTAGAGTAAATAGCTCGGCTCGGACAAGATGTATGTGTGACTAACTGGCTCGGCGTGAGAGTCGGTAATTAATTGATTGGCCGGTTTGGCTGTTACTGTAGCTGCTGAAAGTGTGGGCTATTACTTGGGTATCTATTCACTTATATGGATGTTTGTGGAACGTAGTGTAAGTTGAGGACATCCGCTGCAAACAGGGATTACAGAACGAACTGAAAGTCCTAATTCCCACAACATCTATCACTTTGCCTCGCTTTACTTACTTAAAGTGTTCTTTCAACCTTACTTTCACATTCTCCTATTCCCAACACGATATTTACAGTTACAGCGTTGCAAATTAACAGCATTGAGCATCATTTGTAATTATAATTTCTTGCTCTAGTTCAGTTAAAATAAAAGTCAAGACACGAATTTTGTTTTTTAAATGGCTCTTTAATACTTCACATAATCAATGTTTGTGACGAACTTGTTGAAGCGAAAAAATTTTGGGAATTACCCAGAGGAGACATCGAAAACTAGGCAGAGACACATTCTGTGAATGGAAAAAGAGAGCAAAGGGTTTATATAGTAACTGAAAATAATATGTGTAGACTAGCAGTCCAAGGGAAGCTTACTATCTGACGCTGTCCAGCCAATATGCACATTGTTCTTGATGTTCTCCGCCTCAAGCCAGACGCGCAGAGGCTCAAAGTATTCGGCTATGGCCTTGCCAGACATGATGCGCTCGCCGTTGAAGGCTTCCAGTGCATCTGGCCAGGGCTTAGAAGCGCCCAGCGAGAGCATGTTACTACATAAATGGAAAATAATAAAAGGGGTAACTCTCTAAGACCCTTCCTTCAGTGCTCAAATATACTCACTGGAAAGCAGCGCCCGCTTCTACACTGCCGTAGATATCGCAGTTATCCAAAGGCAAGGCCGGGTTCTTGGGATCGTACTGACCGGCCTTGATGCAAGCCGACTTGTAGAATTGGAATTGAATGATGAACGAAACCAGGTACCTATATAAGCAAAGAACTTGTTTGAATTCTAATCGAAAAAAACTCCCAAACTTCCCTTACCTTAGGTACTCCACATCTGCTGATATATGGTACTTGGCGGGCGCATCAAAATCTTTCTCGGTGCGCACCACAGGCGGCTCGATGCCTGAGTACTCCTCGCGCAGCTTCCAGAATGCACAATTCCATTTGGACTTTTCCACCTCGCCGCGGAACAGCGACCAACGGTACTTGTCCATTGTGAAAGCGAACGGCAGGAATACGATCTTATCGAGCGCCGTCAAGAACAACTGATTGATGCGCGCCTCCTCGTCGAGCACAAAGTTGTGCAGCAGGTTGATCTTCTCCAGATGCTTTGGCGTCGATACCGACAGTGAGAGGACATCTCCAACAGCTTCATGGAAACCAGGATTGGCGCCAGTGCGATAGACAAATGGCAAATGCTGATATTGCAGGAAGTATTGGATGTGTCCCAGCTCATGGTGCACGGTAAAGAGTTGGTTCTGCGTCACTTGGGTGCACTGCTTGATCCGCACATCGTTCTGCAAATAGAAGTCCCAGGCGCTGGCATGGCAGACCAAATCGCGACCATCAGTGGGCTTCTCAATGATCGATTTGTCCCAGAATTCTCTGCACGAGTGAGATCCTTCATTAGATAAGTTCAAGTAATGGAGTAGTGTGCACTTACTGTGGAAGCTTGGTCAGATTCATGGAGGTAAAGAAATCGTCGCCCATTTGGAACATCTTGAGTGGCGTATAGCCCTGCTTCACCATCTCGGCGGTGACGTCCACAAGGGGCTTGTCCGGGAACGGCGAGACCAGGTCTGCTATGTCCGACCATTGCTGTGCCCACATATTGCCTAGCAGATGCATTGGCAGCGGTCCCTTCTCGGGCACAACTGTATCGCCGTAGTGTTGCCTCAGGCGATAGCGCACATAGCCATGGACCTGTTCATAGAGCGGACGAATTTCGGCAAAGATATCCTCCAGCTGCTTCTCAAAAGTTTCGTCCTCATACTCATCAAGCCAGACCTCAGCGCCAGAAGTAAAGTCTATTGAAGATTGAAGGGGAATTATTAGTAAAGATTACGTGAGAATTGAAGATGAAAGGTTAATCTCTATCTTATATCTGTGTATCTATATATATATATATATCTATGAATTTATATATCTATCTATGTCCATGTATCTATATATCTATATCTATGTGTCTTGTATCTTGTTTCTTGTATCTTGTACTTTGTATCTTGAATCTTTTATCTTGTATCTTGTATCTTGTATTTAAGTGTCTACGTATTTTAGTAGCTTGTTTATATCTAAGTATCTATCATATATGTATCTTGTATCTTTTATCTTATCTACCTTGTACTACATTTTTATCTTGTTTCTTGTAGTCTACCTCTTTGTATCAGTGTACTTTTTACCTCTACATACCATCTATTATCTACATCCTACTTACTGTTCAGTTTGGCCGCTTTCGTATTCAATTCGACGTAACGTTCGAATTGTGGTCGAACCGCTGTGCCGGCCTTTGCATAGAACTGTACCCAATAGTGCTTAAGTTCCTCGGGATCGCGACTCTTGGTAATCACCTCTTCAATCTCTGGCTCAAGCGAGAGATCACATTTGGTGTTATCTTTGTAATCGCACACTTTAACTTTTGCGAAATTGGACTCCATTGAGGAGACTGCCTCCAGGAACTCAGCATAGTCTGCTTCAGGCAGAGCAGCGTATCCCAATTTCGAGAGGGATTTAAATTGGCGTTTGATATCCTCGTTCTGATAGCTGCGCCAATTGAACTTCTGTATATCGACGGATACCTCTTTCATGAATTTGGCCAGTTCGGCTGATACCTCGTTCTTCCTCTTCTCGTTCTCCTCATTGATATTGGAGCCGTAGGCCCAAGAGGCCTCCGTTTCGATATTAGTACGCCTTGCCAGCTCCTTGTTAAGATTCTCCAGATATTCTTTGGCCTGGATTTCCTCCTTGACCAGGGCATGCGTTAGCTGCAAATGAGTGTTGCTCATAATATTGAAAATTTACAACTTGAGCAGTGTTGTTTAACGTACCGAAAGCATAGCCACTAGGGCTACGCATATTAGCTTCATCATTCCAAAATTCTTCGCTGCAATTAGAAAGCACAATTGTTTTCGAATTTAGATCAGGCCATTAATTTATTTGAATTGAACACAACCACCCAGCTGACGTTGATCGTGTCTCTATATTCACACATGTATATATTGTTTCTATCGTTAAATGCGGGGAAGTTGGCAAAGGAAGTGTCTCTCAGCTTAATTGATTAAGATGTCGTTAAATTTTGACCCTGACCTTCTGGCCTACAAGTCAGCCTATATATAGAATGATAATGCTTTTTTTCGCATTACAAAATTACACTCGGCAAAAATATGGCCTATTATTAAGAGTAAATTTAATCTTTATCTTTAAAATATCTTTCAAGTAAAAGTATTGATATGTGACTGACTAGCTAGCGATTTTTCTCATCATAATATCTACATTTTTTTAATTGGGCATTTATTAGAAAACATTTTTGCGCACAGTTGCACAATCATTTATAGTTGGTATAGATAATACCGAATGATTATTGCTAGATAAGCAGCTAATACCTCGCGGCAGTTATAGAGCTTACTATTTGTAGCCGATAAGATTTTCGAACTGATATAGAGAGTTTTGAACGTGTAGCTCATAATACTTGTTCATATAGTGGAAAGTGAGTATATTAGTTTTGGCTACTTTACAGTTAGAAGTTAATGACTTGAGAATCGGAATATTTATACAGGGTGCTGCTAGAAATAGTGGGAAGTAATAAAAAAAAATGGTATTCACATTAGTCTAAATGCAGATACATATATACAATATATTTTATATCTAAGACATAGGTGTTAATTAATTTTTCGCAAATCTCTTTTCTATTTTTTGAACGGGGCATATGAGTATCAATAGATATAGCTTAGTTAAATAAACTTAATGCGGCTTATATATGCAGGCCCTTTAGATGTTGTTGCCCAGCTAGAGATTGAAGCGAAGTTACATATTGTATTAATTATATGTACACATCTATTATAATTATAAATTCAATTCAATTTATCGACCCAAAATTATTATCATACGCCTCTTCGGAGCGTTGAAAATTACAAATATTATATATCTAACAAAATTTGAAAGCCTATCATTAACAAGTTTTATAGCTCAATATTATATTAAATTATATTATCCAATCAACTTATCTGCGCTCTCATACAAATCAAAGTTGATTTACGTACCTTATTTTTCGTGTTCATGATTATATTAATACATATAACAGATGTATAAATTTCTTATTAATGATATATGCATGTATATATATTCATTTTTATTTACATTTGATTTAAAAATATTGATATTAATATAAATTGGAAATGAAATTAAGTTCTCTTTAAAAACCAGTTTAGAAAGCCATTTTATTTATTTGCATAAATAATTGAAGTCGAATTAAGATATATATCGTTTTTAAATGAATATTATTTTTGGGTACATGTGTAATAAGCACAGATAATCAATGATTCAGTCAGAAAAGACATTAATATAGCCAATCAATCAGTCAGTGAATTAATAAACCAATCAGTCATTGGAAGACGCATACAGTCAATCAATCAGTCAATTGAATACATCAATCAGTCATTGGAAACAATCAATCAATAATATATTTATATATTAAAGCAATTAATTAATAATTAATCAGTAAATTTGATATATGTAATATAGCATATGAATCATTCATTAACAACAATCAATCAAGCATATATTTATGTATTTACCTAGCTAATCAATTAGTCAATAAATCGGTCAGTCATACAGAATTATATACATTGCATACAGAATGCTTATCTACCTCGCGCAACGGTCAATTGATTTTACTTGGAAAATTACAAATGTTTACACATTGATGGAACCTCAGATAAAGTTATTTGAAGTGGAGAAATGTAAACGTTAGTTCTTTGCTTTTTACGGCTTTAATCCTCCAGATGATTAGAGAAGAAATGCAATGTATCTGTGAAATATTTCAACGCTATATAAACAGACGCTGATAAGCTCTACAAACTATCGGCTGGGAAAATAAAAATCAACAATAACAACGCCGGTTTATGTAAGTCCCATCAGATCTCGATAAGATTTCTAGATTATGTTAGAAAGTGAAATAGCTCTAGTTATGACGGATCGATTATCTGGATTATACAAATTTATAATGAGCATATACTCTACGTATATATGTATGTATACCTATAAATGTATACTTTGTAACTAACCAAAACGAATGTCGAGTCATTCTAGCGAAACTGTTTAAATTAAAAGCGCAATTTAATAGAGGCCAGTTCATGCCAGAGTAACGATTTTTTCTAGTTCTTGAAATACTGTATTCTTTAGAAAATTAAGAATAGATTTTTTTATAAATATTTAAATAGTCAAGTTTGATTAGATTTATAATTAATGCGATGCATACTATCTGCATATTTTCATATTTTCTTTTATTAATATTATTTTATTAATATTAAATATGTATGTATGTATATGATTTTAACACCATAAATATGCGTAGGTTCCAATATTCCATTCGACTGAATAAGTAAGTTAAATTATAAACAATATAAGCATTTTTATATTTACTACAAATTTAGATTTTTGAAAACATTTGATAGTACTCCGAAACATATTTATATATTTATATTTTAATTAATACAGAAAAAATAATATATTACTAATCGTTTTATTTTTCTTAATCCATCTTTTCACTAAGAAATACTACAAGGTCGGAAGCCAAATGGTAATGCAAAATACAAATCTATTAATCTATAGCTATAAATCCGTAGCTCTATATGTCGGTATGCTTATTAATTTGTTATACATACTTCTTAACTTGATAACTTTCGAGCTAATTCATTTACCTACTTGACTTAAATACTGTGATACAAACTGATTGATCAAATAAACTATATACAATGCATACATACATATAAACATTCACAATTATATATAATAGACTAAACACTTACATTTGATAATTAATGCCGATTATTAACGCCCGATCGCAGACGAACTTGAGCGAGTCGCACACGAATCGAAACTAAAAATGTTTGAATGCCAATGCGTGAGTTTTATACGTAGAATACGAGGTGTGAGAGAGGGTCTTGGTCAGTCGAGAGCGGGGTAATTGCCAGAGGTTCGATGCTCGAGGTAGTTGATCTCGGGTCGATCGTCGCAGCTCGGGCGACATGGAGGCGCTAAGCGAGACGTGACCAGAGCTAATCGCTGCTAGCGTCAGGCGAGTTAGGCTTCAGCTGGCCGATAAAAAGAATATAATAATAAAAGCCGATTCAATATTTATTAGACTTAATGCTTGAAGAGCCGTACCTAAGCTGTTTGCATGCTCATTAAGATGCCTGACACATTTCTCTTTTAATTGGCAGGCAAAAGGAAAAAATACAATGAAAGGTGATAAATTGTGATCGTATAGACGGTAGACGGTAAAAGGTCGCACACTTCTGTGCATAAAAAGCGAAATATTTTACAGAAAAAACGTAGATACACAGATTTTTTACTTCACATTTGTTGAATATCAAAAAAAATTGAACTCACACATTTTGAAAAGCACGCGCCGTCAACAGCTGTTGCTCACGATAATCGATTACAGCCGTGCGCGCAGCCATCGATAACATTTTCACGCGTACTTTTCAGCACTGTGTTAATTGTCGAACATATGGTACAATTACACGTGCGAATAGCTTGAAGAAGCTTAGGCATAAGAGAAGCGTCTTTAGAAGAGGTATGTGAAATAAAAAAGCAAGAAAAAAATTAAAGTCGAACCAGTCAGCCTTGATATATTTTGTTTGCATAGCTCACACAAAAATTGTACGTCGAAACACTTAGTAGTCGAGCTACACAACAAACATTTACACCATCACCACCACAAACCAGCCCAGCAGTGAACCAGTTCGTGAGCTAGAGCGAAACGCACGAGTTTTCTGGCGTGCTTGAACGTGCATGCGCCACTTTGTTGTTCAACAAAGAAGAAAAAGCAACGCAAAACGTGAACTGTGCACAGTTTTAAAACAATATAAAAACTGATAAAGGTAATTAATATAAAGCATTTTGCCACAGTTATCAGCAAGCAATCAACAGCTGGATGTGCTGTAATTGTAACAACAACGCATAATGCGTGAAAGTGTCAGAGAAAATTTCATGAATTGTGGTAAAAGTGAATTTTTTTTGCATAGAAAATGCCAGAGCAGCAGCAGCAACAACAGCCAGCCAGTCGCAGTTTAATTGATTATTCAATACGAAATACATTCACACATATGCGCGAGTGCGTATATATACTTGTGTGTTTGTGTGTCAGCAATTTTACCAATAAAAAACAAGATCATAAAAAATTCATGAAGCTGCAAATTTCTGTGCAAACAAATTCGTCATCAGCAAAAAGAAAAAAAAAAACCCCAAGTTGTGGCGAAAGACGTAGCAGCAAGAAACAGCTGAAAAATTCTCAGCGCTTGTTGCTTTGTTATTGTCGTTTATTGATACACCTGCGTATATGTGTGTGTGCGTGCGTGTGTTGGGTGTGTGCATGTACGTGCGTGCTCATGTGTATTTTTATTTATTTCTCTATTTCCAGTGTCTTACACTTTGACCATGGAGTCAACAATTAGTTCCGGCGGCTCAAATGCATCCAGCGAATGCGCCGTCGACGCTGGCGGCGGCGTTGGCTGTAGAAGTCGCTGCCGCAATTTGGATGCAACGCTCTGCGTGGGCAACAATAACAATGGCTTGCTATCGAATAACGGTAATTCGGCCCTCAGTCAGGAGGTTAAGGATTTATATCGGTAAAATATTTGGCATACCTAAAGCAGCAGGAACATTTTAATTATTTCCATTTTATTTTGTATTTTGTTAGCGCTTTATATACTGTGTCCAAGCAACTGGACGATGCCAAGCGTAATATTCAAAATATTGGACAACTGTTCCATCACGATATCGAAGAAAAACGCGCAAATCTTGTGCAGCTGTGCAAACAAATAATATTTAAGGTAAAATATATAAGACTTATTAAAGAATATGTGGCATAAGGTATTCATGGTATATAAGATATATGCATATATCTCTATCTATAGTCATTTTAGACTTAGATATGTATGTAGATATTAGATATGTATATTGATATAGGCATCTATCCACCATACCTTTATAAATCGAATCTCTATTCGAGCTTTTTATTTAATTCAATCTCATTGCATTCCAGGACTATCAATCGGTGGGAAAAAAGGTGCGCGAGGTGATGTGGCGTCGCGGCTATTATGAGTTTATAGCTTTTGTGAAGAAGCATATGCATAAGCAAGGCGCCGATAAGGAGTGTATGCAGAAACTGGAGCGCTTCCTTTGCGCCGGCATTTTCAATTACAAGCGGCTGTCGGCCAAAATGGAGGAGATCTATGACTTGGACTTGAAATACTTGATTGACTTCTCCATTATAAGCGAAGGCTATATCAGCGATTGTATCAGCGATACGGCAGTCAGCAAAGAGCTGGAACCCTCGCAGGCTGCGGTCGATAAGAGTTTGGAGGCAGTCTCCTTTGCCTTGGATACCATACACTCGTCCCTCTTGAGCCTGGGCGATTTGCATCGCTATTTTCTGGACTTTCGCATCGATAGCCAGCTCAGTTTGAGCATCAGCAAGGAGCAGGTGGCCAAGTATTATCTGGAGGCATTTAAGCTGAACCCAGCCATTGGCATGGCTCAAAATCAACTGGGCACTCTGTATTATGGACAGAATTATGATCTGGACTCGACCTATCACTATTTGTACTCGTTGGTGTGCATCATACCCTTCGAGCTGAGCGAGAACAACCTGAATAAGCTTTTCGCCAAGCACACGGAGTATCTGGAGAAAATGAATCCGGCTAAATTGGAATTTAATATCGAGGATTTCTATGCTCGCTTCTATCTGATTGTCGACATATTCTTCTTCGACAAGGAGGTGCCGGACTTCAATTCCCTTTGCCATTGCGTGCTGATCGACCTGCGCAAGATTCTCTGCGCCCAGCTGCTGCCGGTGCCCGAGCAGAGCATCTTTAAGATCATCTCCATACTGTTCTTCTGCCTGTCCAAGCTGAAGATGATCAATTCACCTAAGGTCTATTCGCTCCACGCCTTCCTCGTGGCCGCCTGCTCCGATCTAATAGACGCCTGCATTGTGAACATTGAGCAAACGATTCTGGCACGCGCCGCAGATAATGAGAGTTTTCAGGCGGAATACGAGAAACGATTCCAGGACTTTGATACGACAGTGCGTAAATCGCGTAATGAATACAAGAACTGGCTGGCCGCCGTGGGTGAGTGTGAGCGCAAGGATAAGAAGCTGCTGGCACGACCACACTCCGCCAAGGACTTCAGCTCCGATTCACGGGATAGCCAACATTCGGCAGATGAGGGCTGCGCCAAGACACAAGAGGCACCCGACACTGACAAACTGGGCGGCACTGAACCCATCTCCACACGGTCCAGCGACGAGGCCAAGGAGAGTGATCTAAAGACCCCGCTCTCCTGCAAGAGCAAGCGTCGTGGCATGCGACTGCGTCGACGTCGTCGTAAAATTGCCCAGTCGGACGATAGTTCGTGCTACGACAGCGAGAGCGACATGGACACCGATTTCTACAGCGACGAGGAGGACTACACAGATCTGAGCTCTAATTTCGATACCGATTTCAGTGACATTGATGCCGCCGAGCATGATGAAGCGCCAGCGGGTGAGTAATAAAAGAAAGTTAACTGTATGAGGCCGGTTCGTAGCGGAGAGAGCAATGTAAGGCTTATAGACTAGGTAGATGAAGATGAAACGACACACAGGCAGATGTAGGGATTAGTGGGCAGGCAAAAAGAGAAAAAAAAATGGAAAACCCGAGAGGAAGGTAGGCGACGAATAGGGGAATAGACAGCTATACATCAAGATAACTTTGGAATGAAATGTTTAGCCATCGCCCATCGAACTGAAGGATGAAGACTTGATTCCTTTTCCATATTAATGCTCTCTGAACCAGATGGAAAAACTAGGCCAGGGGAATAATAAGTGACCTGATCGACATAAAGGTGCAAATATTTGCAGCCAGGTGGACAAATTTGTGAACAAACCAGAAGCCGAAAAATTTAAAAGCCGATAGGAAGACGAAGCAGAGGAATTATCTGCCACACAGAAAGATGACAAAAATGATCAGGCTGATAGAGGAATAACTAACCTGAAGCTCTAAATAGAAACCCGTCCATCCGTCGACAGTCCTCTGCACCTTCCATTGAATTTCCCTATTAATATTCTCTAAATGCCCGCAGCGGACTATGTTAAAAAGGAGCGTACTCCTCGTCAATCTGGCGGTGCGAATGTCTACTCGGACAACGAGGATGTTGTCATCGAGGAGGAGCGTCTTATCTATCCCGATGAAATGGAACGTCGTCCCGTTTCCCAAGAAGTGGACTCCGAGGAGTTGCTGCGCAGCTTCGAAGTGCTGCAATTGAATTTCAAGTGTGCTGAGGACAATCAAACAGCTGCGGCCGATGAGCCGGCAGTTAATGTCGGAGGCGAAACGTGTGCACCTCCTCTGACCATTACCGAGCCGCCGAAGAAACTGGTCTATCGCAACAAGTATACGAAGATCAATCCAAATATCATAATCGATTGTCTGCACAATGAACCAACAATTCGTGCTTTGAAGATGCTCTTCGACTGGCTGCGCATTAATCCAGAGATTCTGATTGGCTGCTATCACTCGAATCCGGAATTTGTGCACAAGATAATGAAACTGCTGAACTACTGCAACATTGATATATTCACTCGGAAAGTCTACTTCGAGCGGGACCTCTTGACTACGAGCAATGTGCGCGAGGCGCTCGTCGATCTGTTCGATGTGCGGGCAAATGTGCCGCTGAGCGAGGACTTTGCCTTCAAGAACTTTGACATATTCCAGAGCACACAGATAACACTTGACTGGGAGACGATCATTCGGGAGCGTGTCACGCCCCAAGAGGAGTCGATATTGCGCATCTTCAAGATGGTTGATTTTGGTTTCTTCATTTGCAAGCAGAAGAAGTTCAATTATCGCTTCTGCGTGAAGACGCGTCGCTTCACCGAGAACCAGAAGAAGAAGCGCGAGGAGAAAAAGGGCGGTGGCTCGCGTCGCCGTGAACGACGCACGGCACCGAAGACAACACGCAAGCGGAACGAGGGACGCACTCGTCGCTATTCGGATCGCAAGAATGGCATCGTGCGCAAGAGCTACACGAGCAACGAGGAGAAGGATACGGTGGAGGAATGCCGCAAGCTGCCGCGCAAGGGCTATCTGCGCAATCGCAATGCAGAGAAGGCCGCCGCCTTGTTGGCCAGCGCCACGGGCACCTCTGTGGCCGGTGGCACCTCCGCCTCAGCGTCGACCACGACAAACAGCGTCATTGAGAAGCTGAATTTGCAGTCGAGCAGCGGCGCCGACGAGGAACGCTCCGAGGCGATGACCAAAAAGTGTGAAATTATGGGCAAACTCTGGCTGCAGAACGAGGTGGAAACCCTGGAGGAGGAGCTGCGCGATAGCACCAGCCATGTGGTCATGTCACCGTTTGTTGTGGTCGATGCCAAAGCTCTGACCGAGTACAATGGCATTGTCAAGTCCTTGGTAAGGACCAAGAAGTGTATTGTGCTGATACCCAATGCGGGTGAGTCGCTTAAATTTATTTAAATTTTAAATTCACAACAAATCAGCTAATGCTTTGTACTTTCATTTCCAGTTTTAAACGAACTGGATGAACTGAAGAAGCGCAGCGAGAATGTGCGTCATGTCATACGCTGGCTGGAGCAGGAGTTCAAGCACGGCAATCGCCATCTGCGCGCACAGCGCGACAATGAAAGCCAGCCGCTTTCACTGCTCAAGATATCACGCAAGATGGGTTAGTCATTTGTTAATCTGAAGCTCAAATTCCAGTACTAATTGCTCGCAATATCCACATATAGATCGCGATGCATCGGTTTTCCTACAGATCGCCCAGTTTTGCAATCACCTGGTGACCAATCATGCCGATCCGCATGTGAGTGAGCTGCAGAAGAACGTGGTCACCTATCTATCCGGGGACAATTTGCACGAGAAGAATCGCCAACAGCAGAACTTTAGCTATACGGGCATTCTTGATTCGATTCCCGTGCGTTATGCACAAATCCAAAGCTTCTATGCCAAGTTCAAGGCTAACAAAAAATGAGTGAGCCGGAGCGGACGCTAGGTGGCAAATGCATGGCAAAAAACAGCAGATGCAAATTAATTAAAATGCAAGGATGTGCATAGCGTGTGTTCACTGTACAACCACAACAAAACGACATGGAGTTCCAAGTTTACGAAATGTTTCTCTCTCAGACGCGGCCCAAGTGGGGGCAACAAAAAAACGGCAAACAAACCAGACCAGCAGAAAAAAATAATATGATAACAAAACGAAAAGTCAATCAAACAAAAAAATCATAAAAAAAATATCCAGCAGCAGCGGCAACGGCAGCGGCTGGTGGTTAGCTTCTTCGTTGATTGTTGTTTGTTGTTTGCAGTTGTTGTTCATCATGTTGTTTCTTTAAAAGTAATTCAAACCAGCAGAAGTAGCAGCAGCAGCAGCAGCATCAGCAGCAGCAGCATCTAGAGCTGCAGCAGCAACAACAACAGCTGCAACAACCATTGCACAATGGGATCCCGTAGCTCAGCAGCGGCAGCATTTTCGTGGAGTTTGCTTGTTGTATTAGACAGAAAACCAGAAAAAATGTTGAATGAAAAAAAAAAAAAAAAATCTAAAAAAATGAGATCAAGAAATCATAAATCGTTCACTTTCAACTCAAACGGCGACGACCCTCAGCTAACCCAAACGGCCAACAATCTTACAAAAATGGAAAAAAAAAAAAAAAATTAAATTAAAAAAAAAAAAAAATTATATTGAAATTGTTCATGATTCAAGTTTAACCCATTCAAGATGATTAAGCAACAGAAAAAAAATTTAAGGACCCCTCCCGAGTTTAGGCCCAAGAAAATGGGGACTTAGGATCTTTGCACGGAGCTTCGTTTCAAATGCAAAGCATCGTATGTAACTCCCTTGATTTAACGTATGATAGATCGCGTTTCTAATTGTGAATTCCCCCTAGTAACGCCCTCCTCCTCCTACTGAAACCCCTCGCCAAACGCAAAAAGCAACTGTATATACATAACAATGTATATATAAATATATTTATGCGTGGCAATGCGTATTTAGTATTTTGAAGCTATGGTCAATCTAGGGTGGCCTTCACTCATGCGCACCGGAACCTTTGTTAGTTTGTTTGAATTCCTCTTCAAGATCACCGTTCCCTCCTCTCTCACAATGGAGTATTCGGTTGACCCCCAAGCCCATCCCAAGTACTATTTATATAGCAAGCATATATAACGAATAATCTTTAAAATTTATAACAAACATAAATTCAATTGTCGGACAAACGTGTGCAAACTACATAGTAAATAAAATATGAGCAAGTATTAAAATCTATTTACTTACACGTATTTCAAATCAATTTCGAATATACTTTAAAATATGTCACGAAATAATGAAAACTATGTATATCTCTGTTTTAAATGAAATAAAGATTCCGACAAGTAAACAACATTTGTTTAATGTTTTTAAGAGTATGAAAAGTGTTATTGCTGTAATTTGAATAATTTAGAATATTCTAATGAGGGCTCTTAAACAAATTATATTTGTAACTGTTGAAAATTGAAAATTTTTTTCTTGCTTAAATAAAATACTAAAAACTTCCATTTTTTCGACAAAAGGTAGTTTTAGTTGCTAAAATATTTTATTTTTAATTGACTCTAATTGATCTAATTTATTACAGCTCTATTTTGGAATTGGTTTGAGATGATATGGTATACTGTTGGAGTTTGCTTTCCAAATATAATATAGAATAATACTGTAGATGGTAGAGTTCTCAAAAATTAACTGCTAAAGTTTAGAAATTGCACCCGTATGATCTGTTATAGCAAGGGTATTTTATAGCTGCGTATATTTTAATCTGAAATTCCCAGCAAGAGCATATCCTGATTGCCCTACGTGGGTTCAATTTATAGAGAGCTGCTTTACTTAACATAAAAACTCAGTTTCGATTCTAGCATATTCACGATTCCACCCAGCAACAATAAATATCATACTTATGTTATACAAAGAAAAGAAATTTAAATTTTTCAATGATTTTTTATATTTTTATTTAATGTTTTTGTTGTTGTGGTTTTTCGGTTATTTTTTATTTTTGTGCCTGTTGCATTTTGCATCCAATTATATTGAGTTTTGTCACGACTTTATGTGTTTTATGTTGTTTGCTTTTTTTTTTTTTTTTTTGTTTGTTTTTAGCATGTGGTACAAATAGCGTACACAATAAAGAGGGGGTGTATACATATATGTATATATATATATATATTATAGAATTTAATAACTATATAATTAGTTTGAAATACTTTCAAGTTTGCTCGCTACATCATTTAGTTGATATATTATATATCATATATAATTTGTCATTTTCGTTCCGATTTCTAATACAATACATTTTTAAGTGGAATTTTGTTATCAAAGTTTTAAAGTTTTCCTTTGGGTTGCGTAAACTACAAGTTACAAGCGTGTCAACCGATTATCAAGCAATGTCAACTTTGTATATATATATATTGAATTTTATTTATGTATAGATATATAGTGTTATAAGTTGTTTTTGGCTTTAGTCTTAGATTCACTATGTTCATACGTATGTATACATATATATATATATATTTTTTTTTATTTTTTATTTCTCATTAATCAGCTATTTTTATGCATATTATATTGAGAATACTCTTGCTCTTTCACATACTCATCCTATTATATTCTTTTAATTAAAAAGCAAATTATATTAATTACTTAAATTGTTGTTTTGCAAACGACATTTGTAAAAAAAAACCTGCACACAGTTTAAAAACAATAATAATGATAATAATAATAATATATAATAATGAATAATTATAATAGTTATAGTAATACGCAAAATAATAAATTAATTAATCAATTAAAAAACTTGAGATTTACAACAAGACTGTACAGAATTTTTGTGCCTATAATTAAGCGTAGTTAATAATCGAAACAAAACTACAACTAATCGTAAATTAAAACGATTTTACCTTTTACATGAATTTAAATTCAACTCTGGCCGAAGGAAAAATAATTAATTCATTTGCACATTTCAATTTTAGTTTAGTTTAAAATAGTAAAACCTAATGCCCGATTATATTTGCTATACACAGAGAGAAATTTACGCACACTTTTAAAACTAATCGCTAAACAGATCAAACATATATTTATGCATTTTACAATTAACACAAAAACAACTTGGATTTTGTTTAGCGTTTGAAATTCAACTATTCTTAATTTTTTGTTTTACGTATTTTTGTTTTTGTTGTTCTTTTTTTTTTTTTAGATAACGCCCGATACGGACTTCTCGTAGGGCGTGCCCAGGGTGTCACGTCGTCGGGGCAAGGTGCCGCTAGCCGTGAGTGGCGCCGATTCGGGACAGCCCAGGCCCACCAGCAGCTCCACCAGCGCCGTCGTATCCTCCACATTGTATTGTGGTGCGGGTATGCCACCATTGGCGGTTGGCGCCGGTGCGGGGGCGGGTGCCGGTGTGCCTGCGGCCAGGGCGGCGGCGGCCTTCATCGACTTGGCCGTGGCCAGGGATTGGGCAGCGCGTGCATACGCCAGGCAGGTGCGACCCTCATGATCCGTGTGCTTGATATTCGCACCGTTCTGTGGGTAGACAAAAGTACGCATGAGTCTTCGATAGCGAGAGCGAGGCGATTCCTCAGCTAACTTACCCAGATGAGCAGCTGGGCGATGGCCAGGTTGCCAATGGCACAGGCCAGCAGCAGAGGCGTGCGAACATCGCGTGCGCTCACATTGGCATTGGTCACCTCCGACTGGCAATTGGCCAGGATCCAGACAATCGACTTGATGTCCGCTCGAATGACCGCTTCGATCAGCTGTTGGCCCGGCGAGGCGGCATTCACATGGTTGCCGCTGCCGAGCGGCGTCAAGAACTCCTTCCCCTCGTATTTGCTGCGTATCCAGCGCTCCTTCTCCTCGTGACCGGCCTGTGAGGTGGGCTTCACACGCTGTCGCGTATTCGCCTCCCACACCGAGTTGGCCAAGCTGTTGCCGATGGCCAGCATAACGCTCAAATGCGGCGCTCTAATGGGATACAAAAAGGGCGTGGCGTAAGTTAATGATTAAATGTGTGTGATTTTTTAAAGTGTATTCTACTTACGGCCAGTCGTCGAGGCCCAGGGAGCGCACCTTGGAGATGTGCGAGCCGAGATTGCGATGGATGCCCGAGCATTCAATGCACATAAGCACGCCCAGATTGAGACTAGCCCATTCGGGATCTGTGTGGGGTGAGTAAAAAGTTTATAGTTAATATATATTTTAAAGTCATTTAATGGCAAAGCTATTGCATGAATGAAATCTTTATATATCTTTAGAATCTTGTCTATCGTCATCATTGTTTATATCGAAATAATTATCGATTGTTCTCTTATATATTCTATAAAAGCTCTTAAGATAACCTATTTATTCCCTCTGAACTCGGATTCCTTTTCTATTAATAAATATACACATATTACTTAGTTTTTTTTTTTCAATATTTCTCTTCCATTGAAATATCATATATCTTTTCAGATATGTTAAGTAAGCAGTCTTACAGCTCGATATATCTCTCTAAATTAGCTCATAGAAAAAGTTGGTTTTCAATAGATTACCTCCACCTCCACCTCTACCTCTACCTCTACCTCTACCTCTACCTCTACCTCTACCTCTACCTCTACCTCTACCTCTACCTCTACCTCTACCTCTACCTCTACCTCTACCTCTACCTCTACCTCTACCTCTACCTCTACCTCTACCTCTGCCTCTACCTCTCTTTCTCAATCTATCGTCTAAATCTAAATTTCTAAATTTCTCCCCCACTTACTTGGCGCTCCACAGTCCACGCAGTGGCCATTGCCCGGCACACGTTGCCGGATCGCCACCATGGCCGCTAACTCCGTGCTGGTCGCCGGTTTCGTTTTGCTGCTCTCGATGCTCTGCAGGCTCTTGAAGATCTCCTGCTCGACGGCCGCCACCCACTCGTCGCGCTCCTCCGAGTTGGCTGCCTCGAAGTGCCATTGCTTGGAGTCGAGCGAGACAATGTAGAACTCGTAGCCATCATTGTCGTCCGCCTCGTTCGCCTTGACGCTGCTGCTCTTCATGCGCCGATGGCGCTTCTTCACATTTGGCGTCTGGGCCTCCAGTTTGCTGGCCGGCGCTTCGCCCGCTATGAAAGTCTGTGAGTTCGAATTGGACATGGCAATGCCCTCGTCGCCGCTCGTCTGCTGTGAACTATTCGATTTCAGAGGCTCCACGCCGCTGGAGCCGCTCACCCCACCCGCTGCTCCTGCGCCCAGCAGCGACAGCTTCTCGCTCAGCTTGCGCTGATTGTCCTTGGCCAGCGTCAGGCAGCCGATGCCCTCGCTGAGCGTGCCCTGCGCCCGCTGCCCGTTTGCCAGCAGGGAGCTGGTCAGCGCGCTGTTCGTGATGATGGACTTGGAGCCGCGCGGCTTCTGGCCGGGCACCTTGACCGTCACATACTGCAGCGGTATCTCCTTGCCGTGCACGTCGTCCATGTAGTCGTGCAGCGAGGGATGGTAGGTCAGTCGCCCATCGTCGCAGAGCGTGACATACTTCTTCTTCCACTCCTTGTTCAAGGACTTGCTGGAACGTTTGTACAGATAGCCCTGCTTGATGGGTATCGAGCGGCCGCTGCCCAGTTCGCTGCTCTTTGGCTCCTTGTCGTTCTTCTTGGAGGACGAGGGTATGAACAGATTCGAGCGCCGTCGACTTTTCCGGCTTGTCGTGGGCGTCGATGTGGGCGTGGGCAAGTCCTTGCCCGGCGGCGGTGCCAAATCCCGTGGATCACGCAGCTGCACCTGGGCACAGTCGCTAGGCAGCGACAGTTGTTGATGCTGCAGATGTTGTTGCTGCTGTTGTTGTTGTTGTTGCTGTTGCTGCTGTTGTTGTTGCTGTTGCGCTGCGCCTGAATTGTACTTGGTTATGTTGTTGTTCTCAGTGGTGGAGCCGCTCGCCTGCAGCGACCAGAGCTTCTGCTCCGCCTGCGCAAAGTCAGCGCTCATGCGCAGCGGCAGTTGCTGCTGCTGCGCCCGCTGCCCGTTGGTGGGCGCCTGGAACGCGGCCAGCCCTAGCCGTGTGCCCTGCGGCGTAGTGGGGCGCGGCGGCTGCATGGCCGCCGGCAGCGGCATGCGCTGCGACAGTATCTTCTGGCAGGCTGCGCGAAAGCGGAAAACATCAATTCAATCATTATCATATTTAATCAAATAATTAACAGCCGTTCGCTACTCACCATCCTGAAAGACGCGCTCCACATTCAGGCCGTAGGTGGCGCAGGTCTCGTAGTAGGAGCAACGCTTCAAATCGCTCGCCAATTTTCTAGCGCGCGTGTCATCGATAACACGTGGATTGCGCTCGCTGATGGCATCTGGAAAGAGAACATTTTGATTAGCGAATGTCAAAAAGTAGTTCAGCTAAAAAACAAATTAAATCTATTCAATAAAACACTTTAGAAATAAATTACAATATTTCGATATTTATCGATACTTCAAAACAGCTGCATTTAAATTGAGAATGTAAGTCGAGAAACTTTTCGTTACATAATTTAACTGCGTTAATACTTAAGACAGCGCTGCATTGGTCAATAGTTTGATTCAGACAGCATAACAGTTCGATAAATCGATCGATATTGTAAAGCTGACTTTGCATTTACGTCAGTTACATCTATAATGAAAATGTATACACATAATTCACATTATTATTTATATAGAGCACAAACTGATCGATTGTAACATGTATCGATATATTGATATAATCAAATGAAAAGACTCTTGGATCTATAGATATTAACTTGAATTTACCAAAAAAAAAAAAGTGCAATTTATTTTAGAAAGTTTAGCGTTCGATATACGATAATCAATTCTCTATGATAAATCAATCATTTCCAACATCATTTCTGGTCTACTTCACAGTGGTTTATAGGTAATTTTCAGTAGTTCTGATTCCCTTATTCGTTTCTACATTAATGTAGAGTTTCTATCGTCTTTGATAGTTTAGCTTTCGATTTTTTATGATCTGCTATAATTTGACTTATCGATAGCCTACTTTTTCGATATGCCACAGTCTACTCTCATGTAGCTGACCCATGATTGATCAATTATGTTAATAGGATTTTCATTATGCATTACGACTAGTAAATATCTCGACCACATTTATCACTAATTATAGCTTAGTTATATAACAATAGCTTACCTTGTGTGCCGACCAATATCATGGGTATGTCCTGTCCGTTGCGAAAGTGCGCCATTTTCGTATAATAATTGTAGACCGTGTTGAAGCTGCCCTCGTTCTCCAGGCTAAACACAAAGATTACCGCATCCACCCAGCCGGCGAACTGCAAGATTCCGGAAAGAAACAGAGAGCAAGAGAAGAGAGAAACATTAAAGCAATGGAATTGAAGGACGAAAACAAAAGCGTGTGTAAAAATATGAAGAAATCACAATTCGCCAAAGTTTTGGACGTGAGTCCTTGACTTTGTGCGCGAAGTAAACAGAAAAAAATAAAAATCAAAATGAAAAACATTGACGGCGTCTGGCGGCGGGACAGAGCACAAAAGGCGGAAGCGCGCCTAACAAAGGACAACAGCGCGGATCAGGGGCAGAGGCAGAGGGGTACAGCGAGGGGCTGAGTGATGAGGGAGCAAGCACACACGCACACTTGAGAAAGTCGCTAATGAAGCACTTGAATCCTTTTGGCAGCAGTCCTTTGCCGTGTGCTAAACTTTCAATGATTTTTGTATGCCTCACACACACACTCACACACACACACACACACACGCACACATATGCAATGGCAGTCGCAGGATAATGAACTCTTACATTGGCTTGTAAACAGGCGCTTTGTGTTCAGTGCGCAGGATTCGTGTGTCCTGCGAAAGCATAAACTATCGATTGTTCACACTCACTTATTTGTTATGCATTTGCACTCACGCACGGAAATGTATTTAAAATTTACTATAAATTATTTATGTGCTCCTATATAAAGTGAAACATCTCTCTGCTGTTTGCCTGTGTCTGTGCCCGGATTCCGTTCACATGGAACTGTCTCGAACGAGCTGGAAAAGCCGCCCGCCCGCAATGCCAGTCGACAAACAACTGGCGTCTTGGTCGACGCGCTCGTTGTCCTGCGGCCTCGTCCTGGCGCATTGTCCTCCTCGCCGGGTGGTTCAGTGGGTGGTTGAGTGCTTGCGTTTTTTATGATTTGTTGTGAAAAGCGTATGCAGGAGGAAACAGGAAAGCAAAGAAAGAAGAGTAGAAAAAAAATGCAGCGGCTACACGGGAAACGCACACAGACACAGACAACTCACACACACACACACTTAGACACACACACTCACTCTCACACACATACACTCCCGGAGACATTCGCTTGACAACAAAACAATTTCAACTGCGCTGGGGTTGGGCTTTCGTTGGGGGCTCGTGCTTGCTCACAGTGCTGCACAAGCAAATAGACACACAACAATGCGCACAACTTTTATCTGGGTTAAGAGCTATTCAGAGTATCTGCTAATCCTGACAAATTCTAAGAACACTTTTATATGCGACACAAGCAAATATGCCTTTAGAGTAAAGGCATTTGCTATATTGACTTTTTTATACAAGTGAAACTATTTAAAGCTCGAAGCTCTATTAGTGAATTGTTGCTAGTATATGAATTTATATTAGGCAATATTTTAAATATTTTTATAGCTGCTTGGAATATCAATATATCATGGATTGAAGCATGTGGCGAATAGGCAAGCAATATAAATTTAGGTAATCAATTATTCTTGCTAGAAAGAGAGAACTCCATCTGTACTTTTCAACAACTCCTTGATTAGAATAATTAATTAAATTTTCAGTCTAGAGTGAATACTAAAATTTATTGACTGAAGCATGATTTATATCCAAGCAATATCATTTTGAGCGCTCAAGCTCAAGAAACTTTTCTCATCACTTCCCTTTCTCTATTACTAAATATTCGTTAAAATCTAGAAACTTTTCTCATCATTTCTCTCGCTCTCTCTATTTCGCTTCTATTACCTTGAACTCGTCTGTTTTGCCTGCCAAAAACAAACTAGAAGGACTGAAAGCATAACATGTCGAATCGACAGCCGTCGCATGCAATATTGTCGTCGCGTATATGGTAATGATATCCTGCTCCATTGCGAAACGAGAATAAAAACAAAATAAAGGAAAAAGAGCGCGACTGAGTGGCGACGCGACGGCATTGACGAATTTCATATCCATTTGCACAATACCCTGTAAATGTGCGAAAAGCTAAAACAAGCTACGTTTTATGGCAGTCAAATATACAAAAAGAAAAAAAAAGTGTAAATTTCTTTTATCTCACATTTGTAGGGTATTGTTTGTCTGCAGCAATCACATCATTTAACACTTGTGCTTGTCTGGGAGGGTGGCTGGCTGCTAGGGGGTTGCTCTCACATAGAGGGTTTTTTTCCCGTAGAAATATGGTTTATTATGTTGCATAAAGATGCGAATGACAGAAGTTAGTCAAGAAATGGACATTAAATTAGTTAAATTGCGGGAGAGAAACGTTTTTGTGCGACCAACTGAGAAAAAAGAGAGGGTGTTGGAGATAGACGGACAAGGTGAGAGAGAGAGAGAGAGAGAGAGAGAGAGAGAGAAAGTTTGAAAGACAGCTCGATTAAGCAGCCATAACAGACAGTTTGACAAGCGCTGCTAGGAAATGATTATGCAATTTGAATCGTATGAGCAGAGAGAGAGAGAGAGAAAGAGCGAAGAGATTGCTTTATAAAGTGCTGCTCAAACTGCTGAAGGACTGTCAAAGCTTCAGAGAGAGAAAGAGATATAGATAGTGAGAAAGAGAGAGTGAGAGTGAAAGCTTGATATATAAAAAGAGAGTCTGATAAGCTAACCAAAACAAACAGTTTGAGATGCATAGTATTTAAGAATCTACTGTATGCAACGCTGCTCAAACTATTGAATGGCTGTCAAGCTGTATTAGATAGAGAGAGACAGCGAGAAATCTAGCAAGACCAACCTTAATAAACAGTTTAGCATGCATTGCCCAGCAATAAATATGCCCTGCAACTCAAACTGTTTAATTACTGTCAAACTGTTTCTACGTTAAAACTTTATCAAGATCTAAAATAAATGTAATTATAGAAAATATTGATCTAAAATGCAGCTTAAACCTCTCACACAGCCGTCAAGCTGAATATATATTTTTTATTGAAAATATGGGTCAATCATACGCTTGACTTGCGTATATTAACAACACATAATTACAGTGGAGATACAAAAAAAAAAAAGTGAAAATAGAAATTGGAATTTAAATAAAATTCGCTAAGCCCTACAAATAGTCAATTGCTAAGCCCTTGGATATAGACGAGGTATTATGCGATTTTTAGGGTCACGTCGCGTGGCAGGCACATTTTTTTCTCCATACGATGATCAACCCCTACAATCTCATAATAAATACCCACCGCAAATAAAAAAAAAAAAAGTCTGCTCAAAAGCGAAAGCAGCTTAAAAATTATAATCCACACTTTCACCCTTTAAGCTGGAGGGTTTCATAGAGGGTTTTTCTTCTCTCTCTGCATCCTCTTCCTCTTCTCGCTGTAAGCGGGGGGCATTTCGCTTGTCAAACAAACATGCGTCGATACAGAAAATATTTTTTGCAAATATGCGAATATCCCGAATGCGAATGGCAAGGAAAGAACAAAAGCTTCTCAAGCTGCGAATCAATGAGTCAAACAAAAAATTGAATTGTGCTGCGGGAATACGAAATGTTGCATAGAAATGTGAATATGGCACGATATAGGGGCGGGCCTACGCTATTTGCTCGAAGGCTTGCCAGCGACTGCAATCGTGGCACAGTTTATCAACTTTAACCTTTGCGACAGCCCCAATGCGATGATATTGGACAGTTGCCGCATCACGTAAACTTCTAACGTGCAAAAAGCATGGGAGCCCTTGGCTAAGGCCCAAACAGCCAAACAAAAAGTGTCGCAATAAGGCAAGAAATTTGTAGTCTCTGATGGGCCGACTAAGAGATGTCCTGTGTTCGGACTGCATTTTGTGGGATCTAATTTTTTTTGAGAACAATCTAAAGGTTTTAGTTCTTAACGAATTTTTAGTTTTTTGTTTTTGTTTTTTTTTTTAGTATAGTTGTTTAGTTTTAGTTTAGTTTAGACAGAGATACATTTCTACTCTGTATGTGGCTTATTTCCTGCTTAAGTAACTTTTTATTTCTCTGGGAATAATTAAGTCAATCTTGGGTTTTGGATTTTTGTTGCCTTTGCTTTCAAACACGTTTTTTATACATTATTCACTATTTATTTATTTATTTTCTTTAAGCTAGAAATCTTAGCAATTTATTTGCATTTTTATTCTGGTATTTTCCTTATATTATCAATTTAGATTTTGCGTATTAAAACTTCAGTTTCTTTATGAAAAATTGTTGAATTTAAAAGTATATTATAATAACTGAGATTTTCATAGATCATAAAACTGATCTACAGTATGTGTATATATGTAGTTCTATGACACTTTCACCATACGTTTCCTGCCTAGGGTATTTAAAGGCTCACTGAGAGCCAAAATGTTGCAACAGCAGTTGGCCCCAGGCCAAGATAATAGCCACCGTTCCCCCATCTTCCCGCCCAGCGACCAACAGGCTACGATTGTTGCTTGCCAAAGGTCGAAGTTCGATTGAGTGAGTCACAGGCAGAGCAAAAAAATAAAATAAAAAGGCCTTCTGAAGAGCCACTAGAGAAGAGTTTTGAGTCGGGCGAGACGACGGGACGACGGGGCACGGCGGGCAGACAGCT
This sequence comes from Drosophila mojavensis, assembly GCF_018153725.1. NCBI lineage: Eukaryota > Metazoa > Arthropoda > Insecta > Diptera > Drosophilidae > Drosophila > Drosophila mojavensis. The sequence continues at coordinate 10,493,212 of NW_025318858.1, forward strand.
CAAGTTTTTGCCATTGAATGTGAAAGCTGACAAAGAAGTCGGAAAATTTTGCAAGAGGCGAGAAAAGAACTTGATAATTGGCAAAAACTACGACAGAAACTACGACTGCAGTGGATTTGACTTGACCAGTTGGAAAACTTGTCAGCCCTCTATATACCCTATATGTGAGGTATAAATCACATTAAATTTATGACTGTTCTGTTTTGTTGCAGTGTAGCAAACAACCTGCTAAGCACTGGCAAACGAGCTGAGCTACTCGACAAAACTAGAAAAGTTTTGCCCCCATCTGACCTCAATTCAAATATTTACAAGATGATAAGGGCTAAATTTGTTAGTAGCAAAAACTTTTCTTCCCTCCCCCACTTGAAGGTGGAAACCACCCCCGAATACTCAGACAGAAGACCCCCCAGGCCCCTCTCCCACCAAAGAGAACTGCCATATATCATCTAGGAACATTTTCATGCATAAAGTATGTTAGATGATGATGTTCCTGATGTTCTTCCACCTACCTGCATTTCAGGTGCGCCGCCCTCATCACGTATGAGCAGCAAATAGCTTTGGCCATCGATGAAGACCTCCTTCTTGAAGCGACCGCCCTCCGGCGACTCCTCCTGCATATAGGAGCCGGTCAGATAACGATGCACCAGCGCCGATTTGCCCGAATTCAGAGAGCCGACAATGCCCAGCCGCAAATCGGGCACCGAACGCGATATCGTCCATTCCTGGCTGTTCACAAAGGAATCTGTTGAGACAAAAATCAAAAACCAAATAATCATTAGTAAGAAAATGTTTGCTGTTTGACGGTAAACTAGTTCGACACGACGTAATTAGCGTGAAACTCGTTTGCAGCTCGTGACATCTTTTTGACCTACATGCAAAAGGCGGCCAAAAGCGTTTTTTTTTTCCTTTCGTTTCTCATTAGTGATTCTTCTTATGCAAATGCCAGGACTATAGACCTCTATATATAACTATACATATATATCATGTGTGTACCTATGTTTTGATTGACAGCTTTCAAGGCAAGAAGAGGAAGAAACTGTGTATACCTTGCAGCTACTTTTCAGACATTTTCGGCAATTGTTCGCTTGGTGCGCCTCTCTGAGGGGTGCTGAACTGGGGGGGGAACTGCTCTTATTGTCAGTTGCTTGAACACTTTTTTGATTTAAATTAGCTCTCGGCTATGTCTCACAATCAAAATTTAAGATCTGGTAGCCGGCTGGCTCAGGTTTTTATAAGAAAAAGCTTTCAAGGTCAGCGGCAACTGTTGCCAGGCAATCGAACAGCAGCTTTCAGCACACTTGATGCGCTTGAGCTTTAATTAGCTGCAGTGAGAGTTGAGTTGAGCTTTTCACAGGCTGTCCAGGTATTTGCGAGCTTTTGCGTAAATCAAGCTGCACTGCCCACTACTGCAAAAGCTTTTCGCATACATGAGTCGTGTCTGTGTGAAAGCTCTTCTCTTAGCTCGATCACAACACTTCTGACCGTTTAAGCCAAGCAAATTAAATGCAACCATAAAACTGCCAAATACTCGTAAATCTTGGTAAAGCCCACAGCATTAGCATCCACGAGTGCCACGATCAATTTCACAAACCTCGCTGTTTAGGGGCTGAAAAGTGTTGTACGCATTTTCGAAGGAGTGACAATGGAAGTGCTGATCCTTGTGAGCTGCCTTGACCAGTTGATTTACTGGCCAGCAAGGACACGTGAAAATTGCTCTATTATGAGTTGTTAAGAGCTGGCTGAGTAAACACTGAAGGGTGCTCTGAGAAGACATGGATATAGATGGATGGCTGGTTAGATGGATGGACGACAGAAACTTGTTTGCTTGCTTGTTAAACGAACGAAAGGACAAAAATCTGTGACACAGTGTGTACACGCTAACAAGTTCAACTGGTTTGAGCCGCTCCTCGCCTTGACCATAGCGCAAAATTACAAATTAAAACGAAATAAATATGCCTTTTGTTGTACAAAGAAACCCAAAAAAATGAAGAAAATAGCTGAGAGACATACAACAACAAAGTGCTTTGTGAAACTGATATGCCTCATACAGACCAGGGAAAGGAAAAAAAATTAGCGCGGTTTTGCAATTTGCATGGCCATAAAATGAAATGAAATGAAATGAAATAAAATGAAATGATATCAAATCAAATATGGCGGTAACTGGTTCTAAGCGAAACCTAATTAATGGCTGCGATCAGAGTCGAAAGGCGCCTAAAGCCGAAACTAACAGAAGAAGAAGAAGATGAAGAAGAGGAAGTAAAAGAGATAAAACAATGTGAACATTACAAATGCGTCTTTAAGTTTGACTAATGATGTCAAATGTCTCGAAGATAGATCGCCGATCGGCTTAGGCGTAAAGTTCAAACCGAGGTGTAAAGATAAGCGGCAAGCGAGGCAAACTCCCCTCGCAAGTTCCCATTTCTCATTTCACATTACACAGTACACATTTTCCATTTCCCAGTCTTGCTCGGCCAGCACACTGATCCTAACTGATCGTAACTCAAACTCATGTCAAATGTCGCCATCGTTGTCAAAATGCCCAAGCTAATTACGTATGCAAACGAGCCACGACAAACCCGACCCAAAGACACACATTTTCATTTCTCATTCGTTTTCTTCGTTTTTCTCGACTCGAGAGATTTTCATTTTGCGTTTCGAGTCCCTAGAGAAAGGGTTGAGAGTTTGTTTGTTTGTTTACTATTTACAATACACAGCCCATTTCAGGGATTTGCCTGCTGATGTGGGTTAAGCATTTTAATTAGCTCACAGTTCAGTATGATAAGAAAATTCTTGTATAAAAATATTTGAAATTGTTATGCAACTGTTATCATTGACCCCGCCCTGACCTCGAAAAGTACTAAAAGAGTCTTTCTCTCTGTCTTTTATTACGGACAGCTGTAAGAACTGCGCGTCTTTATCAACTCTTGAAGCGTGCCATCACAATAAAATATATCAGAGGCGCCCACCAAGGATCTCTTTCGAATTCAGTTTTCATTTTTCTTGAGGAATGCCATAAATTTTATTTGACCATTTAGTGGTTTTACGGTAGCTCAACTATCAACACACACACCTCAACAAATGCAGCTTGAGTTGACGTAAGCTATAAAACGATCTTAAGTAACTCGGTTATGACTGCAGTCAAGTCAAGGAAATTTGAGCTGTGTGCTCAGACTGTGTAAATAACGCGTTGTATGCTGTAAGCTAGACAAGATAAAGATAGTTAGAAAACGAATACGAAAATAATATGAGGGATATAAACTCTTTGAGCATTAAAGTACGACGTCAACTGGACAGCTGGGCAGCTGTAATTGAGATAAGTTAACTAGGATAGCAAATGATATCTATATATATATTTTTTTCTAAATAGAACATTAAAATAGTCTATTTCACCTTCCTCAACCAATTCATTCGGCAGCCTTGACTGACTGGTCCGTAGCTCATTAGCGAATTCCAAATGCATTTGCATTAATTAAAAAATTAGTGACCTACAAAATTACAAAAATTTTGCCATGCCATGAATTTCAATGATCTATGGAAATAGTTCATGCATGTTATGATAGGTTTTCGGGAATTTTTCTTTCTTTTCGAGCAAATAATGGCCTTTTAATAATACGCTAAACCATAAGCTATGGCAAATTTACTTTGGTCTACGCATTCCGGTATGGACTCATAGGAGCATAAATCATATGCGGTATTTGCATGAGCCTACGATAATATTTAGGTAGGCTGGCTGTGTGGACAGTGTGGACCGAGTGGACCTAGTCCAAGCATGGCAATAAATCAGGTCAGGAAGCGACGACTGCTGTTGGGATTTTCGTAAGATGCACAGCTGCTCCAAAATCTGATTTACTTTCTTTGTATTAAGACAGAGATAGAGATTGAGATTGAGATTGAGAGAGGGAGAGACAGATACGCACACACACACACACCTTTCAGAGATCAGTGAAAAAGATCAACGAAACTGGTGGCAAAAGCAAGCAAAAATTGGTTGTTGAAAGAGGATTTCATTGCATGCACGCCCAGCAGCAGCAGCAGCAGGAGCAGCAGTAGGCGAGACAATGGCAAAGGAAATTAGCCAAAGCCTAGCAGAACAAGGAAGAAAGGAGCAAAGGGCGATCGCACAAACAAGATTAAAGCGGGCCACAGCAAAACTGTAGCTGAAAGAGAGTCGAAAAGAAAGGCGAAAAGGTAAATCAAATAGCAACTGCTCGCCTTCTTAACAGAGCCGACTGCGAATGTTAAGTTAACAGAGCAAAGTGAGGGAATTCAATTGGCTGCGTAGTATGGGCCTAATATAATAGATTTTGCTAGGTTGAAGGCTCTAATAAAAAAATAAACAAAAATATATAATATATTAACTCATTAATAATATCTGATCAGTCAAGTTATAACATTTAGTCAGTTTTCTGCTGCTTAAACTTTCTCCTCTCTTTTTTCTTATATAGTATTCTATTAAACAGGTAAACCCATTCATTTATTTATTTATTTTTTTTTTTTGCCAGCTCTTTAGACGCTACATGACAAACAACTCTATTAGGCCTCGACTTGTCAAAAACATTTAGCTATAATTACAATAAAGAGACTTTGCGCTAGGCGTAGCTCGGCCAACTGTTGTCTGCTTATTGGTAAAAGTTCTGTCGCACGAACGGGGCTGGCGACACTTCTTTTAAGGCATGGTCACGCAATGTGCTCACAGCGTGCTACCTCCGGCAGATACGTCACACGTCACGTGCAGGAATTTCATATTTGAATATTATAATAGTATATACATACATATATGTGAGTGAGTGCTATGACTTCATCGCCAAATAATTCACATGATGTACGAAACATATATAAATGTTTGTATATATTTATATATATGCAGTACATTATTCCACATAGAAATATACGCATCATTAGCAAAAATAAAATAATGAGAATACAAACAAATAGTCTGAATGGAATATAGTTTTTTTTAGCAAGCTGCGGGGGTGAATAACATGTGTTTGGCATTTTCATAAAATTGCTGAGCAAGCGAAGGCAACAGTCGACGCAGAGACGCCAATTGCTTCTAATTTACTGTGCACACACACGCACACACACAGGCACTCACACACATTCGTCGAGTTGAAGGTCGCGTTAAGTGGTTAAAGATCCTCACGCTTGAACCCTAACACAGACCACGCCCTCTCTCAAGTGAGGCTGCCGAGAGAAGGGGTTAAATCTTAAGATGCGCTGTCATTGGTGCAGCGCAAGATTTACGAGCTCAGGTAAAAGACGCACATATATATGTATATACACACATACATATGTATATATTTGTATATAAAGCCAAAATTTATGCATAGAACTTGAAGGTCATTAAGCGCACTCCATTTTTGGCAACTGGAATCGTTAACATAGAAGACAACCAAAAACTACTCAAAACACGACGAAAAAAACATAAATAAATGCGCATTAAATATTTCGCTTTGTGTTTTCTGGTTCCTTTATCAGTCAACGCTGTTTTCCAATTCTTTTCGTGTGTGGGGATCGCAGCTCATTTATCATTAAACTCGAGCGATACAGAAAATAAAATATGAATTGCGAAACACTCGCCTACAAAGGCGGAAATGTGGCATGCGAGAGACTAGCAAATACCCTGTAGAGATATATGGACGAGAGTGAGAGATTTTTGGCTGAATAGTCTATGGATACTAGATAGATATTTTATATAAATGTATAGATAGTATATATGAGAGATAGACATATAGGAGATACAGATTTATATATTATATACTAGTATGTTTAAAATATTTTGTTAGAAATTCCCATACGCATTCACGAGGGAAAAACAGAGAGTATATTGGAAAAAAAGAGAAAGAAAGTTTCCTTTCATGTAATTTATTATAAAAGTTTGTAGCATTTGATATTAAAAAAGCCGAAGAAGAATAAACAATTATATGGCAAATTTATTATTGTTTTTTATCTAGGATTAATTTCATACTTGTCTAACATATCGCCTAACTCACTTCTCCTCCCACAAACACCCATCCACACTTTTACAATGTCAGCAGGGTATACAACAGAAACTGACTTATAAGCTGTCAAGACTTTTGCCTATCAGCACTTAAAGTCAAATTTGTGTTAGCGGGCGGCGTTTTCTTATCAAGCCTATGTAAAAGCCCGTAACTTTTACTGCTCTACTTCCTCACCCTCTCTCTCTCTCTCTCTCAGTCAGCCCATCTCTCTCCCTCTCATTTACCTTTCAATTAGTAAATTGTTGCAGCACTTCAAAATAATGGCACGCAAATGTAACGACAGCGCGATAAAAATAAAAATCATTTTTAATTTACGTAAGTAAAAGTGAACAACAAACGAAACGAAAACTTTTTCAGCAAACTCAATAATTTCTTTATTCATAGTTTTATAGCTTTTTCAACAGAAATTTCGATTCGGTAAAAGTCGCTGCATATAATCTAATCGCAAATGAATTTTTGTTGGGGAATGTAATCTATGAGGGATTTCGGGCTAAGGCAATGACCAGACCTTGCTCAATAGGCAAAGAGAATTCTACAGACGATTAAATGTCAAATTTATGACACAGATCATTTTACAATGAGCCCGAAATAAATATACAATTTCTACCTATTTTACCTATTTTTTTTTTATGCATTTCAGTTCTTCTGTTTTCTGACTTTCTCCCAAGTTGGAAAAAAAGAACGAGAGTCAATCAAAAAAAAAAAAAGTAATAATAAGAAGAGGAAGACACAAGTCCTGGTGGTTGATATTCCCAGTAGCATCTCTCCCGTAGCTGAACTCTATTAAATATGACATGTTTATGAAGTGCCAGCTGTCTGACTGCAAAACGCACAGCGAAAATGGTAGAAAAAGTGCTGCGATTGCAAAGGTTTTTCACTTCACTTTCTTTGAGTTAACTGTTAACTGCACGTGTGTGTGTTTGTGTGTGTCTTTCATAAAAATTTCCTAGGATACGATCGCACGCGTCTCAGGCAGCTGCCCCTGTCTGCAGCCATAGCCAAATGGCAAACGTATTTATGTTTCATATATATTTTATGATCATCATCTTTTGATTGTTTCGTGTGGTTATCCAACGACCACATATATATAGTTTGTTTTTATTACCATTTCGGATTATAATGATCGCCAGTTGATATACGTTTAATTTGCTTAGATGATAAGTTTCTCGTTAAAATGAAATTTTCTTTATTATCTCATATATTGCATTTTATTATAATATTATTATTATATAGTATAAATATTTAAGGATTTATTTGTGTTAATAGAACTTTAAGCAGCTTAGCTAGATTTTTTTATTGGATGTGTGGCAATGATCTACCTAACTTAACTCTATTGATCTATTGATCTATTGAATATTTTAGTACATCTTTTCTAGTTCATACCAAGAATCAAAGTGTCTGTTTCTTTATACAAATTTTTTATCGTTGATATTTTTCTGATTTAGGGAAATTTCCTGTCCATTATAATCATCATATATTGTAATCATTTTCCATATTTTCTATATATATATATCCTGTCCATTATAATCATCATATATTGTAATCATTTTCCATATTTTCTATATATCAAATTAGTTTATAATTTCTTCAGCTTCTTCATCTTCACTTTGCAAGCTATAAATTTGTTTCAATTAATCGATTTACATGGTCAGCGACTAATTAAAGTGCGTCTTGTCTGGAACAGCTGTATAAGGAAGGATCATAGAAACTGACCAGCTGACTATTTTCCTTTAGCCCTGCTGCTTTCTTCGTCTAGCAAGCGCAACAAATCTGTAAATTGCTTACTTTTACTTTTGCCCGCAGCGGGACTCTACACCTCTCCCTTCCTCCCTTTCTCTATGTCTGACACATTCTCTCTGTTGTCAGATCTAACTGGGCATTTGGTCCAGTCGCTCGACTGACCTTTTCTATAGAAATCGTAGCGCCTCGTTTACATCTTTTGATTTTACTTCATTTCTTTCTTCTTCTCTTTCCTTTTTGCACAAAATTATGAGGCCCATTGTTTTGCGCCTCGTCCATTACATTCTTATTTATGGGCCTGGACCGAGGTCGCACCAGGGGCTGACTAGCTCCATAAAGAGCGTCTTGTTAGTTAGGCCAAAAACCAAAAGCAAAGCAAAAACGGAAAATGATTGTCAGTTATCTCTCAAGATTGAATTAAATTAGCTGTACATATAGAGGCTCAGCCTCTGGCTTTTGGCTAACTTGTCTTGCAGAGTCGGCTCCATCTGAAATCTCGTCACAGATTTTCGTATTTCGTGTTTCGGTTCATTGACTTACTGCCCATTACAGTCATGAGATGCTGACGCTGTTGCTGATGCTGTTGTTGTTGTTGTTGTTGTTTTGGAGGCACCTACGAGGCAGTAAGTAACTGCTATCAGTCATACGCCAATACATGTCTCGCTGCCGGCCTATTGAATTACACTGGCCAACAAAGCGCCAGAGCTAAACTTGAGCCGAGGCCATTAAAGATCACTTATGAGTGGGAGCTGCTGGCACGAGCAGCTGCCAGTTGTATGGAGCAATTTATGATCATTATTGGGGTAGGCTGAGGTCTGGAATATTTGCTCATTAGCTTTATTTATTTCTCAAGTTCTAGTTCAATTTCATATATGGATGCTATAGAGTATTAAACAGTAAATACTAATGATATTCAGCATATGTTCGTATTATTGTAATGTAGCTCTTAAGCTTAACTCAATTTGTTTTTGTTTTTATATGGATGCTATACTAAAATATTATACAATATATATTTAAATTAAATATTCTTAGAAGTTCCTAATTTTCTGCATATTTTCCAATTATTATTGTGCACTTCTAAGGCAAAGTTATTCATGTACAATTAATATAGTACATATATTAAAGCACTTATATTAAAAATTTTTAAAGTTCTTTAAAGTCCAGTAGATTTTTTATACATCGTACATATTAAATATTTATATAGTTTTTCTTGACTCTCTTTTCTTAATGTTGCTTTTTAGCAAACATTCTCAATATTTTTATTCATCTCTGAAGTTCGACTCCGCTTCATATAATTATAAAAAAAAGTAGGCACTTAAAGTAAGGATTTCTAGAATTTTATTTTATGATTTTTCTATGACCAACTTAATTTATTGTTATAACTCCAAGATCATGAGTGTGTTTTTAAAGCCAAGCACTTAAGATAACCAATTGATAGTTGATACGCTCATTAGCAGGCCCGCAGGACAGTGTACATTTCACACAAACAATCGTACATACACACAGGTATGACAGCCCACCGAAAATGCGGCAGAAAACAACCGCAACAACCACTTGAACCGGTTGTGTTGTAAGATTCATGTAAGTTCCAGAGAAGAGAATCAGTTGAGTGTGACTGAACCTTAGCCAATACAAGCACACTCATATACCACACATACATATATATTCTATATAGCCTTTGGCTTAAGCATTGCTTAACTTAATGATCAAACTCTTTATGGTTAACAGCCTTGCATAGAATTTTATTAGCAGAGCAGCGCCGAGCCGAGCCGAGTCGAGCCGAGCTCCAGTGTCATATTTGAATTACAATGCGAGAATTGAATGGAACCTAAATAATAACTTCCGCTGGCTAGGGCTCTAACCATATACAGACCGAAAGCAAGAGAGAGAGTGAGTGAGAGCGCAACAGAGGAGATTCGTTCAATTGGGGAATACGAAAACAAAAGCGCTCGCTGACCAAGGGCTGAGCCGGGCACCCGATATGGGCAACAAGTGACCAGAAAACCTATTCACGATTCAACTTTGATCGCTTTGTGCATGCCGATAGGCAATACAAAGCCAACAAATATATTTTAATATTAGAAAGAGGAAAAAAAAAACTACAGGCTTATTTGGTTAGAATAGGCCGGAGTGCCAGTGATGGCCTTTGGTGGTTGTTTTTTTTTTTTTTTTTTCTACTATTTTTTCATTGCTCTTTCCCCGTCGAAACTTCAAAACAAGTGTCCACCAAAGTTGGCAACGGAAACGGCGCTTGAAACGTGTCGTCGCTGTGTGTCAACTCATTTGCATATAGATACTCAATTTTCCCTATTTTCCCTAAGCGATTTTCCTATTACAGTTAGTTATAGAGGGTGAGCCTGGGATAGCTTTGCATTAAACATGCAGATAGATTTTTGGACAGGTCTGTTTTGGGTACGTCTTCAAATGATTTAATTGAAAATATACGCAAAATGCTCTTTTTTTTTCAACAAAAATTTCAATATTAAAGATGCAGATGAGAAATACCATTTCCTGGGAAAATTCTTAGACGATTTTTCGTTACAGTTGAGAGCACAGCTTAGCATATGTTATGAGAGAGCTATTGCCATAAAAATGGTTGACTAATTGTCTTTAAATTAGTTAAGAGTGTTGTTTGGAATGGCTTTGGGAAAAAGATCGACAAATTTAACTTGATTTAGCTATGGATTTTCCCATAAGGCAAGAAAGTCAAGCAACAGTGCGCACACCTCTTAAACGTACTCAAAGAAATATGAAAAAAAAAAAATATAATAATAATAATATTAAAAAAAATAATAATAATAATAGTATATAAATAAAAAATTAAATAATAATAATAATAAATAAAAAATAAAATATATATGAAAGTAAATAATAATAAACAAAAATACTGAAAATTGTAGAAAATTTCTACTCTAAGTCTTATCTAGAGCTAGACTACTTTGGAAGAACAACTAGGTCTTTCAACAGCTGTAAATGAAGAAATTTTCGTGAAAACTAGAACAGCTGAAATCGATCTAATCATATGCAAACAAACCCCATATCAAGTGTTTGAAATGCTATCATATATCATATTTCTAGTAACAATAACAATAATAATATTGCTTAGGCCAAGCCCAAAGCGTAACAATTATGACTTGCATGACCTCAATGCAGCGACGGCTACGCTGATAAAGACGTTAATATATATTGGTCAACTGCCTATTACAAATTATCATAGCTGGCCAAGGGAAAGATCAGAAGAGACTTCATTAATTACACGCTAGCAAGGAGAAAGGTAAGAAGAATAAAAAAAAAACTATAGATAATTACAGACAAACGTAGATCAAAAGGTGCATTTAGCGCAGGGGCGCGTGCGCTGCATAAGTTGAAAATAAATATAAACGCCTAGAGATATATATTTATCATATATAGTATGTATAGACCTATATTTAGTTGCATATAGAGAAACATATTTAGCACCATTTGTCGCATCGAACTGCACACATATTTGGTATCAACTATGGAGAGAATCGAGCTGCTCATTTGTCTCTTGGCCGTGAAGTCTTGCATGATTAATGATCGATGTTAAATGAGATCGATACAGTCGCTGCCATCAGTGGTTGGACGCGTGTCTGTTGAGCCATAGACTAACTTGATTCTAGCTTCACGAAGCATGACTCAAGCCGCCGAGGCTGTGCCCAAAAGCGAAAACTCAAATACAGTGCGCCTTAAAAGGCAAGCGTCAGGCCGGGTCTTTAGTGGGCGTTGCTTTAATTGACGTGGGCTGCACATTAATTCGGAGCTCAAGCCACAGCCTCAGACAAATTTTAGGCAGTTCTATAATAATAATTAATTAAGGGCAAGCAAGTTGTGAACTTTTGGAGGTCAGTGTGCGTGGGTTGCTAAAGCCTGAGTTATGTCGAGAATGCAACTAAATTAATTTGAATTAGTAAGTAAAATTTGTAGTCGCAGTTAAGGCAATTATAATGACATTATCAACAGGAAATAGAAAATTCACAGATTTCACTTTTTGCTCAAAACTTTTCCCAGCATTCGCAGTCGAGTGAAACTTTTGTCAGTACTTGAGCAAAAGTTCAGCATTTGATGCCATGATCTCATGTAGTACAATGCTAATGCTGTTGATGATGATGAACACGATGATGTTGTTAGTTGTTGCTATATGAACCCATGATCTGCACAACCAGCGCGCTACTCTTATATCTCAGATGTATACATATATACATATATATCTAGACGTAGACAACCCGTTTCTGTCTAATATGTATAAACAATTGCGTATTATTTTAATTACTTTATGGCAAATGCTCTCGCAAAATGTGTTAAAAATCTTAATTTGTTGTTGCTGCTTAAGCGAAAAAAAAAAAACACAATCCAAAAATTAGATTCTTAGCAACAAAAATAAATAAACGAAAAAGACATAAAGAAACGTGTTTGAATCAACAACAACAACAAGAACAATTAAAGTCTCGCTAGCTTTTAGTATTATCAACAGACGTAGATCACATCAGCTTCAGATTCCCATTTCCATTCGCATTTCCATAACAGAACGTCAGCGAAGCGTCAAGGTCTTCGAAAAGTCAAACGAATAGCCGCAGGAAATTGGAGCACATTACGTATATATATTTATATAGAAGAAACCAGATAAAACCCATATACACTATATATAATATTTGCTCAAAACTTTACAGATTTCAGGAAGGGTGCTAAGACTTATCAGCGGAGCATTACTTTTTTTTATAATATTTATATTTAATTAACAATTTGCAAGTGAATGAACGCAAATACTGGAATATAATAAATAAACAAGAAGAAGAAGCGGCAGCAACAACAGAGGCTTATCTTATCTAATTGACGCCTTATGGGGCCACTGCAAATGGAAAGGGGATCTATTATAATAGATGACATAGGTTTATATATAGAAATTGCAATACTATAGCAAAAAAAAAAAAAAAAATAAAATCGAAAGATTTCTATATACATATATTCGATGTGAGTTGGGGTCACTTTGAATATACATTGTCGAGTTGCTAGGGAAAAATATTGGATTATTGCAATTTCAGTGGTTAATAAGTATAAATAGCAGTAGTTTATTCTTTATATATATATTAGACTAAATCTGATGAAATTATTAGAAATTGTGAGTAAATCATAAAAAGTGCAAACATAAAGAAAGAAAGTTTGTATAGAAATACTACATATCATACGAATTGATTTTTTTTTTTTTAATTATACATATATACTAATTATATATGCTATAAATTTCCAATGAAATCAAAATTTGTATAAGCAATTTTATATCTGTATCGTCATACTATATATTTCCATATAAATGAAATTGAAAGCGATTTTAGCATTTGAAAGTTTTGCTGTATAGGAATTGATCTGTTTTAATGAACCGAATCGAAACTAAAATTATTGCAAAAGGAAAATTTGCATTAATAAAGCAAAACTCTCTGCTTAAATTAAATATGATTCGCGATTTCAAAATATATCCAAGCAACAGTGATTTGAATATGCTTTCGTTTTCGCATAAGCCAATCAAAATCTTTGGTCAGATTTATATCATAACTCAAAATCTAACAATGGCCAACACTGAAGTAAAAGTATTCAAACCCTAAAAAATATGTAAATATAAACTTGTTCAAGTTCCTTCTTAAATGCTAAAATATGTATTTTTGATTCTGTGATTATTAACATTTATCAAAATTCAACAATGTTGTATTCAGGGAGCTTCCCACGTTCATTTTATCATATTTCTTATTCAATTCTATGATCAACCCTCTCTGTATACCTTGTAGCTCTACCTATCTCTAGCTAATTTAACGAATTGATTCAATTCTCATTAAACAACACTATGCAGCCCAGCAATTGATGCTAGCTATATATAGATAGAGATAAAGACAAAGAAAGAAAGATAAAAAGTTAGTGTCGCTTTTTTCCCACTTTTCACACATCCATTTGACGTCATTAGCTGGCATTGATTGCACCGAGTGTTCCTCTGTGGCCTACGTTGACGCCTCCTGGAAGGTCTCTCGGTTCTCGCCCGCATTATTTGAGAATCGATAATTGCATGTGTTAAACAGTTGTCAAGGGCGGTTCGCACCCCCCCTTTGGTACACTTCTTAAGGGGATACTTTTTCTCTTTGGTTTTTCGTTTCTTTTTATTTTTATTGTAACTTTCGCTTTTGCCCTTTCACTGGACGTGGCAATTCGTGCGCCGAGACAATGGACATTAAAAATTTATTGTTTTCGTTCTCATGCAAAGTTGACAAATAAAGATAGAAAGAGAAAAACTTGGTACATACTAATATTATAATAGTGCTGTCATTTGAGTTGTTTGGCCAAATTTTGACATAACCGCTCGCGGAACTGACCAAACTATGTCAAATTGCATTATAATTATGTTTTTTCGTTTGTTACCCAATTTGAATTTTGCCAAACTTTGACAGATGACACGTTAGGTGTCATTTTTAATGGGGTTTTCTTTTAAGCATATTTCATATATACATGTTTATATACAACAATTTTGCGCAAGGTCATTTGCATTTGTTATATTTGTCAGAAATTGCACAAAAACTAATTATAATAAAAAAAATATGTTTTAATGGCACCTACTTTAAAGCCAAGTTAAGATTCGGGTTCAGGGTAACCCAAACTTGAATAGCGCTGAGAGCGCTAACTAATTCACACTCTAGTTAATTAAAATTAATGAGTTATATCATCTGAAAATCATCTATTAATGATATGTTTAATGATATTATATAGTATTATGTAAACTAAGGCTCTCTTATGAGCTAACGAGCTGTGCAGCTCTTAAGTTTTGGCATTTGATTGAAGGACAGAAATTATAGAAAAGTTAGAACATCATTAAAACACATTATTATTATTATTATTATTTTTTTTAATTTTTATTTTTTATTTTTTATTTATTTATTTATTTATTTATTTTTTTGAATGAATGAATGAATAATTTATGTTCTCTAATATTTTAACAAATTTTAGAGTTTATTATTTAGTTATGCTTTGTGGTACATTATTTAACTTAACCCAAACTGGTTTAAGCTGTCATAAAAGCTAGGATGCGTACAAAGCTTTATGTATATATACGACTATACGAAAATAATTGACCAACTACGTCGAATGGGCCCTAAAGAAAACAGTTTTTAAAAGCCAGACAAGAAAAGAAATACAATACAAAAAACACAGTATGTATATAGTAATACGCCCTTATAAAGAAGTTCTCCTTGAAATGTGGCATAATTTTACACAAAAGTATAGATACTCTATTCCACCATTTGTAAAGGGTATTTAAAAAGACTATTGACGAAGATTTAGAGTAAGCCGTTAGCTCTGATTTATGCAGCTGCAAAATATTGATCTTCAAGTTAAAAGCTCCCTTATCTTCATCACCATCTTTCATTTGAATTTCCTTTTCGGAGTTCATTGGTCGCATTTACATCGACACTGTACCTCACCTGATTTGCGTTTCTCGCGTTCGGGCACTACCAAGCTTTTGGCACGTTTAACGCGCAGCGAACGTCTGCGGATGGAGCGCAGAAAGGCTTCGGGCATACGGGAGAAGCGTTGCGGTGTCTCTGGCGCTTTGGTGCGCTCCGGCAAAAAGAAGTTTTTCACGGCTAACATGATGTTGAGGGGTAACGGTAAACAAGCTGTTGCACTGCTGTTGTTGTTGTTTTGGGGTATTGCGCGTGTTGGCAATGAAAACAAGATATCTTGCTCTTTTTCTTTAGTTTTCGTTTTTGGCTTTGTCAATTGGTATATATTTATTTAGTTTAGTTGTAATCCTTTTGATTGCACTTTTCTTGCGTGTTTTGTCATTTGTTTCTTCGCTTTGCACTGATTGGCAACATTTTGGCTAGTTGTTGCCTTTTAACACCTTTTATGTATGACTAATTTTTTGCTAGCTTTTGCTTTTATTGCTAATGTTTAGTCACTTTGCATTTTAATTCGGCACAAAATTCATATATTTATATAACTGACGACATCGTTGCGCTGGCTTTGCAATTTGTTGAAAAAACGCGAAAAATTACGCGAGGCCCTAAAAGCGAAAAAGCGAAATATACGCAATTGCCGCTTCACACGTCCACTATGCGCGCCTGTCGAGACTGAACTGATGGGATATTTCTACAGCGAACGAACTCACAGTCTAACAGTGGTAATGAGCAACAGCAGCAACAGCGGTGGTTAACAGTGGTTGCTCTCCCGGCACAAACGCTCGTTCGATTTTAACAGTGAACAACTGCAGCAGGGAGAGCGGAAACTTAACAGTAGACAATGTAAGTGGCTGGTGTAAATGATGTGTGTTAAGTGAGAGTGCTCGGCTGTTAAGAGTGGCCACTGTTAACTGTGTCTTTGACTCTACTGTAACCAACAACAAACAACTGACGCTTAACCTGGCCAACAGCAGCTGGTGGTCTTAGCACGTGCTGTTCACAGCTGCACTTAGTGTGCAGAAAAAACTGAGAAACTGTTTTTTGCTGCTACTCTTTTTTTCCTTTGCAAGTTAAGCGAACATCCGCTGCATCTGCAACGGAAATGCCATTGTCTACCCAACTTATCAAGCTGTCGCTATTTCGGTTCAGCTTTATATATGTACATATTTAATATATGTGTATTGGTCTGATTCACTGCAATGACAATATCGTTTTTATTTGTTTTATCAATTCACAAGAAAAATGCCTCCTTTCACTGGCTGATAAGCGCAACAGTCTTAGCAGAGAGCACTGTAAAAATATCCCAACTTTTGGCTGCTAACAGAGACCGATAAAGAGAGTGAAATGGAGAGAGTGGATGCACCAGAAAACAAAAGTACCATACGGAAATCAAAATGCAATAATAAACATTTGTGCAGAGAGGAAGAGAGGTAATCATCAGCGGGCTGCTGTGCTGTTAATAATAATGATTATATGTGACGTGGTTGGATGTTGTTTCCCCCACATCAAGCGCCCTTCCCTCTCTCTTTCTCCCACTCAGGCAGCTGCGGGCAGCGTTGCTTGTTATTGTTTTTAGTTGGGGTTTCGGTTAGTGGGCCGCTTGGGAGCTGCCGTTGCAAATATTCACTTCCTATTGTGCGCGAGAGAGAGATGCACAATCACGAACCGAACATGTGGCATTATACGAGATATATTTATTATTATTATTATGCACACACAATTTGTCGACTATTGTAGCTGTGTTTTTTTTTCACTCTTTTTTCTGCTCAATGTGACTTTATGCAATGCTGATATAATTCAGGAAAATATATGCATATGAGATGGAAATAGTGGAAAATGTCGCATTGATTGAAATCCAATTGGGAACTGAGCTGCGGCTGTGTGACAGGTGATAAAGTGAGAGCGAGATTTGAGCTTTACAAATTAGTTACGCTAACAATGAATGCAGCAAGGTATGGGGTGAAGGGGTTCTTTATAGTAGGGATAGATGACGGAATGAGTACTACACGATTGTGTTAGGTGTATATATATAGAGGTGATAGGGGTGGACATGGCAATATAGAAGAATGATGGATATACAGTCATTTTAACTAATGGGAGAGTAGATATATTGAAAGATATATAGATATATCTAGAGATTGCTTTAAAGCAAATATATGCAGATATGTAAATATGTATTTAATATGAAAGGCTATAAAAAACTCGGGCTTGTCTGTAATTAAGCTTGGTTTAGTATAACCTAGGGACAAAGTTTTGCTAAAATAAAAGTTTTGCTACTCTGATAACCTTGTCAGGGTTCTAAGAAAAAGAAAGGAATAATAAGAATAGTTACGTTTAATAAAGTCTACTTCAACAGAGTTTTTACATCAGAACTATATATAAACATCTGGGAACTCTCTCGAATTTCAGTTGTAGCTTATCTAAAATCGCATTGCCATATAAACCTTGAACAATAAACGAGGCACTCACGACTTTTATAACAAATGCAAATTTAAAGTCCATTGAAGATTACCAAACAGATTTCAAAAAATATATATGTATATAACAGTTATACATATATATTCTTCTTCTTTTTCTCCACTTTTTGGTGACACGTGAACTGCATTATATGGTCGATAATTTGACACGCTCGCAGCACTTATCGGGGCCACACGCCGCACCAGACGCAACCATCCCAAAAGCAGGAACACACTTTGCGACTTAATTAGACGAGTAAGAGTCAAAGGAGAGAGTGTGAAACAGAAAGAGAGAGAGAGTAAAGGGGAGTGGAGAAAGAGAGAGCAAGTGACGGACTAATCTTACACGCGATTTTGCAATGGAACTTGAAATTGACGCGTCAGTAGTTCTTGGCTTGGGTTAGCGCTAGGCCACCCTCTCAACAAATAAGTCGCAAAGTGATCGACTGTGAAGATACCTCGTAAGTAGTTAATGACAAATATTGCATAGGTATTGGTGAAGAAAACTCTTTCTTTAATAACTACTGGTATGGCAGCTTCTCTACATATACCTTCTAGATATATATACATCTATATCTAAGCTTTATATCAAATAGTTATAATACTTAGATAATCAAACAGAATAGCAGGCATACCTAAATATCGATTATATATTATATATAGATAATGGTATAAAGTAGGAGGGATAACTGATTTATATACATTGTCTAAGGTCTGATAGCCTTTCGGTAGCTGATCTATATACTTATCTAATTAAATAGTAATAATAAATTGTAATGCATAACGTATGTATTTATTTATTTCAAGCATTTAAGCAACATTTCTTTCACCCATTTCCCTCTTTTACTCCGATTACAGGGTATACAAATCGGGCGCGGCTAACGTTCATTTCTTTTTTATGGAATTTTAATGGAATTTCTAATCAACCTGCGTTGCGTAGACGTTCAACAGGGCGCGTCGTCTGAATCTAATGCACAACCCACACACATACACACACACACGCATCGCCGGAGGAATTCTTGCCCCGTCCAGAGATTTGTTTGTGACAAATGTTGCACATTGCGAGGGGTTGCAACTGAATGCTCTGGGTGGGTGGTTTAGCTCGAGGGGGGTTGCGACACTTTCGCTTTCAATTGAGCTACTTCAGTAGCGACATTTTGTCTTTCTCTTTGCCATTTCCACAGAAATCATCGCGATAAGCGGTATAAATAGGAAGGAAAAAACCAAATGAGGTTAATAAAATTTTAAGGGTTAAAAAGCTCAAGTACAGCCGATAGAAGGACGCAGGCCACACTGCCTCCTACGCTCGAGCTGCGGCTAATTGACTTGAGGGTGCGCTCGTTGACTTTGCACACACCGCAAACCCCCACCCAACCCCTAGCCGTAACTGCACCCTTAGCTAATTTTAATTGCAGCTCGCATGTGTGTGTGTGTGTGTGTGCGTGTGTGTGAACGCTTGACTGTATGTTAAACAAATTAGGTTTCCCTTAAGCTTTGGTCATTTAATACTACATGAGGCTAACCAACGCGTAGAGTACGCCCACTAGAATAAACGGAATCGAAAATGAAAGAGGGGTTAGATTCTTGAACTACTGCAGATTGCTGAAGCAAAAACTTGTTTGGTCTTTAGTGCTGCTGCAGATGCAGTTGCTTAGATGAAAATGAGACTCACATTAATGAGTAAATGTTGATATTTATGGCTCACACAAATAGTAAAATGTTTCTTTGCGTAATGCAGGTTTTTCAGCTTTCATAAAACAACAAATAAATTCTGTATTTTTACTTTAAGTCTTCGCGATCATCGCTTTTAAATTTACATTTTAACAGTTGCAATTGGCCGCTAGCAGACTAACTTTTCTAGCCTCAAAACATTGATTAAAATTCAGGCAAAATACCAGGCAACAAGAAGTGACTTAGAGGTAGCTAAGCAAATTCAGAGAAATATAAATATCGTTGCATACTGTCACGGGGCGGACATTTCGTTGAGTGGGAGCAAAACCTCAAGCATTTTCTCGAAAATTGAGCTGGGACCAACAGGCAAACAGAAATGAACAGCCGGGCAGAATTAAGAAGCATTACAATGTTAACTAACAGTCGAATGTTAGCTAACAGTGTTATCCGTATTTATCCGCTGTTAGCTAGAAGCAGCAGCTGTTAAGTGCTCACAGCTTTTGTGTGAGATTTTAACCATGCCTTTTTGATAACATGAAACTGTGTACTAATAATTAAAATTAAAATAATATTTATGAGAAATCTATAATTGCTTAAAATCATATAAATGTTGCTGGAAGAATAAACATACATATTGATGGACACATTTTTGATCTTTTGATTTATTATCTATCTACCTATATCTATGGCGTAATATAGTGGATATATATTAGGAAAAAACACAGATTTTTTCAAATCTGCACTTGAAATCCAAGAAATATGCAAAACATAGGTAAACAGAATTAATCAAGGACTCTAAATCATATATAATTTACTCAATAATCTCTTATCAGTATAAGCCCAACTTATTTGTATAAAGCTAAACTAGAAACTAACTGCTGATGGCAGCTGAAAGTAAACTTGAATATTTTACGAACATATCCCTGAGCTTGTTTGTTGACTTTCAACACCACCCCCCAACCCTTAACTGCACCCTTAGCAAAATTTAATTGCAAATTGTGCGAGTGTGTGTGTGTGTGTGTTAAACAAATTAGGCTTCCCTTGAGCTTAGGTCATTTAATATCAGATGAGGTTAACCGTCAACATAGGGCAACCACCCAAAACCACCCGCCTATCCTCAATGTCACTTGATACTTTTTGGTGCGAACCAAACCCAACAATCGCCCCTCGCTCTACTTTGCTGCTGTTGCGCAAATATTTGCGAGCTTTATTAGTTCATTATGCGAACATTTTATACACTCGACGCGACGTCTCAATTTATCTCTTTCGGACCACAGGCAATTCGTCACATTTATTTTTTATTTTGGATAGGGATTGAGTGAGAATCTGGAATTTCTGACTGGCCACACACACGCTTTTGATTTAGCTGCTGTCAAGCGGAAGTCGAGGGATGTGGAGGGGCAGAAGCAGAGGCTAGGTCTAAGCGGAAACAACGCTTCATTTGCATTAGGCGAACAAGTGGAGAAAGTCTAAGCACACATCTGTTTACACGGTCTGGCAATGTAGAATATAATTTCACAATGATCATTCAAGTATTTGGCACAGCAGATGATTCACAAGATATTCCAAAATCACACACAAAACGATTATGCGTGTGATATTTATAACTGTGAGCAGAGACTTGACTCAGTGTTCCAACAAATTTGCATTACTCTCTTTACAGCAATAACATGAAATAAATTGAGGAACTGAACATACATATGCATATATGCCATAAAGTTTATTTCCAGAATTAGAAATTGGGATAAAATTGTATAAATAAAATTTGCATTCAGAAATATTCGCATAAAAAACCAGAAAAAAGGAATTGCTGAAACTATACTATATTCTAAATGGAAAATATAACGATTAAGAGTGCGCAGGGCACTAGTTGATACCCTAAACTCTGTCTAAATATCTTATATATGTAGTTCTTAAACCCCTAGGCTATCTTATTTTCGCAACCCATTTTGATTCGGTCTGTTTTATTGCAACAGCCCAAATTGGTTAATTTAATATTCATAATTTTGTAATTTGCAATTGACAATTGAAAAGTTAAAGTTGCATTCAATTCAATACTCATAATATATTCATATTCATATTCACGCTCGAGTTCACATTCAGATTCAAATTCAGATTCGGCTCCAGATTCACCCCAAATCGGATAATTACAAGCGCATTAGTTCTCACGGCCAAATGCGCTTAGCGCTGTTCGAGCTAACCCTTTGCCCCTTAATGCCAATCATTAATAATTCATAATTTGCAAAAAAAGATTAGCGAATCTTCAATTGTGATGAGCCTAAGAAATTCATAAAATATTACGCCCGACTTCAGCTATGCGCCAATTTGTTGTAATGAAGCGTGAAACGCTTCAAGAAACATGGCAAAAAAATGAACTTAAAATCCATGAAATTGGAAAGCAGATAGACGGTGAGCAGAGGGGTGAGAGGAAGAGGCAAGGAGAGGAGCAAAGACAAGGAATCTGCAACAATGCGATTTGACATAATTATTAGAGTTACGAGCCGAAGGATCGCAGGGCAAGCCAAAGCCCCTGCCAGAAAATTATTCAGTTTGCCCGACGGACTGGCCGTCAACTTATGAATACCCTAGAAAAAATACGACTCGATGGGGTATGCTAAATGAGTGAGCAGAGAAGACATACATATAGAAAAACATGACTATAATTAAAAAAGTATTGTCCAATGTTCGAGTTCATTGGCCACTGGGGAAATCGGCTTCTGAATACCCTATAAAAGTTGTATATTATGGATTATTCTATATGAATAAAAGCAGAAGAGATGAATATATAGAAACATTGCTTGAGGGGATATAATAAATGACTACTCTGAATGTTTCTTGGCTGAGTTAACTTAAGTATACTCTATGAATAAATAGGGTATACTATTCATACATATGCCTACTATGTTGAAAGTAATCAACCAAGTTCATTTTTCTTTTTTTTTTTTAATTTTACAAAGTGTAAATTAGTCATAGGAAACACTCTAGAAATACCTTATCAAATCATAACTGAATATGATATATATAATATATGTTTATTACATGTCTATGACTCTCAGAGGACAATATTCTATCTATGCAAAGAGCTTAATGTAGCTTAATAAAAAGATAAATACCATAATATTTTTTACTCCATATACATAGATTCGTAGAAATACTAGCTCAAAGTAACTTGGATATGTAAGAGTTTTCCTAGTAAAATGGGTATAACATCATTATCATATGTTTAATACAATTATGAAGATTCAGCAGATGGGAAAAATATTTTACTGTAATTTAATTTATTATGATTTAATTTACTATGAAACAATTTTTCCCTGTCCACAGGGTATATCTTCCGCTACTACTTTCGCTCACTCACTCACTTCTCCGCCTGCACTTTGCACTTTCAACGCAAATTGAGTTGATTAATTGAAATGTGTAGAGCAGCAGCCGTAAAAATGGGGGCAGCGGGCGCTGCTCTGACTGCTCGCAATTGCGTGGCCAAAGGGCAAAATTGCAGACGGCATAAAATCAATAATTTTAATGGGTCCCGCTCCCCAAAGCGCTCAGTTCATTGCTACAGCTGACAATTTATGTATATCTGTTTGGGTCTGTCTGCTTGTCAATGCAAATATGTTAAGTACGGAGCCCAAAAGAATGAGGTGGAGTACGGCTCCAGCATTCACTCTCTCTCTCTCTCATTCTTTCTCACTCCCTCTCACAACTCCCAAACTCCCATCTTTTCAATCCCTGTGTGTGTGTGTGTGACAGGCCCCAAAGCTGGAGCTTCAGTTTGCTGGGGAGCCGCAAGCGAGTTTTGGCACAGCAGTCAAATTGGATTTAATTTTCAAAAGAGCCTACAAAATATCTAAATTGAAGCCATCTCGGGGGAGCATGAAACTCGAATACCCTAACATAACTAAATGAACATGAAAATTGTGCATGAAAATTAAATTTGCAAGTTTAAATATTAGAATAGAATTTGCCACTTCAGCTTATCAATAATTTATGACTATTTCGAGATAATGGACGAAAACTAAACTAGAAAGAGAATTTTATATTTAAGAGCTTGGAGAAATTTAAGGGGAAAGGGTTTGGCTTTTATGGTAGGATAGGTTTAAGCTGGGAGAACAGATGTAAAAATTGGTAAAAAATTGTATAACTCAGCTTTAAAATACAAATTTGTTTTTTTTATATTTGAGTTTATAAACGTACACGATAAAAGATTCATTTTTCTCAATTTCATAATAAAATATGTGAAATATGGGAGAATACGTCAACACATAGAACTATTTTGGTTTGTTATTATTTAATTTTCGATTATACAATTCTTCGACGTGTGGAATTTATTAAAAAATAAAAATGATTCTAAAAAAAAAAAAATCAATAAATATCTGTTAATTAATATACTGTGCAGTTGAGAAAATAATAATAGCACCATGATGCAAATTTCTTTCTCGATAGAAAAATTAATTAACGATTTTGCTAACTAAAAAATGAGCAATAAATAAATTTGTTATATAATATGTATATGAATGAACAAATTTTTATTTACTGCTAATGAAGAATTTATATGACATAAAATTAATTTATTGCTAATTGTTAGAATTGTTCAGTTAAACTGCAAAGAAAAGAATAAAAATGTCATTTTGAAATGTGTTCCATAGCTTATATATAGCTATAGCTGTAAAGAGAATGGACAAAATTAAAATTTAATAATTTTTATATGTGTATTTAATGTGAAAAATATCTTTCTATAACATATTTTTATTACAGTTACCAGATTTAAAGGTTCCTATTAATTTATTACATAAAATAACAAACGAAATATACTTTTAGAAGCTCTTGAGGTATCAATAATAATATAATTAATATGACAATTGATCGATAGCTATCTGCTTAAATAAAGCACACGTCAATAAGAAATAAAACTTAGCAGCTCGAACCCGGAATTCTATTGCTCAAGCACTAGAGATAGCTCACTCAACGATGACTGCACTTTGTTAAACAGAATACAAGAAATCATTCCGTGTGTTAAAGTAGGTGTACATATAAATATATATGTATGATATATGACAAACAGAATAACAAGAATAATATGCTGAAGTATGTAGAGGAAGGTGATATGTTATGTCATGTGTATATAGAAGAAGTAGGAATCATTTGAAACAGCGAAACCTATGTCAAATTATAAAAGGAAAATAAGAATGGAAAATAAAAGACCATACAAACATGTAAGAGAATATTTATATGTACATACATTATAGATTGATAGATGTACATAGAAATAGATGTACATAGAAAACATAAACAATATTTATCTATCTATATATGTAAATGGAAGCGAATATATACATAGTAATAACTGATGAATCATCAATATTGCTGTCTAATATTTATATAGAAGAATTCAAAGCAAACATCCAACATATATACACGTATATATCTATATAGTATATGTGTGTAATATAAATCACATGATACATTTAAATCAACTTGAATATTATTAAGAAAATTGTTCTCTGCAAACAACTGCCAATATTTTATGGGGCACGTCAACTCTAGGGTATACACAGTCCACCCCACGCCGTGTGACGTTAAATGTAATTTTCTTTTAGCTGATGGCGACGCAAGCAATTCGCAAAGAAAATATATATATGCATATAGAAAATTATATATAAATATATATATATACATGTATATATTTATAATTATTATGACGAGTATTTTTCTTTTTTCGTGAAACAATTAAATGATATGGTTGTATGAGTTGCTCTATAAGGCAGCTCCACTTCAATTCACTTCGCACACAGCTGAACGTAAATCCAAGAGCACAGCTGACGCAAATGCTCAGAGTGTGCTGGGACGGAAGGTGGACGGAGAACGGGCTGCGCTAGGGGAGCTAGGGGTTTTGGCTATAAATTGCCACAGGGTCGGTCAACGGGTGAGGGAAAGAAAAATTCGGGCTAAAATTTCTGTGTTTATTTATTTTGCAGTGCCTAAATAACATCGCGCAGTTGTTGCGTTACAACAAATATTTCAAATTATATTATCGATGGAGAATGTTTTATGCGAATGGATTGGGGTCGGGATTTGGAAACAATTATGGCATTATGCAATATGCGTCAAGTGACATATCGTATGGTAAGCCTCGCTATAATTAGATGCCATTGCTCTGAAATTGATAATTGACTGAACTGAAAACTGATCCAATTGAACTTATGAATATTCAATTGAAAACTGATCTAATACCCGATACTATGGAATGTTTCTTGTTTTTCCCGTGATATGGAGACCATAGATATTGGTTGAATTGATAGCTATAGCATATATCGATTACGTGTAACATGCGCGTGCAATATAAGGAACCATTATAGCATTCGTTTTCTTAGCTATGAATGGTTCATTACTTTACTTTCTGTTGTTCAGAAATTGACATTCAACCAACTTAATGAACTTTTTAATTTGTTTTGTTAAATGAAAAATGTGAATTAACATGTGTATAAAAATAAAAATAATATTATAACAAATAAATATGCAAATTTACAGAGACTAGATGACTCATATAAATTATGGCAAACCTTTTTTTGTTTTCATTTATCTTAAAGACATAAAAGCATAGTCTAAAAATTATTTGAAATAAATATTAATATAAATAAAAAATTGCTCGATGTAATAATAATATCTAATATATGTTATCTATTTATTCTTTCTATTAAAATTGAGTAGAAGTCACAGACGAGTCACGGCACGATTGTATTTTTACAAAGATATAGAACACACTCCATCACCCTACAGCTCACATATACTAGAGCATATTAGCTCACTCGGTCAACTCATTTACTTAACATTCGGTTACTCACATTCACTCACTCGCCGCTATCATAGACTAAACTATATAAACTCGCTCAGTGAGCTCGCTTAGTTGATCTCATTCATAGATCGTGCGCTCTGCCCAAGGCTTTCACCTTTCACTCAACGAAATTTCGGCAGCGTCTAACTTGTAATTAATATTTCAAATATATATGTTTTTTTCAGGGATGATATCGTATGGCTGTCCCAGGTCGACGCACGCTCGAGTAATTTTTCTTTAGCACGCAAGGTCAGAGTTCAAATTAGAAATAACTAGCTGAAGGTAACAATTTACCTTTTTTGCTGCGTTTTCTTCTTATTTTCGGCGAATAAAGGGCACATGAAATAAAGAATGTAAGGAGAATTTCTCGAACGGGGTGTAACTGCAAATCTGCTCAATTTATTGGGGGTTTCTTTTTATTCACTTTTTTTTTTTCTTTTTTGCCTAAATGGCGTGCAAAATGTAATATTGTCGAATGAAAATCATTTTGACATTTTAACATTTTGTTGCGAATTTTCTTTAGTTTTTTTTTTTTTTAGCGCATTTTTGTTGCATTTTATGGGCTGTTGTGCCTACTCGTGTGACGGTTTTATGATCGCATTACGTGAAGATTAAGAGCATCGCCAGGCAATGTTCCCAGAGCATTTGATGCGCCCATCAAAAAAACTGAAAGATCATTTCGTTTGGAATTTATGTAAGTGCAAGTTTATGGCATGTTCAATTTGCTGTGCCGAATCAGAAATTAATGGAAGAGCGAGACAGAAAAAGAGAGAATTTCGCTTTGCAAAAAGGTAAGACTGATTAAATTAAGTGTGACTAGAGCAAAGCCTTGAAATCCGTTGGAGAATGGCTAGAGTGTGAAATGAAGAATGAACTGAAATATACAAATGTGTGGCCAATTATACATATTTTTTAAAGTATTCATTAAAAATTATATCATTTTATAATATGATATCTATTGATAATATTTAATAAATTTTAAAATATTTTAAATAAATTAATATATTTATATATACTTAATAAATAATTATGTATATTTTATAAAGTGAGCCAAAATGAGGAGAGAGAATATGTAGCGAATGAACTATTACGATAGACTTTATAGAGAGTGAGAGAGACATAGCTATGAAGGTAAATGAAATAAAGAGAATGAACTTCGACTTGGGAGTTGATGAACAACTTTCCATTGGTAACGAATGAATTTTTAGCTAACTCTTAAAGAGACAGCTCATTAAGAGAGGTAATGAAACTTGAATATGAGAGAACTGAAACTAAGTGAAATGCGGAAGTGAGAAGACTTTCAAATGAGTCTTTACAGGCCCATGAAGAGCGAGTAGATGTCCATAGGTAGACATTTAGGGGCAGCTTATGAGATGAGTAAAGCTAAGTGAAGAGTGAGAAGACTTCCAAATGAATTTTTACTAGAATCTTTTAAGAGTTCAACTAACTTTGCTTATTTACAACCTTACATAGGGCTACTCAGCAGGGCGCTGCCAGTTAAGCTATGCTGTGGCTGTCTCTCAGCAAGTCAAAATGAGATTACATATATTATTATATAAGAGCGTCGACTTTCTGCCTTGAGACTTACTCTGCCCATAAGTTATTATAGCCATAGCAAATGCAGAAGCCAAACATTTTGGAGTTTTGCAAAAGCCCTCGGATGCGTCGACTTCTTTCTAGATTTCCACTGCTTCCACTTCAAGGCAATATTTTGTATAAGTTGATGTACATATCAATGTATTTACCTCTTGCATTCATAATCATTTTATTTATTATGTAATTAATAATTCATTATACGAACATACTCTACACTTAGTGAATATGAATATTCCACGAGCTGACAAATCTTATGTGCTCACTCTTGAGTCATTTCATTTGACAATGATATCAGCAATTAAGCCAAGCATTAATTAAATGTACAAATTATATGGCAAATATGTATATATTAATATATATCTCTAGTATACATACTGAGTCACTTGATGAGCACAACTTAGGTCTGAGTAAACAGTCGATGCAGCAATCATGCTTACCTGCAAAACAAGCAAACAAGAAGAGAAAGGTAAAAATCAACTCAATTCAAATGAATTAGAGGGGAGGGGGAACAAAGTGAGCAAAAATTTTAACGGGAAATTTTCGTAATATTAATAGAGCACATCAATCGCCTACCTAAAGATTCTTTAATTAATGACACGAATTTCTGAACATTTTCAGACCTAAATCAACAAATGAAAATTGCAAACAAATTGCAAAATTTCCTTTAAAATGAAACAAATATTTCAAATATTTTAAATCAATCAATTGATCGGAGCTACGGTAGGCTACTCGGCCTGGCGGCATATTTCAATGTCAAGTTAGAGCTAGATGTGCGGATATGGATGACATTAATCTTGCGGCCAGCTCAAGGATTTTACGCAAGACTAACGCATTTGATAGCCAGCTACCCAACTACCCCAGCGATAGGAAGAAATTGAGAGAGAGAGAAACAGAGAGCGTAAGGCATATTCTATTCTGAACATGTGACGCGTGTCCTGTGCGCATTCTAATTATGGTTTTCGGTTTGTATTTCAAAGACAAATCGCCAGAAATTAAATAATTATATTTGAGCCAGCAAAACTTTGATCCACCCCCAGAAAAACACAAAAAAAGAAGGCATAATTAAAATAATTGAAATTGAAATGCTACCAGCAAAAAAAAAGGACAATTAAACAATCAAATTTATACGGCAGGCAAATAAAAAAAAAAAATAAAAAAAAAAGGAAGCTTCTGTTCCGTATTCAGGACAGTTCGTGCTGCAGGACAATAGATGCCTGTCAGTCAGATAAGCCAGCCCCGATAAAACGGGTTGCCCACTGCCTTAACCCATGGATGGACAACCCCCGCGCATATTTAGCTTAGCTAGGGTATACAGAGAAGGGTATATGAGCTTGTATATGCGGAATGTTGTAATTAGAGCAGAAAGGCAATCAATGCAGAAGCGAGAGTCTTCTACTCTTTTGTAGGTGTTTGCAATGGGAATTAATTTAATTTTCAATATTTAAAAATATTTATATTAGTATATGTTGCTCAAAATAAGCAAAAATATTTAAAATATTTTATATTTAATATTTATGTATACCAGAATTGTTTAATATACCAAGTTGTTCGTTTTAACAATGTTTTCTTATAATAAAAAGGTATATGATTATGAAAGGTATATGATTTATTCATGAAATTAATACACATTGAATTGTTGGAATTGTTAGAATGAAAAGAAACATTTCCATATAATAAAAAAATAAATTAATATATTTTTTTAAATAAATATTAAAAATGAAAAATACTTTCAAGAAATATATAAAAATTTACATCTGCAAAAAATATTTATGTATTAATATTTGGTCCGTTTAAAAATTGTGTTTATAAAAAAAAATTTCATGATTAGCATGTAACATTCTTATGAATATATTGCATATTTATTTAATATCATTGTAATATTATACATTTATTAATTTTGTAGTCATTAAAAACCCATTTATATTGATTCCTTTCCAGCACATGTATTATTTAATTTAATATACATATCATAACAGCAATTTAAATTTATTTTTTACATTTTATAAACATCTGACAATGTTTAATCATAAATCCTATAATCAGTCTAACTCATATGCCTCACAAGGCACAGCAAGCGCATTCAGACTTCGTCTAGCCAAAGTATTTGCGAACTGTCGCTGAGTTTTTGATTTGCTTGATGGATGCACAATGTCATGTCCTGCAGCAGGCCGTCGCTCACTTCATTAGCGTTCATTTAGGTGTATGAAAAAAAAAAAGAAAAACAAATAATATGCCACGGACTGCAGCAGGCGCTCGAACTGCTCAAGTGTGCTCATTAGTGGGCAGAGCGAATGAGGCAGGAGGTAGCTAGGGTGCCAGCCAGGCTTTAGAATTAGAACTGTCAAAAGGGGTTGTCCAACTGTTATCTGCCTCACATCCACACACACACATCACATTAGGAATGCAGCGCGCGTTTCGCCGCTCCGCCTGCGGCTGGGATCAATGTGGACCAAAGCCTGCAGCCCAACATCTGATTATAATACAAAGCTCATATCTTGATGTTATGAAATTTTAGATAAAAAAAGAAAATAGACAGAAAAGAGAAAACAGAAAACCATTTAGCGGTCGGCAACAAACATCAAAACAGCCTCCTAAAGTCCAGTTACACTTTTCCACTTTTCCGAATTTCCATGTGCCATTCGAGTTTGCATAGACAGCACCTACTTCAAAGTGTTTGGGTTGGGCTGGGCTGATCTGGGTGCGCTTGGACCTGAGTGGAGGATGCTTAGACGTGGGCTTGTAAAATACCCTGTACATTCAACGGAAATGGGGTGGTTTTGTGGAATTGGCTTATGGGAGAAAATTGTTTAAATTATGGAATATTTATGAAATGAATGTTGATATTTTCTTATAGGTATTTGATTTTTTTTTATAAATAAATTGTATTTATAAAATATTCTTGTATTATTAAAATTGGCAATCTTTCCAAAGTTTCTTCAGCCAAACCAAAAATCAATTTATTTTAAGAATTTGAATTTGCACACCAAATAAAGTCTACTTTGTTTTCCTTAAGCTCTTTAAGTTAAGCAAGAGTCAATCTTCAATTATCTAGTTTCTACATGATAATTTCTATATTGTACAGGAAGAATCTACAGGGTATCTGCTAGCCATGCCCGCTCAATTACAGCGCACTTACATGCTTATTTTTTGGCTGCTTGCAAATGGGAACAGCGACAGCAACAAGAGCAGCAGCTGCTGGGATTAAAGCAGCGCCTCAACGAGAGTCGCTGATGTGTGAGTGTGCGTGAATGTGATGAAAAAAGTTGTTAGATATCATGGGTTAGTTCATGTTTTGGTTATTACAGCTGCCGCTGACCAAAGACCCAAAGAGATAGAGAAAGAGAGAGAGAGAGACCCATGGAGTCCATGGTGTAGTCAACTGTAGTCAAATGGGAAAGTAAAAACATGCGTTATGCAAACTAATTGATGCTTCGCTTGGCAGAGGTGAACGATATATTGACGGGGGCGAACTCTATTACAACTGTACCATATATCCATATGGGTGTTTGGGTGTGTGTGTAAGTGTGTCAGCGTTTTTGATAGCCATAGTTATTACATCATGCATGCAAAATGGTTTATGCTTAAGTATCATAATGGACTTGTATGAGCTTATGCTAATGGGATAGCAACGGATTACACAGGGTTAGTTTAGGAATATTATATTGTATGGGCGAATATAATATGCCTTTTGCATGAATGAAGGGCTAAGCTATGATCCAAATGGATTTTAGAAAGGTTCTCATTGATAAAAATTATTAAAGAATACAATAAGTAACTAAATTTCGACGAGTCTTAAAATGTAATATACAAGTATTTTAAAATTGAAGTCTAGTAAATATTATTTATATAATTTACCTGACCACGAATCAGACCTTTAGGCATTTTTTTTTTTATTACAAATTAAAAATTCCAATCTAAAAGTATTAGATCGTTTACAAATACAATACAAATACAAATTCTATGCGAATTATAAAGCTCAACTCTGTTTTATTTGTCTCAGAAAGTAATATTAAATCCAAACCGATATATTCTTCGTAAAAATATAAAAAATATATAAAAAATATAAAAACAACCTACAACCAGCTAAAATCCCTTTTAGTATCTCTATTACTCTCTCCATGATTCAGCCTCAACCTAATGAACTCTGATGATACGAAATATCACCAAAAAGAAACGGAACACTCTAGTTTCGAGTATAGCATTTGCTTGGCTCTCCATTTAGAGCAAATAACTTCGATATATCTATATTTAGCCGACTCTAATGAACAGATTGACAAATGACATTAGGCCTGATGTCCATTAAGAGCAGCCGCCACTCAACGGTCAGTCCGAGATCAATCAATCAAACAGGGGTGGCAAATGCTACCCCCTCTGGTGCTGGCCGTGGACCCTATTACAAAAATTACAAGCTGAAAGCTTAAAAAGTCGACTGCAACAGCGATAAAAAACGGAAAACAGAAAACAAGGATTTTTTCTGAGCAGTTGACCGTTGGTCAAGCGGCGAGCAGGAGAGTATAGGGTATAGGGTATTGTGTGTGTGTGTGTGGAGTGGGGGGTGCAGCAACCCTTAAAGCGCGAGTGCATTTAAACTGTCCGCGCCTGCGCGTCGCTTACAGCGCGCAAAAATCCTGTTGCAGGATATGCAAGGCAACGCGAAGGGGGGGGGTTCATTAAAATGCGAGCTGTAATGAGCAGCAATGCAGTCTAATGAAATTAAAGTGAACACGCGACACACATACTCACACACACACACACATAGAGTGAATGAGACTGCCCGCTGCTTGAGCATGTGCAGTCAGTCAGCCCGCAGCCCCCGCCTCTGCCCGCGTCTGCCACGCCCTACTGCAACTCGGCTCGTGCGTCAAGTGCCGCGCTATTTCTGCTGCACCTTGACTTTTATTATATTAATTTTTTCCCTATTTTCCCTCATTCGCCCAGTTTATTTTTTGCATGCCCGCATAAATGGCAAAGCTGTTCCAGTAAATGGAAAAAAGTGCACTCATTAGTTCGAGTTTGTTTAATGCGCGGCGAACTATGCAAAATATGCAGGACAGCATACAATGATCGACTGGCGAATATCCTAGCTCGCTGTTGCAAATGAATGTGTATAGAAAACGACTATAGATAGGGCGGACTGTATCAAATATGTCAAAGGACAAGGAGGAAAGCCTAAACAGTCTTGAATTCCTGAAGTGCTGCTCGACTAGCTGCCAATGATTGTGTATCTGAATTAACTGTAAAGGGATGTGGGAAGCAGATATGCTAAGGTTAGTACATTCAAATCGGGAGGAGCTGCCAAATGTAGTTGTAGTTGTAGAGGAATATGATTAGAAGATGAAGAGTAATGTAAGGCAGATATAAGGCAGTAGGGCTCGACGGACAACTAACTAAACAAAACAATTATAAGAAACATACTTTATTCCCTTTTTTTTTTTAAAAATTTTGTTTCATTTTATTTATATATTGACTATTTCTTTATTTTTTATTTATTTTATTTTATTTAATTTTTTTTATTTATTTTTTTTTTATTTAATTTTTTCATTTTATTTATTTTATATTTCTTTTTGAACATTTTGAGCAATCATATAAAACTTTTGATACAAGTTGATTTTTAAAAGCGATTAGCTATTGCCTTTCAACTAAACATATTTCTAAAGTTTGGTAGTTAAAGTTTTTCTGTTAAAGCATTGCATAAATAAGAATATACCTTATATATTTAAAAAAAAAAAAAAAAAAAAACTGTATATATAAATATTCATATATAAAATACACTCCTTTCACTTCACAAATGAATATCAAAACTTACAAAAATCTGAATGCTACGTGCCTGAGCGATATGGCTCTAGGCTTTAGTCTATGTGTGAGAGTGTCTGATAGTGTGTGTGTATTTGTGTGTGTCCTGTGGCGTATCCAAAAATTATGACAAGCTTAGTACAATCAAAGTGTCAAATAAATATGTCAAGTTTATGTTGCGCTGCGATCGCCACTAATCTGTCAACAAAGGTGAGAGTTCCGGGGCTGCTGCTGCTGCTGCTGCATCCTTGTGGCATATCCGGTTTCCTGCCTATTGGACATTACAGCGCTAAGGGGTTGCTAGCAAACTCTCTCTCTCTCTCTCTCTCTGCCTCTCTCTGTCTCTCTCTCTCGCACGGACTTTGAGTGACTGACTTACTGACCGCTCGACCGGCTGTCATAATTAAAATATGACGCGTGTCCGTGTCCGTGTCTCGTGCACGAACAATTGCAACACGCGCAGCGGGAGGGCGGCAAGCAGCAAGCGGCAAGCGGACGCTCAACTGGCATTCGACACGCAAAGCATTCCGCAGCAGGCTAGAGGCCTCGACACTTTTGGCCAGGACATGTGCGCCGCAATTGCATGGCCAGAAAGGTGCATATGCCTGAGCCTTAAACTTATACACATAAATATCTAAATATTCAGATATCCAGTTGGCGTCGGTCATTGTCCTTGCTGGCAACTGCAGCAAATTGCTGCAATATGCCAATTATACAGTTCCTTCAAGGAAATTAACTCAAATCACGTGCAGGCGCTCGTAAAAGGTTTCCTCTTTGATGCCATTCAGACATCCATTCCGCATAATTGAACCAATTTAGCTAGTAATGGCATAAAATAATAATTATTTTTAATATGCCGACTGCATACTACGGCGCAGAGCCTCTCACATTTTATAGAGCATTTAAATGCAAAAAAGAGCAAGTAATTGTTTAATGTGAAAAATCTGTATTCTAATGAAAATATTATATATTTTAATGCAATTGTGTGTTGAAGAGGCGAAGAAAGGTGGAGAGCGAGTGAGAGAGAAAGAAAAAAAGAAAAGCAGAGAGAGAGAGAGAGAGACAGACAGACAGACAGAGAGAGAGATAAACCAAAAATCAAAGAGACTGGGTTAGAGACACCAATAAATGAGAGAGCAAGAGGGGAAAAGACAGAAAACAGAGAAGCAGGGAAAGATAGAGAGTCTTAGAGAAAGATAGAGTGAATGAGAGCCAGAGTGAGATTTAGAAACATAGCTATAAAGAAAGCTACAGGGGGGAAGGAAAAATGGAGAAAAACTGAGAGAGAGGAATATAATAAAAGAGGGAGAGAAAAGTAGAAGTACAGAATGATAGCGAGAGAGAGAGAGAGAGAAAGAGAGAGGAAGGGAGAGAGAGAAAAAGGGAAAATAATGTCCAACTTTCAAAATTTAAATTAATAAAATCGGCCGAAAGCCCCTTTTGCCAGTGCTTAGCTCTTAAGTTAGTTTTAGTTTTATATTAATTCCCTCTAAGAAATAGATGAAAATCGACTGTTCATATATGAAACATAGCTCAAGCCTATTAAATGAAAGGAACTACAAAGTTTCTATAATTTCTTTTAATTCAATCTCAAAATAATTGGCAGACCTTTAAACAAAATGTATTGATCTATACATGCTATACTATTATCTATTCGATCTTCCCGGTATTCCGTGTCCCTACCCTTTTGTCAGCCATCATTCACAGGCCTTCTCATTTGATACACTCAATAAAAAGTTTAATTGCGAATTGTCACGCTTCCTTTTCAATATCAAGATCAATTATCGGTAAGGAAGAATCGTCACAGATCAGCGACGATCGATCGTCACGTCGATTGCCAACAGCTGTGATATATATGCCCAAAGATGGCTCGTAAATCAACGCCCCATGAGTTGAGGGTGTGTTGAAATAGAAGAAGAGAGCAGACAAGAGATATTTAGGATAAGGAGAAGCAAAAAGAAAAACCCACTCATTTAAGCTAATTTGTTTGCCGTCAGATGGTGACAGGAGCTGAGATGAGAGGGGAAGCGGCGAGCAGAGATAAATCGAGGCGAGGCTGAGGAGGCTAGTCGAGTCGTCATTGTCAGTTGCATTCAATGGAGTGCGACAGCTTTTGCGACAACAAACCGCCGACCCACTTCTCCTGCACAATGCAGGACACAAAGGACATTCAGCACACACACACACACACACACACAGGCTGCAGGGCTCATCAATGTAGAGCAAAACTCATTTGGTGGCTGTCGCTGCTGCAGCTCCTCCTGCTGCTGCTGCTGCTGTTGACTGTCTGCTGCTGTTATCCTTTTTATGCTTAGCCCAGTTTTGCCGGCCAGCCTGCAAGCAGGATACATGAAATGATGCGCAAACACAGCCACAGCACACAAAACACATGCAATTTCTCATTTCGACGTTAACATTTCATCAAAGTAGGTTGCAACACATTTCCAAGAAGCGAAAAAAAAAGTGATTCTTCTGCTGCCAGAATAGATTGCCAGAGGCAGGCGAGCGAGCCAGCGCGCCATGTGTTTGCGCAGGTGTTGGCCTCATTGTGACACGTTAAATGGCAAATCCTTTTTGCGGCACAAACCAAAATGCTGACAGCCAACTAATTACTTGCGATAGCAAATCGCAATGCTTGCAAGGATCAGGCTCAAACAGGCCGCAAAAATGGCTAAGGGAATTTCCAGCATTCGCATTCGCATTCGCATTTTGGCAAAGTCAATGAATGAACATCAGGTAGGCGAGTTCGCCGATAAATCCAGCAACTGACATTCTGTCAATGTCAAACAGTCGCAACAAGCGACGCCCAGCCAGAGGCGAGTTCGAAACAAGAAAAACCCATCAGGTTGCGGCTTAAAACAGTCGAGTGAGGCGGAACTACTTCCTTGGCAGTTAAATCGATAGCACACGAATTAAAGATGAGAAATAACTTGTTTAATTTTGTTATAGCAAACAGCTTAAAAAGTGAAGGGAATACCCTTAAATAAAGTATATATACAATGTATGAAGCATAATAAATTAAAATAATTTCTGATATGTAATGTATATATCGATATATTATCGATCACTATTAGGCATATTTAGGAATGTATTCCTATCAAATTTTATTATGGAAAAATATGTTAAAATTAAAATTATAACTTTACATAGATTTTATTTACTGTTAAATATTCAGCATATATCAATAAATACATATATCGATATATTATCAATTACCAGGATCATAATATAAATTTTAATTTATTTTATTCTAAATTCAACTAATTTTACTTTTAGCTATAATTTAATTAATATTTTATTATCGATAAGTTATCGAAGAGTATTAAAGTTTTATGAAAATAATATATGTATCAGGGAAAGCAATATATGTAACGTTATTTGAAGTGATGTGGACTAAGCTCTAATTTTCAGTATGTCCCAACAAGTTATCCCATAACTTTTCAATACAATATATATAACAATCGATAGCAATGCCCTATAAAAATGAGAGAATAGACTTTTAATGGAATCGCTTGGCATTTCATTGATTTTTCTGCTCAATGTTTTCTTAATAAGCGGAGTAACTCTTTCTTTACCCATCTCGCTTTCTCGCTCCCTCTCCTTCGCTAGAGAATCCCCACTTTGCCTAGCCAAAATCCTATAATAACTGTTACAAACAACTCGCAAACTTCACACACACAAAACGCAAACCAAATAAATTGAAATCCCACAAACAAGAGGCAGCAAAAAAAAAAAATAAAAATAAAAATAGAAAACACGCGAACAAGCTGCGAATTGAGGGAACTGAAAAGTAAAGCAGTTGAAAGGGCCTAAGATCTGGGCTACTTGCCTGCCACAGGGCAACAGGGGAGCAAACAAATGCCTAAATAGTTAATCCTTGCGCTGCACAAAATTGCCAAAAGGATGCCGAAGACGTCGACGGAAAAACGATGCCCCGGGCACGGAACAAGGCTGCGAATTTGTCAAAGAGTTGTGCAAACAGCGAGCGGACGAGGCCGAGAATAAAAAAATAAAAAGAAAACAGAAACAACAAATCGAATGCAATCAAAATTA
The DNA here is from genome assembly GCF_018153725.1 of Drosophila mojavensis. Lineage (NCBI taxonomy): Eukaryota > Metazoa > Arthropoda > Insecta > Diptera > Drosophilidae > Drosophila > Drosophila mojavensis. Next base: position 10,530,809 of record NW_025318858.1, read on the forward strand.
AAGCGCTTTAGCTGTGACAACAGAGGCCGGGGCCAAAACAATCGAAGGGCAGCAGCAGCAGCAGGAGATGGTGGAAGGGACAAACCGAGTAGACAGAGGCAATCCTTTAAGGATTTCGCAAACACACACACACACAATGGTCCATGTCCTGCTGGCAATTTAAGCGAATTAAATGCAAAAGTTTCTTGAAGAACATTTTTGTTTCGCTATTGATTTGGATTTCGAATTGAATGCGAAATTGCAGCAGGATTTGCCAGGACAACTGCTGAGCAAGCATGGCAAGAAGCGTAAAAAGCGTATGAAAGGATGTGTGACATAAAAAAATGCAGACAGAACGAACATGAAATGCTCTACTCTTTGATTTATGGGGCATAAGCAAATGGGGTATGGGGCAGGATATTTTTGTCTAAAGGAGAACTTAAAAACGCAAGAGCTCAAATTAAAATTAAATAAAATATTAAAAATATTTTAATTATAATTTGTAATATCTAAGAATACTAGTTAAACTAGTTTGGGCTTCTCGAATAAATTCACACAGAAGCGAACTTGAGGTTAAATGAATATATGTGCATATCTAATTATTAACTTTTTTATACCACATTCATTTTCTAGCTGACGCTGCATGACTCAGCTAAAGTAGCCTGAGGAAAGAGTGTCAGACGAAACAGAGCACGTCGCCGAAAACACACCAAAAAGCAAAAAAATAAAAAACAAAAACAAAAATACGACACTCGAAGCGTTTAACTTTGGCTTAAGTGTTTGTCAGGACGTGCCCCAGGGAGGCGCGTCTTAACCCTTTACCTGACACACACACAGACACACATGGATTGCATGACATGCAACGCTGCATTGGCATTTACTTCTCTTCTTCTTTATTTTTTTTTTTTCGCCTTGGGCTTGGGTATCCTGCGGTTGTACAGCTCGAAAATCCCTCCAAAGTGTCATCGACACTTGTGCCGGCTGCCTTTAAGGGTTGTCCCCGGATGCCAGAGGATGTGGCAAAGGATACGCATAGCTGTTGCTGTTGTAGGCACCAAATGTGTCGCTTAAGTGCTAATAATTGTGCCCTCGCACAGTTGGCGGTCGATCGGTAGAGTAAAGTACAAACACAAGCTACGAGTATTACCTATACTATAGGGAAATTGAAAAACGGGAATTGTGAATCGAGAATCGGGAATCGGCAATGAGGACACTGAGAACCTGCCCTGCGGCTTTTATTCTAGTGCATGTCAGGGTCGAGTTCCCCCTTAATTCAAAATTGACAACAATCGCTGCTTGTGATGGAGGGGCGTGGCTGCACAGATCTACAGATTCACTGGGAGTTTACTCAGTTCAAACTCTATTTACATAAACAGGTCGAAGGAAATATAGAAAAAGGTGTGGTTGAGCCACGCACTGAAGGAGCATAGGCAAACGCCTGTCGATGGGAAAGACGATGAAGATGTATGCGAGAATATAATTATGTAATTGCAATTCCTGTTTAGAAAAGAGAGAACATGGCTGAACCTAAGGTTGAGGTTGAAACTAAGGCTGAGGCTAAGGTTGAAGTTGTGGTTGAAACTCAAGTTAAAGCTAAGGCTGAGGTTGAAGCTAATGCTTAGCCTAAAGCTGAGGCTAGTGCAAAGGTTAAGAGTATAGCTGATTTTCAGTCTTCGATCAGAGTTTATTAATTTTCAAATTTAATCAGAGGCACATAACGAATTTTTTTTTATTTGCTCGAAGTTTACAACTTATTCATTTCCATTTTATTGCCCATTGAATTACAAATAGAATAACTACGTAAAATGTCTTCCGAGCAGCCTGAAAGCGCATTCTTTAAGCTATATTCTTAAAATGATAATAAAATACATAAAAACAAAGAAAAGGAAGTTCAGGTGAGTGAACTCAATGTCGGCAGATGACGTTGGGAAAATAAACTGGATTTAGTGCCAAAAGAGACTAACCACAATGTCAACCGATAGAGGCATTGGATAGTCTCAGAAGTCAAAATTGTTAGGAAATATAGAAAGATCAGTCGTTGATGCTTCACAATTCAAAATACCTTATAAAACTTGAAACTAATGCTGTATACCTTTTCGAGTAACTTGACAAACAGAAACAAAAGATTTCCCACAGTTTTCTACGCATAAAATGCAAATATTAAAAAAATATATTGCATATTGATACACAGAATTAAAAACCAAAAATATTCGCTTTAATGAGACACATTGAATGATTAATGAAATAAATTCGATTGTCAACTGCTTAAAAGTGTGAACTCTAGTTCAATGAACATTAATGCCTGATCGCGGTAAAAATTGTGTGGTTTTCGTGTGGGTTATGCTTGTGTAAAGCAAAGGCATCGCCCTCTCTCACTCTCTTTCCCTCTCTATCTGGCGTTACTTGCGAAATGCGAAATCATCATTAGCAGCAGCAGCATCCTCTGGGAACTTGATTAATGATCTGATGGTGTCCTGTGGCCAGGACATGGCCATTGCATGTTGCACTCAAGTGCAACAAGCCAAATGCCACTGCGCCCCCTGCACCACTGAACCACTGAACCGTCACAAATAAATCATAGCAGACATCAGAGAGAGAAAAAAAAAAAACATGAAGGAAAAGTGTTTCAACTTTTCTCAACCGCAAATTGATTGAGTTTTGATGACATCACAAAATGACAATGGTCAGAGGGTAGGCTATTAGCTAACGGTACAGTTTTTATTTCGAGATCGTTTACAGTTTCAGATTTTCATTTTTTGTGCATTCAGTTCTGTTCTTTATCAATGTGCTCTCATCTAGGAAATTACTTTCACATAATTTGCGTTGTCTTGGCATTGATCTCATTCACTTCTTTTTTTATATCTTCAGTTTTCTATGATTTATTTCTTGAAGTGCTTGGACAATTCATTGGGAACAGATCGATTACGTCGGCTATTGTCTATTGTTTGACATAGATACAGTGCTCTAACAGAATCTTTGATATGGGCGTAACAATCTTCATACAAAACTACTCAAAGTTCAGTCGAGCGTTTGCAGCTGAAAGATGATAAAGTTATCTCAAAAATGGTTTAACCACATATTTGCTATTGTAAATAACATAAACTAAAAAAGTTTAAAGAGACTTGGAATAAATCAAAACTTATTTCAATTATCTTCGATTTCTATAGAGATCAATAGTGAGAGAAATAGAGATCAATAGAACTTTAATAGATATTGGTCCAGACTAGAAATATATGGAAGCCGAACTTATAAACTAAAATCCAATTGTCCTTTGCTTCCAAGGAACAGCAATATATTATTCATATATTAATTATATATTAAAATATTAATTAAAAATTAAGAGATTAATTATATTTTATCACATTATAAATATATACTTAATTCAGAAAAATTATAAACTTTATAATTCAGAAATTTGTTCAAGACAAATAACAGATGCTCAAATTTCTAGCTTCATTAAAAGAATTCTCGCATTCCCTTACCAAAAAGGAGAAAAAAAGGGGAATATGCAAAACAAGGTAAATATGAGATTACATTTAATGTAAATTGTCACAACATCAAAAACAATTCAAAGTCAGTTCTTATCTCAACTATTTATGGCCAAGATAATTACATTTTATATCAACATACTCTCGGAAGAAAACCCAAATCAAAAATGCGATCGACTCACTCGCAGTTCATGAAGATAAAAATCGAAAGGAAATCAACCCAAGAATGAAAATCCGCTTGAGGCCTAAGCCAGGAGTAGATGAAAGCTAAAGCTGAAATCGAAACACTTTTAATTAGAGTAATTATTCAAGCATAAAAGAAAGACGGACAGGCAGACAGACAGACAGAGAGTCAGAATGACAGACAGCCCAGCCAGACAGGCAGGAGACGCAGGAGACACAGGATTATACAGACGAGCGAGTCAGGCTCTGGCGTGTTACAAATCCAGGATTAAACATATGTAGATCACAAACCAGGGTACACACACACACACTCGCTCACACACATTTTTTTCTATTACAAGATTTTTTTTAAGATCTTTTTTTTTTTTGTTTGTTGATCTGTTCAGCTGGCAACAACCGCAAAGAAAAACATGGCAAAGGACAATGAAACTGGCAGCATCCTTATGAGATTAAAAATGCAAATCAGCCGAAGGCAGCCGCAAGGAAATTGTGATGAGCTGTAGGGCCGTTGTAGATGACGCTGCAGTCTGATATTTTGTGGCCTGTCTATCAGTCAGTCAGTCAGTCAGTCAGACTTGTCCTGTGCTGTGCTGCCTCCTGCGTGCGTGTGTCTTAGGCCAAAAACATGACAGCTTCATGTGGCAGCTGCCGACTCGAATCTTGGCGGTTTCTCGCCTTGCCAATGAAATTTATTTTAATGCACTTTTGCATTGATTTTCATTAGCATTTTCCTCGTTTTTTTCTTTTCTCGGATTTTGAATTTTTTTCAGCAGCCGCTTGCATGATTTGACATAATTTTGATGAATGTTTTGAGTTGGGTTTTGTTGCCGCTGCTGCAGTCAGACAGACAGACAAGCGTTGATAACTTGGGAAATAACATAATTATGTTTGCTGAAGTTATCAATATAGATAGAGCTATATGAGAGGACATTTGATACAGTTTATATAGCTGATGAAATTTATTTTTAATTTTAAAATTTTAATTATACAAAAGTTGTTAAGGAAAATCTACTTACATGGAAAATCTTATGTGAAAATTACTTCAAACGTATCTAAATATAATTAGCTATATGATATGATATATGATATTTTTACCTAGTGAAATGTTTACATGGGAAAAATCATATTTTGTTAGGGAAAGCTATTTGAATTAAATGCTTCAGAAATTTCTATGTAGGAATTAATTTATAATACAATGAATACCTTGAAATTGCATTATAAAGTGAATCTATTATGGGTAATATCGTACTTTACATGTATATATAGAAAATCTTATGTGAATCATTTTATAATTTGCCAGATATATGTATATATAATTATGATAAATAATATTCCACCTTTCATCATAAATAGCATAAACATCTATCCGTGAGCACATCTTTCTTTATATAGGAATAACTATGTGATGATCTTCATAATTTTTCTTATATAGATCTAGAGGCTATATAATATATCAAGCAGCTAATGTAATCAATTTAAAATTCCAAATTCTATCGTAAATAGCAAGCAGCTCTGTCCTAGAGGAGATATTACTTCATAGGAAAAACTCTGCAAAATCTTCAAAGTGTAAGCAAAGAATATACTTCCGCTACAGCAACCCATTTAGATCACTCCATAACTTCTTATACATATATCTCTCCTTTGCTTATGTCCCTCAGCTTGCCGCCTCGTTCTGCTCCGTTAAGCCCAACAAATCCAAACAAATGCCGCTAATTAAATATAAAATTAACAAAACATTGCAACAACAGTAATTCAATGACAATTGCTTGGCCTGATTTCGAGCTAGATTCTGATTCTGATGCTGTGGCTGCTGCTGCTGCTGTTGATCCTGTAACCCCTGCCTGTTGGCATCCCCATGTGAGACAATGGCCGGCCAAAGGGTTAAAGGTGTAAACATTTGACAAAAATGTCACATCACATTCCTTTAAGACAGCTGCCCCGTTCTGCTCGAGCATCTATGCTACCTCGCTCGCCCATTGTCATGCTAATGCCAGCAAGTGTGCTGCGCTTCTTTAGCTCTGGTTTGACAGCTGTCAAAAGTCCAATAAGTCATCTATGAAATGTTTGCGCGAAGAGCGCCTTCTGGCAAGCCACGCCACGGCTTAACCACTGTCGATTGAAGTGTAATTGCAGAGCATTGATTGATTGACTGCGTGCATGCAGCAGCAACAGCAGGAGCAGGAGCAGCAGGAGGAGGAAGCGCGCAGCACGCAGCAGGAATTCATGTATGTGGGCTGCCCACAATTGGCTTGGGTTTGTTAGCGCTTGCCAACCACAGATACCAGCATACATTTATATATATATCGCATTATCCTTTCGTTTAACGGTAAATGGCATAGCACCTTAATGGAATTGCTGTACTCTAAGTGGGCATTACAAATAACAAAATAAAATTCAAACGTCAAATCTGCTTATACCATCTATCATCTCTATATATTATCCTATCATTTATCATACTATTATTCTATGCTAGATATTTTCTTTTGAGATCCTGATTAAGTATATAAAAATACATTGCCAATCGTTAATCTAATGTGTGACTTCTGTTATGTTAACATTTTTATAATTTAAATATAAATTTGATATGTACATACTTTACATTTAAATTTGTTTTTTTATTTTTTTTTTTATTTTTTTTTTATTTTTTTTTATTTTTTTTTTTATTTTATACAATTTTAATTTTATATATTATATTTTAAACATTTTTAATTAATGTTGGACATTTTTATATTTTATATGTTAGATGTATATATTTTTTATAATTTAGTATGAAATTTTATATGCCATACTTTATATTTTACATTTTAAGCTTCATATCTTATTTTATATTTTACGTTTTATATCTCATAATTTATATTTAATTTTTTTTTTTATTTTATACCATTAAATTTTATTTATTTTTATTTTATGTTTTACATTTTTATTTTTTTAATAATATATTTCATATTCATATTTTATATCTTTTATTTTACATGTTATATGTTATATTTCAAATTATATTATAAATTTTTTATAATTCATATTTTGTATTTTCCATCCCATTTCTGAATTCTTTAAACACATTCTTATCGATTTTCTCATTTTCAATCTCTAATTACACTTATCTAATGCTACTTTCCCCTCAAAAAACCCAAATAACTACGCCTCAATTGAAAACTGTTTAACAGTTGCCTGGTCTGAGGGAATTTTTCAATTAAAACATGCCGCAGAGCATCAAATTGATTGATATCCCCGGCCCCAAATTTCAGATCAGGCCAGCTGTCTATCAAGAAAAGCGCAGACATAGTTGCATAGCGATGCTCGCCTATTTGTAAGATGCAAGTGCCTGGTAATCCTGTTAGGCGAGCCGCGACGGAACTCTTGCAACCCACCTCCCTTAAAAAAAAGAAAACCGATTTTTCTGATATCAATTTTCCCTGGCGCTGGGCTCAAATGCGCAATTTTCAGCTTGACTTGTCGCAGGGCAACAAATTTTTTTTCTGTGAGAGAGCAAGCAGACACATGTCAACCTTAATTGAAAAGAACAGAACATAACAGCAACCTTTAACATCCTTCAGCATCCTTCAGCATCCTTGGCTGCCGTAGCTGCTGCTGCTGCTGCTCCTGTTGTTCATTTACAGGAGAGCGCACCTATAGAACGCGATTTTACGTAAATTGCGTTGCTCAATTACAAGCAATCAAAATGAAAAGTCAAAGGGTGTAACTGGCTAGCAGATACTCACTAGAAAATTCAATTCAATTCAATCAGGCTAGCGAATCAAGTGTGAGTTATTTATAGATATATCTATGTACAGTGAGTAACATAAATATTTTTTTTTTTTTTTTTTTTTTTGATTTATTTATAATTTTTGTTAGTTATGTTAAATATATTATATTGATATATACCTCATCGGAAAGATTATTTTTCAATCTACAATTTAGCATTTACAATTTTTTAATTTCAATTAATATTATATGTTTTATAGGCATTTGAAGTTTAAAAAAAAAATAAATAAATAAATAAAAACGTATATTAATGTTACTCACTGTATATAATATAAATAAAAATTAATTAATCTACCGATCGATGCTTGCCTCTGTTTCTGCTTCTGTTACATACGTCAAAGCATGATCGATATACCCGCTTTCACTGCCTTCAAGGAGTGCCGACTGCGCCTACCTCTTTGCTCTCACCGTTGACTTGTTATGCACAAAAGGCGTCGCAACTACGTTTCAAATTAAAACTCATTTAATGCGCAACAAGGCAAACAGATGAACAAGAAGCAGAACAAGCAAATAAAAAAAACATCCTTGAATAAACAAACACCGAGTGGAGCCGAAAGGGAAACCCCTTTAAGAGACTCCTAGGCAACACAACATGCCCTCGATTTCCGCCTATCTGCGTATCAGGACTTTTTGCCAAAAACTTTTGATTTATGTGCAGCAGACGGCCATTGTTTAAGCAAGGGTTATCTGCTGTACTATCTCTGTCTGTCTCTCCCTCTCTCTGCATCTCTATCTCTCTCTTTTGAGCTCTGCTAATGAATCTTAATTTTCGTGCTTAACAATTCCGCGCTCAAGTGCCGCCTGTCATAAATTCTCAAATGACATACGCAACCCCTTTTCTTTTACATTTTCTCATTTTCTTCTTTTTTGTTGATAGCCCTACTCCGCCCCATTTGGGTTTTATTATGTAGTACTAGTTGCTCTCAAGTATCACTGGAACATGCAAATATTTGCAACTTGCCAACTGTAAGCCAAAAGGCAAAAGCCGCATAAACTTTTCAATTAACTGCAAGAAGGAGCAGAAAGGACGAAGGAGATACAGCTATAGCCAGAGGCAATTAAAGCTCTGCGGTGGCTGCGTTTAAAAGAGGTATTAAGGGTAGACAAAGGGAGCAGAAAGTTTCTTGTTAAGTTAAAGTAAAAACTAAAACGGAATGTTGCGGTTTATTGAAGTAATTTGTGGAATGTTTTTGGCAAGCAAAAGCTTTGGGCTAAACAAAACTGTGGGAAACACAATTAAGAGTAGTAAGGGGCTAGAAAATAGTTCTTTAACTCAAAAGAAATCATAACGATATCAACTTTGATTTTAGTGGAAAACAAATTTTTTTTTTTTTAATTTAAATTTAAATTGGTTTTGCATATCAACAAGTTATTATAAAAAAATAAAACATATTCGTATAATTCATATATAATAATATAATTTATAAATAATACATATTCATATAATTTATAGTATATAATTAATTTACAAATGTATATATCGAATAGGTTAAAATAAATTATCAACAGACTCATCAACAGTCGCTGCAGCCAATATATAAATAACTCTTACCCACAAGTATGATAGTTAGATACTTTGGACTCATAAACCCAGACTCTCAGCACATGCAAATCTATGCAGCATACCGAAAACGAATTGCAGTTGAAATTGAGGCTAATCAAACTGGGCCAAGCGAAATCGGCACTCGAGGCAATGGAAGAGGGTCAGACTGCATAGGGAAAGTATTGACCGAGGGCCCAGCTATGATTTAAGGGCTTTTCGAAAATTGCATCGTAAATGTCAACAAAATGAACATAAAATAGAAAGAAATACATGGAAGAAGAAAAAGCGAAACTTTGTTGGCCAAAGTAGTGCAAATGTTCAAGGCATCGACTGAATGGGGAACAAGGCCACAATCGCAATCAACGAGACAATAAACAAAGCGCAGGCTGTTCCTTAGCTCGTAAAACTGCGTTTGCGGACAATGCAAACGCCGCAGGATGGCCGAGAGCACGTACTACTTATGAAAGGACATTTTCTCTGTATGTGTGTGTGTGTGTGTGTTCGGTCAGCTCCTTTTGCGTGCGCAAGGTGTGCGTCGCCGTAAGGACTCATAAATTGCAAATGAAATGAGCCACATCGAATGCTAAAAGAAATCAGCAGCCATATGAATATAAACCAAATCGCTTCACTGCTCCCTCTCTCTCCCTCTTTCTCTCCACTAATTAACAAACAAATAATGATATTACAAGAGCAGCAACAACAAAAAAATAGATAGTTGACAAAAAAAAAAATCAAATATCTAGTGGTAGAGCAACAGAAAAAAAGTAAACCTAAAACATCTGCTGCGATTTTGGAACGGGTGTTTCGAGCACATTTTGAGGTTGAGGAAGTGTTGAACCATTTGAGGACCACCCGTTGGTTGTCCTGCTGCGTGGCAGCAGCCTCGTGCATTGGTTTGAACTCTCGCCGTCCGACAAACGACGAATTGAGATATCCCGCTGACGACTCTCGCCAAATCCGATTATGGATTTTCATTTCTCTTCTTCCCAATTGCTATTGGTGCCTGGGCCAGCCTTGCGTAGCCTCTGCTTTCGTATTATAGCCATAATTTATGGTTGAAACGATTAGAGCGATTTGCAAGTTTGTGCCATAAATTGATAAGATTTCAATACTTACTCAAAATATATATAAATGGTTTATACACATTTTTTGTTTAATTCAAATCTAATCGTAATTACCTGCAAATAGAGATCGAAAATTATAGATTAGTGTGTATAAAATCAAGACAAATTACAGAATACTGATTCATGGGTAAGGGAATTTGAGTAACAGAATTTTTTAATCATTTGAAATTTGTAAAGTAATTTGAGTAAAAATATTTTACTCAATTTCTATTTAAAAAAAAACGAATCAGTTTTCCTCACTAATGGGAATATTTACAATAAGCAGTAGAGAGAATAATCGTCTTTAATATATAGGATAATCCCTCAGACTGAAAATCGATAAACATGCTAAAATCGGGAACTTTCGACTGCAGAATAGTCATGCCATGGGGTACATTCGGGCTTTAGATTTAGCTAAAAATATATAACAGATAAAGTATTTCCGCATTTAACACGTCCCCAAATCAGCACAAATATATCCGTTATCTATATTCCTAACTCCAACCCTCTACCACTTCAAATAACAAATTTTCTATTGCCATACCATTAGTGAGCAGGATAGGAGAACCCTAAAAATTGATAACATACTTTGAAATCTCCAGAAATTAATCAAAAAACTTTAAAGACCAGACCAATAAAAGATTATTAGCACTTTATTTAAGTCAAAGGGAAATTATCTTGAATGGGCTCTTCAACAAATGGGTTCGACGGGCAATACATCATTGACCAGACCCAAGATGATCGCAGTTATTTCATACCAGGCCACATTACCAAACACCGTATTCAGTGGCGCGACAAGCAGTTGCTCCATAAACTGTGAGATCTCTTCGGGATTGTCATTGATGAGCAACTGCAGAAAGTCCTGAAGGACGGAATTGATGAACTTTTCCAGATATTTGCTGCCAGTGCCGGTGATCTGAGAGATGGCATTTCCCAGCTGCCAATCGACATTCCAGCGAGTGACATGAATGCCATTCGTTAGACTCGAGGGACGCAGCACGAAGCTGCCATTGGCTCGTACATCAAGTAGTTCCACATCGAAGACACCGTCACACTTATTCGAGGCAGTCGCGCCAAGGAAGCGCCTCAGATCGAACTTGTAGTTCTCGGCCTTCAAGCGAATGCTGGGAAAGCTCACATCGAATTTAATGGTATGAAATATATTACTCCACTGCAGCTGAGAGAACTCGAAGCTATCGAGACCCACAATAGAGATATTCGTAAAGTTGCCACGCCCACTGCAAAGGGAGAGTAGAGAAACTGTAGCTGCTGCCTCTGCTTGGCTCGTGAGCTTACCTAAACGCATCCGCTTGAATATCCACCTCCTTGTAGGACAATTGAGCGGGCGCCAGGATGGGTATGCCCTTAGCCGGATACCCGCACTGCATTTGCAAGCGCAAAAACTCCGTCAACTCTCGCAGATCATCGTCAAAGAGAACGCGACCCGAGCTCAAGGAGCAGCCGAGCAAGGCAATCAGCACTAGAAACAAGCTGCGCATTTCGAAAGCTTTCGATTGACTAAAGTCTAAACCAGTAGCAGCTGCCAGGTGCTAAAATCAGCAGCAGATAGAGAAATCTATTGCTTGCTGATTAGATTGCACGAAAAAGAACAGGTGTTTAAAGTGTCGATAACATTGGGGAGAGACTGCCTGAAAGTAGGCTACGATCTAATGGCTTACAAGCGAAGGTATAAGGTTTCTTAAGAGGACACAGAAGAGCAGGGTGTACTACATATAGGGGAAGCCAAAGCAGCAGTGATATTTCCGAATGAAATATATGTATAAAAAACTATCATTGTGTTGTTGAAATACCAAATTTAAATAATATATATAAAATATAAAAATATAAAATTAACCAGCAAATATTATATAAATATTATTATATAAAAAATATATATTTTCATTTAGGTACAAATAAATCATAGAAAAATAAATAAATTATAAATAATAAAAAATTAAAGAAAAAAATTAAAAAGTATTTTTTTTCTAATAAATAAAATAATGTAATTAATAAAGGAATAAAAAGTTAAAGATATTTTTTTTCTTTTAATTTTTTTTTTTAAGTAAATAAAACCAAGTAATTAATAAAAGAATAAAATATATAAAATTAAGCAACATTTGAAAATAAAATGAAAAAAGTAAATTTTAAATAAAATAACTACAAAATAATAAATATTTTTTTAAATATTATACGCCCAAGTGGCTCCCCCAACCCTTCATTTTATCAAATCTATAGAAAAAATCAAAGAATTCTATCAAAAGAAATTTAAAAGCTTTATTGAAGCAATCGTCGTTTGCTCAAGCTAGAATATCATTTGTAATTTAAGCCCAGGGATCTGCTGGTGGCACACAGTCGACCACAATTGGATCATCCTCGTTTTCACCCTCGCTGCTGGAGAAAATCAAATCGACCAAAGTCCAGAAGTCGTTGCCCTTAAGCACCTGGTTGACACGTGGCACAATCGCATCCTCAATGATATCGGAAATCGATTCCTGATTATTATTGATGACCTTCACCAGCAGATTCTCCAGCTGGCGATTGATAACCGCATTGATCTTGCCATTGCCCATGAAGCCGCTAATATCAGAATCGACGGCGCCCAGCTCAATGTTGGTCTTCAGCGAAAGGATCTTGGCGGAGCCCCACAGCACTGGCAGCTTGTACTTCAGAGTGCCGCTGATACGCAAATTGATCAGATCGAAGAGAATGGAGCCATCGCCCTCATATTCCACAGAGAGACCCAGCTGACGCAGTGCATCGATCAGCGTATCGGTCTCGTACTTCTGCGCTGTTGTATCAATGTTGCTGAATAGAAAATCGAAGGTGATCTTCGATGAGATCACATTCAGCTTGAACTGATTGATCTTGAAGTCGTCCAGACCGGCGATCTTCAGATGGAAGATGTGATTGATCGTGTCGACAATGCCGCGCTTCAAGTCCAAATTCGCCTCGGTCACACGCACTGGCGCCAATGGGGGAATGCCCAGATTGGGCCATCCACAGGGCATTTGCTTTTGCAGTTTGCGGATCATGCGACGCACTTGCCACGAGATCACAAAGCGTGGAGTAGCTACAGCTAATTGAAATAAGTACAAATTCAGAATTGTCTCAACTTCGACTAGGTCATTCGGGTCAGATCAACGCTCACCTTCGGGCTCATTGAATAGCTCGATATCGCCATTCGGATCGGCGAGCTGCAGCAGGCGCTGCTCGAGCGGATGTTGGAACTGTTCCTTGGGCAATGTGCCCGCAGCACAAATGGCGACCAGACCGGCCAAAACAATTAGAAAACGCATGCTGAATGTCTTCGAATGAAACTCAACTTGCAACTGATTGGTCAGCCAACACCGATGGCAGCTTTTATAGCCACAAGCGTGAGCGATAAGAGTTTTGTAGCATGATAATGCTTGATAGGCACAATCCAGAGAGAGCTACCCCGCATAGCTAATTAAAGTCGCATATCATTGAAAGGCTCCATCTGATTTATTGATTTACTTGATTTGCTTGATTTGTGGCTCTGGCTCACTGGATGGCCAGCCAAGGAGCGGGTGTAGGATTACATTTCTTGGTGGTATTGGTGAGTTGCTTCAGCAGGAACCACACCTTATGACCCTTCAGACGTTCATTGACCAAAGGCACAAAGAATGACTCAATACGTGCACTGATCTCCTTCTGGTGTCCATTGATGAACGCGGGCACCTGATAGTCCACAATATCGTTGATCATCTCATTGATGCGTCCATTGCCCAAAATGCCGCCAATGTGGGAGTTGACACCGCCCAGAGAAACGGCACACTCGAATTTGTAGATCTTAATCGAGCCAAAGATGAAGGGCATCTTGTACTTGAACGAGCCCTGAATCGTTAGATCCTCCAGGCTAAAGGCAAGTGGTCCACTGCCCTCGTAGCGTACCGAGAGACCCAACTCCTGCAGCAAATCGATCAACGTGTCGCTGTTCAGGAAGTGAGCGCTGGCCTTTAGCTCCTTGAACTTGAAATGGAACTGAACCTTCTTGTTTAAGGTGTAGCTGACCTTTAGCTTCTTGATCTCCATGGTATCCAAGCCATCGAAACGGAAGCGCAGAAACTGCAGCAAGGAACTGATACAACAATAAACTAAATTGAAGAGAAGTCCTACAAGTTGCAATCATTTGAGAACTCACTCAACAACCGATTCAGCCAAATGAATATTTAGTTCAGCATTGGTGTAGGGCGCCAATGGAGGAATTCCGTATTCAGGAAAGCCACAGGGCAGATGTTCCACCAAATTCTTCACGGCCTTCTTGGCCTGCGAATTCAATATCAGGCCATACACTTCTGGGTTTTGGGCTGAGCATCGGCAGAGGCGGAGAGATTCAATCCGTTGAAAATAAATTGTAAAAGTCTTCAAATTCTAATTGAACTTACGATTGGGATCGGCAAGTTGATTAAACTCATCCTCGGTCAAGAGGTCCACCTCATAGGCCGATGCACAGGCCAAAAGGGTAACAAAACAAACTACGCCCAACTTCATTGTTTGGCTTTTTAGCTAATTGGTAAATGGCTAAGGCTCATGGCTTTTATAGCCAGGATTTACACTAAGTAGATGCAGTTGGGGTTTATGACCAAAGCCCAGCTAATCCATGCGGAACAAAGCCCATATAAATCATCTAACCAGAGATTAGGCTTAGCAATTTGCACAAATTATATTTAGATTGATAATTTCGCTTATAATTTATATCATACTCTCGAAGTAGCTACGGTAATCGGCCCATCGTTATATATAGAGCACTATAAGGAAAGTACAAAACACTTGTAGTCTAATCTTGACATCTTGACATCCCCATCCAAATGGCCAATCAATGTGTCCCAATGATTTATTTTCAAATATTTTTTTATATATACATATATATATGTAGTCAAATTTCATATACGAGCAATTAGTGCGTCAAATGTTTTTTTTTTCGCAGGTGTTCTTCGATAGCTTCAGCAGGTGTTCTCACATACCCCATAGACAACATACAATAGACGATCACACGTAGAGCTTACGACTGTAACAGTTATAAATCAATTCAATAAACTTTTGATTGTTTTGATTAAAGGAGCGATAGCTCGTTAAGAAATATAGGAAGTTTCGTTTAAAATTGAAACCAACAAAGGTTGCATATAGTTCTATTATATATACTATAAGACATATTTAAATTTAAATTGGTTTCTTTTATTTTTTATAATTGATATAAATTCATTTTTTATTTTTATTTAAAAAAAAAATTTTTTTTATTCATTTATAATTATTTATTTATTTATTTTTAATTATATATATTTTTTAGAAATTTATTTTTTAATTTTTATAATAATTTTATAATGAACTATTCAATCCAGGCTAAGTTCTAGTAAATTCCTTGAATTGTCGCCCAGCCCAGCGCAACAAATTTTCAATACTGCCTTTTGCCTTATCATTACATCTTAAAACCTATAAATAAACACTTTTCAACAAGTTGATTGAAAGAACAATAAGATTATAAATCACTTCAATTCCTACATCTAATCCATCTTAAGCTCTGTTGATAAAGCGCTCATTGTAAATCACATAGAACAGCCCACAAAGAGAAGAAGAAGAAAACCCTTGCCCAATCAAGAATCAGGAAACTTGGTTAGGTCATGGTGATTCGCCAACAGAAAAAGAAAGACTAAGAAATTATTAATAAATTATTAGCCGCCTCTCCCTTTGGCCCATCTCAACTTTTGATAGACAAGATAAGTAACGGCTTGTTAATTAAGAAATGGACTTCAATATATTTAATATATATATATTTTTTTTTTGCCAAAAATCGTTCAGATTAGACCCTGTTGTAGTATGTCCAACAATCGATGGCTATGGCGATTTTATTATCGACTTCGGTAGCTCTTATCAGCGGACCCCATGTGGTGAAGTGGGCGTCTATAAAAGCCAGCTGGACGTAGACCATAACGATCAGTATAAATACAATTGGCATTTGGTTCAGTTATTATACGAGAGAAAAATATGAAACTCTTTGTGGCTCTATTGGCGCTTGTTGCGTGCGCAAATGCCGCTGCTGTGGGCGACTCGATTGGTGAGTGGATAGAGACAGAGAGAGGGAGAGGGAGAGACAGTCAGAGCTCAGCTAATTTGGTTTCTGCATTCTCTTAGATACCAGATCAATCTCCAGCACAGTGGTTGATGTCATTGAGGGCATGAAGGAGCAGATGCCTTGTGGCTTCCCCGGCCTGGGCATCCCGCCAATTGCTCCGCTTCGCATCGATCACCAGAACATCGATATCGATACGGATGCACTGAAAATGAAGGGCAGCGTCGAGCATTTCCGTCTCAATGGCCTGAACGACTTTGATATCGAGGAGATGAAGGTGAATGCCATCAGCAGCAAAGTGAACTTCAAGTTCAATTTCCGCGACGTCAATGTGGACACCATCTACGACATTGATATGCAGCTGAAGAAATATGGCTTCACCATCAAGATGATTGGCGCCGGTCATGCCAAATTCGCTATCAAGGATATGTCTATCTGGGGCACCTTGAAATACTCTCTGGGTGTGCTCAACGGCAAGCTTAAGCTGAAGACTCTCGATGTGCGCACTCACTTGGGCTCTGTTGAGTCCGAGATCGAGGGCATGCTCGGCGATGGCACCGTTAACGAGAAGATGAACGATTATCTGGCCGAGGCCGTTGAGATGGTCATCAATGAGAACGAGGATCTGATCGCCGAGACCATTGAGAGTGTTGCTCTGCCCGCAGTGAACAGCGTTCTGGACGATATCAGTATCACCGATATCATCAATAGCGACGGTGAGGGCGGTGAGAAGGAGGTCTGCATTCCCCCAGAGCTGGACTAGTAAACAATATGTGAAAAGCTTCGTATTTGATTAAAGCCTTCTTTGTAATAAAAGAATAAATAAATACATTAACTTTCACTTCAATGGAGCTCAAAACTTTCTGTTGGTTCCGAAGTCTTTTTAAGTGTGGCAAGGAGCAAATAGATAATTGACTAATTATGATCTATAAACATTTCCTATAGGTGACACAGTCTATAGATCTATATAGACCTTAGTTGTAATCTTGAATTGTTGCTTTCGATAAAAAAGAAAATTTGGCTTCATTATTATATAAATTAATTTTATATTAACTATGCACATATGTATTCATAAAAAATGTTATATTATTCCTTATTAATGGGAATTCGGGTATATAAAAAGTCCTATACCTGATTGTAAGACAGTGCCTGATGGATAGATATAACATAGAGAGTGTTAACCCGCAGCAAATAAAACGCGAAATGTTTAGCAAATAAATCTGATTTATTGATTTGGACTGTGGTTGAGTAGAAGCTGTAACTCTTCAAAAAGCAAACCAATCGAGTCTTCAATTACCACAGAGTCCACCCCAGCCCAGTGTAAGACGGTTAGTATACAGGTATGCAAATTATTAATAGCCCTTCATATGTCTTACAACGTCAGAAAAGATATTATCGGCTACATCAGGTTCATTCAGATAGGCTAGGATCTGATGCCAGGTACTGATAATATATAAGTGCAAATTAAGCGGAATTCTAGTAGTGTAAAGCATTTGTGGACTCACTCAACTAGCGATTGAATCAAGTTTAAATTTGACTTTTCGTTGATATAGGGCGCCACTGGATGAGCAACATATTCTGGAATGCCCTTGGGCGTCAAAGTCTTCACGGACTTCATCTCCATCGTCTCATAGCCCAAAGACAAAAAAAAAAACTGACATTAATCTACAGAATTAAAGACATTTCGATGTGAAGTGAATTAATGTGAAATTGTTTTAATAAATAATATTAATTATTGTCGATAATTAAAACGAAGTTTAATTTGAAGGTGTAAGCGAATTCAAAATCAAAAACGTAAGTGGATAACTGAGTTTTATCATAGCTTCTTCGCAGCATTGGCTACTTAATAAGGGGGCGCTCTCTCTCTCAGAGCATTATCCATTATCCATGCCATCGGCTCTGCTATACATATGAACACATATATGGACGCTATACTCAAAAGCTCTCTCTCAGCTGCAATGACAGCTCTGCTGATAAAAACCCTCCGTCGCTACTGTAGTTCCTGCCTGTCAGCCATCTCTCTCACTCTCCACACTAACACCTAAACGGGATCAAAAGCTCAAGATAATTGAGGTATTTCGCACACTCGCTTGAGTGAAAAGCTTTCTCTCAGCGCTGTAATCCCAATCAGCAATCGAGCAATTCTCACACATACATACACATATAATTGACGCCTATAATATGTCGGGATAAAGCGCGTTCAGCAAATGCTTGTGCTCAGAGCAAAGATTTCTGTTAACTTTGCTGCTTACATTCTTATTAGCATTTATGCTGTTAATCTTGCATTTGAGAGTTTTCCCTTGTGATTAAGTGAATATTTCTGTTAACTCTGAAGCCGGCATTGCTGTTAACATTGCTGTTAGCTCTGTGAGCATTTACATATTTGCTACTTTCACATTATTTTTAATTCAATATTTAATTCAATATTTAATGTAAATAAAGATAACAAATTATTATACAAAAAAAAAAAAAATAAATAAATAATAATCGTTAGTTAAATATTATCGTTTCATCTTAGCGTGCTTTCACTGTAAAGCTTTTCCTCAGAAGTTTGTTAACGTCCTTTTCAAACGGTCTCAAAGCTCTTCAGGCGTCGATCTCCTTAATCTAATGCCTAATCTTAAGTTGTTGAGCTTATCAGCTCATTTCAAATATATTTATATTTTTACTATTTACTTATTCGTTTAAATGTTCACATGCTAAGCAATTAGTTCTTGCGCTTTATCAATGGACATTCGAGTGGCTTATAAAAACTTTCGCCAACTCAGCCGAGGTGCGCAGTTAAAATCAGGTGTTGGCAGCGACAAGTTATTTAAGAATACAAAATATGAAGTCTCTATCTTTGGTGGCCATTATTTTGGCCCTGGCCGCATGTCAGGGGGCGGAGGTTGCTGAAAAATTGGGAGGTAAGTGGAAGGAAAATAATTTGATCGATTTTTCGCGACACCTTGCAGTAAGACAAATGTTTGATATTGAGTATGAATCGATTAAATTAATTAAGTTATTAATATATGACATGAATTTAATATAACTGATTTCATGTTTATATATAAAAACTCGAGGGATTTAACATAAAGTCAAATTTCCAAAATAAGTGTATGAAATTATATATTTTTTGGTTTTCTCGAAAAGCCTTAGACAGGCCTATGTTTCAAGTTTAGATATATTCTCTATATTCTCTAAGGACTGCCTCGCCCTCACTCTCTCTCTCACACACACTTTCTGTCAAACATGTAGTATGTTCTTAGACGCATTATACCCTGTTAAACCAATTTTAATAAGTATACAACTATAAATATCGGGAAATTTATCCATATGAGACCATATTTTATATACTTGCTCAAATCATCATGTCTATTACATCAATTTCCAAAAATATATCATACTCTGTTCAACTATTTTTAAAGGGTATATATGTCAGCAGTAGCTCAATTGAAGATGATTAAATCCATTTGCCTTTACAGCTCAATCGCGCTCTATTGCCAGCATTATTGTGGATACCCTGGAGCTGGTGAAGGTGCAAATGGTCCAGGGCTGGCCACAGTACGGCATTCCCCCCCTCGCTCCCCTACAACTTAAGCACAAGGAGTTCGATTTGAATGCCGGCGAGCTGCACGCCAAAGGCGCTTTCGATGATCTGACTGTGCACGGCCTGAACGAGTTCGAAATTAAAATAATTGACCTGAATCTGTTGTTGAGCCGCCTTAAGTTCGAGTTCCACTTCGCCAGCTTAAATGTGTCGACCCAGTATCAGGCGGATGTCGGTGCCAATTATCGCATGACACGCAATGGTGGCGCCTTTATGGCTCTCGAGGATTTGAACATATCCGGCCACATCAAGTACAGCACGGGCATCGTCGGCAGCAACAACTATTTGCGCATCAAGGAGATCATTGTGAACGTTGTGACCGGCAATGTTGTGTCCAACATTGAGAATCTATCCAAATATCGTATACTCAATCAGAAAATCAACGAAATAATCGAGGAGTTCATAAGTCTAACGGTCAACGATAATACGGAATTTTTCGCCGATTGGCTGGATAGCACGGTGACGCCCATTTGCAACGATATGATTGGCGACCGCACAATCAAGGATATTATTGGCATTATTACGGGTTCTTAAATTCCACAATCAATAAAATTACATTTTAGAGAGAAACATTAAACTTTTAATTATGGTTTAGCTAATCAAAGTCATGAAGCGATTTGCACGAGTTAAAAACAACTGTTCGGTGCGTTAATCTAATCGCTTAGATTAGCTTTGCGTGTGGCTAAATTTGTTTTATAATTTCATAAGAGGCAACGATCAAACTTTATACATTCCTTAATAAAAACTTAAATTTAAAATGAAAAAAAAAAAGAATTGTTTATTATTTAAATAGCACATAGCGTATTTATTTTTATTTGATGTAGATTAGCACATATACATTAAATAAAAATTATTATATATAAAAAATAAATCAAATATTATATATTAATAATTTTCACAAATAAATAATTAATTGACAAATGACATCTCCACAATCATTATTAATTGCATTAAATATGTTTGATAATAATTGAAATAGTTCGCACATGCATAATTTATGGCTTTCAAAATGTTTTATAATGTCTGAAAGGCAAGCAGATGGTAAATAAATAATTGTAATTCAATTTCATAAAATGCCCAAAAGTAGGCAACGATAATGTCAATTGTGGCATTTGCAGGGAAATTTAGGAATTTTAATTACAGCGCAAAGGTATGCAACACTTTCTAAGAACCAACGACATTCAACTACATTTTGCAATTCAAACTGCCCATGGTATGTGCGCGGCTCAACTCTACATCGAGATCTGAAACTGTTTACTGTGGAGGAACAGATTGGGAGACACACTAGCCGATATAGTGACAGACTGGCTAGACACCGGAGCAGACTAGCGAGAAGATTGCTTCCTGCGAGACCACTAAGGCGATTAAAACGCTTGGGTTTTGCCAAAAATATTAGATAAGTTTAGTTTAAGGATACTTGTAAATATATATTTGTAAGTCCTCCTGAATACATCAGAAGGTTAGGTTCTATATAAATAATCTAATTGTGTTGTTAAGGTAGTAAACTTGCATTGTACAGATTCAGCGCTTAAAATAAATATACAAAAAAAGCTAAATCTAACATTTGGCAATACTAAATAGCTTAATCAATTATTAATTTATTATTTATACATATCTCTCTCAGTTCATAAATAATAGTTTGGAATAACCGCAGCCAAGAGCCTTTAACAGTATGTATATTTTAGCATGAAAATTTCCCTTTAAAAATCATTGCCTATTTTCAGGCTGTGCGTTTTAAACCTATAGGTTATATATGAAATATATTTCATTCCCATAGTTCCATTTCATTGATTAGGGCCCAATTAGCACTATTTTTGGCATACTAGTTGAGCACCGCCTTATCAATCGACTGGGACACATGAGACAGCTCAAGCGAGGGCAGTGACTTAACCTTGACAGTTCCCAGGGCAATAGTAACAAGAATCAAAGAAACGTGCTCAACTTAACATTCAATTTGTTAATAATTTTGATATGGCTGCGACGCAGTTTCTACTATAAATTAATGTTTCCAAATAAAAATTATATTATCAAAATCATAGCAGGAAAACAACAATTATTTATTTACAATTGTTATTAAAATTTTAATGCAGTCATTGGATACCCTGTATTTAAGTATTCTATTAAATTAAAAAACAAAAAGAAGGAATAATATAATATATAGGAATATATATAAAATAGTAAATCATATATTTATATATACTTATTTAATTTTGAGGAAAGTGCCTAATATTCTGAGAAAAAAACTGTCAATAAACAAAATACTGTATTCATTTGCTTAAGTAATAATACATAATTATTAGGAAAAACTTATATATTTTATTTAAAGCCAATATATGGAAAACAAATTTTTTTCTAATAGCAGCAATATTTTATATCAATTTTAATTGATTTTGGAATACCCTGCAATAATATAAAAATTATTTTAAAATAGTTTTTAAATATTTATAGAAAGTAGCTATGGATATAGGTAAATATTTATGTATTCAAAATATGCATATATGATTTATGTTTTAGTATTATTATGACAAGTAGTCTACACACCCTATAAAAATGCATGGTAAATATGAAATATATGATTTGCCAGAGTATCTGCTAGTTGGGCAAAGTCTTCAGACGTATGCTTAATATTTGTATTATTTTTCATAGACATAAAGATTTGCCCCTTGGTGAGCTGATAAGCAGCCGTCTCCAGCATTTCATCATCTGATTTCTATACCCATTGCCAATGCCAATTTAGTTTGAATTATACGATCGCTAGCTTCAGTTGCAGTTGCTAGAGACAGGGAATCCGATAGAGAAATGCTATACAAGAGATTGCCATTGATATTGCTTGTGGCACAGGTGAGCCGACAGGTCTGCGATTCCAATTGGATTTCGATACAACTAGACTATGATTGCAGTGCCTGCTGGCGGCGCCAGCGCCCTCCCAGCCAAATGATCTGACACAGAAGCAGCTGGAGCAGGAGGCGCACAACGAGACGATCAATTTACTGAACGCTCTATTCCGAGCACAGATCGCTTACTTCGGTGGAGTGCGGGAAAAGCTGGACCCGAAGACGAAGCGCTCAGCGGATATTGCGCTCTATTTGAGCAGACTGAATGCGGCCATAGCTGAGAAGGATTTGGACAGAAAGAACACAATGTGGCAGGATATCTTTGAAGAAGTAAGTTCACTCTCTGTCACTCTCTCTCTCTCTTTCTATCGTGCTGTCTTTCTAAGCCGTAACTTATGATCTATATCTCGTGTAGTTCAACAAAACGTCGCTGCTGTCCAACCGAGTGGAGGAGACGGGCCTCAGCAATTCGGAGTATCAGGCTCTGCTCACGGATAAGAAGCTACAGGAGATTACAAAAAGTTTCGTAGTCGATGTGACCACGTACTTTGTGAAGATGGCACAGTACAGCGGAAAAGTCGTGAAAATAGGCATCGACGAATATATGAGCACATTTGATGACGATAAAAAGAAACATTAATAAAAGTTTAGAACGTTAAGAACTTAATGGAAAAACATTTTCAAATGGGCTGAAGAAGAAACTATCGTTGTTTGAAATTTGCAACATACGATAACGATTACGAGCAATAGTTACTGAATTTGATAGTTGCTGTTCCTAATAATACTAATCTATTAATAGAATGCCTAATAATAGCAACCCCCAATCAGAGTTTCTACATTCGATAGTTCTGCTATCGATAAGCTACGATATACATTTTTGAAACGCCTTTTGAACTATCGATAAGTGCAGTTCCGCATTGCGTGTGAACACAAAGTTCGCCACAATCTTGTTGAATGCAATTACATTCGCTTAATTACATTTCACATAATTGAGCCACAACAAGATTAATTGTCCATTAATTATCTAGATGATTCCATTAACACCTCAATTCAATTATTTATAACGATGCCGCAACTGTACATCGAAATTTGAGCAAACAATTAACGCATTGTGAAATGCTATATGGACATATAAGTGGGGCCTTATATACATATTAACTCTATATTGTATATACATATATCGCGGAAATATCGCTGCTCTGTGCACGCCCACACGTTTGCACACCATTTATGGGCGGTTGGAGAGCGCAGATATAAAACGATGTGTTAAAAATTTTTAAATATGATTAATTTGTATAGTTGAGCCGCATCGCGTCGCGTCGCATGTCACGAATGCCAGAATGAATCATCCGTGGATACGAAGCAGAGATAGAGAATTCGATTCTTTTAAGCTTTAATTGCAAACAATGCAAATTCTTTTATTCTTTTATTTAAATAAGCAATAAGAACCATAACAGTAAAACAAAAGAAGACGTGTGGGTAGAGTTCATAAGAAAGTCCATACAGCTTTTCATGAGAAAGCCATAGAGTATGTGATCCACATATACATATCTTTAATAGCTCAAGCTACTTATAATAACCATATAAGAAATATTAAGTTTATTTTTGAAATTTGAGTTAGCTTTGAGTTGCTGCATCTGGAGTTCTAATTTTTGCCTGATAGTAATATGTTTTCAGTTTAATGATATGAAAATCATGGAATGAGCATAATAGCTATATCGTCATACAATTTTATTGGAAATTGATAAGGGAGAGATTTTGCATGTTTTGTGTTTTCATTTATGGTTTATAGTTTATCAATTATCACTTTTACTCGAAAATGTTTTACTTAGAATTACTACCAAGATATACTATAATTTCGATGAATAATGTGTATGTATATGTATATGTACATTAAATACGTATAAATGCTCTTTGAATTATGGCATATGCTAATTCTTGAATGTAAGCTTAAAGACAATTGATATATGAACCTGAATAGTAGTAACATTTTAGTTAAAATAGTAGTAGATAAAGTTTTAGGAATAGTAATAGAAGTAGTCAATAGTATTTAGTATTAATTAGTAGTCATAGTAGTACTTGAAGCAAATTATTTGTACACTTATAAGCTGGCTATTACTATGTATAGCAAAAGTAGTAATTTTAATCAAAATACATAGTCGAAACATTAATTGTAATGGTATAATATTACTTAAAATAGCAGTAGTAATAATCATAATAGTAGTAAATGGCTTGTTAGATTAGTAGAAACATCAATAGTAATAGTAGTAAAATTTTAGTTAAATTAGTAGTAGAAATAGTTATAGTAAAAATATTCTATCCCCTTGAAAAAAAATTGTTCTCCATAATTATCGATAATTTGAATTTCTGAAAAAAAAAATAAATCAGATGCCCTTGCATTTCGAATTATTGGGACTCGACTGTAGTTGCAAAATTTGAGTTAAAATAGTAGTAGCAGTAGTAAGCATCGCAGTTGGAATAGTAATGATAATAGAAATTATAGTAGTAGTAGAAATAGTACTAGAAATAGTAGTAGTTGTACTGGTATTAACTGTATATATTATATATAGCTGACATTCATATAGCTGATAGACTCATCAATTTGCAGGGCATCGACAGTTCGTTTCACATGCTTATATCATCATTATGAATTTATTAAACTCTTTCTCTTGGTTTTTCGGTTTTCTTCATTTGTAGC
This sequence comes from Drosophila mojavensis, assembly GCF_018153725.1. Classification (NCBI taxonomy): domain Eukaryota; kingdom Metazoa; phylum Arthropoda; class Insecta; order Diptera; family Drosophilidae; genus Drosophila; species Drosophila mojavensis. The sequence goes on from NW_025318858.1 coordinate 10,556,079, forward strand.
ACAAAATGGTCACAAAAATTGCAAAATTTGCAATGACAATTGGAAATAGCAAAGCTAAGCAGACTGCGAAAGTATTTTTATTTATTTATTTCAATGCAATTTATGCTATAAATAAGACTAGCCAGGGGACAGCAGGGGGCCGGGAAGTTAGAATGGAATAAGGGCGTGGCTGCGCCAGACAGTGGACACGCATGCCTAAACTGACGCTGGCAGCGCTGCTGGCATCGCTGCCACAGCAGCTGCTGCTGCTGTTGCACACATGTGTCGCAGAAAAATCAACGCAACATTCAAAGCTGCTGAAGTCCCCCTCCCCCTGCATCACTTCCTCCCCTTGCTGACCCATGCCACATGGCATGTTGCGCATTGGAGCATATCGCATAACAATTGCCACTTCCGAATGCTCCACATGCAATAAGAGACTGACAGATAAAGGCCGACAGAGACAGACAGAGAGAGAGAGAGAGAGAGAGAGAGAGTAGCACACATATGTATCAGTTGGGGAATTCGCAATATAAAAGAAACTTTATTTATTTTATCAATATTATTGTACATTGAGTAAAGCAACAAATGGAGCCGACCATAAAATCAACAAACCAAATTGCGATAAGCATTCGACGCTTTATAAAATCAGCAACAGAAGTAAATAAATAAAAAAAATATTAAAATAAATCAAGTTGAGTCTCAAATATGCTTTCAGAAATTTGTGGAATCTCAAATGCAAATATTTAAAAGTTTTTGTTATTGAAACTTGATGCGAACACCATGAGAAACTGAAGCAGGTGAAATACTATGCAAAACTATTTGCCAAAACAATGTAGAAAGAATGCAAAGAGCAAGAAATATGAAAGAAGAATGAATATGCAAAAGGAAAGAATGGTCAAGTAGAAAGCATGCCAAATAAGAATTAGTGAATGGATGATGAACAATGTCAATAATAATGAATAATATTTTAAAGAAAATTAATTAATTTTATTTGAAGCAATTGATTTATGGCATTTTTATACTTGATGAAAGAGTTGAAGAGCTCAATTTGGATATGACATAGTTAGCCATATATATTTATAAATTTATAAGCTATTTTATACAGTTATCAGAGCCAAAAACGGTAAATCTATGGATTGATCTATAGATTACTTTTAATAGTAATTAATATTCTATATATATATATATTTTTAATTTAGTATTCTAATCATTTTGCGGAATTTAACTTTAAATATACCAAAGTGAAAATGTTAAAGCATAAAAACTTTATTCTTTAAACTTCTTAATGAACTTTCAAGTTTTAGCATTCACTTAGCCGTAATGTGAATAATTTAGTTCTACCTATTATTATATTAACACAATTTCATACCATTTTCACTACACTTACTAATATTTCTAGTGCTAGACCTTGCAGACCCATGCATGAGAGTTTTGAAAAGTAACTCAAATACCTTTTTTTAATGTTATTAAAAAAGAAAAACTGGTCAAACAAGTAGATTAAAAATGTCAAGTGCTAAAACCCTACTTCAAAAGCAGAACTTAACATAGAACTGGCAAATGAGGTGAAGAGCTTAGACATATAGAAAATATTTGTACATATAAAATATATAAGATATATTTAAAATTATATAAAATATATATGTTTTTAATATACACATATCCCAATATAAATATTAAAAACTAATCAAATGAGTAAAAATAAAATACTTGGGAAAGACGGCAAAATTTTCTTTTAAGTGTATATTCAGAAATATTTTACTTTTACTTTTAGAAAATTAAAATTAAATATTATTATATTATATTATATATATATATATATGTATATATATTATACATACTCCAATATTTCTTAACTCAATAATATATAACAAATAATATAAAATTCAAAAATAAAAATTGTTGTATATATAAAATATAAATTTATATAAAAACAAACTAAACTTAGGAATAATGACAAATACAAATGTAACAAATATAGATTTGGTATTTTAATTATAAATTCCTATTATTTTGCAATACTTTTTAAATTTCTTTCCAGCTCGCTTACTATTTATTTTTGTCAAATATTCATTTGATGCAAGAAAATCATGTTACCCCATATTTTGTTTAGAGTAAAGCCCAAACAGTTGATGTGGGCTAATTGCAAAAGCAATTGCGATCGCGCTGCCACTGCATATAGAGATAAGAGAAAGAGGGAGACAGCGCCAGAGAGGCAGAGCGAGATGGAGAGGGGTAATTTGTTTCTGGCTGCCGCCTTGGGGCGTTTACTTTATTTTGTTTTTATTATTATTGTTCGGCAGACTTTTTACTATAAGCTAATAGGCAAATATAAACAAACAGACAAACTGACAAACAATTCAGATAAACTAGAGAAGAGAGCTTAGCATTCATTAAAATAAACTGAAACGCACACATGCACACACGTGCACGTGTCTGTGCTCCATTCATATGCTGATATCATCTGAAATAATGTGAATCGATTTCTTTTGTCATTTGCCTGTGGAGGTCGTAGAACCTAATAAATTCTATTTTAAAGACTGATATTTCAATGTAAATACAACAAATAACCTTTAAATTGGGCATGAAAAACAAAGCGAAAAAAAAATCAAGAACAAATAAATATTTTTGTTAATTTGCTATTTTTAAAGATGTGAAGAAATGTTTAGAATCTAATTTTGTTGTTGTTGCCCGACAGCCCCGCAAAGTGAAGAGAGAAAAGTCTTTACATTTTCCTTTTCCTTTTTAAATAAACTGTTTTGCAATCGATTCATTATTATTTAAATTACTTTAATTACACTTTATATAAAAATATTAAACTAAATATATAAAGGACCATAAAAATGTTCTAGATCATTAAAAGTCCTCGAACTGATTCGAAGATTTTTTGTTTATTTTTGATAATCAAGTTACTATGTGAACTTTTTTTTATAGACATTGGCTAAATTATTTTTTTTTTTATTATTCCATTCAAATTGATTTATATTTTAAAATTGCCTTATATAAGCTAATTTAAGTAAATATTTACTTTTAAAGTATTACACATAGTATAAATATAGCTTTGTCTATTACGTTCTAAACAGAGATCTCGCTGCAAAATGATTTCCATTTAACGAGCTCGCACTGTATTTATCTCTAGTGCCCCTTATTTGCTGTTCCAAAAATAGAAACTTTCAATTAAGAGATCAATTTATTCTAACCTCTTTCAAATGCAAATCGCTTTAGTTTTGCAGTCATTTCCCATTCCTCATGCCCCTCTTCTACCGCTTCCCCCTTATATACTTTTCTATATACAGTTATTTGACCCTATTAACTGCGCTCGCCCGTTATATGCCAAAAAAAAAAAAGAAAAGAAACAACAAAACTTTTGATTAGCTAAATGCCAATTGGAACACGAAATCGCCATCGAGCAAATTGCGCTGCGCTGCGTTCGGCTGCGTTTTCAATGCCAATAAGAAAGTCGCGTGCAAAAAAAAAAACGGTTTATAACATATTTATGAGTGCTTTATATACATATAAAAGTTATTCCTGTCTTTTTTCATTGCCGTTCTTTTGTTGTTGTTGCTGCTGCTGCTGCCACACGCATCTGAGGTAACTTTTTTTTTAGTATCTGGTTTGCCGATAAGCGCACAAAAATCATGTCGAACAACGCGAGCAACAACAACAGCAGCAACTACAACCACAACAACAACAACAAGAGCAACAGCCGAAAAGGCCGACTGACGATTTTGTTTACATTTTTGGTATTGTTGTTGTTGTTGTTGTCAACAGATTTTCTAATAAACCATTTAGAACCGGTTTTCCATTTTTGTGTTACCCATTTGTAATGCAGAAATCTGGGGTAGATTGAAATTGAGTGCATGTGTAACACATATACTAGGTAAATTATATACATACATATATGTATGTATTTTTAACTTGTTGAGGTCCCTAGGATAGATTCTCTCTTTTTGCTTATATAGACTTAAAAATTAGCATAGTCCAAAATCTACTTATCAATAACTAGTTAAACCCTAATTTTTGATTTGATTTAATTAAAATAAACTAAGAGTTAATTTTAATTAACAGCTAAAAACAAAATATGTCAATCAAACATATTTCAATTTATTTTTTAATTTACAGGGTATTTTTCAGTTGGTCACTCTAGTACAGGGTTCTCTTGTTTTTCCATCTTTTTTTTTTTTTTTTGTGAACGGTTTCGGCTTTTGGTTCTTTTTTTTTTTGCTTTTGCTTTGGTCGCACTACCACGAAGAAGAAGCAGCTATGGCAGCGGCAGATTTGGGAGCATCAAATTTCATGCTGCACACACACGCACACATACATATGTATATATATATGTGTGTGTGTAAAATAAGCTCGTTTTAAACAAAAATGAAGCTCTTTCATTTTTAGGGACAGGAATAAAGAGTACAACAATGAGCAACACTTCAATGGACTGGCAAGGGGTTAGATTTTCGGTCATAGATTAGCATAAAGCACACACTTACACACACACGCGCATGCATAGGTAACGAAAGCAAACCACAATGCCCAATAACATTAACAGCGCACACAGAAAGACTGAGTGGCAGAGGCAGAAGCAGAGGAAGCAGAGCAAAACCACTTCTTTCCCTTTCTTTCACTGCATTCAATTAATATAGCGTTGAATATCTGGCTATTGAAAGTTCAAAAAAGCTAGATAAGTCTAGAAAAAGGCCAATAGGCCTCCATTTACTGTCAATAAATAATAAATAATTTAATGGGACTCTGACTAACTGGCATTAAATAATATTAAAAACTCGTTTGTATCATTTCATTATTTTATTTCATTCTAAGCTAATAAGTATTTTAGCTTTATTCGGCTTACAAATTCTGGCAACACTGTTGTTGTTAGTAAACCGTTCCCACTCCCTCACACACACACATTCACTCACACACGCGGACTCACCTTCAATGCAAACGACGTGATCGCGTATCTGTTGGGCAATCTGCGCGTCCGGCATAGGCAGCAAATCGATTAAATCGTAAATAGCATAAATCGATGGATGAACGCTCTCGAAGCGCTGTATCTCCTGCCTTATGGCCAGCGAATTGCTTATCAGTGGCTGCGGCGGTTGTGCTACCAAAATTGAGGCAGCAGCAGCGGCAGCGGACGCTGCCGACGTCGATTGACATTGGGGGGTGGCTGTGGGCGTATGCCGTTGCTGTTGCTGTTGTTGTTGGGGCAGCGCTGCCGCCGTCGCTATCGGCTGTAAATGTGACGGTAGATGTTGATGGAGAAGCTGTTGTTGTTGCTGCTGCTGCTGATGATGATGAAGATGTTGATGATGATTCTGCTGCTGTAGCTGATGTTGCAACTGCAGTTGCTGTATATGCGACTGATAATTGCTCATTGCTGACGAAATTTTGCCAACGTTCTTTAAATTAACTTCAATTACTTTGCTCGAGATGCCGATAGAGAGCCCCAAAACACAAAAAAATAAACAACGTAAACTAAACGCGCACTCTCACATACACACATACGACGCACACGCACACGTACACGCACAGGCAATGGCACAGTTTTCGCTATGTGTGTTGACAGCGCCGAACAACATATTTGCTATACAGCAATTAGGCAAACAACAACAATTGCAAATTGCGAACAACGAATATTGGATATTTTACACCTGTTTCACACATAAATAACGATTTTAAAAAACGCACTCGGGGAACACTTGCACTGGCTGCGGCCTGTGCTCAAGTAATAGTGTGACCAGAAATGGCTAATGGGAAAACGCGCAAGCACACATACTTAAAAGCCCGAATATACCAAATAAGAACCGAATGCAAAAAGCATCGAGTATTTCCTGCCGCTGCGCATGTCGTAATATTAACAACAAATTATTATTAATTAAAAGAGTAGTAAAATGGCCCAAAGTAGACTGGAAAAAATCGGCACCATCTTCACCAGGTAAGTGCGAGCAGTGCCTGGTGAAATGCGAATCATTTAATGGCTTTTGTCATAGAGTACAAGGCCTGTTGCGCGGTGGCGCTATGAAGGCAGAGGATAAACCCATTTGGTACGACGTCTATGCGGCTTTTCCCCCCAAACTAGAGCCCCGCTTCGACAGGCCCGCTTCCAATGAGCCAGTGCGCAACATTTTCTATGCCGAGGATGTGGTCCGAGCGTGAGTATAAATAACTACATTAATTGCCCTTAAGTATAATGTGTATGTTTCCCATCACGTAGAAAGTTGCACAAGCAGAACAAGTCGCATGAGACGATTTCGCTGTTTGATCACAAACGCCGTACACAAAGTCAAGAGTTTGTGCAGATCTACGATCAGCTGAAGTCGCAGGGCGCCTTGGATGAGCAGCGCATTTACGAAACGGCGCTCGATTTGCTCGCCGAGCAGCGGCAAAAGTCGCAGCCCGAAGCAGTCGAGGAGCAACTGCAGCTGGAGGACCCCAACAGGAGTACGCTGCTCAGCGATTTCCAGGAGGCAGATCACCAAAAGCGGCAACAACAACAAGAACAGCAGCAAAAGTCACAGCAGTCGAAGTCAAGCAAAGTGAAACAGCAGGGCGTCAACATAAGCAGCTTGTTTAAAGATTAAGGTGTTATTTGTTTTATATTATAAACTAAATATACAAATAATGTTTTTATTGTGCTCTAAACTGCAAGCGCATCGTTCTGCGATTCGTGACTGAGCTGTGTCTGTAGATTAGAGAGCTTGTTCTTCAACACCTGGACGCCCATGATGACAATATTCTCGGGCTTCAGTGCGCCCGAAGATTCCACATTGAAGAAGAACTTGTTCGGTTTGGCCTCCCAGTTGTAGGGCGCCTCGTATTGATCGTCCTCCAGTTCGGTGTGCTCGCTCTTTGGCCACTCATCGGGCTTCGGGTAGAGAGTGTGACGCATCGAATTGTCTGGATCGTATTCGAAGCACACGCCCGCTGTGGGATTCCATTTGGCGTGCTCCTTGCCAAATCCCTTCTTTGCATAAGCGCGCAGCTTCAACTCCTGACCCTTGCGTAGCTTAATTATGAGTATCTCATCAGTGCTCTCGCCATATTCGTTGTCTTCCTCGCCCTGATTACGCGACGTCACAGGCAATACCTTCGCATTGCTCGACTTAAGATCAGCCGTTGTCACGTGTCGCGTTTGCTCCTCATTACACTTGACATCGAGCGTGAATTCGACGCTGCACTCGGGACAGAAGTCAAGGCAGATACAATCGCGTGTGTACTGCAAACGCTCCACCACATCGTCGGATATTAGTGGGATTAAACCAATGCGATGGGCTAGGAACTCATCTGATAGAACTGTAGAATTAGCCTCCAGTTGTACCCAGTCGATGGCTAGTGTCGGCGTTTCGGCAATGAAAACGCGTCGCAGACTGTTTGCAACGCTCAATTCGGTATCCTCGAGCACAAACTTGACATTGTCGTCCGTCAATTCGGTTATTTGCACGGATGGTTGATTGGCATACGGCATTTTACTGTACTTAAAGAAAATAAACACAAAATAGCGCTAAAATAAAGCAGACCGGTCAGAGTTGACTGCTCGATAATCAACTATCGTTCGTCATTAATGGCATACTCGATTAAATAGGGCAAATACGATAGTTAGTTAAAAATATCCGTAAGCGTAAAAAATAATGAATAGCAAGTGCTATTTATATTAATATAAAATTGAATTAATAGGAAGCTTTATATTAACATTTTTATTTAAGCCCAAGGGCCTTTAATAAGCCTGTAGCTTTTTTTTTTTAAACGCCAATGGTGGCAGCCCTGGTAATTGGGGAAAATATGAGTTGTTATACAACACTAGAGTACAGTGAATAGATCGCGCAACGATGTTGAGAATTTACTCACGCTTTTATTGCAAAATTGCAATACAAGCTAGTCAAATTCCTAAACATAATAAACTAGATTTTACGCAGCTAAGTCATCCCACAAAAGTGCCACAGACTCCAGTGCCAGCGGCTTTTCCTGACACCAGCAAAAACCCCATCGAAATCGACACAAATACAATTAAATTGCTGGAACGTTTATCTCTGGTGGATCTGGATAGTGATCAGGCGCTGGACACCCTGAAGAGTAGCATACAATTTGCAGATAAAATAGCGAACATCAATACGGACAACGTGCAACCGCTGTATACAGTGCTGGAGCATCAGCAGCTGCAGTTACGCAACGACCAGGTGACAGCCGGCAATTGCCGCGAGGAGCTGCTGCGCTGCGCCAAGCGAACCGACGAGGATTACTACGTGTCGCCGCCAGGCAACATTCCATTGGAACAGTAATTACCATGTCCACCCGCCTCAGCCGCTGCCTTAAACATCTAGAAGCCGCCGGCTTTTTTCGCTACTCGCATGACGCACTTTCTCCACATATAGAGCTTCTGAGCCATGGCTCTGCCTATGCCCAGCAGCTGCAGCAGCATTGGCTCCACATGCGCCCCTTGGCTGTGAATTTGGGCAGCATTTCCTCAACCGATACATTGTGTCTCTCACGTTTTGGCTTTGTGCACTCGCAACTTTTCCGGCAGCTCTTCCGACAGCTGCTGGAACTGCATCCCAGCAAAGCAAAGTGTCCCACACTGTTGAAGCAGCAACGCACCGGCGTAACACAGCAAAGTCAATCAATTTTCCAGCCTGCCCAGCCCGTCACGCATTTGATCACCGATTTCTTTGTGGAGCCGCATCGTGGCTTGGAGCACTTTTACAATGTGCAGCGCGAGAGCAAGATCTGGTGGATGCGCTACTCCTCGAATCCCAGTCGCTATGCTATTGTCCCTCAAGCCGAGCTGGAGAAACCAGCTGGCTGCCAGGCCATCGATATTCGCGCTTCCTTTGGCCCAGCCGGGGATGTGACGGTGGAGCAGCTGAGCTTGGTGCAGTTGCCAGCTGAGAGTGAGGACTTCCAGTTGCCAGATGCACGCACTGGTGGTCCACAATTGCCCGCTGTGATACGTTCGGTAATTGAGCTGGAGCCCGCCAGCTGTGCGCTGCTGCTGGATGGCTGTGATCATGGTCGAGAGGCGCGTTCGCTGCTCCTCAATCGAGTGCTGGCACCCTATCAATGCGCCATTGCCGGCATACAAAAGACTGAGCAAATTCGATCCGTGGATCTGCAAGATCTATGCGCCCACGTTACAGATGTGCTGCTGCGTGCCAAGCTGAGGCTGCAGCAGGAAGGATATATGCTAGCGGCGAATGCTAAACAGTTGACACAACAGATAGAGACGTACGATCGCCTGGGCGTGCCCTATGCCCTGCTCCTGGACGAGCAGCAAACACTAATCAACGGATTACTGCAGTTGCGCAGCCGGGACACACAGCTGGCGGAGACAGTGCACATTAGCGACTTACCTGACTATTTGTTAAATATATTTAGAGACTATTAGTTATGTAATAATATTATTATGCTAGATTTACTGTCTGTACTTTCTATATTGTTTTATACCATCCGGTCAACATTCGTGCGTAGGCAGACTGGACTGTTAGTATAATATATTTTCTTAAATTGTTACATAAAGTCGCATAGATACTGGCGCACATTGAAGCCCACCACTTTGCCAATGTGGACGACGAAGTCCAGGCCGACGGTGCACTGCAGCTTGGCGGAGCCATCCATGATATTCTGTTCCCCAGAGACAAAGCTAAGCAGCTTCAAGTGCACCAGCGTGGAGATCTGTGAGAGTAGATTGCATGTGAGGCCCACCTTCTCATCGAGTATGGCGTAGAAAATGGCTAGTAGGCGATCAATGCTAAAGGATTTAGGGCCCAGCGTCGTGGACATCTTGTCGACATTCTGAAAAATTGGAGCAGACATTAGAGAATGATTGAACATGATCTTAACTTTTATCTACCTTGGCTCTGGCATTGACCGTTTGCATGCGCTTGCGTTGCTTGCCATGATGCTTGACGAACAGACGCTTGTCCTGCTTGGCGGAGTTGTGGCTGGCGAGGAATGCAGCGATAAGCAGAAATTTTCCATAATAGGGTAACTCCAGTGATTGGGCCAGCTTGCGTACACTCTGATCCTCAACGGCTGGCTCGCCGGGCGGCTTATCTATGCGCATATAGATCTGCGTCAGGGCGGCACGCAGTGGTCCAGCTATGTGCCGCCAGAGACGCGACACATCCGTGCACTCCACACTGCCATCCAGCACGGGCTGCAAATAGATGGCAAAACACTTGCGAGCCGTCAACTGCAGCTCGGGCACATCACGGCAGGCCTTGTAAAAGACGCTCAGAAAGAGATTCAAATAGTTGCTATAGAAATCGGGAGTCAGTGCCTGTTCAGCCAGTTGCAGTTGATCTTCCTTCATTTGTTGCAGCATTTGTCGCCGCATCTGGTCAAAGTCGCTGCTGAGTATGCGCAACGTTTCTGCCTTATTGTACTGTGCCAGATGCAGACTGATGATCTCACTGAGACCCGTCTTGTTGTAGTACTTTTCGAAGGGCAGTTGCGAGAGCAGCAGCACGCACAGATTGAGACCTGTTAACTGCTGCAGGCGCAACAGCACTGGCAGCACATTTGCATCCATGTCGCGCAGTCGTTCTGCATTGTCGACAGCTATGAGAAATCCTCGAGCATTGCTTCCATGCCAACGACGAAGTTGCTCTACAAATTCCAACATATTATCCGCACGCAAAGACTCTGTACCCATCTGCTGCTCCGAATGTTCTTGTGAGAGTGAATCCAGGATATTCTCGAGCAATATTTTTGTTGTATAGCATTCGATGGCATTTAGCTGGGCAATTCGCACCTTTTGCTGCTGTTGACATTGCTGGAGGAAGGCTTTGGTCAGCGAGGTTTTGCCGGTCCCGCTGTGTCCGAATATATAAATAGCTGGTGGATATGCCTCATTGCAGTCGCCAATTAGCTCAGCTAATGTGCTTATTGCCGATTCACGGCAAGGAAATTGCGGCTCCAATGCAGCGCAAATGTTTTCCATTTGTTTAGATTCTATCAACTGTGGCCAGCTGCCGGCATTGCGCGCCAAATTCAAGGGATGCATTAAGAGCTATACTACGATACCACTTTTCGATGAATGCCTTATTGCTATCGACAATCGGTAACTATTCAAAATGAGTAAATTCAAATGTTTAGTTTGCCGGTTTTCGCGTATTTAATTGAAAAACTAAGTTTAATTGAACAAAAATATATGCTTAACACAACTGAATGTTAAATACTTTTAACAAACATATATATTAAGCTGTCAATGTACATATGTTCAAGCCGAAAAATCTTAGTAGCTTACTGAGATTGTACAACACTTCTCATATGGATTGAACGATTCAGCCCTAGACGGCGGCAGTCAAATAGTTCACATCCAGGCATACATATGTATGTACGTCGCGCGCAGCTCAGTAACATTGTGTTTTGTGTATGAAAACTAAATTCGAATTATATTGCAAACGCTGCAATAATTTATTGTAAACAATCAGCTCTATGTAGTATATTGTTGCAAAGCGGCGCGCCTTTACATATATATATTGAGAGTTAGAAGTTGTGCCGCGTCTGTGTATGTGTAAATGTATATGTGTGACTGCGTATGTGCGTTAGGATAACTGCACATTTACATTTGCGCAGCGAATTTAAACGGAAAGGAACAGTTACTGCGAATATCAACAGAAGACGGAATTGAAACAAACAACATGGCTCGGGACACACAAGGCACACAGGGCACCCAGAGTCAGGCGTCCAATATTTGGACACAGGTAGAGAGCCAGCCCATGGAAAAGATTGTTTGGGGCCGGCTCTATGGAAAGAATATTAAAATCAAGTCTCTCGGTACGAGCGTCAAGTCATACAGAATAATCTATACGCATTCGTCCTTTAGTGTTGGTAACTGTTAATTGCAACATTTAAATGTTTTTGTTTTTGTTTTTATATATATATATATATTACTTATTTATACATATGAATGTATATGTATATTTTGGTTGATAATTTAACGCACATTAAGTTTGCAAAGGTGTATATGTATGTATTTGTATACATTATATACATGCATACATACATATATGTGTCGGTGTGTATGTGTTTATATGCTGATATGCTTGCTTTGTAAACGGGAATCTATTTGGAACTGGCAACTCTTATTAGATTTCTGTAACGCAAATTAACGAAACGTTACATTTGAATTCAACGATTTCGTCTGCAATTCTCATTAATTCAACGTCTGCTTATGTTATGTTGTTTAAATTCTAAGTAAAGTGCGTATGTACGTGATCTTTAAAAAAGAAATCTATGTTAAGCTCTTTTGCTGTATACCTCTCTGTGTGTATATCGCTCGACTCGCTATTGTTTCTTTCTCTTAATTTGACGACTGTTTCTCATTGGCTCGCTGGCGGTATGTCTCTCTTCTCTTCTATCTATATCAATTTATTCCGTCTTTTTCGCACTCTGTATGTTTTCTCTCTCTTTGGCAGCTTGTCTCTCACGGTTTATCCAATCTATTAATCCCTCCTTTTTTCTCCCTCTGATAAAAATTAGCTGAAAAAGATCTTGCTTATAAACTGGTAGCAGAGTATTTCTTAGTCGTTCTTTTTTCACATGTCATATTTCTATAACTGCATCTTTTCGTTTCTTATTAGACTTGAATAACGACGAATTCTCAGCTGGTCGCGGTGAGCTGAATGATTTAATATTGACGCTCAATGATTTACCTGAGAAAATTCTATCGCGCATATCCAAGGTGCATTTTATCATAAAGCGCGCTAACTGTGAGCTGACAAATCCGGTTTATATACAGGTAGGCAACACGAAGAGCGCGCCCGAAAATAAATTTGAACTACATTGAATTCGATTCAATTTGCAACCCTCCCCTTTCAAGGACCTCTCACGCAACGGAACATTTGTGAATGGCGAAAAAATTGGGACGAACAAAACGCGCATCTTACAAAATGACGACATCATCGCTCTCTCTCATCCCACCTATAAAGGTAAGTCCTGCAGAGTTTTGCAGAAATCCGAGCAGAATATGGAAATTTCTGCACCTGCAACATTTTCCATTGTTTTTCAGCGTTTGTCTTCAAGGATCTTAGCCCAAACGAAGCGATTGGCCTGCCACCTGAAATCACGTCCACCTATTATATAAATCGTAAACTGGGCTCAGGTGCGTATGGTTTGGTGCGGCTCGTCTATGATCGTCGCACCTGTGAGCAGTTCGCCATGAAAATCGTGAAGAAGAATATGCTGGAGGTGAGCGCGCATCCGAACACTAATCTGAACGATCCGGAACGTGTGCTCAACGAGGCAAAGATCATGAAGAACCTATCGCATCCGTGCGTGGTGCGCATGCATGATATTGTAGACAGACCGGACTCCGTTTATATGGTGCTGGAATTTATGCGCGGCGGAGACTTACTAAATCGCATAATTAGCAAGAAGCTGCTCAGCGAGGAGACATCCAAGTTGTATTTCTATCAAATGTGCCATGCAGTTAAATACCTGCATGATAAAGGTATGCTAGTTCTATTGATATTGATGATAATTCATTAATATTAGCTTTCTTCCAGGCATCACGCATCGCGATCTGAAGCCGGACAATGTGCTGCTTGAGTCCAGCGATGAGGATACTTTGCTCAAAGTATCCGATTTTGGATTAAGCAAATTTGTGCACAAGGATTCAGTGATGCGTACGCTATGCGGCACGCCTCTTTATGTAGCACCCGAGGTGCTAATCACAGGAGGACGTGAGTCCTATACTCAGAAAGTGGACATTTGGAGTCTGGGAGTGGTGTTGTATACATGGTATATTTAATATATATAAATTGTCATATCATTTCGAGATCTAAGGCGTATCTATTTATAGTCTAAGTGGCACTTTACCCTTTTCGGATGAGTACGGCTCGCCGGCTGGTGAGCAGATCAAGAAGGGAATTTTCCGTTTTCGCCATCCCGCCTGGCAGGGCATCTCGCAGCGTGCCAAACTGTTGATCAAACAGATGCTCATTGTGGATCCCGAGAAGCGACCCTCAATTGATGCTGTGCTTAAGAGCACCTGGTTAAGGGATACAACGATGCTGCAGAAGGCGAAGCAAATGATGAAGCTGGATCAAATGGAGATCGAGGAGGAGGAAAACAATTTCCTTGAGCCGCCAACCAAGCGGCGACGGCACTAAGCTAAACACGAACTGAATGTGAAAAAGTTTTAATTTTCTGGAAAAATTAATCGAAAACATTTTTCCCCCCATTTCTCATCCCGCAAAAAAGCTGCCAAAGCTGCCTATCAATCACACTCCTACATTAAGAATTATTGAAAAAGTATTGATTTTTTTACTGCGGTTGTTTAATTTTACATGTTGTTTAGTGTAAGTTTTGCATTTGCGTCTTTTGTTAAACGTTGTGTGCCAAAAGGAAATCAGAGGTGAACACGAATGAATCACAAATCTTGAATTGATTATTACAATTTATTGACGCAATTATAATTTAAATATAATAATGATTAAATGTAAATAGTTAAGTGAGCTGAACTTTTGGTTGTTTTATTTGAGCTTGTGAATTTGAAATTTTATAATAACTCAATGTTTAGTTGACCACATGATTCTCTTGACTCAACGTAATTTGAGCAATTTGAATATCTAAACTGATATGTTGATGATGTGTTGTTATATAAAATATATTTAAAAACTCACTGTAGACATAGATTCTGAATATTATGAATTGTTTCCCAATTTGTAATACACTGAAATACAAGGATTAGAAGGAATAGATTCAGGAATTTAATATATGAATTCTATTTACATAGGTATATACGTATTATATATACAAATATTGTTAACCAAGCCATATATACATTGCTTTTATAGAATAAATATTAATTTGATTTATTATTCATATTCAAAAACTAACGTCTATATCTTATGTGTTGCCATTTTTCGTCCATGGCCAATGGTCAGCAGAGTTCTATCATCTCGCCAAATGGCATCCGTGAGACGGTCGTGCGTATTCTCATTGGTGTAGATAACATCATGTGCCTCTGTCACCTTGGCTATCTTTACTCCAGCAGGCAGATTGCTCATAACCGCCAGATGGGAGCTGTAAAAGAGAAGCAAATTTAGTTCTTCAGCTTATAAGCTGTTGCTACTCCTTGCCTACCCATTCACTAGCAGCTGTGAGACATGAGCCTCATCGAAATAGGATATAGTTTGTTGAAGCTTGCGTGGCACTCGTATATCCAGCGTATGCACATTGCCATCATAGTCCCCCAGATGGACATAATTATCGCCTTGGAGCTCAGTGGGCGCAGCCCAAGCGGCACAGGTGAAGCTAAGCAAATGCGTCTTATCATCATAGAGACACGTGGAGGTAGGCGATGAAGCACGTATGTCCCACAAGCGTGCACAGCCACCGCGATCACACGTGACCAATTGGCAAGCAGCTGTGGCTGAAGTAGCCAATCCTGTTAATTTCGAGGTATGAGCGCAGCGCGCACGATAGGTGCTGCATAAATCGGCGCCAGAAATATCCCAGACCTGCAACCAAATCGTATGTAAGAAATATAAACAAGGATATAGTTATTAGTATATACTCACATTGAGCGCATTATCCAGGCAGGTGGTCACCGCATGCTGTGGCTGAGATTTGATCACACTGAGCTGATTAATGGGCGCCTTGTGTGCGTCACTTTCGCCAATGAGGAACAGACAATATGGCGTCTCTGGATTGCGCACCGTGGAATATGTCGACCAGGCCTGCAGCCGCGTATCACCCAACGCTACGAGCAGTATATTGTTATCAGCATAGCGTAGAATGTTCACAGTCGAGTCGCATTGCAACTTGAAGTCCGCATTGTCAACGGTCATGTGGTCCGTTTGATTGTAGCCGAAGAGCATGCCCCACCATTGGCTACCCTCTCGATGGTTTGTGGCCAATGCAAAATGCTGCTGTTCATTCATTGTAATACTGTCGAAGCAGTCGTGCAGTCTGGGTGACAGGTTCTCCAGCCGGGCATTCATATCCGCAACATTGAGATTGGGATAGTCCACATTGTTGGCCAATTCAATGGCCGGTGGCGGCTGGTGTGTGGTGGGTGTGCGATATGTTACCGAGCTTCTTTGTGGAAACATCGTAAATGTGCAGAATCAAAATTTAAACAACAGTGCAACGCGTGCCGGCAAAACATGAAGGAAACCAATGAACAGTGTTGAGCAATTGTTATTTTTAATCGTTTAACTTTATTTGAATATTGATATTACAAAAAATATATATCGATACTTTTTCGTGGTGTTTTAAGCCGTTAAGTGTGCGCTGGCACGAAAGATTACTTTTGCCTCTACAAATTATATAATTCTGTGGAATAAAATTCAAGTTTAGATACAAACATTCAACATATAACACATTTTTAATAAAATCAAATATTCATTATATATCTATATTTATTATTTTATATGTTCCATAATAATTTAAATGTTTTAGAAATGATCTAAAGTAAACAATATTTTTTGGCATTTTTAAATTAAATTTATTCCAAATTTTTCACAATATCGTCAGGTAAAACATATGAATTTAATTTCCACGTCGTCTTAAATACACAGAATGGCAAGAAGATTTTGAGCATTTTATAGCACTGTTTAATCAAATGAAATACTCATTGCCAAAGCTACTCGTATCGGTTGCTGATATTTCGAGTACAAGCGTAACATAACATTAACAGTAAACAAAGCGTACGCCAACGCGAAAGACGTGTTTACTCCGCGCAGCTGTATAGAAAATTCAATTTTTACGTCGAATTGACAACAACTACGCACATTTGCAAATTGAACAAAAGTAGCGCACAATGACAAAGCGTATAGATGAAATGCAATCCCGTTATCCTTTGACAAAGCACAAATGAACCAAAGTTACTTATATAAGGGCGCAGAACTTTCACGAATCTATCACATAGAAAATAAAAGGGAACATCAAACAACAACAAACAGAACGAACAACATGCAAAACGCCAAAGCCCCAAAATAAATGAACAGAGGCACGCGAAAATAACTGCATCAGTGCAATTGCTAGGCTATTATGCAAACAATTGCTTCAAATTTAAATACACATAACTAAAGTGCCTTCAAAGAACAAAGAAATTAAGAATTAATCGAAACTAAGCTCAATTAAGCGAATCGATTAGTGTGACGCGTAGCAGAAGTCAAGTGTTTTAGTAGATATTATTAACTTTTATTGAAATCAACATGGACACGGGCAGCGTTATGGATATTTATGCTATTTATTTGTTTCGACCCGGAAGTTCGCCCGTTGATTGGTGCGAGGGCAATTATTTAATATCTTCAAATATTGCAGA
Organism: Drosophila mojavensis; assembly: GCF_018153725.1. Classification (NCBI taxonomy): domain Eukaryota; kingdom Metazoa; phylum Arthropoda; class Insecta; order Diptera; family Drosophilidae; genus Drosophila; species Drosophila mojavensis. Next base: position 10,573,330 of record NW_025318858.1, read on the forward strand.
GTTCGTCAACACGGTGCGTATGTATAAAGATATATGTCTGTATGCATGTGTCCTGTTATATGGCAGTGATAATTTTACACTGCATTTGCAGAAAGAGATTCACCCCCACACACACATTCACACCCTCACCCTCATACACTTACACGCTTACAGCCTGCTATAAAGGCCTTGACCTTTTCGCATACATGTGAAAGCTTCTCACACAGACGCATACTGAATGTAAACAACGCAAAGATACTCTTAGCAAACACTTGTCAACACTTGCAGTTACAGTTATTTGCACACATACACACATGCTAAGCTGCCACAAGTGCGACCATTGAGCATAATTGAAATTATTTACGAAGATGTGAAATTCTAGTGTGAAACTGATAATGTAAAACCATATGCATGTGTCTCGTCTTAATTAGAAGCGGTTTTTAGCACTATTTCTTTAACTAAATAATTGAACAAAGTACTATTAGTTACAGTAGATTTGTTATTGCATTTTCCTATCTCTGTTTCGAATTCAATTTCTTGAACTAATTATTTATCACAAACTATAACTCAAAGTTCATGCGTGAAACGCTGATTCCTTTGTTTGGACACGAATCAAAGTACGTGCGTACTCTAATTATTATTTATATTATATTTGTCACTGATTTTCCCGGCTTATGCTATCAACTAATGTTTAACTTCATTTTGTTTTGGTCAGCGTAATCAAGACTTTTGAGACTATACAATATATTTTATAATATGTATATACATACAAATAAATAAAACACCAAACTGTAATCCCCATGCCGGATACGAGAGAAATTCTATTTAGTGAAGAAATTTTGTTGATATTCTAATGAATATAATAGTAAAGGGAATTTGTAACCTGATTAACATGAGAAACACAGAGATTATTATATATGTAGATAGATTACTTCATTAGATTAGTCCATACCATAATAGCTTTTTATAATCACTGAGATTGGCCGCATGATTAGAATTTTGATAATTAAAACTTAAGCTATAAAATATAACGAACATGTAAATGTAAAAAAAATATGTTGAATTTCATTTTTAATGTAAGTATACGGAATATTAAAACAAAAGTAGTAAAAAATTAACAATAAATAAATAAGTTAATATTTCAATATTTTGTATAAAAACATCTGTTTATTTCCCTTCCCATATATAATATTTTACCCTTCAATTTGATCTAACTGGGCTGATATGTATATAAAATGTGATTGATGGACACAGATCTCCCACACAATATATTATAATATCAATCAATAAATGTGAAGTCTTTCAGATAGTGCTCGGTATAGATATACATATATCTCATATATATTACTTCATATCGCTGTATATCTACTAAGACAAATAGAATTTGTGTAATTATCCAAATGTATGTTTCAAGTGTCATTATCATTGTTATTGCATTGCTAAGTGTGAGTTAGGTCTAATTATATGCGATACTAATGCTAATAACAAACCTGTGGTAATGCATGAAACTCTTGACTTTTTCATTATTCTGAGTAATGGCAAAATGTTTCTTATTTTGATATATTATATATTATTCTATATATTTTCTGTTTCTGCTGCAATTTTTTTACAATACTTTGTCATTTAATTGGGCTTGCGCTCAAGTGCAATAAATTAATTAACTACCTCAGAGCTATTCACATATACTATATAGTATATACCATATCGCATGGTCATAAAATTAACACCAGAATGTGTTGATTTCAGATACAACAAAATATCCATGTACTATACAAATATCAAGACAGCTTCGCCTAGCCTCAGTTCATTCTGGCCTTTAGTGTTGTTAAATATATTTTTTTAAATACAAAATTGTGTACTATTTGTCTCCTTCTGCTTCCTATACACAATTTAAAATTTGTTTAATTATGCTTTTGCCTGATAAATTATTGTTGTCATTCTTTGTTCTCGTGCTTCGGGTGAAAACTTGTTCAGATGACACGAACTGAAAATTGCTTTGTTAGTTTTGTGTAAAGTGTTAAATGTGTGGAACAAATTGCATGACAAACTGTTTGTCACACTTAAATGGACATGCATAAGCATATATACAAACATTCATATACATATATATTTAGCTTAATTCAAATTTAATCTAGATTGGTTCAACGTGTGTTTGTGCTTTGATTTGGTTAGGGTATCTGCTAGTCGTTCAGTATGTCTCATAGCACTCGGCCTATTTTACGAATTTCTACAAAGCTTCATGAATTAATGATTCCACCTTTCCATTGTTGCCAGCGCATTAGCTAAACCCATCTTTGAATATTAATTGCGTATTTTCGGCAATTTTTTGTTTACCTTTGCAAAACTTTGCTGATTTTTAGATTTGCATATAAATGCGTATCTATATATATTTGAAATTATAATTTTAAATTCTACACTTATTTAAAATTTCAGATTTTATTTTACATTTAAAAATTACATTTATAATTTTTATTTTTTATATATTTAAAATTATACTAATTATTTAAAATGGCATTTAAAACTTTTAATTCTCTATTGATTTTAAACGTCAATATTAATTTTAAATTCTATTTAATTAATTATACATCAATAATAATTATTTATAAATATAAAAAATATTTTAATTTTAATATATTTTTATATTAATTTTAAATTTGAATTCAAATGTAAGTTTTTATATAATTTTCAAATTAAATGCAAAATTTAAATTCTTTAATAATTTAAAATTTAAAATTATATTATTAAAAATCTTAATTTTATTTCAAATTCTTTATTCATTTCAAATTTCCATTATAATTTTAAATTAACAGCTATTAAGCCACTATTTCTGATTAAAAAAGTAATTGCAGTTATTCTATTATTATATTACTGTAAATGGAACACGCAAAGGGAATTAGACCGTACTTCATTCAATAATAATAACGTATGTACGTAATCATTATTTTTGTGTCGTCAGCGAGGTCCTCAGTTTGTTCAACTGAATTAAGTTCATATTCATTTAAAATTTCATTTTAATTTTAAATACAATATTCATTGAAAATTTCAAATAATTACAAAATTAATGTTATATTTTTCTAAATATTGAAATTCAAATAAACTATCCCAACGCTAACCCATCTGTTTTTAAATCTTATTAATTATTGAAAAACATTTTCATTGTTTTATCTTTTCGTCGCAACAGTTCAGCAACTTTCTGTTTATTCTACTGCCGCCAGTGCTGATAATGTTGTTTAAGGAATACGGAAAGTTCGTCACGCCCGGAATACATTTGCTGTGGGTTCTGCTGATTGTCGTGGGCCTGAGTTCGATGTATTTCCATGCGACTCTGAGTCTATTGGGACAGCTGCTCGATGAACTGGCCATATTGTGGGTGTTTATAGCCGGCTTCTCGCTATTCTATCCCAAGCGCTACTATCCAAAGTTCGTGAAGAACGATCGGTAAGTTTGTTTGATAAATGATATTATATACAAAGAAAATTCCTGCATGATAGATAGTTTCTAACCCTTGTCTACTTAATATAGGAAAGCCTTCAGTTGGCTCATGCTGATATCGGCCATAATCGCGACGGCTTTGTGCTGGTGGAAGCCCATTGTAAATGCCTTTGTGCTGATGCTCATGGGCGTGCCGACAATGATAATGCTCTACAGTGAGCTGCAGCGGTGCGTATGTCCCCCCTAGAACCACTTGCCCTAAACCCCACCTACCTGGCTGATAAGCCGTCTCATTTCGGTCTTGTTGACTGATAACTGATTAGTCACATATCATTTATTTTTTTCTGCCAACCGCTCAATCCTTATCAATTTCATGCATGTTTAACAAAGCCCATGGGCTTTATCAGCTCGAAACAGGTAGACCCATTGTTTAATCTATATCTATTTACGTTCGCTTCCAATACATCATACGATGCTTATAATAAATCGAGTCAAAGTTCCTTAGAGGCTTGCCGTGAAAATAGCTTTAGTTCATAAATCAAGGGGTATTTTGAAAATTGATTGCATTTTTAAGCAAGATTACTCAAAAATTCCTGTCAAACCCTTTTCATAAATTCCATTTTATTTAGATAAGTTCGAGTTTGAGATCTTAAGCACCACTTCAAGCGTTTCCATTTCAAATCAATTATAGTTGAAAATTCGAATCGTACAAAAGAATAATTGGGGATCTATAAAGATAAGCTATTTCGGGTTATACAACACAATAAATCAGATTGTGATTTCTGTTGGTAGCATCTAGTAAAAATACTAAATGATGTCATCGAGTTTATAAATAACTATAATATGCATTCTGTACTTAAAATGTAATATTAATTAAAATTTAAACTGAAAAATAAAATTTTATAGTTTTATAAGCTAGGGAACTTTGGGATTATAAAAATGATTTTTTAATTTGAGTATATATAAGATACATATATAAAACATTTAAAATGAAAAATTCTTGTATAAAGCATTTCTATAGAAAATGAATTTTGAGAAAGGTTCTATAATTTAGATCAAATTTAAATTTAATTTATATTTCCATAAAAAAAAAAAACAACATTACAATACATTTATAAACAAATCCCTATCATCCACCAAAGTTCAAAGTTTATAAAGTGCAAATGTCAAATATTAATTCAAAGATTTTCCTTGCCTCTCCTCCGCAGAGTTCGTGATCAGCGCGTCTATCGCCTCGGCTTGAGGGCGACAACTGTTTGGGCCGTGGCCGTGTTCTGTTGGATCAACGATCGGATGTTCTGCGAGGCTTGGTCCTCGATCAATTTTCCCTATCTGCACGGCTTCTGGCATATATTCATATTTATAGCCGCCTATACGGTGCTGGTGCTCTTCGCATATTTCTATGTTGAGTCGGAGCTGCCGCAGCGTCAGCCCTTGCTCAAGTATTGGCCAAAGAATGAATTCGAATTCGGTATACCCTTCATATCGATCCGAAATCCAGGTAAGACACTGCGTAACACGATCTAAGATCTATAATGCAAATTAAAAACTTAAGTACGTATGCCATGACAGAACCAAAGCGTGAAATGTAACCAAAAAAAAAGCATTAACAAATAAGTTAAATATTAATAGCAAAAACTGCTTTAGCTAGTTTTGTAATTGTAATACGTAATTTTAGATCATAGAGCACATCACATGGTTTTTTTAAACTAGTTGTCAAATTGTAGCTAATTTATGGTTGGATTTGGAAACTGAAGGTTAAGGCTGTTGAAAAAAAAAAAGAAAGTATATTGCCTGAACTATGTTGGAAGTAATTCTATTGTATTATCTAGCAACTAGTGTATACTATATAGGCCTAGTGCAATATTTATACATATGTAAACACATATCCCATATTGAGAACTTTGAAAGTCATTAGACTAACTGCTTGTTAAGCCGCTGATCAGTTGCCGAAACAGGAACTCTCGAACGAAACTCGTTTTCTATCTAAACCTTCCCTTCCCCCATGTGCATATATGTATATATACACAGACTGTGATATGTTATAACTGACTCACTGCGACTCAGACTTCCAAATGTTAAAATGTGTAAAAGGAAAAGCAAAAGCAATTTACGTTCCTATATTATTTGAATTGAGAGCCTTTTGTGGGTACCTGAATATCTTACTGCCTTAAATGATGAATGTATTGACTAACCTTTGTTCGAGAGCCCTTTGTTTCCCAGCTAATACACCTAAATACAATAATAAATGCCTGCATATGTATTTCGTACTACTAACACCACACTACTAAACTAATCCACGTAGTTTGCTACCTTAGATTTGGTTGAAATGTAAAGTATGAAAATGCCTTTAACAAAACAAATTTCCGATATATATATAACATATGTGTACCAACAATTGCTGATCCCACAGATTCGAAAGATTGGCACATCTATTGCAGCTTATACATGCAGGATTACGACAATGACCTAAAGGCTTTGCGCTAAGAGTTTGAATACTCTGATTAATTCTATTTATACTATTTCAGCGAGAATCATAAGAAAGAAAACAAATGAGGAAAACGAAGAGTTTACAGATAAATAAAAAGTACCAAATTAACAGAAGTTAAAAAGTCAAATATATTACGGATAAACATAGGCTGAAGGCATATTATTGTATGTTATGTAACTAGAAATATATGTTAAAAATGAACATATGTTAATGACATGTTATCAATTAACATGATCAAGACTAATATATGTCAAGGGACACTAATATTTTGTTAGGTATTAACGTGTTTTAAGAAGGAATAAATATGTTCATACTTAACATAAGAATTCTATGTTCGTATGCTAACATAATGATATAATAAGAAGAAGTCTATAAATGACATGTTATATTAAATGTATTATAATTATATTATAATAAATATTAGCTGTTTATGAATAAATGTTAACATTTGTGAAGTACGAACATCTGTTAAAACTTAACATATTTTAGGTATGATCATATATCCTATTAGTTAACATATGTAAGTATAAATAACTATTAGTTTGCTCAACGGGAATTTGATGTACTAAAACTGTCTAAATTCCAATTTCTTGAGATATTGCTTATTTTCCATTTTTGTATTCAAAAAAATAGATGACCATTTTAATTTCTCTAAAATGTAACAAAGAAACGTATTTCTATAACTTGAGAGCTTACTGCTGTAAGTCTTTATAGAGGCTTGCATATATGTATGTCGTTATTAAATAAAACATCAAATACATAAAATCATATTATTTGAAAAGGTAAATTTATAATATTATATCATGAATATTTAAATTGATAATTGCTGAAATATTTACTGCCAATCAACTTTCGCGGAACCATCCTTTTCATATTATATATATATATATATATATATATATATATATATATATATATATATATATATATCTGTGTTTTCCTTAATCTACGGTTATAAGACCTTAGATTATTATATATATATGGTATATGAAAATTATAAAGTTGTCGCAAAATTATAAAGTTGTTCGCAATCAAAATTTATATATTCATTAATCATTTAAAACGTATCAAATATTTATGATGTTTGCTTAATTTTATATTAAGTTCAAATTCAAAATATAAATTATTATAATAAAGCAATATCTCAAAAGCAATTTTTAAGCCACTTTCAACTGCAAAATTCTGTAAACTCTTCAACTATAATCTTAAACGGCGTTTAGCATAGACAACGTGATATAAAACTAATGCCTAAGCAATGCATATTTTCTTGTATATCCCTAATGCTACCAAAAAATACTTATGAAATAAATTATACAAATTTGAAACAATTTTTATTAAATATAGTAAATCGGGGCCGCTCAACAAGAGAGAGCAATGATTTAAAGTTTGTAGCTGCCATTTAGGAATCTATTTAAGAGCAAGTAAAATATTAGACAAAATATATATATAATTATATATGAATAATAATATGAAATGTACTGAGCTAATAAATAAAGTAAACCAAATTTTTACATAATAAACCAATTGTAGAAAAATCAATAAATCCATTTCTTTTTACAATATTTATTTAATTTCATTTGAGTGCATAAAATAATGTTATGCGTATAACAACATTATACCTATAGAGGTATATATACTTTGTAAATCGTATAACTCTCTTGATAATAACTACAAATAATTTTATTTATGTGCAAAAAAATCTATAATTTCATGCGTAAGTATTTTACTTGTGTCCTTCACTGAGCAATGGTCGAAAGACGAAGGTAAACGAAATAGAAATTCGAAAGTATTTCCTTAATTAATCGGAATCCGATGAGATATTGGTGCACGAATCGCGTGCTGTACGCTTATTTATTGCACTATAAAGTCCATTTAATTGGTATGGCCCACGGTAGGTAATTATATTCTTTGGCGTCTCAAATATTTTCACTTCATACAGCAGCTCTGGCTTCTTGAGATGTGTGCGTATGTTGTCCCAGATATAGACAGCCAAGTTCTCCGTTGTGCTGGGCTGTAAGTATGTAAATATACAGATTAGTATGTAGCATATAAAGTATATGTTCTTATATTTACAATTTTGGCAAAGTATTCAACATCCTTGTCGAGATTCTTGTGATCCAAACGTTTCATGATCACCGTCTCAATAGCATCCTTCAATTCTGTTATATTAAGCACCATGCCGGTACGTTGATCGATGGGACCACGCACAGTTAATTCCACTAAGCAAGTAAAGGGAGTAAGGAAGGAAATTGTAAAATTATACGAATATATATTTATATATTATTAGCAGAAAGAATTTCGGTTTTTAATGTGAATTTCAGGCTAGATTCAAACTTCCTCTTTATAGCCTCTAATAAGTCTAAATTTTCAGATTACGATTATATTAGCTATCTCTTAGCTTTTACTAGTTCATTTATTTAGTATTCAAGCTAACCTTAAGGAATTAGACTGTCCCAATTATAAGCATATGACTTATAGAATTTCTCTATTATTCTCATTCAAGTCAAAATCCCTTTGAGGATATATAAAACTCTCTATATATAATCTGTATATCCTCATTTAAGAAAATCAAAGACTATGCACCTCTATCTGTACAAAATGCATTACTACAGCTTCCTTATGTTTCTATGTATTGTAAATAGCAATTATTTCGAATTATTGTCATTTTGCCACTTGCTCTAAATACATAAATTTAATGATTGCTGAACTTGAACATGGATTGATAAGCGAGCTTGTCGGCCAAGGTCTGGCCATATGGCATAAACACATTTAAATCATCTCGAATTTCCAATGCCTGCGGTTAACGCTTGAGCAAATCAGAGTAAGTGACATATGAGAAGGGCTGTTGTTGCTGCTGCTGCAGCTGCTAATGGTTATCTAATCACGCATTTAATTAAACACATTTATGATGTATGCAAATATAGATATACATGTATATATACCTGTATAGTTGTGTCCGTGTCCATGAAAATTGTTACATTTGCCAAAGATTTCCAAATTTTCAGCATCGCTCAATTGAGGACTGAGCCATCGAGCGAGCGAGTGAGGTGGAGAGAATGCGAGGGGGATACAAATTGAGTTAGCAAATTAATATCAAGTGCAGTGTCAATTGGTTCAATTGTATTTGAATTCATTGATTATTATTTATTACCTGTGCAGGCGATGGCAAGCGCTGAAAGTTTCGCGTCTTGTTAGAAATGCAACAGGTTGTTGGGACATGCTGGCTTGCTTTGTTTATTATGGTTGGACGACGTCGTATTGAAGGGTTTCCTATTGCACGTGCACTTGCACTGCTTTGCTACAAATGCAAAACCTGCTTTAGAATCGCGCTTATTTATACGTACTCAGACTGAGTTGACCGACGGAGCGTTCGTCTATGCGGGGACAGAACAAGGAAGTTCTTATCAAAGAATATAATAATTATGGTAGATTGAAACACTTACAGTTTTAGCGTATGGTGGCGATAACAGCGTTAACTGGCTTATTTGATTTTCGGTTTTAGTTAATGCAATGCAATGCAAATCTCAAAAAAATTCTATTATATTTTGTCTACGTCGGCTACATGCATGTGTGCAACGCAAAACAAACGTAAAAGTATCGATGCTATCGTTAGCATCGATAACAGTCTGATGTCAGCCAGCACTGGCAAATTCAAAAAGTCAAAGCACTTTGGTTGCCATTGTAGCTGTCCCTATTAAATGCGTGTGAGAGGTGCAGCTATATCGGTCTTTTCTGCTTGCACCTAAGACGAGAATCAGAATAATTAAATGCAAAGTAGCTGACGCATTGATTAAGTGGAGAATTATTATATTGTTTATTTATATTGCTTAAATTCAATCAAACTATTAAAACCAAAAACATGCTTTTTTCTTTTTAAAGGCAGTCCAATTGCTCAATTACTATTTATATATGAAGAAGCTCACAATAAGAGAAAAATAATAATATGAAATAAACTTTAAAAAATTATAATGTAATAAAAACAAACTTATACAATTATTTAGTAAGCAAATAAATAATTGGTAAGAGTTTGAAAAATAACTGCCAGTGCTGCCAGATGTCTGTCTAGAAAACATGTTGTAGATATTATGCGCCAGCCCTGACTTTTATTATCGATACTCACACATCACTAGTATGAAAAAAATTGACAACAAACGACGCGACGACGCGCGCTATTTTCGAAACCTAACAACAATTTCCTTTGTTTAAACAATAAGTCTATTTGAGTGATTGTATAAATATATATTTTCTAAAATGAGCAACAAAAGCACGCCAGTGCAGCAACGCATACATCAATTTCAAGCACGTGCACGTGGTAGCTTCGGTACCGGTGGCAGTGCCACCAAAACTCCGGCAACAGTTGCCGCTGGACTCAGACGCAAAGTGTTGACACGCACACCGAAACGCAGTGCCGAGAAGCCGGCAGCAGATCAACTCCTAAATACAGCCTTCAGCAGCGGCATTGCAACGCCGAAACCAAGGCCAACGGCACTAAATGCCTGCTATACGCCATCCTCGCTCTATCGCAAGACGACGCCATGTCACAGTAGCAGCAGCAGCCTCGGCATCGGCAACAGCAACAGTCATAATAATGCCAAAAAATCAGCGAGCAAGGCAAAGGATAAGGATGCCATGGCCGAGTCATTTCACAGCGTTGCCGAGGAGAGCAACATGATTGTGGCAGTGCGCGTGCGTCCACTGAATGCAGCCGAATGCCAACGCGCCAGCGTCACAAATGTTATCCAGGTGCATGGCAACAATGAGCTGAGCGTTCATGCGGGCAGCAGCGCGGATGCCTCGGCTGGTGTCTCACATTTCTTCAGCTACGATCAGGTCTACTACTCGTGCGATCCGGACCGCAAGAACTATGCCGATCAGCTGGCTGTCTTTGCGGGCACAGCTCAGCCCTTGATCGACACCGCCTTCGAGGGCTATAATGCCTGTCTGTTTGCCTACGGGCAGACGGGCTCGGGCAAGTCCTACAGCATGATGGGCATTGAGGGACTGGACGATGCGGCGCTCGATGGCAACGCGCCGCACGTGGAGGCGGGCATCATCCCGCGCTTCTGTCACGAGCTGTTCCGACGCATCGATGCGGTGAAGCAGCAGCTGCAGGTTGAAGATTGATTAAATATATATCTCAACTATATTTTATTAACATATACATATCTGCTTTCAGGTGGAAGTGGAGGTTAGCTACTTTGAGATCTACAACGAGAAGATTCATGATCTGTTGAGCGTGCAGCAGGCCATGGCCGCAATGCCAGAGACGCCCGTGCAGCGGCAGGCGCTAAAGGTACGCGAACATCCCATCTTTGGGCCATATGTCGTCGATCTTAGTGCCCATTCGGTGGACTCGTACTCGGCCCTGCGCAATTGGCTAGCTGTGGGCAATTCGCAGCGTGCCACCGCCTCAACTGCCATGAATGACAAAAGCTCCCGTTCGCATTCCATATTCAATATTGTGTTAAACTTGACCGATTTAAGTAGCGATGGCAGTGATGACATGTCCTCCGACACAGACTCCGGCACCGTTGTCTCCCTGCGGCAAACGCGTCGCAGCAAAATCAGTTTGGTCGATTTGGCGGGCAGCGAACGCATCAGTGTTTCCGGCTCGAATGGCGAAAGGATACGTGAAGGCGTTAGCATCAACAAAAGTCTCTTGACGCTGGGCAAAGTGATTGCAGCGCTGGCCGATTCCCGCAAAGTGGGCGGCAATGCCACGCCCAGCACATTTGTCCCCTATCGCGAGAGTGTGCTCACCTGGCTACTGCGGGTAAGTGAAGCAATGCGTACAATATTGCAACAGACATTTCCTTATCAGCTTATCATAGTTCGTTCTGGTTTACTTAATGCATTCTCTATCTGTGGCCCCATTGACCCATCGCATTAATCTTTACATTGGTAAATTGATCGGCCTCTATTGCAGCAATGGACTTTGTAACGCATTCGCTTTCAACTCGGCCCTATAGATATATCCTTATCTCCTTTCTTATAGTGCTGCCGTCTCTTGTCTAAAGTCGCCTCGGTCGACTTCGTTGTCCACATGCTAGAGATAATGAGTTTATTTATGCTTATTTTTATTGGGCTCTCCCACGTGTCAGCTATCTATCTTTCAAGATATTTGTTTAATTTGTTTCCATGGTATATGATTCAGGCCGGGGAAGTTCATTTATTAGGAATTTAAAAAAATTTAATTTGTAATTTATTAAGGAGCGCTAACAGATAAATGCGAATATAAATGAATGAGTCATTTTATAAAGAAAATAATAATCAAAACAGTTATAATCTCCATATTGTTTATATCTGTTTTGTTCTTAAAAAAAAAAAAAAAAAAAAAAAAAAAAATTGAATAGAGAAAATAATAATAATTATAAATAAATATTATAATGTAATAAATAAACAAATGAATAAATTAGTAATAATAACTAATAAAATCTAATAACTAAATAATATTCAATCAATAAATGAAATAATTATGTTAGAATCAATTATAATGCAAAAATATTTATCTAATATCTCAACATTTTTTTGACGGTTTATATTTCAACACTATTTTCAAATTGAAACTTTTTTTTTTTAATTTTATTTTTAATTTTGATTTTTAGTAATCTTTTGAGACAACCCAAAAAAAATTAAAAATAATTAAACTAAAACTAATAAATTAAAAAAAAAAAAAAAAAAAAAAAAATAGGAAGCAAGAAGTATAAAAAAAAAAACGAATCAAATAATATAATTAAAAATTTTTCCTTGAAGAAACACAGAGATTAGATATTCTAGACATATTTCTAGAATATTTAGATTGCACAAATTTCAAGACGTAAATGAAATATATATGAAAATATTGGTGTCAATGCATAGATTAAATGGCAACTTCTAGTTGGGAACTCTCCTCAGTTCATTGCTCTTTTTATTGCCCAGTTAAAGTCGGGTTCTTATCTGGAGGCCAAATTAGACCATTTCCAGACCAGACTCTTTGGAGTGTTTATCACATTGTTCTTTTATGGACATATAAAATATTGCGAAGTACAATGGCAAAACAAAACAAAAAAATAGTGCCGAAACAATTTTTGCCTTGCTTGGAGTTGTCATCATATATAAAAATAAATATTTACGACAAGGCTTTGACTTTAAATTTATAACGAGAAGTTATTTATTGAAAGCCGAATGTTTTCCACTGTAAAACGAAATATTATAGAATATTTTAAATATTTATTTCTAATGGGGAATTCATTATTAAAATAATGAATATAAAATATAATTATTAATTTTAGTAAAAAAAAAAATTTTTTTTTTATATATTATTTTTACATGCATTTTCAAGAAAACTATTTCTTTCTTTTTATGACTCCTTCCACAATTATAAACACCTGTCTCATAGATTTGAGTTAGAAATTCCATTCTCATGAACTAGGTAAAATAGAGCTCTCTAATCTAATATTTACGTAGTAAAATTCTGACAGGAAACTAAATGAAGATATAAAATGAAGAAGATTAAGAAAAAACTCGCAATTTATCTAGTATGATCCACCCATAAAACTAAATATAAATTTAAGATATGGAACAGAAAGAGAAGAAAAAGGTGTACAAAATATCAAGAGAATATCATATATAAGGTGTTATGGTTTGCATAAGCATTTAACTTATTTTATTTTTATATTTGGTCAATGCGCATTTTGTTTTTATTTACACAAAAATTGACGACTTTATATAAACAAAAAATGCTTAAGCCACGTTCCGTTAAGCATTTCTGGTTAACAGATAAAGGCGGTTACACGAACGTATTCCTTATAGCTCGCAATTCCTAAGAGTACTTGAATATGCACGTGCATTAGCTCACTTTATAATACGCCTTAGAGAATGTACATACATAAGTACGTACGGCATCGGGTTATACTATATTGACCGAAGTCATATAATTTGAAAGAGATATTATTGCAGAAAAACTATCAAATTTTTATAGAATTTCATGATTGAAAATCTATTTATACGTGTTATTCATATGCACGTCAATATATATTTTTATTTTATATAGGTATATATGTACGTATGTCTATAATTGTTATCGGCTTAATGTGTGATTTTTCACGTAACTGACCTTCAAAACTTACAAGTTTTTCATTATTTTTAACACCCCTAAAGTAAATAATATATAACTGACCTCGCAGTAAGATTATATTTACAGTATACCACAGTAACAGGGGCGCGTGGCAAAATATTTATACTCTTAACATAAATCAATAATAAAATAGAAAAATCAAATCTTTAAGAACTGTTTGAATGATTTAAATATTTATTTAATCAATTAATTTATTTAAATTCTGTAGAGAAACATTTTTTATGTTTTTAATTTTTTATTGTCTATATTTTTAAATTTGAAAGAATTTTTTTAGACATTTTCTTGAATATATTCATAGTAATTAATTTCCTTGTCTTTTTAAGTCTTTTGCTTTTATTTACATATGTTCCATCAAACATCATTTATTTATATATCCAATTTATTAATTATTAACTAATTAATAATCACCACAGTATTTTTCTTTCCATTAAATATTTTTCTTTTCCATATTTTGAAATGGATTTAAAAAATTGAATTTTCCCCTATTTATTCCCCTTTTAACATTTATCCCTAATGTGGCTAAACCGCTCCTGTTCCATCGTTTGTTTACACTAATTTACTACAAAACTTAACACAAGCTCTCTAATGATGAGTGTTTATTGATAAATGTAATGATTTACGTAGTTATCAGAGTGAGTGAATCAATAGACTTTGACAAGGTTACAAAACCTCTTAAGAAACGGCATTACAAAGTCCACATAAACCCCTCAAAATAGTTAATAATGTCTACAACTCAAGTGCAGCTGAATAATCTATAGTGAGTATGGGAGTGGAGTTCTGTATAGTAGGTGGTAGTAGGTAGGTGGCTAAAACTACTTGTGATAATAGTAGTATAGTATAGTATAGTATAGTATAGTATAGGTAATAGTAGGTAGTATCTCGAGACTTGTAAAGGTTTCACAATCCAATTGAAAGTCTAAATCAACAGTTTATGGCGCCATATCATGCGCCTTAAAAGATCTATTGATTGCGTCGAACCCCTAATGCGGCCATGCCTTCGTCAAGATATGGCCAAGCAATCAAAGTTTGCTATCTATATGATATATATGTATATATACATACACATACATATATATATATATATATTTTTTTACAGTCCTTTGGTCGAAGTTTCCAGTGCACTCTATAGATAAGTTAGGTCGGGAACCAAAACAACCATTTAAATATAGCTTTAAGTGTAATCTCATAAGCACTCAAGTTATCTAAATATGTACCCAGCGTATGTATATACATATATATATATTCCTATATAGTATATGTTTGCTTGTGGTCGTAAAAATCCGGCATATAAAAAAAAAAAAGAAGAAATTCCCTTATACACACCCATGTTGAATTTGACTTTCTGTTAATTTTTGTTATTGCATTTTTATATTTTTATTTTTTATTCTTTTTATATTTTGTTTATACTAAAATAATATAACACTTGATAAGTTATCAGCGCCTCGTCTTCGCAGTTGCGACAGCAACAAGCTGCGATATTGTTGTTGTTGTTGTTGTTGCTGTTGCTTCCTCTTGCCACATTTACAGGCCGTTGGCTCGCATTTGCATTTGTTCTTAATCAGCTTGCCATCCTTGTGACCTGTAAAATAAATAATAATAATTATAGTAAAATATCATAAAGTTTAAAAGGAAATCAAATATGGCTGTTCCTCTTGCAGGTGATCGACTAGTAAATACCCTGATTACAGTGCAGAGAGTTATATTTCTATGTATGGCACTTGGTAATAGATAGCTATAGCTGCTTGATATACGATCTTTGAAGAATGCATCATTAGTTCCATGGAATTCTCCATAATTTAATAATAAACACACCATAGCTAACCACATTTCGCTTAAACGGTTCACGTGGAGCCTGCATTATCCTAATGGCACTCAGTTTACATTTATTTATATAAACACACAAATACAATTATACATATAAAACTCTTTAAAAAGAATACATATGGATATATACAATATACATATGTACATATATCGCATTTGCATAACAACGTTTCACAAACAAACGTCGTTTAGCACTTTATGAAATGATATTTAAAAACAGCAAAACAAAAACTTTCCATATATAAAGGAATATATGTGTATCCAGTACAGAAAAACTTTCCATGCAAGAAAATATAAAACAGTGCATATATTTAAATTCTATATACTACTAAATGGCATCGCAAATATCTTTCGCCTATATACATACATACGTTACACATTACATGAAAATATTTGAATACCCTTCTTTAGAGTCTTTTATAATTGATAATGGTTAATATTTGCAGTAGGTTTATATACATGTATATTTATATATAAACTTTGACATATGCATGTACATATGTATATATATACATCAATCAATCAATCAATCTATTGCAATTATCACCAACTGCTGTATTTAATATACAAATTTGGTATACTATATATTTTGTAATCTGTACAATTTTTTCTAACCAATCAACCAATATACATACATACATATGTATATAGTTACATATATACAACTTGAAAAGTTGCTAAGGAATATTACTGATTTTTTTTTTCAATTTGATTTCCATTTATCAACAGCATTTTAAGTATTATCAATTCAGAACTTGTTTGCTTGTGGTTGCTTATGCAATATTATTTGTATTAACCTACTCAATATAAATATATTTACATCATCCCTCGACAATCGAATTAAAAACATTTCCAATTTACAATGAGCTTAGGGTATAAAAATAATATTTTTAATTAAATTTGTAATTTAGTTTGTTATAACTATTTTGTTTTATAATTATAGAATATTAAATTTTTTGTTTAGAATTTCTTATATTATTTATTATACTTCAAAGCAATGGAATGAGTCTTAATACTTTTTTTTAACAATTTTTAATCAAATTTACCTTAAAACTAAAATATTTTTAATTTAAAAATATACTTAAAGCTTAAGAATTCATTATAAATATTGTTAATAATAGTCACAGACAATTTCTCTAAGCAATGTTAATAACCGGCTGTCATAAGCACGAACAGCCTGTTAACAGTAGGCCCTTATGCTAATACCATATTTAACTTGTTTTCTTCATATTTTTCGCAACTTTTTAACTATGCCAACTATGCAAAATGTTGGCATATTTGCTAACCTGTTTAACTTGAATATGTTTATGTTTATAATGTATATATATATATATATGCTATAGCGAATTTCTAGTCTGTAGGATTAACGTATAGCTGTGAAAACTTACAGTTCTGTGACTTTTTCAGCAAGCCCATGTCATGTGTTTGAGAGCTATTGGATTTCTTAGTCTTAGAGACTTTCAGCTTGGCGAGTAGTTGCTTTAGCATTGTCGAACTAGTCAGAGTGGGTTAGAACTATGAATAATCCTTTTCTTTTATGAATCCTTTTTAAATTGCTTTGTAGAGTTAACTTTCACATTAGAAACTTGAATTGAAACTGTAAAAACAACTTTGCGGCTTCGTTTATAAATGTAATTTGATTATATGTATATATGCTTATATCTGAAAAAAAGGTTTTGGTTTCGTGTGCAATATATTTTCCCACAAACCACAAAATGAAAAAAAAAAAAACAGTAAAATATTTTTTAATTTCTCCAAGCGCTGTTTTTATCAGAAATTAGTGTTAAACGAGGCTTTTTATCTCTCTTTCCCGCTCTCCCTCTCCCTGTAGCTACTTATACTTTTGCTGTTTCTTTTAAAAAATATTAAAAGTCTGTGTATTTATATATATTATACGTAGGTTCGCTTAACTAGTTTGGCTAATTGAAAACGCGTGCCGTCTGCTTCGCGACATGTGGCCATTGGCTATTGGCAACAATGGAAAACGCTCTATATACGAGAAGTTATACGATAGCACCGTGCATGATATTATGATTATAGCATGACGATGTCTACTTAACTGGTTTATTTGTGCTAATTAAAATTACTATAAGTGTGTCTGATCTCATATAATAGACGAATACATATAATTATATAGTATGATATATTATAATAGACAAATGAGAGATGCGAATGTATGTCATTATAATATATAAATTAATTATGTTTATGTTTATATACTAAATAGATAGATGTATGGGCGAAACTTTATTATTGTTTCGGTATATATTTAGTCTAGGTATTGTTAGTAAATAGTTAGTTATATAGTATATTTTTTTAGCATCGCTAATATGGTAATTTGACTTGTTGTTTATGCCCTTAGCACCCGTTGAGATTTGCGGTTTGTTATTATAGTAAATAATTGCTTTACAGTATTACTTAGTTTCAAAAGTTTCCCAAAGCTCAGTACATACAAAACTCTGTAAGCATTTAAACTAAACAAAAAATCCCAAAAATATTATATTTAATATAATTTTTATTGGGAAGTCATCTAAAGCCTTTTCAAAATATATTTAAATATTACTAGAAAGCTCAAATTTCACTGAATTTCTCTTACCTTCTGTTCACTGTAGCTCCATGCATTCCCTACACACATATATACATACTATTTACGATATATATGCACATTCTCTCCCCCTTCTCACTTAGCAAACACTCGACATCCCATCCGATTCGTTCCCATGCACAAACTAGTTAACATTGAATTTAAAATGAATCAAATTCATTGTATAAATAAATTGCATATTTTTTCTATGGCTTCCCCATGTGCTTAAGTTGTTGTTGTTGTTGTTGCTGTTGTCACGGGTAGCTAATCTGTGAGGCTCTACTGTACTTGAAGTGCGGTTCAAAGTAGTTGAGACTTGATATGTTCAAAAGTCTTTGGATTGAGCTCTTTCAATTGTGTCAAATATCACATGAAATTCAATTAAATTTAATTCAATTCACTTCACATGGAACAAGTAAAAACATTGCATATATCAATTATATAGGAGGATACTGTCATGTACTACAATTTCATGGTCCCAAGTTCCAGGTCAACTTAGTTTAAGGAAAATATATCTGTACTCGGATTGACCTCATCTGCGCTGACCTTAATGCTGCAAAATTGTCTTAAATGGATGCCAGACTTCGAGTCGGATCTCTTTTTAATTCGATTTTGATTAGCAAACTGGTGCCAGACGAAAACATTTCCGTAGAGTCTTAAGCGCGGGAACTCCAATAAATTAAACGAAATTTGTTGACAGATAAAGGCGACCACATAATGCTCGTTTTAGGTATATAGCCATTTGAGAAGGTAAACTATCCTATTAGATTAGTATAGATATATTATTATATTATCTATTAGATTACGAGAGTTTAACACTGACTTTTTAGTGAAGCTATGGTATTCTAGAAAAGAAAAGTCCGAGTGCACTTGAAATTCCAAATCTTCTTCTTCCAATTACTTCGAATAAAAGTAAAATATGTATATATAGAAATTCTTGGTCATAAGTACTTAATATAATTACATCTGCTTAGTCAAAATTCCAGCTTGATCTACGTGAGCGAATATAATAGGTAATTGTCTTTGAAGTTAAGTTAAGAGAATGAAAAAGATTTAGCTGATGCAATTTGCTCGACTCAGACGGAGTTGACTCGTTAATTAAATTAAATGAAATTAGAGCTAAACTTGCGCATTATTAATCATCTTATTTCTAGCATTTCTAGACTATTACACATCCAGATTTTTCGCTGCTACAATTTATCTGCAGATATTGAAATTCCCATTTAGCCCAGACAAATGTTTGCGTCATATTCAGTTTGACGCATTGTTTTCAGGTGTTTTCGTTTCAATTAAGTACCTCCTATATACAATATATTTATACATGATCTGTATGCCGATGTGGGACAGATAACGATCTTAATGCTTTATTTGCAAGCAATCTTTGCTTTAATTTAGCAAAAGTTGAATGCAAAATTAAGTAGAGGCGAACTGTGCGCTGATTATGACTATATGTTATGTATAATATATAGCACGTGATGTCATTTCTCTCTATATAAATTTCTATAATATATAGCTAACAATATCATATATTTCTTTTAAAGTATTTCTATGGATTTTATTGTTTCATAATAAAACAAAATGAATCAGTTATAAGTAGCACGTTCCCAAGTTTTATAGCCCTCTTTAATCTATTGATGATATCATAATTTGTATAGCCTAAGCCCATTGCAAAAAGGGAATTCAGGGTAGAATAGTTTTGTTAAAATTTATGTAACAAGCCGAAAGAGAGTATATTAAATAATCACGAGTACCCCAAATATTTTAATCACGACAAGAAGCTGCGGTAATTTAGAGCTTTCATCTATCCGCTTGTGTGAGCGTGTTAATCTCAAGTTTCAGGATTATATTTTAGATCTGCACAATTCTCATTTATAGCACGCGCATAACAAGCTTCTTTCAAGTAAACAATAACTTTTCTCCATTCAATGTAATCAATTGATAGCATTATCTAGCTTCATTCCTGAAATTATGTTGCTTATATTTTCTTTGGAACAGGCTCTAGATTCCCAACAATTTTGCATTTACTTAAACAATTCGAATGTCTTATATTTTCTTAGCGGCTCCACGTGTCGCAAAATTCTTGAAATAAAGTTAGTTCAGCTCTAAAATTAGCCGGTCTGTGAGAGACTTTGCATGTTCACTTAGTTAACAAATATTAATAAAATATTTAGATCATAGACTTAACATTCCATTGAAATTTGTTTAAGTACAGCTGATACTTATCCAAACAATCGCACGTGGCTAATATTGTAGAAACCCAGCTGGGCACTTTCATCTACAGTTTTCTTGTTTTCTTAATAATGTGCTAATTTAAAAGGTAAAAGCACGTTGTCTTGAGAATTTTGCTATAGAAAACTATGTCATAAATGTTATATTTAACAATATAACATAAATAGGTTAGAAGATTTCGGCCAAAAAGTAAAATCTTCTCATATATTTTATGTGCATCAACTGTAAAACTTGATTGATTCAATGAAACTTATGTAAGCCAAGGTCTAATTTTACTAAGCCTCTCGACCCAATAGGTCACTCGCTGTCTATCTATTCTATTCAGTTTTATAGAAATGTATTTTCAGTTTTTCATTCTAATCTTGATTACGAATAGTTTTCCAAGTTGTTCCATTTGTTAATTAATTCAATAGAATCTGATGTTGTGTTTCATAGGAACTTTATATACGATCCCAGCATTTTTGTAGCATTCCAAACTCACCCACAGTAAACTGAATTGTTTTCCCTTGTACCCCTTCATCATCCAAAATAAGAATTTAATTTAGTTGTTTCGTTTTGTAAATACCAATAACTTTTTTTTATTTTTTTTTTTTTTTTTTAAATATTTTTATGGTTTTTCTTTTCTTTTCAAATATATTAAACTTAAATATAAATACAATAATATAATAAATTTTAAATTGCATAATTTTTCTCGATACCCGCAAGCTAAACGTTTTTGTTTTTCTTTTACATTTCAACAATAGTATAAATATTTTTAGATTTTCATTTGCAATACATTTTGTTGTTTAATATCTTTATGCCCATGCACAGTTAATAATATACATATATATTTTGTTGAATTGCTTATAAAAATTCTGTTAATAAAATCAATTCAATAATAACAATATTAATTTGTGTATATATATATATATAACCATAACTCTCTGAAGCTTTAAAAATTATATTATAAATACATCAATTTTCAATTTAAGCTCATTTATTATATAATTTAAATATTTATTTAACTGTGCACATTTTGTTGCTGGCGAGAGAAATCGATTTGTTTTTAATATTAGGTGTCTAATATAGACAAGGATAAATATAAGTCTGGGTCAAAACTATATATATATATATAAATAGATATATATATATATATAGCTAAACGCTTTTAGGAAGAAAATACTAAATATTTTTTGGCGCCAATGAAGCTTTTTTAAATATAATTTTTCCTGTAAATAATTTTGGCCCAATTTTCAGGGTGTAGAAACTGAAAACAAATGTTTTTCCCTCTTCTCTCACACGAATGTTCCCTTGTATTTAGAAAAAACAATTTGTTTCAATATTGAATATGCTCTACTGCATTTTTTTACTCAGTCTCGTACGCAAAATAGAAAAATATTTCTGGTATTTCTGGCGATTTTGCTCCCTCGATCCGTTCTATTGTTTTTGTTTTCGCGATTGCCACAGTTCGCTTGGGTTGAGGCGAACGGGGCGACGGCTTTTGGATTGTATGTCAACTAAATTACTATGTTCATTTTTTTTTTTTATGCATGCGCATAAAATAAAAACAAACAAACAAAGGTTGTAAACGGCTTGTATAATAAATTGGTATCAAGTTAAACAGCAAAACAGAAACAGAAAACATAAAACGGCTAAAAGTTCTTGCTGTTATTTGTTTTTGTTTTCGTATTTGCTGTTTGAAGTTGTTTTTCTTGTTATTGTTGCTGCTGCTATTTGTAAATGGTAGTGTTACGTCATAGGCGGAAATGCACGCAATTGTTAGTATAGGTACAGTTGCAGTAGATTATTGTAGTTGTCTCGCTCTCACTTGCGCTGTCTGCCCAGCAGGCGCTTTAAGCATCTTTTACAATGCTTCTTCTCATTTAATGTTTGTTTTTTTTTGTTTTTTCTTTTGTCTTTATCTAACTATATATGGCATTGTGAATTGCTGCTGCTGTTGTTTTTTATTTTTATTTTTTGGCTTTTATTTTGCCACCTGTCTGTCTCTCCTCTTAAATCTGATCAGTTTTGCTGCTGTGCTTAAACCTTGCAGCTCTGCTGCGTTGGCACAACAGTTGTCAGATTCGCCATTTGATGTTGCACTTCGTGCTCGTGCTCGTGCATCTCCTCCTCGTCCTCGCAGATGCTCTCGTGATGTTTACGAGATTCACGCTTGCGCATGTAGTTGATCAATGGCCGTTTCTTGTGCTCTTTGCAGAATGGGCAATCCTTGCGCAGCTGCTTTTCCGATTTTAGTTGCTTACATTTTTCTGTAAATACAAAAATAAAGAGACAGCTGGTTAATTGTGATCTATTTAAATGGAATGCATTGCTTAATATTGTTTACGGCATAAACAAGGTTGTTGTTGACATACTAATACATAAACACTCAAGCATACACTCGCATATACACATAACATAGAAAACACATGACGCGCTCTCTCTCTTTCGTTCTCTTGGCCATTGCCTCTGATTGGCCTACGTGCGTGCGCGCACACTTTGCCCCTTTCCAGCTGCTTCAGCTGCCTCGGCTGCTTACGTGACGTCACGCTGTTAACGTCACGTAGCGGCAAGATTTTACGGTTGTTTTGATTGACCCTGTGACATGTGGATTCGCACAGGGTGCTGTCAATGGGCAAGCCGCCGTAAATTAAGTATATGTGTGTATATTTAGATTGCCTTTCATTGATTAAATCGCTGCCGGTCTATATATAGACGCAATTTTAGCGATTGTTCTCGTCAAACGTTTGATAAGCAACCTTGACTTATCTGAGTACTACGCATAAAATTTCCTCTAATCTATAAAAATTACAATTGCGCGGCAGCAATGCATAAATTACTCATTGCATACAGTAGATGTGTGTATTTACTTCTTTTTTGGTTTGTTGGCTTAAATAGGTTGCACATACATACGTACATACATATATGAATCGTCGCAATTTCTTGTTTTGGAATCAAACACCTGCTTGCCTTTTCTCTCTCTCTTTTTTTTTTTTTTTTTTTTTTTTTTTTGTAAGCCGAGGGGTACAGTCAGCTTAGTGGTTCCAATTCCAGCTCAGCTTAGCCGGACTCAGTCTCTTTTGCCTTACAAATTAAAGTTATATATAAATTCTTTTGTTAACTTGTTTATTGTGCTCTTTAATGTTTAGCATTTAAAGCGACTTTTGCACTAAAGAAGGCACTTAAAAAGCCTCGACAAAAGGCAAAAGTATGATTAACTACCTCGAAGGCTAAGAATATTATCAATCTTTTGTTTATTCGTGTTTAATTGCCGCACTTAAGTTCATCACGTGAAAAATGGTTTCATATGTAAAATGAAAGTAAACAAAGATTACAGAAGTGTGCAAACAGAAATGATTGCATGTGACACCTGATAAGAGGAATTTGATAAATGTAATGTGTGCGGCACCCTGTGATTGCCCAGTTTCCTTATGCGAGTACACACACACTCGCATAGATGCCTTCGCATGTGCGCAAATTAAGGCGTGTTATTCATACACACTCTCACATGTGTACCATGCACAGAAAGAACATTGTGGCTATTTTTAAATTCTTGCAAAAACAACACACAATGCGGGCAGTCACAATAAACAGCAATTAAGCGGCTGAATATAACATAAGTATGTACAACGGTATATACAGGCATACGTACGTACACAACATGGCTGTTTTTGTATATTTTGCAGTGCGTATTTTTGCAATTAACGCTTTTTACTTCATTTCACATCACACACATGTGAATGTGTATGTTATGCCTTGCTAGAGACAAAAGCTGAATGTCATGACATACATGTGCATATATGCTACACGCTATCAAAAACACGTTGCATTGTAAGCGTACGCATGAGAACATATTTAGATGTCTTCGCTATTATTTCTTGGTTTTATGATTATTGTATTTGCTCAAATTACCTTGCACTCGACTGTAGGAGTCCTTGGCCGGATATGCGCTGGCACTGTTTGCGTGCTCCAACGTGCCATACGGGAACTGCTCGTAGTCACGGTAATAGTTGTTGCGCATCGAGCCCCCATAAGACAGCGTCGAGTCGCCAACAAATACGCCCCAAACGTCCATATTTGTAGTGGTTGTTGTTGTTGTATATATTTTTTTAGAAAGGCGGATTATGTAGGTTGCACTGCCGATATGTGTGGGCTGTGCCTCAGTGTTTTATTTGTTGATTAGTTCTGTTTTATTCTTGCTTTTGCGCGCGTACTTTGTGCGAGGTCGTTTCACCTTTTTTCTGTTTTCTTTGTGTGTGTCCTCTTATAACGTGCAATGAACTCTTGCTATTCACGTAAGCGTCTTACGCTTTATATCAAACAACGCGAATTGTCTTTTTTTGTTGTTGAATATTCACTTTTTCATACCAAGTTGAGGTATAGAACCAGTTTATATATGCATTGATTTTAAATGCACTCTGTTTTTGTACTAAAGTACGGAGAACTGCTTTTTAACGCTCTTTACGTTGTCAGATCAAAACTGAAACTGAAAGCCGAACGCCATATTACTGCATTTTTGTAGCCCTCGCGCGTCCGTTCGATTCGTGTTGTTTTCGTCGTGTCGTGTCTCGTTTTGCGACGCGTAGCAGTTGTTTTTGCTTTTTCCGTCGCTTGTTTGCTTACTTTACTTCTCTATGGCTGATTGCTGTACATATGTACATATGTATATAAATGGGTATATTAGTTAAAAGGTTTATGTAACTCACAAAGGGACTTGACCATAGAATTTATTGCGCACTAATTTCATTTTATCATTATTAAGGAAATATTGATATGAAATATGTTTAGTTTTGCAATAGCTCTTTATCTATAGGCTATACCTACCATTTAAGCCTTTGTGCGTAGTATCTGAAGGTCGACTCACAGCTAAAAACGTACAGTCGCCTGGTTGTTTCGACGTCTCGTGCTTTCCCTTGAGCTTCAACTCATGTGCTCCTACTAGTATATCTCATATTGCTATTTCTTTCCAACTCACGCGAGATGCGGCACAGTGGTATAAAGCGTATTTTTTTTTTAATGATCAATATTCAACAAACAATTGGTATGATGCGTAGATTAAATGGTTTTGAAACGATTAGTTAATTTTCCATATGATTCATCTTCATCGTCTATCAGTCAAAAACAGTTGTGTTAATTTGTTTGTGGCATGGAAAATATTGAACATTATAATACTGGCGTTGGAAGTTTTTCTTGTTAGCGTTAAGTTGCTAAAACAAATGGATGATTTTAAAAATTGTCACCTTAACCAAATTTGATGTCATATAACTATACTTAAGATTGAAATTTTGGAATTACATTTCATCGTTTAGCTCGAGGCAAATGTTGCCATAGGTTGCTAATCGACGTCTAGACTGAATGCCCACTTTGCGCTATATAACGAAAGGTTAAAAATAGCGTGAAATTTTGTTGCTAAGCACATTTTCTCATGCAGACATCTTTTAGTTTTATTCTTGAGCGTCTAAGCATACATGTTTCCTCATCTTTTTGGGGATCGAATTTTCGTATGCAATGACGTAAATTCTATAGGTTAAGGTGTATAAACAAATTTTAAACTTTTGTCTTCATTAAAGGTTAACATCGATTTAATTTGCGTACAACTTGTGTTAATTGATTTACCTACGTCATAGAAAGGTATCTTAATCAAGTTGTTTGCTGTTTTGATTGTACATATCAGCTTTTAGCGAGTTTTTGTGGTTTAAGTATTTTGTACACACGACTTTCTGAGTGCGATGTCGTGACATGCATCTAGAAGTGGGCGGCCATTCGTTTCCAAATACCACAAGCTATATATAGCACAAGTGTTCCTTAATAACAGGTTTTGAGACAAAAATAAATCTGAAAATGCAACATTTATATGGAAAAAACTGACTAACTAACCACAAAACCATGACACATTAATGATATATTCGGTGACAATGTCTGGGGTGGCACCTACTCAATTTCATCCACAGCCAATGGTTGCGTGATCTCAGTCCAAGCAAGTCTAGACCGGCCCCTCTGCTGTTTGACACCTTTGAGGACAGCTGAAGGTTTCTAAATTATATACAATAAAAATATATATATATAATAATATATTGTATTGCCCTTCGCTAAAAACCTTTTTAAATTTACACTTCGGCTCTAAAAATTTCCAAACCCTTTCAATTATTTTTGCACTGAATTTGAGCGTTTACAACTCACTGTACATAAGCGCACACACAATGCCAATCCGTTTTTGGCGCTCTCCTTATTCGCTCATTCGCAACTACCCACGCCCACGTTGCGTCTGCTGCTGCGCAGTTTATGCAAACATAGATTCTCGTGATTAACATGCTCTCCCACTCTTTCTCTCTTTTCTTCTCTATTCTAGCGATGGTATCATGCACATCAGAGAGTAAATCAAACAAGTGTCCATTACATACACCGACAAATATAAATATTCACAAACGTACATATGTACATGTGTGCATTTGTATACGTGTATATATTTGTTTATTTTGTTGACACAACTTAAAAGCTAGCTATCTCACTCTTAACTGCAAGCATCGATAACAGTTAACGGTCGTTGTTGTTGCCGCTGCCGCTGCTTCTGTCTTTTCCTCTGCATTCAAAGTTTGTCAAAGCGACTCCCCTCTTGCCAACAGTGCTAAGTCCTTATCTTTGGAGGTCATAATTCTTTGGTTAAGACTACCCAGGCATGTGGAAAATTGAAATGATACAAATGCACCTTACCCTCCATCGCTTAAAATCCATTCCACAATTTTTATACCCTGAACCCATTGAAAATGGGAAATCAGGGTATAATGGTTTTGTGAAAAGTATGTAACAGGCAGAAGGAATCATCGCAGACCCCAACAAATAAATTGTCATAATATTGCCCACATTGCAGCGCAGCCCAAGCGCAGCCGCTGCTTACTGCGCAGTTAGCAGAGCGCGTGCTTATAAGTGCATGTGTATGTACATATGTGTACAATGTACATTCTTCTATGTGCAGAATGATTAGAATATCAGCTTGGAGGGTTCAGGGTATCTCCTAGTCGAGCCGTCTCGACTGGAGCCTTCTTACTTGTTTTCTATCAAATAATTACGCAAGCAGTGTTGAACAACATGTAAATAACAGCTTCTCTAGATTTATCCTTTAAAAATAATCGATAAGGCGAAGTTTTAAATGTCAATTTTAGCAATAAGTTTTTATATTTTTTACCTACAGCAGCTATGATTAAGAGTGTCTCGTTTTCTGTTTCCCTGCAGGAAAATCTAGGCGGGAATTCGAAGACCGTGATGCTGGCCACCATTTCACCGGCCAGCCTGCATGCGGATGAGACGCTAGCGACGCTGCGATATGCGTGCAAGGCGCGCTCCATAGTGAATCGGGTGAAGGTGAATGAATCGCCGCATGACAAGATCATCCGTGACCTGCGCGCTGAGGTGGATCGCTTGAAGTCGCTGCGTAACGAATATGAGAGGCAACGACGTCTCTCGGCTAGCAATAACAATCCGCCGGCGCCACGGAAAATCATAATCGAGACATCCGTCGATGACAGCGAAGTGGAGGCACTGCGCCAGCAGTTGGCGGAGCGAGAGCGTGAGCTAAATCGCGCTCAAAAGTCATGGATGGAGAAGCTGAAAGAGGCTGAGGATCAGCGCAAATCCGAGCTGCAACTGCTCAAGCGCAAAGGACTCGCACTGGAGCTAACGGCCGAACAGAAGCAAGCATGCCTGGTGAACCTCACCGATGATCCCATGCTAAGTGGCACGCTCTTCTATCTGTTGCCACCGGGCATTGTTCAGATAGGCCGTGGCCGTGCACCAGGTGCACCGGCGAACTCTCTGCCGGATATCGTGCTGGACGGTCCATTGGTGGCGCTGCAGCACTGCAGCATTGAGCACGATCGATCGGGTCGACTGTACGTGATTCCGGGCAGCGAGGACTTCGAGACCTACGTAAATGGCGAACTGCTTCAGCAGCGGCGTCCGCTGTACCATGGAGATCGTTTGGTCATTGGCGGCTCGCACTATTTTCGCATCTCGAATCCGTTCTGCAGTCAGCGTGGCAAGGCGGAACAGCTCCATGTGGACTTTCAGTTGGCGCATCAAGAGATTCTGCAAAAGCAGGAGCAGCAGCTGCGCAACGAACTGGAGGCAGAAAAATGGGCGGCCCTGACCCGCATCGAACAGGAGCGAGAGCAGCATGCACGTGACTTTGAGGAGCGGCTGCAGTGCCTCGAACTGGAGCAGTTCAAGTACAAGTGCAACAGCGAAATGCTCGAAACCGAACGCCAAGCGTTGGCCCAGCAGCAGCTGAAGCAGTCAACGCCCAACTATGACCTGACGACGACTCCGGCGCAAAAGTCCACACTGCTGGAGGACATCCAGCGCATCATGTTGAATCCCAGCGAGGAGAGTCTGCACAAGACGCAGCTGATGGTGAAGGAGGCGACGCAACGCTGTCGCCAACTGGGACTGCCGCACTTGGAGTTTCGGCAGACACAGACGCCGGATGAATTCGGACTGCTGCGTACCGTCATCCTCATTGTGGACAAGCAGCATTCCCTGAAGGCCGAATGGCCGATCGGGCGTCTGACCGTGTGGCTGGACATGCAGCGGGATGCGCCGCCCAGCTGTGATGCAGGCAACGTTTTCGACAGCGTCGAGATTGATTGGGAACCCATGGATGCGGCACTCAATGAAACTCTCAATGA
This sequence comes from Drosophila mojavensis, assembly GCF_018153725.1. NCBI lineage: Eukaryota > Metazoa > Arthropoda > Insecta > Diptera > Drosophilidae > Drosophila > Drosophila mojavensis. The sequence continues at coordinate 10,602,645 of NW_025318858.1, forward strand.
CACCCAGAATTCTAGTCGCATTGCCCTCAATCTGAGTGCGATGAAGGATGCACTGCTCAAGCAGCCATTCAAGCGTCTGCTCAGCGCGAATAATACGCCGCAACAGAGCTCCACTAGCAGTTCGCCCAGCAGCAAGCTAGCAATGTATACCAAGCGTCTGCTAACCTACGATCTGGAGGAGGAGATGCAGCAGCACCACCAGCTGCCGGCTAGCAGCAGCTCCAATTTAGCGCAGCTGGCGCAGCATGAGCTGCAGCTGATGCAACGGTCGGCGCAACGACTGCGTCGTCACTGTGAGAAGGCGCAGCAGGAGCGCGAGAATCATTCAGATGCCGGCTGCCAGGCTGATCAGCTGCAGGAAGCGCTCAATCGGTTGGACAGTGTGCTTCTGGGCATGCACAGCTGCCTGGGCACGATGCAGTCAACGGATGTGAGTTCCCCAACCAAAGCACAAAAGGCCGTGCGTTTTCTAATCGATTGACAATGTCAGTTATATATTCATTACATAGCCATATTTATACCCATACCTTATATCATATATCTTCATATATATCCTATATGTATATATGATTTTTACTGCAATTTTATGTATGTGTTTTTATTGGTTTTAAAAAATAAACTTATATATATATATATATATATATATATATATATATATATATATATATATATATATGTGAATTATACATTTATCTTTTGAATAATTTGTTATTATTTTAAATAAATTATCGCTTATAAAGTTTTCTAGCTAAAGTTCTATATTAAGCAAGGTTTTCAAAATCTTAACGAACAATTTTTCTACCCCAACGTAAGTTCATGTTAAAAATACTTTTCGATAAAAATATCGAATTACAGAGAACGCGCAAAGGCGCTAGATATAAATAGTTATTATGTACTTGGTTCGCTTTTTGCATTTGTGTTGCTTTTATATCATTTAAACTTTTTAATTTTTAATTTTAGTTAATAAATTGGCCACTATTTTTTCAGTTATTAATAAGCCATCAGTTTTTAAAAATTTATTTTAATAAATAGACAAAAAATATAAAATTGTATATACATATATGTATAATTTGTACATTCTTAATTATCAACATTTCATTATCTGTTTTCTTAACTTAAGTTTCTTATCATCCCGATATTTGATTTTTGATAATTGATTAATGATTTGTGATTTTTAATTTCTGATTTATTGTTTGCGATTATTTCTTGTATATAATCTTAAAAAGTAATTCTAGTGTCTAGCAACAAGATTATAACCGAAAAAGGTATATTAGGACCGTTAAAAATTGTATTAGTGTATTATTATTATTGTTTTGAAAAAATTATACTATATATCAAAAAGCTATTTTTACTATATTATCTGACCTAGTAGCAAAAAAATTAATTTTGAAAAAAAAGTCTATGTGTATGAATAATTTATGTAGAATTTGGTTCTTGCCTATATTACACTATATACCTCAACCAGGCAATTAACACAATTGCATATTCTTATCAGAACTTTATTCCAAGTACTTGCATTTTCTTATCACGCATTTACATTCACCTAAATGATAGGTTAAACAATTCAAAATTAAAATTGCGCTAGGCACTGGGCATGCTCGACTAGAAGTTAGTTGGTAATTAGCGTTAAATTTTATTTGTTATTGTCGCAACTATAAACTTTTTACTCTTTAAAGAATTGAGATTGTAAAGAGGTTTGTATCTATATAGATTAGTTATATGTACAATGTAAAACCACATACATAGATATCTAATATATATGATTTGTGCCGTCTTGTGACTCTTACAAAATTATATTATACCCTAGAATAACAATCCCCTAATGACATTGTAACTCACTTTTATTGTGTATATACTAAAAAATTCAATTGTGAAGTGCTTTAGTAAATAACAATACAAGCAAAACACAACAATAAAGATATAGATTAGAAGTTAGATTAGCTTCAATTCAAAACGAATATATATATATATATATATATGTGTGTAAATGAATATATAACTGTGCAAGACTTTGCTGTTTAAAACATTTTTCTTTACGTATGGCAAATAGGCATAAAAAAGCAGTTTAAAGCCCGCTTGTGTAAATGGACATTTTGTACATAGTAAATAGCACCAATGGAAGACAGCAATACATAAGAATTGTTAGCATTATAAATAGCATCAAAGAAAGACAGAAATACAAAAGAGTGGAGAGCATTGCATACAAATTGAGAGTATTTCAAAAAGCATCAAGAGAGCATTGTGGACAAATTCGTGCTAATATATAAAGAAACAAACAATATCATCTATAACAATATTTATACGATTATTCGTTAGAGTAGATTCTGTTCCAATCATCTTCGCCTTTGAGCTCAGTTTTATCCCACTCCAGTTTGCTATTCAATTTGATGACCCAATCACAGAATTGGCCATCTTTGAGATTAACAAAATCGGCGAGAAAAACATTTACGCGCGGCTTTTGGCCATTGTCAAAGGGTCCTGGCAACTGTTCCACTATCCACGGCTTCAGTTTACGATCCACGCGTTTCGCTGTGCGCTTCAGGGTGAAGAGCAATCGCAGCGCTATATAGCGACCCGTGGGCGTGAGCAAACACTGGGAGACGTAGCCCTGTTGGGGTTGGCGAGAGAGCAGCGAGTCGGCAAGAAAAGACTGCAGCTTCTTAATACTGGCCGTATTGGGCCACGGCGTGGGCCAAGCATAACTGGGCCAGAACTGGGCAGGCAGACCAATTGGACAGCGACGACAGATGAGCACCACTTGGCGCTGCAGCTCGGCGCAGCGTGTCAAGGAGCATTCAAGCAGCGGACCATCCGTTGTGGCATACAGACGTTGATCGAAGAACTGTACCAGCTCCTTGTGCAGCTGCTGATGATGTGGAATGGTCATATCATAGAAATGTTGTAGGTCCAACACAACGACTTCTTCGGGATGGGTGTCCAGAAACTGACGCAACTCCTGCAGGGGTTCGAACACTTCCATAGCAAAGACACCGTGACAGTAATAGAATTTGCCCTCATGTTGTGCTATACGCAAGTCGAAGTAACGCACACCCAGACTCAGTTGCTCCAAAATGCTCGAAGATTGATTTTTTGACCAACGCCGAACAAAGCATGGGAAAATGCGATGCCAACGACGTATTGCAGTATCCGCATCGGGCGCTAGCTTTGAGTCGCTATTAATACCATAGGTCATCGTATTGTGGGAACCTACGACGGAATTGCTTCAATGTTAATTAGTCGAATGAGACGTTGCATAGGCTCAGATGATCTCATGTATGTACCTGGTATGGCCAAATTGATAATTGATAGATCGCGTAACTCCGGCGGCAAATCGCGCATCCAGTGCTCCTGGGACATTTTTGCAGCTGGAGGCGAATTTTGTAATTGTATGTCGATGTCTAAAATTCAATTAAGCAGCAAACGTTCTGTTTGGGTCGTAAACAGCGGTAATTTCATGCATGTGCTAAAAGTACTTGCGGAGAGTTGGAGGTATCGATTCACTCGGCTTGATGCAATAGTCAACTATCGATATTTGTGTTGGCGCTTGAATTTTAACATACCGATTAATTTTGAAAATTTGTGTTAAATGCTATGAAAAAATATACACAAACTGTGTATTAACTAAGTTAATTTTAAATTTGGATTAGTATGAAATTTACTTTAAAATGTTATACGTTTCCAGTAATAAGAGTTTATTACAAATAAGCATTTTGATTAGACGATTTACATGACACATGCACTAAAACTAATTTATATTTTCCTTGTTCTCCCCGTCCAGCTCCTCCAATAGAAGATTCTGATGGGTGCGCTTGGCCAGCAGCTGCTCCGTTTCATTGAATGCTCGTATATTACGTAGACAATTGTTGAATGTACAATCGCCAAGCCAATTGCTCTCATTGTAACTGCAATATAGACAAGAATTATGGCTTATTTAAAATTAATTTGAATTCAGGAAACGCTCACCGCTGCAGCTCACTGAAATGTTTTATGGCCAACGATTTTTCAGTGCTATTGGGCAGAGGAACGCCATCTGCCAAAATTCCCAGTTTACAGGTATGAAAATTGCAATTATGTCCGAGCAGCTGCAGCTTGGCCGATTGATCCAGCAATTCCAAGCCGGTGTTGCACTTCCTAATTTTGACATTGTTAAGCTTGGCGCTGGTTTCGGCACGCATTGAAATGCCAATGGCAAAGTTCTCCAGCAAGCAATCCTGCAGCTCAAGGCGAGCGTCTGGCATGCACACAATGGCCTCCTGAGTGCTGGAGCGGCCGTCGCCCAACAATCGGCAGCTGCGCAACGTTAGCGTGCCATTGCGCAGCAGAATGCCACGTCGCACATGCCGGCAGTCCAGCACTAGCTGGGCGAGAGTGTAGTCTCCATCGATAACTAACAAAGTACTGTCCTCATCGCTCGAGCAGATCAAAGGTAACTTAGATAGATCATGCTTTGATTCGATCACGGACTCCGCCTCAATCAGACCTTGAATACTTCCATTATCATTGAGATGCTCCAGGAATTTTATGGTGTGCTGGCCGGGTGATATTAATATGTCTTCGTTGGCCTGAGAAATGCTGAGCACATCCTGGGATTAAGTGAAATCATTAAGTTATAAACAAAATCTGAATTAAGCATAATACCCGCACCTGCAATGTATTGCCCAGTTGTACTTTTGTATCCGGCTTTACGCGCTGGTCGGCCAACTTGAGCAGGGCGATTTGTGTCTGCAGCCCACACGGCACTGTGACCAGGTGACACATTTGCTTATGATCCACTTCTTCGTCCAGCTGACTCAGACGTCCAGGACTGCGCTGCAACAAATGACGCTTTAGGCCATTGCTTTGCAGTTCACTATAGGCGCGACGCATTTCCGGATTTTCAAGAATCTCAAATTCACTGCGAATGATGGCCAGGCGTAGATGGAGACACATCAGATCCGTCACTGGCAACATGGACTTATTCAAGTTATTCGATTTGGGACTGCCGCCCGTTTTGGGTTGTTTGCGTGGTGGATCAGTGGTATTGTCATTCAGCTCGACGGCCTCATCGTCGCTCTCGGCCTCGGCATCGCTCATGTCCAGCTCCAGGTACTCCAGACGCTGTTGTATATAGCGCGCTTCCATTAGCAGCGTGCGCATATGCAGCGCCAGTGGGCGTGGTAAGCGATTCTTGCTCAAATCACAAGCCAGCTGTATGCGTGCCTGCAAATGCATTTGAACCCAATCACGATCATCATCATAGTCCTTGTCCCATGGCATCCACACATGTGAATAGAAAAAACGCAATCGATCTATACACTCGGCCGTGGTGTCCACATTCAGCGCCGAATTCTCCTGCTGCAATGTTGGCCACAGTTCAATCAGTGAGACTTCATTGCTCTCCGGCAGATGCACATCCTGATCCTGCACAGCAGTCACCGTAAATACGGCCTTGAGTTCGTCGAAAATGACCTGCTCCACGTACCCAAACACAATGGTGGGATAGCGCAGTTTCAAGTCCTCACAGATGACGCGCGGTATTTTCCACATAGCCTGCCAGCCTGCATGTGTGTGTGTGTGTGTTAATGTGAGTACGCCCTGCGCATGTGTGCGTGCGCTACTTACCTGCTGGCTCGATTTGCAGCTCGACGTAGGACTTCCATTCTGAACGTACTTGAGAGGCGGGCATTGGCGCGTTATCCCATGATAATACAGCTTTCGCTTCCTTTAGGCGCTCCAAAAATGATTTTTCGTATGTATAAACATCCATTTTGGGTAGATTGTTGTTGAAGCAACAAGCGTTTAAATTTGAATGTGGGTATGAGAGAAGCTGCGCCTGCCTCGGCAAATACAGAGCTGCTAATACTGTAGTTATCGATAATAATAATAATAATGAGTGACAGAGCAGTCAGCTAGCTAGTGTGTATCAAGAAAGAACTTCCAGCATCGATACTTGTCACCGTAAATTGTTTTCAGAATTCACTGAAAATTCACAATAAACAAAACAAGTAATATGGCTGCCAATACAACAGTAGACGAGCATTTCGAAGGCGCCGATGTAAATATTGTATAATATCTACATATACACAGTAATGCATTCATTCACATTGCAGTTCGATGAGGATGCAGACGATGAGCAAATGGTCTCCACCAACTCGGGTCGCAAGCGTCTCTTCAGCAAGGAACTGCGCTGCATGATGTTTGGCTTTGGCGACGACAAGAATCCTTATACGGAAACAGTTGATCTACTGGAGGATCTGGTTATTGAATATATTGCCGAGACCACACATCGTGCCATGGAAATTGGTCGCACGGGCCGTGTGCAGGTGGAGGACATTATATTTCTCGTGCGTAAGGATCAGCGTAAATATGCCAGAGTCAAGGATCTGCTAACAATGAATGAGGAGCTGAAAAAAGCGCGCAAGGCTTTCGATGAGATTAAGTATGTGGGTAAGTATCTGAAATATATTTGTTTACCCTTTGTAAGTGATTTCTATAGATATACTTGATTTTATCCAGGTACCGAAGGAAAGCTCAAATGACACAGCCCAAAGAAATCAAACTCAACGTAGCATTAAGCTAAAACTTAAGTTTATTTGTAAAACTGTTCAATTAATCAAAGTAGTCTTCAATGTCAATGTCTGGATTTAGTATATCATCGCCATAGGGTGTGAGATCGGTGCCGTTTAAGATCAGGTTCTCGCATGTCTCAGCCAGATCCGTGTCCCCAATCAATATGGCGCCGCGTAGTCGTCCCTGTTGCAGCACGAATTTAATATACTCCTTGTTGCGTGTGCAGCGCACCAGTAGCTCGTAGTCGCGACCCAGATCCTGGCCATTGAAGCGTCCGAGCAACACAACAGGAAAGCCAAATAGTTGCGTCACATGTCCGAAGAGCTCGAAGCAGAAGTCCTGATAGACAGTTTCGCCTTCGTGCACAGCTGCCATACTACGGCCAGCCATGGCACCCATTTGGCGCGCCTGTGTCCACAGACGCATCTGGAACCAATGCGCGCCATTTGACCACCCAGCCGTGCAGACATCCCCGGCCGCATAAACCTCAGACAGATTCGTGCGCATCATTTCATCCACTTTAATGCCGCCATCCGCAGCTAAATGAAATGGCCTATCTGTCTCATATTCGTGTCTGGGCTGCACCCCCGTTGCGGAGACAATGAAATCACAGCTGAGATGCTCCACTTTGCCATCATTGTGCTTAAGAGTGACAGATAAAGCTGTCCCAGCTGGAGACTGCTCCACGCGCTCTATCTGTGAATTGTAATAAATCTTGGGCATAGCTCGTTTGGCTAAATCTGCGCAGCCTCCAGCTAAATCGAAGCTGCGATGCCAGTCGGGTCCCAAGGCGGCGCCACGTTTACATCGTTGCTGCTCCTCCTCCTGCTCGGCTCTGGGCAGCAATTCGCTATAGCGCATTCGCTTGATGGCCGTTGTGGGCTTTGTCGCTGCTGTTTGCTTCGTCTCTTGCTTGGCCAGCTGAAAGAACTCTGCTGCGCCGGGATCCACAAAGGTAGCCGAGATGTGAGCGTCCTTGATAGCCCAGTGAACGTTTACGTCCTGCAGCTCATGTGCCAATTCGCTGGCAATGCCTCCGTTGCCCAAAATAAGAACATCCTTGGCGCTGGCTAGCCGACGCTGCAACTCCAGCACCGAATCTGTGTCCCGTATGCCAATGATGCGAGTGTTGAGCTCCTCTTCGCCGGCACTGAACACTTTAGCTGCACCGCCTGTGCACAGGCAGAGATAGCGATAGTTGATGATCAGCCCTGTCCTGGTGCGCACCCAATGCTCGCCGCTGTGGACATATGCCAGCTGATCCACAATGGTTCCAATGCCGGCGCGCAAATCACTCACATTCTGCTCCCGTACATCGAATTTGTGCATATAACGTGCAACGGGAACTAGATTAGTCACGCTCTTCACCACGCTCGATTCGGTCAGCAACAGAATCGTTTCATCTGGACAACAAATGGTTAAGGCTTCGGCACAAGAGACGCCGGCAATGCCGCCGCCAACGACTAGGAATGTGCAATCACGAGACATCTGTGAAACTAACAAATGCTAACTACCTATTTACTTATTTTAGAAACACAATCAGCTGTTGCACAAGCCGATTAAATTCTGAAGCATAATCAGCTGTTCGAGTTTTTTGCAATGACAATATATATACAAATTGTGAACAGCTGATTGCTATGTAACCATAAATGTAAGCCAATGCAAATTGTAAATCATAATCAGCTGTTCTAGTCTAAGCTTTCAGCATTGCTAATACCGCACCACAGCTGTTGAGTTGCGAAATAAGTGGGATTGTAGATAAAGTTGCCTGAAACAGGCTAAAATTGAGGAATAAATGCGAGCTAGATGAAAAAGGAAGAAAACATATAAAAAGTAGCAAACATATTTAACATATTATTTGCACTGACCTTATTTTGCTTATCATAATAATAAATTCTTCAGAGCATTTCCTTTATGTTTTTCTTCCAAATATTACCTGTAGGTGTTTCCTATATAGTTTCGTCTTTTTTTCTCTTTAGTATTCTCTCGAAGTATTTTTCTCCAAGTCTTTTATGAACGATCACACACTTCACTTCACTTTACTGCACTGCACTGACCCCCACCGGGCCTGGGCGACTGAAGAAATGCTACAGCTGCTGCCCTTTATATAGGGCAACTTTCACTCAAAGCCTGAGTGCCGCTCAAATGTTGAGCCTGGTGTCGTTGCAGTCGAGCTTTATGTGACCAATGAGAACACTCTTCTGCTGCGAGCATTCTAGCTTCGTTTTAGTTAAATATAAATACCAAAGGAATACATATAACTGAAAGGATATTCAGTAGTCCTTCCCTTGCTTTTAGGCAGACATGGAGTCAGATTTACAGACAGACATAAGAACAAATACATATATAGGCAAACAAATCATAATCACCTGTTGCCAATCCATATGCGAAATCAAATACAGCTAATTGCTATGTAACCCCAAATGATTTTTTTTTTGGTATTTTAACAAAAATAAACTTTAATTATTTACTGCTTGGATTCCTCTTTTTTTCCATAGTACTCGCTGTAATCGTACTCTCGGAAGGGCACGTCGTAGGTGATTAGACCACAATCACGTGCCTGCTCCACGGCGACAGTCAGACGCAAATGACTCTTCTGGCAGAGACCCGTCTTGGAGTAGCTGAGCACTTGGCCGCTATACGGCGAGATGAACTGTTTCAGCAACTCCGTGTTGCGATAGTCCAGCACAAGATACTCATCTCGACAGATGGGACAAGGATTTCCGGTGCTGATTCTGCCCTGGCGTATGCAGGTCTTGCGGGTCTTGCGCGGCGCATACATGCCCTTATGATTGCGACTGTTGGAAATATTTTAACTTTTAGAAAATTCGAAATTCATTCGTTCTGCTTTACCCACCGATATTGTGTCCACACAAACTCGTCGCCATAAGTTGTTTTGTATGCTGCGCTTTTTAGATAGCGGATCGAGGTCTCCACCGGTATGACATTTTTGCGATCCTTTGGATCTGGAGCGGCATTAGCAGTATTTTCAGAATTTTCTTCTCCATCTGCAGGTGTTTCAGTTTCGGCGGCTGGTTCTGCTTTGCAACGCAACGCTCCGGCTGTGTGTAATGCTGCACGACTGTTGCGTGTTATTTGTGCCAAACTGCTGTAAATGCCGCGTGCTAAAGGCAACATTTTGATTAATTAACTGCAATTTCTTTGATTGTTAACTAGAAATGCGTGTGCGGCGACGTAACAACCAGCTGTTTATGAATTTTTGTTCTTTACAGTTTTAGATGGTCACACTATCTTGTGACTGACAAAAAGCTTGATGTCATGGCAGCTCGCGTAAGTCAATCGATAACAAGCACTTCATGCAAACTATTTAATTTATTAAACAATTTACTGTGCATTTAATGTCAAAATGTTAGGTGTATATATATTTATTGTCTTTGCAAATACCAAAACATTCACACCACGATTTTCTGCGGCGGATAAAGTAGCATCATTTAAGCGCAAGTAAATGCGCGCTCAACCACATATAACGGTAAAATTAAACCGATCACACACCACACACACATGCAAACGGAGAGGGCATGAATGAAACGCTGTCATTCGCTCAAATTTTATTTAGTTGCTGTCGGTATTTACTAGTGCAAAGTGGCCTGTGCAAGTGCAGGCAGAGTCGCAGTGTTGTCGGTTTCCGGGTCGCAGAGTTTATGTGTGTGTGTGTGGTGTGCATTTGCGATTTCACGCCTGTGACAACATAAAATCACGTGTATAAAGGCAGCATTTATTTACTTTTTAGCTATATTGTGGAGCCGTTGCTGACGTATGTAGTTCTCTTGTAATTCATGGCGTGCGTCCTTGTGTAATGGTGTGTGTGTGCGTGTTTTTGTTGCTCTGCATGCATAAAATGTATTGTAGACTCTAATTTTAATCAATATATATTACTAGACGGCTCATTTAAATTTAATTGCTTTAAGTAAAACCCGCACACATGGCAGAGCTTTGCTGTGCGATATTCTTTACAGGTGCCTTTCCCGCTAACATCAGCCACAACAACAACAGCGGCAATAAGAGCGGTTTGTGTTTGCCGTTATTTGCCGCCCGCTACCGACGACGCAAACAGAACGCAACACACACACACGCACAGAAGGTGAGTCAAATGCTCAAAACGTTACTGTATGTATGCGTGTATGTGAGGATATGATTGTATCTGTATGTGTGAGAGCGTTTGCCTAGCGTTGTTTAAATGCTTTTTATAAATAGTTACGCGAGTGCAGAGTATGCAAAGCAAAACCATCAACATTTCTTATCAATTGCGAACAGCTAACAATAAAAACTATAAATACGACGAATCGCTGACTTTGAAAATAGGTATGAAGAGGGGTACGCAAGTAGTTGTTGCCCTCAAAACACATAAAAACTGTCGAGTGACTTTTCGCGCATTTCGTGTAATAAATTGCGCTCCCTTCTTTGCGACAACACTCACACATATACACAGAAAGCAAATCCCCGTAACATTGCTAAATTAGTACCTGTTGGCTGCGTGGCCCCTTTTATTTATTTATTTATTTTTTTGCGCCTTAACAAGCCAAAAAGTGTGTCAGCCATTGAACAGCTATGTGAATACCCCGTTATTTGTTCGATGCCATCTTGTGAATGAGTACTTTAAATGAATGAGTAATTTTATAATTGCAGTGTACGAGTGAGAGAAGCTAGCAATGCATTTCTTTGAACTGAGTTCGATTGTTGGGCTTAACTTCAGTTGAGCTTTGAATATTTAGTAAAGTTATTGTTTATCTAGCTTAATTAAATGATGACTTTAATTAATTTTATAAATTATTTAGTTCTATATAAATTACCAGTAATGAGAAATGACTAAATTATTATTATCTTTCAAATTCGTTGGCAAGTGAATACACATTGCTGATAATAAATAACGGAATGTCTTAGACGGTATAGGAGTTGTCGCCCATTGACGCCGTAGCTAACATTTCGCTGTCTAGGTTTTCATATTCACATTCCATGTTTAGCTCACCTTTTAGGTGGGTCGTCTCGCATTTATTTTTGAAATTTGAATCAACGTTTTTCTTTCCAATTTTCCCTTCTTTATTTTTGTTTTTGTTCGTATTTTTTTATTTTTTGCACGTCAAACGGAAATGTTTGGCCTTTGGTAGGGCGTTACAAGCCATCAGATTATGGGTTTCGTTTTCATGACCTTTGTGGGGGCGGTGCACGCCGCGACTTTTGATAACCATTAGTATTGGTCTGTCAGTTCCTTTCACGTAATATTTCTAGTCAGTGTGGGCGGACGATTCATCAATAGACGTTGCCAGTTTTAATTAATGCGTTTGCCGTTAACCAACCAACATCGATTTCCGACAATTTGACAGTTCCATAAGTGTAATTCGCTTGACATTTCCTACTGTGGGCGCAATCATTAGCACAATATACTAACGGCTTATACTATATATCTTGTATGTATGATTGGGAATGGAAATTGTTTTGTCAATACGGAGCGCATTATGTGGCCCTACTACAATATAATATAGAAGTAAACTACTTGTATATGTGTCATTAACTGACCTCTGACCTAAACTCCAACTAATGCATAAATAATAGTTAACTACTTGAGTGAAAATCCCACAATTAATGGTTTCTATGCGTGAAGAACCACGTACGTCTCGAATCGTCAAATAATATTTATATCAGGGGGCGTTCGATGGCAATATGAAGTTATTTAGGATCGATAACGATAGCAGGTGGTAGTTGATGAATCGTTGTTTATAGAATAGCTAGAGAAATTATAATAAGAAGTAAAGTGTTGAAAAATCAATTCAATCAATCTTTCAATTTGAGCCACCCTCGTAACTGAGGCATTCATGGCTTTTGTTTATATTTCTCTTGTTATTGAAGAGGCCTCTTCAGGTATTTACTTAAAGTAGTTGAGTTTCTCATTCATAGAAGCGTACTTTGGCTACCTCTTAAAGTGTTATCATTAGCTTGAATTATTATTTCAGTTAAACTGCATTGATGGGATTTTAATTGTGCCTCTGTAATAGTTGATCAGTGTCTGCTCAGGCCAGCCAATCGGAATGCTTAATCACACCCACACACGCGTACGCCCTCCACACACACACACACACACACACACACACACACACACACACACACACACACACACACACTGACACTCGCTCTCACTTACATGCCTCAAACACCTGTAGCAGTTGGTATATAAAAGCACACGCACATATGTGCACATATACACATATGGTTGTCTTTGTCTAGCTCATGGCACTTTGAGCCCAGCTTAGGGTGAAGCAGAGTTGCAGAAATAGTTGGTATTTAAATGTCACATATTACATGCACGTGCATATGTGTCTGTGGTGATATATAGTTGACTTTGTCCAACTTATTGAATTTGCTGTCAGTCAGGGCCAGTGCCTGAAATGAAACTGTCCTTGTTAATGCGACTTTAATCTGTATATTTCTTAATTTATATTTACTTCTTTTATTTGCCTGCTAAATCAGACAATGGCGGCCAAAAGCGATAAGGAAATACTGGAGAATTCCATGTACGAGGATGATCCCAATGGCAATTCAGCACCCACAGCACTACATCCGGAGGAGCAGGTGGACGGGCAGACGACAGCCAATGAAGCATCCACAGCGAGCACCAGAACTGTTCCGGCAGCAGCAGTAGTGACCTCGCCACGTTGGGGCCCTCAAAACAAAGGTGCCCAGGAGCTGGCATCCCTCTACAGTCCAGGTGAGGATAATAGTCGTATAACAGTTATATAACATATGTACATCTAACTGTTTTAGATCATAATATACATAATATACATGTACAAAATATACAATACAATATATGCATTAAAATTGTATTTGGAGTTTTTAGAATATAATTTTCTAATGATTTAAGAATAGCTCAGCAACATTAAATTAATATATGTACATTAACTTTTGTAAAATGTTCATGTTAAAATATATATCAAGCAGATAATATAGACAGGAATTCAGTCCAAATGCAGAAAGAATTTTCGAATTTTTTTTCTTTTGCTACCGGCTCTATCAATCGTAAAAATAGATTAGCTGCTATCAATTTTAATCAGTTCTTGTAACTGTTATCAATTTCGTGGCCTACTCGCTAAATTCATTAATAGCAGCAAGCAGATAATCAATTATATAGTAGCTATATAAGTTCCATATCGCATTTTGGCACTAACAATTTACTTTGGGCAGGTAAACGGGCACAGGAAATCATTTGTGTTTACACCTGCATCGGTCTGATGATCATCAATTTGGTCCTGATTGCGAAACACATGCGCCTGGAGCGCATCAGCGTGGCCTTCATCTCTGCATTGTGTGGCATTATAACAGCCGACTTTGCCTCCGGATTGGTCCATTGGGCAGCAGATACCTGGGGCTCTGTGGATTTACCCATAATTGGAAGGGTAAGAATGAAAATTTGACGAGCATTGGAATTGATAATCAATTCTTATATTTATACATTTCTAGAACTTCTTGCGACCATTTCGTGAGCACCATCTGGATCCGACTTCAATAACACGTCACGATTTCGTTGAGACAAACGGGGATAACTTTATGGTGGGCATACCCATACTTGGCTATTTGGCGCACTATTTTTATATAAAGACACCGTACGAAATACAACAGAATTTCGGCTGGATTGCTTATGTGTTTCTATGCTCCATATTTGTGGCTATGACGAATCAGGTGAGGCCAGGCAGGAATCTACAATTAATATTTTAAAAAGAAAGTCTGTTGATCTGTAAGTAAATTTTGTATGAACTTCCGTTTGGTACTGTTACCGTTATGTTAACAAAGTTTAGTTAACATGCGCCCTTAACAGCTGTAGCTGAATGATTATGGAATACCTAAATCTGAACACTTAATAAGAAATAATCTTGCATGCCTGCCCATCATAATCAGAAATGTAACTAACATCCGTTTACCATTCCTTTAGATACACAAGTGGTCGCACACGTATTGGGGCCTGCCACGATGGGTGCTGTTGCTGCAGAACTGTCACATAATTCTGCCGCGCAAGCATCATCGCATTCATCATGTGGCGCCGCATGAGACTTACTTCTGCATTACCACCGGCTGGCTAAATTGGCCACTGGAGCAGCTTAGGTGAGTGTCTGGAAATACTTAATAGACTCACAAATTCAACTCACTATTCGTTTCTTTTAGATTTTGGTCAAGTTTTGAGTGTATTATTGAACGCTTTACGGGCTTAAAGCCGCGCGACGACGACTTAAAATGGGCTAAGAAACTGACATAGCTATGCTTTAGCCAACTGTATATAGAACTTGGACCAAACAGCGTTAACTAGAGAGCTTTGCCAATTATATGAAACTAAAAAAAAAAAAAAAAAAACAACAAAACTATTAAGAGCACAAAAGTCATTTGTTACAAAGATACCTTTTTTATTTTTCGCAAAAAAAAAATTATATCGAACCTTTTAAAAAAGGTTAACTAGTTTATATTTATGCTGTCCAAACAAAAAGTGAGTGAAAGAAAATGACATAGTTTTAGTTTAAAATAGTTTGTTAATGAAAAAAAGAGATAGTTTTGTTAAGTAAAATTGTATTGTGTAATGTTGATTCATGTATTTGTTTATAGACCCGCACATGCATAACGTACATTGATCTCGGTACTCATAAAATGTTACAATGAAATATACAACGAGTGAGCCTTATCTACGTATAGATAATATGTATTAAATGTAAAACTAGCACACACAGGCACAAAGAGCTTGTTTCAATTGTTAACGAAACTTTTTTAAATCTTTACAAAGACACAAACTGCTTTAACACGGCTACAATTTTGGTACCAAATTATAAAAAAAAAATAAATAAAAACCATTTTTAATACATTTCAACGGCTTCAAAGGCTATTTACATAAAAAATAAATATATATATATATACATTTAGATATATATATATATATATATTAATGAACTAGACGCTGTATGCGTCATCAAGAAAGTGACTTACATATTTGCCTTATAAACAAATGATTCTTGCGTATTTGTAAATGTAATTATATTATTTTAACAATACCAAAAGACAGAGAACAAATTTATTTTAAAGAAGCTGAGCTACTTTTTTAGTGCGCACATTTTTTAATAATTTAGTGCATAAATTAATAAATTAGTATTAGCAATTAGAAGAATTCTGCTATTGAATTATGTAGGCTGGCCAACTATATGTATGTATGTGTGTATTATAAGCCTAAGCCAGCTAACTTTGTATTTGTACTTTTTGTAAACAGAAAGAAAAATCCCTTTATATATATATATATGTACTTGATATCATTTAAAACGCCTGACAATGAGTGCTGAAACATGTTTTGCATAACAAACTAATTATAAGTGAGCAATATTAATTGTGATTAAAAGACAACCCAAAGAATTAAGCTGATAACGAAATGTGGTTTCAATTGTTATTAACATAAGTTTTTATGCACATCAGCAACATAATACACATTCACAAAATTTCCCAAGTATGCAATCCGTTGAGATAACACGTACAACATCAACGTGCTGCATACTTGGCATTATTTTGTTATGTTTTTGCTATTGTTAATTGTGATTTGCTAAAATATTATCAGATTATCATGCATTAGGCTTTGTATATGTTTTATATTTAACTCGATAATCTGGGTAGTCTATATATTAGCGAATCTATATAACGCTACTATATAACTAGCCCTATATATTATCATATAAATTGTTTATATTTTGATCAAGCACATTATGTGATTCGGTAATTCTTTTCACTGATTTATACTAAATTCATAAATTTAATGAAAACATTTCATATTTTAGGTTGTGTCCTACAAGCAGCACGTGCTACACTTGGAGCTTACTCGAAATATTATGGAGGCATCTCAGCTATTTCTGCCCAAGAGAAGGATTCAGCAGAGAGTTTCTGTTGAGCAGAATTAAATTAGGTATTTATTTACTTAAATATAATTACATATCAATTAAATTAACTAATGCACAAAGAAAGTCCCTCATAAGCGGAAATTTTAGTTACAAACCGTCGTTAGAGCACTTGCTGCTACATATGTATGTATGTAAATATATATATGTTTATGTACATCAAATCATTCAAATTTCAATTAACGTATACTGTGTAATTTATTTACGTTACTCCGTACTTTATATCACTAAAACTTTATTATTAATTATAAAAAACTGCTCACGCACTCAACTCAACGCCATAGTTGAAAATGCTATTCATCGAAAGCGCACATTTGAATTGTTTGCAGTGTTTTGCAACACTGGACAATCAGCTGTCCATGTGGATGCTGAAATAAAGTACAGTTAGCTTTCTGTTACTACTATCTATTTTGAATTTGTCACTACAAATTAATACAATTGCCAAAATTTGCATAGTGAATATGTAGAAGCAAAACATAGTTATAAATATATATATATTCCAGGTCTGAAATCCAATTGGTTTATGTTTTGCATTCCACTTTCCTTAGATTGCAGTCAAAGTTATCCAAAAATAATACCACATACATATGTACATATATGTATGTATATACACTATCTCCTAGGTAATTTCAAAGCAGTTGGTAGCTCTTCACTTTCTCTATTTGAAGAATTACTAAAATAAAACAATAAAAATATTAGTACTAGTTATATTAGTATTATTATTGTCTAACCTTCCCCAAGCTAGTCGCATTTTTTCGTCTTTGCTTTCAGCGCTCTCTCTTTTGATTTGCCGTTTTCTTTCATTTTTTTCCCGTGCCTTCGTCCATTTCTCAATGTTTCTCTCGGTGTTGAGCTCCTTGAACCTCTCGTTCTCCTTGTACTTATTCTGTTGGCGTCGCAGCGCATCATGATTGTGCACAAAGATCGGACGAATTTTATATCTTAGCCAGGCTTTGAGCTTAAGATTTTTTTGTTTAGACGGCTCTGAGCTATCTGAAGCGGCGTTTTCCGAAGGCTTTGACGGTTGCTCCGAGCTAGATGGTCGCTCCGAGTCTGGTTCCTGATTAGATATTCTCACTCGCGTCGAAGGCTCCACTGAATTTACCCTTCGCTCCGATTGTATTGGGGACAGCGTCGTTGGTGATTGATAATTGATTCTTGCACGTCCTGTTGATTCCGACTCCCTTGTATTCATCGGTGGCTCCGATGTTGTTGCGGTATGAAATATTGGCACTGGCTGCGCCGCTCTCGATGGTTGCCCCGATAATGGTGGAGAATCGTCTTTTGGCACTTCATGATCTCTTGGAAATCCTGTTGGTCGCCTCGATTTGATTGATTCGGATGCAGATTTTTCTGATATTTCCACAGTTTCAGCTGTTGCTCCGCCCCATACAATTGCGCCAGCTGTTTCCTTTGATTTGGATGGTGCCTCATATTTGGACGATTGCTCCGATGTTGGTTGCGATTTCTTTTTTGATCGTTTGCACAATTTTTTGCATTTCTTTTCTCGCTTCGATTTAGTTGGCTCCTCTTCCGTTGTCGAGGGTGGCTCCAATATTGATGATTCTCTCGGGGATTGTTCCGATATTATCGATTCTTCCTGCCGCCATTCCACGATCTGTGTGTCATCGGTCTGCATTTGAACATGGTGTTGCCCTCTCCAACAGCGACACAAGACAGCCAGAAGCACAAGAACCACAACATAAATGAACATCAGGGCCACCGTTTGCCAGCACGATAAGTCCTCATATTGCAGTGGCAACAACTCTGATTCATCATCATCGACGTCCTCATCCAGCTGCAGCAGCTCACAAATTCGGTCAGAGTCCAGGATGGGCAACTCGACCAAATTCTTGTACAACGATGGAGCTACTTCGGCCCACCAGGCGGCCCAAACATCGTTGACTGTTTTCACGACCAGATCCCTGCAATGGGCGCACATCTGGCCCATCCATTGCTGGCATGCCGGGCAGCTGCCCTGGCAATCGGGATTCATGTTTAATGCATCGAAAGATCGGACACACACTTTATCGAGAGCACATTTTTCAAAAGCTACTGGGACAACTACTGGACTGAATTCTGAGTTATACTGCTACCAGGTATTACAAAACACGTTCCCACCTACTAATCTGAATTTTTATTCACACAAATTTTGGATGCAATACATGAGTATCACATCTGGAATGCCGAGCAAGGATTGTGAAATGCTGTGCTAGTAGAGAGAATAAAGTTTCGATTTGTTGCAATTATTGAAGACTAATTAATTTATTATTTGGCAATAAAATAAATTCCCTAGAGGAAGAAAAGCATAAAATCTGACCAGGACTCGGCTGCTACATCTTCAAGGATTATGTCAAATATCTAATATCTTAAATGTAAAATTTATATTTTTATTATTTTATGTAATCTTTTTAAAAATATTATTAAGATGTACCTTTCTCTTTTTTAGATTATTTAGAATACATCCTTTATTTGTTTAAAATATGTATAGGTATATAAATTATCATATAACTAATTTACAAAAGTTATTTTTAATTTTTAAATAATCAGGGACTTTGAGGAAACGTAACCTAATCTGGTTCTCAGATATATCTTTCCTTATCCTTACTTATCCAGTGCTAGACAATATGCTTTAACTAACTCAATCAATGAAATTCATATCTTGTTTTCATTCCTTTATAATGATATTATTTTCTACTTGTTTGCTTAAATTCCATCATTTCCATGGACTCCAATTCCATTTCGCGCCTACGTTCGGCTCTGGTGCGAGCCTTGGTCCACTTTTTAATGTTCCGTTCGTTGAGGATGCGCTCGAGCTTCTTGTCCTCCTCGTACTTCTTCTGTCGGCGCTTTAGCGCACCTTCATTGTGAATGAAAATCGGACGGCATATTTGTTGCATCCATGCCTTGAAGCCGTGCTTTTTTAGCGGCCTGAGACACTCCCTAGGTATTGCTCCGGTCTCGTCCGGTTTGCATTGCTCTGCTGGTGGGTGATCCGGTTTAGATGAGGATGTCGGTAGCAGCAGATCTTCTTGCTCGTTGTGAATGGGTGGCAGGTTGTCAGCTTTGCATGTTCTACGCCAACGGCGACACACAACGAGCAGTAGCACCAGTATGGAAATATAGATGATGATCAGGGCGATCTTCTGCCACCACGCAAACTCTTTGTACTCCACTGTAGCTTTATGTGGACTGCTAGCGGCCACTTGGACCTCTAGCAAATGCTTCAGCTTCTCACAGTCATAGACGGTCATATCGGCCACATCCTTGTACAACGGCGGTGTGGTATCGTGCCACCAGGCGGCCCAGATGTCCTTGGCTGCTTCGGCAAACAGATCCCTG
Source organism: Drosophila mojavensis (assembly GCF_018153725.1). Lineage (NCBI taxonomy): Eukaryota > Metazoa > Arthropoda > Insecta > Diptera > Drosophilidae > Drosophila > Drosophila mojavensis. Next base: position 10,622,465 of record NW_025318858.1, read on the forward strand.
CAACGGTCGCACACTAGGCTCATCCATTCCTGGCATTCCAGACTATAGATGTCCGTCTCGCAATCGGGATTCATAACGAAATCATCGAAAGATCGAAGTCTATAATTAGCAAACGTTTCAATAGCTACTATGTAAGTTATGAAAGTTATATTGTTACTAGGAAATACTCCTATTCGTGCCTACATATTTCAACTTGTATGAAAGATGGAGCATATGAGCTATATATCTTCACTAACTTAGGCGGATCATGCTAATCTATGTGATATGGGAATCTACAAGAATTTTTCAGTCCTTATTCTGTTATTTCATACTATTTGAACATGTAACAGGAGGCGTAAGCAGAATATTTTATATTTAACAGGAGGAGTTAACAGAAACAGTGAATATTCAACAGCAGAAGTTAACAGAATATTTGAATATAACGGTGGGCACTGCTTGTCGGATAAAGCGTACACAGTATAAATAACTTTGATATGTTTAACCATTACAAAATTTTTTGGACTATATTTAAATAGATATTAACTAAAAACTATCGTCTGAAAGACAAATTATACATATCGTATAAAACATCCATCCTTAACAACGACAATTTAACAACCAACCGGCGCAGACTTTACCTAGGCAACGACGGGGCCACAACAAAAGTTCTTTATGTAGAATTTTCGCTAGATTAATTTGGATTTATAATTGAATATAGAATAGAGCAAAATGAGTGCTAAGAAATCAGCGGAAAGTGTGGATACTGCAGCAACCGCGCCGCCGCCTCCTCCCACAGCTGCTGGCCGACCGCCCACTTCGCAGCTCTTTTCGGTAGATTGACTGATGCAGAGATTTAATATATATTATATATTCACTTTACTTTGATTTCCATTTACAGCGCGGCAATTTGGTCAGCAGCCGCAATGCTGGCGACAAGACAGCGCTGGCTCGACCCTCGACAGCGGTGCGCGCCGTGGGCTACGCAGCTAGCGCCAGCGGCTCGGCGGGTCAGCGTTTTGATCAGTTCTTTTTGGAGAAGGTCAAACAGCAGACGCTGTCCTCAGCCAATGCATCCGTCGATGCGGCCAAGGAGGTCAAGTGAGTAGAGCCAAGCTGACGGTCTAACAAATTTATGAATGATATGATATGTTTGTCCAGTCCGCAGATCAAGTACAAGAATATGGAGGCAAAGATTGTTAAGCTGCTGGAATCGTCCATTGTGCTGGCAGCTCAAAGCTCATCGAATCGTTCAACTGGCACCAACAATGCCGAAGTGAAATCCGCGCTGGCCGAGGCGCTCAACAAGGCGAAGGATGCATCCTCATTGGATCGCATTCTGCATCACGAGCAGGACAAGCAGGGCGAGAATGTGTTTCACAATTTCGATTTGACATATGCGGTAAGCAGTGCAGCATTCCCTAAAGCTGCTCTCACTATTACAGTGAGTATCCTTAATGCTTTCCATTTTTATCCTTACCTTTCAGGTATTCTTCAATCTGGCCGAGCAATACGAGAACAATGACATGCACATCGAGGCCTTGAATACCTACAATATTATGACCAAGAACAAAATGTTCCCGCATGTTAATCAGCTGAAGCTGAACATGGGCAACATCTACTTCAAGATGGGCATGCACAAGAAGGCCATCAAGATGTATCGCATGGCATTGGACTCGGTGCCGAATACGTTGAAGCAGCTGCGCCTGAAGATCACCGAGAACATCGGTGTGCTGTTCATTCGGATGGGCCAGTATGCGGATGCTGCCTCCAGTTTTGAGTTCATCATGTCGGAGCGCGCCGATATACGCAATGGCATCCATTTGCTGCTCTGCTACTATGCCATGGGCGATGTGGAGAAAATCAAGAACACCTTTCGCAGCCTCTGCGATGTGCAGCCGGTGGAAACGGAACGGGATTTGGAAAATGAGAATAATATAATACGCCTGCAGCAGCAGGCAGAGCAGGCTGGACAATCGGCCGTAGATCTGGGTGATAACGGAGCTGAGGTGGCCATAATTGATGCAGAAGCGGGCAGCTCCTACGAGCAGCTAAATGATCCAACGAAGAGCTCGGCAAATGCCAAAAATCGTTATGTCCTGCAGGCTCTCAAAACGGATGAACTGGCAATTTATACGAAACAAAGGCGAAATACCGAGAAACGTTCCGTTACAATGATTGTGGATCTGATCTCGCCGCTCATCGAGGAGAACTACAATGATGGTGAGTTTTTTGTAGAGCTTATATGGAAATGTTTTACTAGAGACTACACCCAGTTGGGAATATCTATTTAGCTTAGTTATAAACCTACCCATTAATAATATTCGATTCCACACACAGGCTACAACTGGTGCATTGAGGTCATCAGGACCTCAAATCTCTCCTGGCTGGCCAACGAACTGGAGCTGAACAAGGCGCTCGTCTATTTGCGCCAGAACGATGTCAACCAGGCCATCGAGACGCTGCAAATGTACGATCGCAAAAGCGAGAGCTCCATGACGGCCAGCGCGCTAACGAATCTGAGCTTTATCTACATTAATGTGAGCTCAAATGTGAACTGTTTATAATATAATACTTAGAGAGCTAACACCTCGGATTCAATTTGCAGCTGGGCAACCTGGAGATGGCCACGCACTGCCTCAATCAGCTGCAGGAGCTGGGTGCCCTACAGACGAGTGTCTTGGCGCTGGTCAATGCCAGCATTGTGGATATGCTGAATCAGAATTACAGCTCGGCCGGCGAACGCTTGCAACGGGCACTGCAACTGGATCCGACTAGCTTTGAGGCCAACTACAATTTGGGCCTGTTGGCGATAAAGCAGCAGGATTACGAGCTGGCCGAGGAGCAGTTTGAGCTGCTGAAGGCGCAGCTCATGCAGCCGCATTCGGTGCAGCACAGTCATGTCTACTACCAGCTGGCCAAGCTGCAGGAGCGACGTCTGAGCAACGCCTCGGCTGTGGGCGGATTCAAGTCGACTGCCTCGCCAGGGGCACTGCAGGCCTACCTCCAGGTGCTGGGCATCTCGGCGGCGGAGATTGATTCGCGGCTCTTCGAGAAGGTGGGCAGCATGTACGAACAGCGACAGGATCACCAGGAGGCCAATCAATACTACAACGAGGCGTATCGCATCAACATGAGCGACATCAACATCGCCAGCTCCATTGGCTCCTACTACATCAAGCTGCAGGCCACGGAAAAGGCGCTCTATTACTATGAGCGGGCAGTGCTCGCCGATCCCAATGATCCCAACCTGATGCTGCGCATCGCCAGCTGCTTTCGCAATTCGTATTTGCCGCCCAAGCAATATCTGGGCATGTTTGAGAAGATCTATGCGCGCTTTCCGGATAATCTTACCTGTGTGCGTGCTCTGATGCAGGTGACCAAGTCCCTAGGTATGTCCGAGCTGCACGAGCGCTATGGCCAGGAATATGCCAGGTTGCAGAAGCAGCAGCAGGAGCGACAGAACGAACAGCGTTACCAACAGCAGCGCCTCTCCTCAGCCACCTCCAGTCGGAGCAGCAGAAGCAGCAACCTAAAGGGTGAGTAATGCTAGAGCGAAACAACGTCCATCCGTTATCTCTATCTCTCTCTCTCTCTCTCTGTGTCTCTCATTCTGTCCTTACAGCATTGCGTCCCTCGAATGAGGAGCGTTTGCAGGAGAACAGCGACATCTCAGCTACGCTCGCCTCCAATGCTGAGCAGTTCCTTCAAAGCGGCAGCTCGTATTCAGTGAAACAGTATGTGGATCCCTTGGGCCCGCCAGCCGAGCGTCCTCGCACTGGCATGTACCGCGCACAGCAGAGCAATGATTCGGACGATGATGCGGAAATGAATGCGGACAGCCTGTTGCCCATTTAAAGCACACACATTGTTTATTTTATATAAGTAAATAAACTTGGTTTTTAAATATTTGCGAGTTATAGTTTTAATTTGCTATATTTTTCAATTGTTGGTCTACCAATTTACGGAATTGGTCCTATTTCAAACTAACCGCCAATGAGCAAGCAGTTCAACTCAGCGACTCTTTTGGGCGTGCAGTAAGCAGTGCCAGAACATTGCTTGCACCATGTAATTCAATCGGAAGCGGTAACGGGGCAGCCCGCGTTGAACTGCTTGCTTGCAATTGCAATTCCAATCAGACTCTTATTTTGGTTTATCGTTTATTACGCTTCAAAGCGGCAAATAATACATAATTTGTTGATGTTTATTAACGGTTATAGTTTAAAATCAATACATTGGTATTCTAAAAATATTTAGTGTTCTGCTTTTCGCTGTTTGTTGTTGTCATTTACGTAATAACCGTTACTTGCCACAGTGTCGTATTTCTTAATTGCTCCCTCTCCCTCTCTCTCTCATTCTGCTTGCACGCGTTTTTCTCACCTTTCGACGTTGAATTGAGTAATATATTTATGTGTGTTCTATTTACTTTTGGTTTTGTGTATCGTTTGAATACGCATATTGTGTGAATTTAAATTGTTGCTTGTTTTGTAGAAAAAGTGATAGAAGTATTTCATTTGATAATTTGATACGATTACGGATAAGTTTAAGAATGCCTCGCTCACATATACACACAGAATTGTTTTTTTTTTTTTTTACAATTTGATATTTCCCTTTTTAAATTTAGACAATAAATATTGAAACAAAACAAAATCCAAGATAAAATTATATGAATCGCTAGACAAATTTACAAAATTTCTAATATTTGCATCCTGTTTTACTTTTCCTCGTACAGTGTCCTCTCGTTTCCTCTCACTCTTCAGCCAATTAGAAAATCAATCTTACAACTCTCTCTTGATTATAACGCACTAACTAACCCTCGCTCGCTTACAACAACTGCTGCAACTGCCTGGACACTATTCATGTGTAAACATATACGTATGCATATTTCTCCATCTCCTTCTGCTCTTTGCTTCCCTCCGTCTCTCTCTCTCTCTCTCTCTTTGTCTCTCTGCTCTACACGCTTTCTCTATCGCTAACTTGTTTAGCTTCAGCTTAGAAGCTCATGTAGCCGCGAGAGGTGGAACGACGACGCGCACACAGATATGAGATGAGAACCACAAGAATGAGAGCAGCAAGGGCGATGCCCACAGCGATGGGCACTACATCGGAGGTCTCCGAGCTGTCGCAATCGTGCACCGAGGAGAAACCAGTGGCATTGGCACTGCGGAATCCCTCCACCTGGACATGGCTAACGCTGATCGTGCCAATGGTGTTGTTGCCACTGATTGTCTCCGTCATGTTGAGCTTCTGGACGCGTGTGCAATGGTACGACATCTTCTCGGGCGTCTTGAAGTCCGTGTTCGGGCTCTGGTGTATCAACTGGATAGTCTGATTCTCTGCATTACAATATCACGATAATAATACTTAGATCAAAGAATAATAACAATTTGAATAAGTTGCAGCTGCTCTGGGCAAAGGAAATATATAAACCACATTTACTTATTCCAACTACATGTTAAAATAGAAAACTGGGAAACTGCCAAGTACTTTGCCATGAGATTGCCGCATAGGATTCATACGCTAAGCACTTACCCTTAGCATCGGGGAAGTCAGCAGCGGCTAGTGGCAATACCACCTTGATTAAGGTAAGTGAGACAGATTTATTCTTGTTCTCCAGCTGCAGCACCAACGATTCCTGTCCGTCAATTGGACCCCAATTCAGCTGCATGAACTGAGTGATGGGGCTGTCGCACAAGCAATGATCCAACTTAGCATTGCTGGGCACATTGAACAAGCCGTTGGTCATGTTGCCGCCTGCAATAGAGTTGAAGAAGTGAATATGTCTGATAGTAGAACTGAATGAGAGAGGCAGAGAGGGGGCCGAACTCACTCTTAGTCTCGTAGGTAAAGTTGAGCTGAGCTGCCATGGTGAGCATAATGCAGGAGCAGTTCCATGTACCCACCGTTGGATCTGGATATGGCTGAGGCTTGCGTGTAGTGGTTGGCACTGGCGCTGGTGTCGAGGTACTCGGTGCCACAGTGGTGCTGGTGGTTGGGGCGACAGTAGTTGTGGTTGTTGTGGATGTTGTTGAAGTGCTGCTCGAGCTGCTTGTTGGGGGCGGCTTAGTCGTGCTGGTCGTAGTGGAAGTTGTAGAAGTCGAGCTGCTGCTGCTGCTCGATGTCAACGGCTTTTCCTGCTCGGGAAACTGGGCATCTTTCAAGCTCATCGACAGCGACTGCGTGTAAACTGCAAGAGATGAAATGAAAAGTGTGTGTCATGAAAGCTGCGTGCCATTGCCTCTTTAAGATCTTTTATCACTGTGTCAACATGCTGCTCGCTTAATTCCTATTATTTGAAGTGCGAGTCGACGATATGCGTTTATTAGGTCATTAAACTTATGTAAAGTTTTGAGAAAAATATGTCAGAGTTGTTCAATTTTAGTTTAGCTGAAGCCAATTTACTGAGATAAGTGGAAAATTATATGGGGAATATATGCGTAAAAAATTAAAAATAAATCAATTTCAAAATCTCAGGCCCTCTAGGCTTTTTCTCAAATTTAATGGGTTTAAATATGGAACTAAACTATGCAGGATATACAGTAAAACGTAATCTATACCCTATATATATAATCTATACCCTCTATATAAATCATCAATATATACATACACACGATACGTATATCACACTCTATGAGCGGCTTTACCTTTCATATATACTAAGCGTGTAATTTAATTAAGAAATACATATATGCATAGATTTATACTTGTATACATTAAAATATATAGGTATATCACGTCAGAAAAGCTCTTTACAGCGCTTTCTATTCAGGCTTCTACGCAGCCATTTTCAAATAGAGTCAATAGTCAACTTTTAATATAATTATCATGTTTCAATGAATAACAATATTTTAGCCGAGCGCTTTGTGTTTCATTATATTGTATCGACGTCGTCAGCCCTCTTAGTTTTCGGCCCGAGCTCCGAGTCTGAGTCATATTGATGAATAATATAAATATTTGCACAGTCGCCAACTGATAACCAAATAACCAGAAATTGCGTTGACCGACTGCTGACAGGCGGTTGGCAGATGGGGCTGCCTTTGTTTGTGGGCGTGACTTTTGCAAGTGCCATGGATTTGTGGAGAGCGCTTGGAGGGCTCTCTCGCTGAAACCTTTGCACCCGTCACACTAACAAAAGGTTTATTTTTATAGGCATATGGATACCCTTCGCACTCTCTCTTTCATATATGTCAATTTATTTCCGTTTCTGCAGACGATAAAGTGACGCAAAAATCTATTGAGAACGGCTATAGCTGACTGACCAATGCTCTACATGATTGTATATGTATGTATGTGTGTACTCCCTCTCAGCGTATCACAATTACAGTTGGTGCATGCTTTTCCTTTATTTGTTATTTTTAATGCTCTTTTTTTATCTATAAAAGTTAAGTTTACTCGTCAACAACAATTTTGCCAGCTTTTACAAATATCTACATCTGTATATGCATAAATATCAATATACATATATACATATAAACATTTGTTCTTTCATATAGTTAGTGACTCAACGCAGCTTAATTATATTATATGTGCATATATTTGTAGGCGAAAGCTCAGGCATATATTTTATATTTCCGACTTGCAAGACTCACAGTTGCACAGGTGATACGCCCCCGCCCCCCGCTTGGCACCCCAAGCGTTCTAGTTCAATGCCATTGTAACACGACTGCAGAGATGACCTTTAAATGCAAGTTAAGCAGCAGCAGCAGCAGAAGCAAACAGCAAAAATACAACCAGACAGACAAACCCCTTTCGAGACAGACAAACAGCGAGAGCGACAAATATCGAATACATTTCCCTGGCGTAACTGGAAAATTCCGGGAAAAGTGCCCCAGCTAATAAGATTTATTTGCCATGGGCATGCAAGCGTACTGGCCTGTGTAAGGCAATAGCCCCTAATTAAAGTTCACAGGAAATGCAGCCTAATAGTGGTTCACTTTTTCGGAATTGTGGATGTGCTACAAGCTGAATGATTAAAATTGCTTAAAGGTTAAATAATTTAACATATGTAAAGCATATTCTTTAGTCGTAATAAAAATATATATATTATCTATATACTATGTTCCAATTTCTTCAAGGTAAGCCTAAAAAAAAAATTGATAATCAACCATATGGAAACTATACAGAATCATACACTCTAATTATATATATTCCGCCTGTCAAGGAAGCATAATTCTGTGGTATTTAATGTAGTCTTTCAAAGAGTGGAGCTAAAAAAAAAAACAACTTGATTTTATATTTGTATAGTATTATTTACAATTATTTGATATACATACTATATATGTATATCTATCAGTCATAATATAAAAGAGGCATTATTGTAAACTTTAAAACATTAAAGTTTATAAACTAAATATTTTTAAAAATATTTTCTGTACATTTATTTAGTATACTATTTTATCTATATCATATCAGCTATATTTATCAGGTAACAAATTTTCCGACGACTTTCACTCTTTTGTGATTTTTATATTTCTCAGCTATATGACACATCATTGATCCCATGCGAATTAAGCGGGTTAGTTTCAATTGTATACAATATACATATGTATATTTATATTAATATAGCTTAATCCGATAGGTTCTACGGCTATGCGATTCAGTTTTCAAGTATGTGCGGCAAATCTTATCAGCAAAACTTTGCTCAAATAAACATTCATATTTTTCCGCAGCTGAAACTAATGCATGAATACACACACACAAACGTATATATCAATGATTTATTTTCTACGTCTTTGAGAAATGCAAATGCAAGAGTTAGATTAGGTATATATACATAAAATATTGCTATAAACACACATTGATAATGAATCGAAAATCTAGTCTCGATTAAAATTATTTTATATTAATTATAAATGCAAAAGAAATGAAGTTTGGCTTCATATAAAGTGACAAAAAAAAAAAACAACTATTTTGTTCATATATGTATTAAAAAAAATTGTTTTGTACTTAAAATAAATTTTAATGATTTTTTTTTATATTTTTGTTGTTTGTTTTTATTTCTTTTTTTTATGCCAATTCAATCTCACCATTAACTGTAATTATTATTTAAAAATAACTGTCTGCTGTTAAATTCTAGAAACATTCAACAAATAGCTGTAGAGGGGGGAATACCAAACTACTGTTTCTGCGGCTGCTGCTATATCACAAATACGCCTGCATTTAGGGCTAACTGATAAAGGGGATAAACATACATATGAATGTACATATGTATGTACGTATTTGTGGGGCGGCTATGCCTAAGGCAAATAACAAGCAAGTTAAATAAATAACAATTTAAGCATCACTGTGAATCAAATATAATTAAATTGTTGATGCCAGGCACAACAAAAGAAGACGGCGAAGTGTAACCTACTAGGCGGCCAAAGAAGGAGGAGAAACGGGCAAAAGTGAGAAATTGAATATGCCTGCATTCTGCTACATTCATATATACATGAATACATATGCAATGCGGGGGCTGCTGCCGGCAGAAGCCGAAAGAGCGAGAGGAAAGCAAATTGTTTTATCTGCCCGTTTCTCATGCTCTATGCAGGTAGAACGTTGTTCTTGTCGGTTAGATAAGCGCAGCATACAGTACAAGCACACATATTCACATATGAAGCAGCAACGTAATGCAAGTGTGTGAGTATGTAAGTGGAGACACAACTGAAGAAACCGTTTGCGCTTGCCTTCGCCTTTGTACGCTTCCTCTTTGTTGCAGCGGTACTAAGCCACCATCTTGTTAGATTCCTTAGATTCTACTTCGTAGCTTTGTCCTCCAATGGCAACGACAAAAACCGCAAGAAAAGTGTCACAAACCAGATAAATGTCAATGCGCCGCACACACACAACAACATACACACATTTGCACGTCTATGCGTTTAAAACGTATAAATTATTCTACACGCGACTTAGTGTTGTTTTTCAACAGCCCTTGTAGATAAAACCACAGCAAAATAACAAAATAGCAACAACAAATCTATCAGCCCGTCAAACGGGTTACGTGCGTGCAAGCGGGATGCCAATAGGCGAAACAGCAACAAAAAAAAACAGCAGAAATTAAATTGCGATGAACAAGCAAAAGCAAATTGAACAAAGAGTTGCAGTTCTTTTTTTTGCGGGCGTCACGCGGCATAGGGTTAGTTTTAGCTTTACTCACCAGAGCTGCTCAACAGGAGCAAAGTCGTGCATATTATAAACTTATGCCCAAACATATTTAATTTTCTATTCGTCTAGCCGTCGAGTTTTCTACTGCGTATTTGGTCGAACTTTTCTTGATTAAATGTGAATATGTTGGTAAAAACGTAAAAGCAGAGTCGACTAGTTTTTCTTTTTTTCCAAGCTGCCACTTGTGCTTTAGCAGATATTCGTTTTATATGGTCTGCTAGGAGCTCACTTTATTGCGCACAACGAAAAATGAAATGACATTAAATAATAGTGCTGGGCCTTTCGTCAGCTGTGAGTAGTGTCATATCAATCGATAGTATTGTCATATCGATTAATTTTCATCGATCACATTAACAAATAGCCAAATATCGATACAAGATGTTAATTGTACGATGTATATCGATATACGTGTTTGTTGCAACTCTATTTAAATTGAGTTAACATGCCCGCCAAATTTGAAAACAGATTGATTCCATTTTCCATCTTCTCTTTCTTTAAAATCATAAAACAATAAAACAGATATTTAAGTCGTTTACAATACATTTCTTTTGTATATTTTTATTCACTCAGCCATTTTAAATTAAATTGTATTTTATACATACAGTATTTATATAATTATATATATATATATTCATATAAAAATAGTTCTTCAATTTTCATCAACTACTTATTAAACGTAATCATATATTTTATATTACTAAACAACACCCTAGCCTAAAACAAAGTATTGCATATATGTATATAAATATATATACGTATACATATATTTGCATATGCATAATATATCTATAGATAACCAACAAACAGTTTACTTTAAAGTTTTTGAGCAAATCCTTTGAATAAAAAATATAAAAATAGATTGCAATTGCGTGTTTTACAAATTAAGCAACAATTTCCAAAATACCTACTTAAACTCTAATAAAAAAACGGTATCAAAAAGTTCAAGGCAATAACAATTAAGTAAGTTTTTGTGTTTTGTTTTTTTGATTTTGTTGTATAGCACTTAGCAGATAGCAAGAGGGGGCCTGTAGAGGAGGTAGAGTGGGGAATCGGTTAGGGAAGTGTATGTTGGGGTGGTAAGACAGGGTAAGGTAGGGTAGTGTATATATATATGTCACTTAGGTTATGGCACCAGTTAATAGCCCGTTTCGGGCTCCTGTTTAAGCGTCATGCGACATGGCTCTGTAAAGAATAAAGATTTAAATGAGTCTCAAGTTTGAAGATATATATAAGTATATTGTATACATACCCATCACATAGCTGGGCGCCATCATTTCGGGCACTCGGATTTTGAGGGGCGTGCGACGCAACAGCTCATCGGCGCTGTTGTCTTCGCTGCGATTGTATTCATTGAGCGTAATGTCCGCCGGATTGCGCATTCCGAGGCCGGTATCGATTGGCGATGTGGCCACTCTTTGGTAGGGATGCACTCGCTGTGGACTGTGCATTAGCTGACTCTTGTGTTGGACACCATATTGACGTGACGCTGTCGTATCCATGTATACGTTCTCCTGGGATTTCGGACTACAGGCAGCGCTGCTCAGTGGCGGCGTTACGGCAGACGAGGGCGTGGCAGCCACGACGGCAGCGACGGCAGCAGCAGCCGCTGACACCGCATTGTTGTTCGTATAGGCACGTAACGTATCCTCCGCACTGTTCGCCTCAATGAGCGCCTGTATCTGCTGCACATCCAGATCCAGGCCATGCGATCCGCTGCTCCCCGTGGTCAGTGTATCCAGTGTGGAGCTCACCTGGCTGCCATCCAAATTGCCGCCATGCGAGGGACTCTGGTAATCGTTGGACTGATTTGGCGGCGAGAGTGGCAACGAATTGTCCGCCAGTTCGCCTGCAAAGAAGAGTACAAATTAAATTGACTTTATTTTATTCTATTGAGCGCTTCCACTTACCACCCAGCAGCATCTCCTGCAGCAGCGAATCGATGTGTGCCACGCCAAAGATTTTGGCAAATTGTATTTGTTCGATCATCTGCCAGGTGATTGACTGCAGTACCGGCAGAATAAGCAGAATCTCCCCAAATCTACCACGCGACTCATACTGTCTGTCCGAGATGTAATCCTCCAGATTATTGAGTATCTGATGGCGCAATGACTTGATGCGATTTGGCTCATTGAGACCCTTGGCATCTGCAATTATAAAACATGAGAGATTTGATTAATTGGAGATGTAAAAAAAAAAAAAAAAAAATGCCCTAATCGACACCACTTACTGGGATCAAAGAAGACCAATGCCTTAATACAGGCAAATTCGGTATCATCGATGCCCACGTCCTTCATAACGACCACCAGTTCATCAATGATGCGCGCGCCAATGCGTGATATATCCAAATTGGGCGAGACATGGGGATCTATAATACAGACAGAGAGAGATTAACAAACATGAAGAACAAATGACAAAATCAACACTAACCTGGACAATGCCTGGTGATGACACAGTTATTGCTGAGCAGCAGCACATCCTTCAGATGCATGGAGCGACGCGAGAGACCAAGCAGCAGATGCTCACCCGCATGGGCGCGCAGCAGAGCCACTTGATCGTCCAGTTGCAGATCATTGAAGGCCGGTATCTGTTTGGCCCACTCGACTAGGGTGAGCAGCTGCTGTTTCATGGACTCACATACATCGTTAATGCTGGCAAACTGTTTGGTCGAGAGATCCTCATTGATGTTGGGCTCCATGGCGGCGCCCGCTTTCGACTGTCGTGATTCGTTCTCCGCCTTGACGAGCGATACAACCGACAGTCCGTTGCCTGGATCCGGATCATCATTGGAAGTGCGACGACAGCTAATGCGATCGCGTTCATTCTGCACCGCCTCCTTCTTCATGCCAGCCTTGAAGCATTTGCGCAGACGGCAATAACGGCACTGATTGCGCTTATCCTTGTCCACAACACAGTTGCGTGCGAATCTACAGAGCGAAAGAGAGAGGAGAGGGCGGTAGCTTTAAGCGTGACTTTAGCTGGTTATCTCTTAGTCAAACTCACCTGCAGGTATATTGATGATTTTTGCGTACGCTGCGCCTGAAGAAACCCTTGCAGCCATCGCAGCTGGAGGCGCCATAATGTTTGCCTGTCGCCCGATCTCCACAAATTGCACAAACTGTTGGCGACTGTTGTTGCTGCTGCTGTTGTTGTTGTTGCTGTTGTTGTTGCTGCTGCTGTTGTTGCTGCTGCTGCTGTTGCTGTTGACTGCTGCTGCCATTGTTGTTGTTGTTGTTCGGTGAGTACATCATGTTGTTGTTATTGCTGGCATTGCTATTGCCATTGCAGAGTGTGAAATTCTCGCTGCTCTGATTGCTGCTGTTGCTGAGGCCGAGGCCAACGCCATTAGGACTCAGCGCATGGCCAATGGGCGAGCCAGCAGGATGTCCAACGGGCAGAGCCTCTGCATGCATTATTTGACTTTCGGCCGATTCTGTGTGCGAGAGAGATAGATAAATATTATAGATCGAAATAACAAATCTCATATAATAAATATACATTAAGTTAATATTGTGATATCATTATATTGATATTGGACCTAAGTAATCCACGTTGGCTATAGTTTTATTTGAATCCACAGTTTTAAAGCCACGAACAGCACTCTCATACAGTTTGAGCAGTTCGCCAACAACTTTAAACAGTTTGAGTCACACTGTGTGCATGCACAAAGCGCAATAGGCGATTTCAAAGTTTTAAAAGCATTCCACACATACCAGTTTAGCTACAGCCTCGCTCAAATTAAATGTGAAGTACATATGTATATATACATATACTATACAAACTTGTCTAGGCAAATCTTAATGCAAAAAAAATATTTATTATTGAACATTTTTAACTGCAGCACAATAACAACAGTTGCACAATCCCTGCCTACGCAGCTGTGCTTTACAGTTTAAGGGCCTCGCAAATGTCTTTCTTGCTTGCCTAAGCCTCAGTTTGTATACGTAAAGTGCATTAGAAGTGTGCTGCAGTTTTAACGGTACTGCTCATGAACTTTTTATGATGCCAAAAATAAAGACAAATATTCTTATTATATGTTTTACTAAAAAAAAAGACTTAAAAAAGTGAATGCTAAAAATAAAATGGCAACAAGACGCGCAATAACACATATAGCAAAAAAAATAAAAAATTAACACACACAAGCACACACACACCATCACTTGAAGCTGAATTGCTGGCGCTGCTGTCCCGTCGTCGACGTCGCTGCTGCCGTTGGCGCTGTCGTCTAGCCATTGCCGCCTCCCCATCGCTGCTGACACGTCCGCCAGTGGCATCGCCTTTGGCTTTGCCACGCAACAGAATGCTGCCCACATCGCGAGTAGTAGGAATTTTAACTCTACCGGACTTGCGCACCATTTTAGTGCTACTGACTGATTAATGAAAAAACACGCAGTTGCGACGAGACGACACAAAATTTTTCACTGAGCGCGCGCGCTCGCTCGTTGGCTGACCGTGCCCACAGACGCCAAGCCTCTGCTGCGGTTGCTGCTGTTGCGCTGCCCCATATCCATATCGTATGTTGTCGCGGCTTTCGCTCTGAGTCTCTATTCGTGTGCGTATGCGTGTGTGTGTCGATGTGTGCGTTAATCGACGCTTAAATCAATTCACTGTGTTTGCATATGCACATATTTTTGTCGCTGTGTGGCTCTCTCTCTCTCTCTCTCTCTCTCAATCTGAAGAGCACAAACCTGACTTGGAGCGCACACGAATGCTTGCATAGAGAGAATAGAGGCAGCAATACGCTCGCACACATACACACCAGTAAAGGCATTAAAATTGAAGACATCGCAAGCTAAAGCAAACGAGAAGCCGAGCACATAAACAAATAAATAGATACAAAAAAAAAAAAAAAGCCGGCTTTAAATTGAGCATTCCCTGTGTGTGTGTGTGTTTGTGTTGGCGCGCGAGTGCGCCTGTTGTGTGTATGAAGACAAGAGATAGACACAGAAAAACAGACCCGAACAACACAAAGAAAAGTTTCTATAATAAAAACAAAAACAAAACCTCTTATTATTTTAATTTATGCATTTAGAACTGAAAAATATTATGAAAATTTAAAAAAATGTATATTAAAAGAATTCCAGCTAAAATACTACAAATATCAAAACTCAGAGGCGAATTGATTGACTTGTCTGCAGAACTAGCTGAATGAGTATAAATATAGAAGAAATTTGACGAATATTATTAAGCCAGTTAATAATATAATATTATAAATAAAGAAGAAATTTGACGAATATTATTAAGCCAGTTAATAATATAATATTTCTTACTAAAAAGATGTTAGTTTTTTAAATTTATTATATTTAAATTTGTTGATTATGTACATATAGTAAAACTCAAAATTGATCGATTATGCCTGTGATTCACCAATTTCAATTTATTAGCAGCTTTTATCTAATATACATTCGGTAATTACTAAATATACAATCTAACACTTTAGCTCAACAAATTCGCAGACATTAATTACATCACTCGACATAGACACCTTCAATTAACACCCGTTTTTCACGCCTCGCCAGAGTTAATCTAGCCACCCACAAACAAATATTTAAAAATAACTTAAGAAGCAGAACTAGAAAAAGGTAGAGAGTAGAGGAAAAGAGAAAAGTCAACAACAGCAATGACAACAACAACAAAAACATGTTTGGGCTATGATCATATCTTCTCTCTCTGTTTTGTGTTTTATCCAAAAGTTATATTATGGCGCTATAATTTACTAGAGTCTTGCTATAAAACCCGCTTGTTCGCCGAGTCCGCCGCTGTATCGGCGAGAGTTCGCCATTTCGCTGTTTTGTCAATTCTCTAGCTAGCGGCGAACCAGTGGAGCGCACAAATTTACGCAGCGTCATCGTTAGAGCTCAATATTTTTTCTGACATGCCGAGTCACCGTTAGTTTCGAAAAGCTAAATGTTGTTGTTTTCTTCTTAGTCTCTCGTTGTTGCTGTTGTTGTTGTTGTTTGGGTATATCGATTCGTAATCGGAGATTAAGAATATTCAATACATTTTCATTTCTTTTTTTTTTCTTCATTTCAAATTTTGTTTTTGCATTTTTCTGCGAAAAAAAAAAACTTTTTATGGCCAAAACAAAAAAAAAATTTTTTTTTGTTGTATACCGCTGATAAGCGCAACAAGTGATACGCACTGTACTTGTTGTTGTTGTTGCTGTTGAGTTAATATAATAATAATGAAGCGGATGTGCTCAGCATGTATGTATCTATGACTACATAAAGCTCTTGTCTGTTCAAATTTTATTTACTTATACATATATACAGCTGGATGGGTCGAGCCCCCGAAATACACTATGAAAAAATACTACATATGTACGTATGTATGTATGTATTTAAATATATTTATTTGTATACATACAAGCATACATATTGTGCGGCACGTTTAGCTTTTATTTATTTATATTTTATATTTTTCAAATTAGTGTGGGTGTCTTTGGGTTTTCGACTGATTTGTTTATGAAATGATTGATTGATTGAATGATTACTGCTCTGTGCTTCTTATATGACAATATGTGCGGGGAGTTAACTAGTCGTTCATTACTCTTAGTAACGCTTGATTTTTAGTTTTTACAGAGAAATGCAGTGTGAAAGTCAATAGAGTGACGAATATACACTTTATATTTACATTGAAAGATCAGCAAGATTATTATATAATAATACAGATTGTTAATAATCCATATTTTTTGAGTATTTATTAATAAATATCTGTGCATCTGTGTCAAAATTCAAATATATTGGCACCAGTCTATGCATGTTTATACATACATAGATATTTCTTTGATTTCTCAAGAGATGAATACTATATTTTTGGTGTCTATCTGAAGAAAACAAACCTTGCACGAACTACGCAACTTTCATGTTATTTTTAGCCAATTTGTTTTTCATGCTTTTTATACATAAATATAAATTTGTATATGGTATTTGTAGTATAAATATATTTGTATAAACACATATATATGTATATGCTTTAACTTTAAAAACATCACGAGGTACAGGTAAAGTAGTGTACAGATATTCCATTCAAAATTATTAAAATTATATTGTCATTAGACAACATAATTTCCGATAATTACGAATCCAACAAAACAATATAATCATTCATTTTTATCGCATTTTAATGAATGATATTTGTAAACTTATAGTTTACGTGCAAGAGTATACAGATAGTATATAAATATTAGTACTTAGTATATCTATATGTATGTACTTGTTTGTGTCTGTTCGGCAAAACAATGCCAATGTTTATAATTTTGTCGCTATATTACTCAATGTTAACTGATAGTAGATTATGCAGACTATATCACACCATATACAATTCTATGTTGATAACAAATATTATTTACCAAGCCATCAGATCAACTATAAATATTCTAAAATATTAAATATTAAGGCAGAAAAAAGTTATTCAGTTCTACTACTTCTAATATTGCTACTACTTACAGTAGTAACTTCTACTACTATTGGTACTACTACTATTTCTAACTACTACTTATATCACTATTGCTACTACTATATATAACTAATACTACTACTTTTACTACTATTGCTAATACTATATCTAACTACTACTACTACTACTTTTACTACTATAGCTACTACTTACTACTACTACTATTGCTAGTAACTTCTACAACTATTGGTTCTGCTACTTCCAACTACTACTTCTACTACTATTGCATTACTACTACTATTGCTAGTACTACTTCTAGCTAGTGCAAATATTTCTACTACTACTGGTACTACTTCTATTACTATTGGCACTACTACTATTTTTACTAGTACTGTTACTAAATACATATACATATGTATATATACATATAAACCAATTAAGCGCTGATGGAAATTTAAGGGTAATAAATATATGAATGTAAAAACAATTACTAGGTTCAATGCAATTATAAGTAAATCAGACAAACAACAAGTATTTAATGAACAAGAAAGATTACGGAATAATATATATAATACCTCAGCTCTATCTTTGAATAACTACATGAATATAACAAGAACAAGTAATATTATTAACAATTTCCATTAATATCTATACATATGTATAATATAAAACTTAGTTTATAAATCAAAGATAATAAACTTAACAAGAATATTCAATGTTACACGACTTAGGCAACCAATATAAATACTTATAATATCTTATATATATACATATATGTATACTTATATATAGCTATTACAAATATGATTAAGTCCAACTGCCAACTGATGTGTATAATGGAGCAAATGCATTTCATCACATCAAATGAAATTGTTGCCTAACGTTTTTTTCTATTGTTCAAGCAACGAAAGCAAGCGGCATTAGAGCAACATGTAATTTCATAGCAGCGCAATCCGTGCACAACGTCTTGAAAAGCCCCTTCTCAGCTGCCCCCAATTGTCGTAACCCCTTGATTAACCCTCAACAGACTGGCTAGGGGAAGCTTCTTATCGGCTTCATTTCAATAACGTGCCTAATGCCCCCACTGATAACTGACAGAGACGAGCAGACAAAGAAGGAGAGAAAGAGAGAGAGAGAGACAGACAGAGAGTTAGGAAGAGACAAAACTCGATTTAAAATCGAATCGAATCAAATGAAAATTGCACATGGCCACGAACCGTAGCATGAATTGATAGCGATTATAGCAAAAATATAAAAAAAAAAAAAAAAAAACAAACTTAAAAATGACTCAACAGACTCAACGATATCAATACAAAAATAATAATAATAATAATTTGTTGCTTTTGTTCGAATCACTGGGGAACTGCGTGCCAAAGATCGAATTCATTTTGTATGCGTAACAAAGGCGAAAAGTAGAAAACGTTTTCAATTGCAAGGTAATGCCTAGGAAAACAATATGCAATATACATATATGTATATATGAGTAGACACTAATCACTCCTTATCAAAATGACTAAATAGCAGATTCTGCACTTTCATTGATCTGGCAACGCTGCAAATTGTAATATGCAAATGTTTTGTAATTGCCAATTACCCCAACACTACTAATTCACCTGAGCTTTTGTTTAAATAATTATTCCCTCAATATTAATCAATGCATATAGTTGCCTACTCTATTATTTATCTATATAGATTTTTACTGCTTATAGCTTTTACAACCCTAGCATTACTGACCAGGCCAGCCCAGGTAATTAGCCTCAAGGGGTTGTACCTAAAATTAAAAAAAAAAGCTTGAGAATTTTATACCTGATAAAACAGTTTAAGAATTCATTAGAAATGCCACGAGCGTTGGTATTAAAATATGTTTTATTGCGTAGAACTACAAAAATATATATATATTAAGTTACATATATTTATATAACCTGTACAATTAAGTCCATTGAAAAGTTTCACTTCATTAAGAAATTGTATACAAAATATGCTAATGAAAAATTTCATTGATTTCGCTGATAAACAATTATAAATTATCAATGAGATAGCTGCGCAATAATGTGTAACTGACAGATGTGAGTGAGTGAATGAAGCTTTGAGATAGATGACAAGTTGACATATCTTTCAGATATATACTCAGTTACAGATCGATATAAAATCGTTGAGATACAATACTAACTATACTAAGCTATTGATATAATATGTAGAGCCATTGAAATACAGTAAGAACAATTTAGGAGTTATAAAACTAAATTGTAGATAGAATTTGAAAAAACACATTGAATTCAGAATTTGAAGAAATACTAAGATACTAAGTTATAGTTATATGTAAGCTCATATATATAGGTAGAATCTGTCAGATGCAATCTTAACTTAAAGATTAAATACATGTCTTTGCCATGCTAGATAAAGCTAAAGATACAAAAGTATCTGTAAGTCATAAATGTATCTAAAAACCTATATTATAAAGCATCTGAAAATCCTAAAGAGTAGAAGAAATCTCTCTCTCTACTAAAGAATTCTTGAAATATGCAAGCTGATGGGACATAGAAATGATCTATAAAATACATAAAACTATCTAAGAGATAAGGAATGTAATCTGAGAAATGGAGAGTGATGAGTGATACGAAAGAATAATTAAGATACATAAGTAATTGTAAATGACAAGTCTATTTAAGTATACAGTTGAATATTTGAAATGCAAGCTTATCTGAATGCTTCTCATGTGAAAATATCTCTTAGATATGACAAAAATGAAACTGAAAGATATGAGATAAGTAGGCTATCTCAGAGCTACAATAAAAATATTTCTTTGAACAGATGAAGATACAAGTAACGGAGAGATACAAAGGGAAGATCGCATTGTGTGCCCTTACTTTTAAATGTTTATAAATTTAAGGATAAGAGATGTCAATGATATGATAAAGTAAGTGATTATCCAACTTTAATTTCTAGTTACAATTCAAACCCTTGAGCTGATGGAAGGCGACCTTGAACTTTCAGACTTACTTATAAATTATTAATTTCTCTATAAAAAGCCGGTGCTGATGATGAATGACAAGTGAAAATGAATTTATCTATACACATATTTATGTATATATTTATCCAATCAAATAATAGTGTCATCAAACAAGACCACATCGTAAAACCCAAATGCAAATGCAAAGATAATGTTGAGCTCATCCGCAGTCAGCGTGACCTATGCCTATATTTACCTAGACTTATCAACTTAGATAGACAGAGTCGAGTTGGTGTTTTATTGGAACCCACGCGAAGTGCACTATCGCGTCATTGTCACCTCGCTGTCAACTGTTATCGGCGAAGCGATGCAGTAAGGCCGAAAAACCCGCAGATCATCTATTTGTGCTAAATATTAGAAACAGTTAACAGATAGTACATAGATAGATATATAGATGTGAGCCAATCGGCAGATCAAAGATATGACAGCTATGTGAATATATTGAAATCACAACATGTGCTTGTGAAATGGTTTAACCGACTATCAGGGACTTTAGTTCGACTCAAATTGTGAAATGCCTACGGTTGGAGGGCAAGGAATTACCCCAGGTCACTCAAATATTGGCTGTAAAATTCAAATACTTGCCAAATAGTTAGCTAAATATATATAATTATTTATATATGACATTGTTGTAACTAGTTTTTGCACACTACACCCCCCCCTCTCCATCTCTCTTCTGGCTTTTTTAGTTATATTGTATATGAGATAAATCATATAGCAGACTTGAACCAATTAACTAACGTCGCTCAAATAAAAGAATCAACTTTTTTTTTTATTGAAATTATCATTATCTTTATGACGAATAATTGCGCGCATATTGTCTATAATTAAAATGCTAAAAAACGTCTCAATTAAATAGTTATTAACAAAAAGTCAAAGCAGCTAACACAATAAGCTGGTTCAATCATATAAAGCATTTGCTGCCGCTGCTGTTGTTAATAACTTGTCTAACTATATGTAAGCTATTATATCTGTATTTGTATCTGCAACTGCAATAGTATCTGTATCTATAACTATCATACGACCTGGCGCCTTTATATACATATGACTTTATATATATGAATTTATGTATATCTATCGAGTCAGGTGTAATTTTCTATTTAAAATGTTTGCTTTGGTCTTAGTGTCTTGGCTCTGTTTTTTAATTGGGCTCTAACGTGTTTCAGATACATTTGTATCTCCAAATAGACGCCGTGCAATTAAATTACGTCTTTGCCTTGAACTGAGCTGCCATTGCCGGCGACATTTAGAACTTGACTTGTCTCGGCAATCATCAGCAGCTCATATAAACTAATAAGATTTTCCATTAAGCCCAGACACCTCTTCAACTATACTTTAGATGTCGCATCATCTTTGTTTTTATGATCCAACACCTTTCAAGCGCACGAACTAAATTTTATTATTATAATTTTTTTTTCGTTTGGGTTAGGATTCATCAGTTTCCGGCCAGTCACAATGATTGGATCAAAATTGTTAGAATATCCTCAGCATGATAAGAAAGAATAAAATAAACAGAAAGTCGGAACTAGTTTTTAGTTCTTAGCCCTTAAATAATAAATTATAAAATAAATTAATGTTTTTCCGATATTGATGTGTGATATCTGATACTTTATGTATGTAATTATTCTTTATGTTCCAACAACTTTCACTTACTGCTAAATTTTATTTTCGCTTGGGCTTCATCAATTAGTTTTTGGCCAGTCATAATGATTGGGTCAAAATTGTATTATTCACATTCTTAGCAGTTCCTTTCAGCATGGACCTACCCCAAAATAGATTTGCAGTCCATTCGCTTGGATACAAAGTTCAAATTTCAATTGTGGTATCGATAGTGTCAACAAATTATGTTTTATTTACTTAAGTGGAAAGCTAATTTTCGTGGACTCTTGAAAAAACACTTCAAGATGTATTAAAAAAATATACCGGAAATTCAAGAAATAGTCAAAAAAGTTAGTTATATTGCATTTTATAATTTATATCTAGGTTCCATTAATTCTGAAATGCTTTAGACTGTCTTCATTATCAGTTCAATAAATTAATTTCATTTTATTAACTATTTGTCTCATTTTTAAGCTTTCACTGAACTGGATATAACGGGTTTTAATATTTCCCATTTTTAATAAACTCGTCTACATTTGTTTTTGTTTTTATGATATCATATCTGGTGTGTCTCGTGAATACGTAAGCTTATCAAGTAGCTCGTTTCAAGCGTGTCTGCATAATCAATAAGCTGCAACTTATTTTTGTTGCTGTTTGAATGAGTTTTTGGCATTTTAGAAAGAATGTTTAGACTAAGAGATTTTATACCTGACAACATTCGTAATACACACTTCTGGAACTGTTTATAAGTGCTCTAATATACTCTTTCTTGTATACAATATCTATCGTATATTTATAAAATCGTATTATTTCAATAGATATTATTTGAAAAATTCATAATTTTTACGCTTTACTTATATATACATATGTAAGTTTCGACTTTTTAGATAATTTAATAAAATATGATTATAATTGGATACATAAGAATTATATATATATAGCTTTTGATTATTATCGTGTACTTTTTATTATAGCATGTTTTCTCTTAGAGTATTTCAGATTCGTTCTTTTTACGCTCAGACGATTCTACTATATTTCGTTTGTCATATCGTTATCAATTGCAATTACGAAGCCCAACCAAGTGCGTGGCTTTACAAATAATTTGCGATTTTGGCAGTATATTATATTTGTGCTGTTATCAATAAGTAATTACGCTAGTATTTCGAGCATGTCTCAAGTGTAAATGCTCCCTCGTTATAGCTGTCCCTTTTTTGTTTTTTTTTTTTTTTTTTTTGTTCAAAATACGTGTGTGTGGGTATGTCTAGTATTTCCGGTTGGATCACTGCTAACTGCCAACCTATTGATTATTTTATTAGGTAGATGAATAATTACAAGAAATTGAACGAATGTTAAGTATGTACAAACAACACGTGCAGTTGGTTGGGCGGCAATCGTTATGTGATTGCAAACGAGTCAACTACGATACTCAATACCCTGGCCGAGGGGCTGAGGGGGGGAGGTGAGCGGAGGGGATACTCAATAATTTGACGTCTACGTCTTGAATATGAATGCAATTAATAATTAATTAAGGCATTCGTGTGTGAAATGCCAATGAAAACAAAATAATTAAGCCATAAACAATAAACTGAAGCAAAAGATGCGATTAGATAATTAAAGAATTACTGCTAAATAATCGTCAAGATTATGCCGTAAATAGGAAATACTCAGATAACATATGAGTAGAAAAAATATATATTAATGAAATATAAAAAAAAAAAAACTGTAAGGCCATATATTGTCTTGAAGAAAAATATTTAAAGAAATTTATCAAAATTAAATATTAAAACGAAAATGTTTCATGTTTAATAATTTTATATCTAAAATAAACTAAATATTTTAATGTACGTAAATTTTTTGTTAAATGGAAATATTTATATACATAAATATATATTTTCTCATTTCTACGTATATGTAATTTTATTTTCATGGAGGGCTAACTTGATTATGTGGATACAGATTAAACATAACAGTAAACTATGCATTGAGTTAATTGTTGTTTAATGTGTTTTTATCTGCCATCCAAAATAATTGTAAATGGAAAATATCAAGTAAAACTAGACCAGACTATTCATTTATACAATATACATTTTCATTATACTTATATATATGTATATGTATATTTTCTTTAACAAACATAATCTAAGAATAAACCTGAGGTCACACACACTTCATGAGACCCCCTAAAGGCTCGCATTATCAAAATTCATGTTTTATGATTGTTTTGAACAAAATCTAATCAACCTTAGAAGAGCTCGTATGTATGTAAATGCACGAGCTAATCTTTGATAAGCACTGCAATAAAGTTGCGCTAATCAGAAGCCAGAAAATAGAAAACAGAAAACATTAAATCTGATAAATAAAAAAAAATTAAAAACCCTTAAAGTTTACATAATGTGTATATATAGAATGAATTTCCAAACAAAATTCCAGGTATATAATAATCTTTTTTACATTGTATATGATTATTATATAATCAAAGAGAAAAAAATTTAATAAAAAAAAAAAAAAAAACAGTATAAACACGCGCTCTTAAAATGTATCTTATCAGAGCGAGCGAATATGCGCAAGCAAATCAGAAAGAAAAGGAAAATAATATGAAGGAATATAATAAATTTTTTTTGTAATGTCTTGTACAAAACAATAAGCGAATCTTTAAACTATAACTATAAATAAATATAAATATATATACATTTTATTGACTTTTTGGAGGTACACGTATATTTTAATATTATAAAAATGTGACTCAATTTTTATACACGTTAATCTTGCAGTTTCAAATCTCTATTGATTTAATTTTAGATTCGATCTTGTTTTCACATTTTTTTTTTTTTATAAAAAAAAAATATAGTATTAAATTGACGAGCCTCAAAAAATCCAAAAATAACAACGATAAGCAAAAGAAATTCTGCATAGCCTTTTCAATAAATATTTTCTATACTTCTTTCAAATATTATTAAATGCTCGATTGATTTTACTTTCACAGTAATAAACGTTCGTTAATTAACTTCCTCTAAATAATATACGTATATACACTTATATATATACTATGAGTTATATGTCTGCAGGGGTATTTAATCTAAGCCAGCACGATAATAACTGTTTTTCTTATTAAAATGCTTTTTTTTTGGCAAAGATAAGTTCAGTTCAAATGTACTCAGCAGGTGTCTGAGACGAACCAAAAAGAAACACGCGAATTTGGAGTATGCCAAAAGTATGCAATGAAAATTTTTAAGGAATTGATAAAATATATACTATATACATATATAAATATAAAAAATATTTATATAATGTACAAAAATTTCAGAAATATTATATATAATAGTTTCTAATAATGTAAAATAAAAAATAGTATCAAATATTTCCAGTCCCATAAAAATTCCTCAATTTACATTGTAAAATAATAAATGTTCGTCGAGCGTATGCTTAGATAAGCTCCTGAACAAACAACATTATTTTTTTTGTTAACCTTGAGGTCTATTGGGCATATAAAATCTAAGATATATAAAGCTAAAGATATAACGATAATGTCGCATATCGAAAACTGAAAGAGGCGCTATAAATCTCATACACAAGGCGATATATCATGGAAACTGATTAAGCTGTACAAAAATATACCGGAACAACTCAACTCACCCATCATTTGCAATAGATTCTCTTCCAACAGGAATGGATCGTCATAGCCCGAATTTGTTAAATTTTCGGTTTTCATATTTAACAAACTAGGTAGCATTGAGGCATACATTTGTTATAAACTAATTGGCCAACAATTCTATGAAAGTTATCTAGATATATGTATAGATATATGTATGTATATCTAACTATAATTATTATTCACCGAGTGGTTTCCTCGTCTTGTTTTTGTCTCAGCTGGCAAGACGCGACAATGGGCAAATATTTAAAAATCCTTCACACTCGAAGCAAATTTATTTTCACAGAAATTGCTGTTAGCGCATATTTTGTCGTTGTTGTTGTTGTTGTACACACACACACACGCTCATACACATTTAAGTAAAGTTCAATATTTGCACAAATTAAAATTGAAAATAACGAAGACGATACTCGAAACGTTTTTCAACGATATATCTATATGTATGTGCGAATAGATACATATATATATATATATATATATATATATATTAAGATTTATTTACATCGGTAATCAGGCTTAGGGTTAACAAGTTGCAGCACATAAATAAATAATGCAAATTAATTAAGTATTTTTGTCTTATTCTCAAGTTGTTGCTCAACTATTTCTATATGAGCTTATCACAGTAAATTTTTTTTTTTTTTTTTTTGTTGTCTAAATTCTAATTGATTTTGTTTATTTTTGTTAGTTCTTGCGATCACGACCGGCACAATACGACGACGACGACGGACACCGGCTATGTCGGTGCTCGCTGTTCGGTACTCTCGGTGCTTCTATGTATTATAACCGCCCAGTGCGAAACACTGACTAAACCTCAAATAATGTTCTCAGCACGTACTAACTGTCTTAATATTATTTGTTGTAGATATAGAAGTCAACGTCAGCCGGCGACGGCGACAGCGACGGTGACAGCAACGTCGACACAGCAGCAGCGACGACAAACAGCGCAGTCGCTGCCTCAGCGGACGTCGCTGTCGCTCGATCGACGTGCGTTCGGCTCTAGGCGAGAGCCAAACGGCAAACACACATAAAGTTTATTAAATATTATTACTATGCTAGTTGTTGTTGTCGTTGTTGTTGTTGTTGTTGCTGCACTTGTTGCTGTTGCCTTAGCGCAAAAAAAAAAAAAAACAACAAATTGTTAACAATTTACGGCGATTACAGCTCGACGCTCGTATCGTCTTGCGTTCGTGCCAGCCAGCTAGTCAGCTAGTCAGCCAGCCAGTCGGCCAGGGCATGCGCAGTCGGCTCTGTTCTGTTCTGGCCTGTTATCAATCTTCTGGCTCTCTATATACATATATATATATACATATATATATATATATGTATATATATATATATATATATTTATATGTGCATACACAGGTCTAATTGTTTAATGGCTGTTATACATATGTATGCACACAAAGTGTCGCACATTAACAACAACATAAACATCACACAATCATTTGCAGCATTTTGTGTTTTTTCTTTTTTTTATTTTATTTTATTTATTTAGATTTGAGGCACGATTGGTGCGACTGTACTTCAGATTTACCTACGCATTTAGGCGTCGCAATTTTTTATTTTATTTTTTTTTGCTATTTCCCAAAGGTTTTTCTTTAAGTTCAAGTTCAAATTTGATCAGAAATGATCAAATTTAAAAATATTTTTAATATGATAAAGGATATATTTAGAATGCAGCATATTGTATATAGAGTCGACAACAATTTTAATACAACAAAAAATTGTTTAAATATTTTATTTAATATTCTATTAAACTAATTCAGAATTAATGTTGTTATAATTAAATTATTATAGATTAAATTAAATTTTATAATATTTAAACTTAGACAAATATAGCTTACATTATTATTTAAAATTTAATAATTCTGTATTATCTATTTTTATCTCGAATCGGCAGACGAATCTCTCTTACTTTCACTCTTTAGCAGAATGTCAACTAACTACAAAAACTCTTTCAATTAAAAGTGTATCAAGACAATAAGAAGCATAAATTATTTCTTGATAAGACTTGAAGAAGTTGTGTACAATATCTAAAGTGGAGCATTAAGACAACAGTAAATATTGGAAAACAATAGAGAGATATAACGAATCACAGAGAGCGCGAGTTGGAGAGAAACACCAAGAGATAGAACGAGAAATCTTTTTAATTTATGACCAATTACTCTATATGTAGGGAATATGCATTTTTTTAAATAATTTGTATAAATATATCGCAACGGAAATTCGCATAAATATGATTTTTATTTCGATGGTTTGGCTTTTAAATAAGTATATTATATTTTAGAATATATAAAAACGGAAATTCGCATAAATATGATTTTTATTTCGATGGTTTGGCTTTTAAATAAGTATATTATATTTTAGAATATATAAAAAAAACTTAATTTTAATTAAGACTTAAATACATTTTATAAATAACAAATATTTTTTTTATAAATATATATATATATATATATATATATATATATAACTTCTTTATAAAATTTGTTTAAATATTTTAAATACAATTTATATTGATTTATAAATATTATATTTGTACAAAATTCAAGATATTTGTAATACAATTTGAAAATTAGCATGTAAAAATGATCACTTCATTTGCATATTATTTAAACAATTATTCATTTTTATTTGCATTTTCTAGAATTTTCCCTAACTTATTATTATTTTAACAATTTTAAAATGCCAGCATGATCTGTCGTCAGAACTTGCCAGCACTTGTCTCAATACTAAGTCAATACAAATGTGATGTAATGCAACACCTTTATTTATTGCTTTTTTGTTAGAGCATGAGGTGTTCGTTGTGTCGCTCTCTCTTTCTCGCTCTCGCTCTCTCTCGATCTCGATTTGTTCTATGGTGGCACACTCATAGGCTTGGCCTGGACTCGTCTGCGTGTCTGCCTACTATTTGTGGATCAGATCACTTTCAGCATGGCAAACAAGCATATCGCACTGCTCTGGCGACAGCGTCGAGTGGCCCGCTTTATCATTATCTGAATCCCGGAGTTTAGTAGCAACTGCCAGCCACATATACATATTTATATATATATTTGTACATTATAGGTCGCTCTGTTGATATGACAGTGAAGTAGTCAGCAAAGCTGAGCTGTCAAAGGCGCTCGCTTATCAGTCACGGGCCATAAATATATACATATATATACTTTATATATATTATATATTTGTCTATATTAAAGCAAAAGAAGTCTGGTTGTGAAACAGGCACAGCTCCAGCCTGGGCTGGGAACGCTGTGAGCCGTGTCTGGCAGTCGGACAACTAAATCGCACATAGATTAATGATTCGCTTTGATAGGGTGCCTCTGGTACCGGGCGCTGCCTAAGCGTTGACAAGTTGTTTTTTATTTGTATTTATTTTGTCTTTCTTTACACAAGCAAATGAAAGAATTTGCCGGTTGTTCGGCATGTTTGGCTCAGAGTGTATGAGTGCACTAGGAGTTTTGTATGACCTGTACTTATAGAGAAATGTAGTAGGGTATGATATGTTGGGTGTAAGAGAAAAATAGGAATACTGTTAATTATATATTTCATAAAATATATTTCTGAAATTGTTGAATATGATAGACTTTATAAATTAGATATTCAAATTCTTTGATCTATGATTCATTAGTATTATACCCTGATATATCAGTAAATATTTATTATTTTTATTTTTTATATTATATTGAATCTATTCCATCCTTAATACTCGAAGATATAATTTTTTTTTTATTTTCTGAATTTTGTATAGAAATTTATTTCCTGAACTCGTTTCACATAAATTGCTAAACTCAAATTCCTAAATATTTTAATCTACAGCGTATTGGCTATTCGAGTCATTGTTTTTGTTTATTCTTTGAGCTGCGCTTCAACGCTGAGCTGGACGTTGGGCGTTGATTGATGCTTGTGATTCAATTGAATATAATTCACTGGCAGTGCAACTGAGTGTGTGTGTGTGTGTGTGCACCTCTGCGATTGCCATTCAACATTCAACATTCAACACCCGTGTCGCACACACCACTTACTCATGCACAATCAACGGAGCTGGAGGCAATAGCCAGAGCGATGTGGACGACGACGACGGCGTTTCATGTTGCTGCTGCTGCTGTTGTTGTATTTCTCGCACTTTAACCGGCGCGGCTGAATACGCCGGAATTTCTGTGACGAAATCAAACGACGTTGGCACTTTTGTTATTGTTTTTTTTTTTTTTCCTTTGGGTTTGTTATTGTTTTTGTGTTTGTTTCATTTCGTTTTGCAGTTGTACTTTGACTTATTTTTTGTTGTTTTCGTATGCCCGGCTAATGTTGGCAACGTCACCGCTGCGGCTGACAGTCGTGCTTGTGACGTCACAGCGTATGGCCAAATTCTCAATTAACGCTTATCAATCAGACAAATGCATTCTCCCGTAATGCGCTATCACAAATAATCATAGGCAGTTCCAAGAAATTTCTTATAGCAAAATTAAGATTTAGGCCTACATGAATATATATTATTCATTATATATTAAATTTATATATGTATGTATTTGATATACATATATTTAATCTAATGGCTATCGTTCGCGCATTTTGTTTGTTTTGACTTTGTCTGTCTGGAGATATCTTCCGATAGTTTTAGCTTTGCCGTGCAGACCCTTTATCTTAATATCAATTTAAGCCAACTTTCTCAATTTCCGCTGGAAATATCCAATTCGTGAAAAAATTCGGAATAAGATATACCATTTCGTTTCCGTTTTTTATTTGTCATTCAAATTTGAAGGATTAAACTAATATATATTTTTTGTGATAATTTGTAGTATTGTTTCAAGATTTGTTAAATTTGGAAGCAATTATTAAAACCATATTTTAGTTGTTTTTATGTAAAAAATTAAAAATTTTTTTTATAAATAATAATAACAATATATATACAATAATAATAATAAATTTTTTTAATATATATTTTTATAAATACATATATATTTGTATATCTTTTCTAAATAGTTCTATCTATTCTTATCAGATTTTTAAAATTTTGAAGTAAATATTTCAACTATTGTTTATCGCTTATAATAATAAAACTTAAATTATTTTTATAAAATAATAATTATTTATAATATAAAAATTATGCATATATTTTATCTTTTCTAGATAGTTCTATCCATAAAGGTATCGTGTTTGCTTGGGTATTATGAGGTGAAATAGGAAACATTGCCCACAGATTTTTCTGCTAAATCGAAATCATTTGGTTGATGTATATTATAACATTTCAGAACAATTCTATTTTAGCTTGATTCTAATTGAAACTAAATTGTTTTGAGTGAAATGCTTTCAAAGTCAAAGTCGTAATCAAATTAGAGTCAAACTTGTTTTTCATTTTGAAACGAATTTCCGGTGATTGTGAATAGTAAAAATGTTAAATCCAATTAACTGTAAAGTTTCTGTTACCTATTAACTGTAAACGAATGTGTTGTACTGCTTCTTTGTCATCTTCATTTCATTTTCATTTTGATTTTGATTTTTGTATACAAGTATTTTGATTCCCACAAGTGCTTGGCTGACAAATGCCCCCACATTAATGAGTCTGCATCGTTCTGGGCAATGCAATTGGAGCGGCGGCATGTGCAACTGTCATATGGGGCAGAGATTGCATTAATTACAATTACAAAATATGAGCGCATAAATATGGAAATATATACAAACACACTCTTATGTGTATATGATATATGTATGTATGTATATATATCATATCTCGCATGGAATGAATATGACGCATATGTTTTGGCTTGAAATCGAACGCAGCGAGCTAAATGAATCACGAGCGCTGCCTGAGGATCGTCGCCAATTGCGGCTACTGTACAGTTGTCACCCGTATGTGTGTGCAACCCGGCGTTTCCTGCATGGGTGTGGTGTAACAGTGCGTGTGTGCGCATACGATTGTCAGTATGACGAAAATAATAAAAACAACTAAAAGAAGCAAATAAGCAACAAAAGTTACAAGTTGAATGAAGGCTAAACTCAATGAAAGCGACTAGCTGATACCCTTTAAAACTTTCGGGAACAATAAGTGAGGAATATTTATTAGCAACTCGTTTAGAAGTTGAATAAATGAAGAGAATAAAGAAAGTGTCGGCCTAACGTCAATTCAGATTTACTGAATAAATCTATAATAATAAATCTCAAACAATTATATTAAATTAGGGAATGATACAAAAAATATTTTTTTTATAAATAAATTGTATATGTACATATTAATTAATTAAATTCAGTATTTATTGAAATTTTACTTCGATTCAATGATTTTTCCTATATAGGAACTTATTTTTATTATTTTTTTTTATTTTAAAATCATGTGTAAACCTAGTTCAAGGCAAAAAAAAAAAAAAAAAAACAAACAAAATGAAGACTCAGCGCTACAAATTTAGAGCTTGCAATAAATCTAAAAGCTTATAAAGCTACACAAAAATAATGCTTGACTTACAGATGCCCTATATGTAGATTGAAAATTTAATAAGAATGTTTTATTTAAAAGATTTATTACTTTTGATGATAAAACCTAAACATAACAGTATACAGCAAACTGAGTTGTTAACAAAAACTGGGTACATAATAAACTTATATATCATATCATCTAAGATGTTTTTATTTGTGCTGTATTAAGTTGTTCGTATCCAAAGAAATCTTCATGCAATCTTTACCAATTATCATTATGTGATTTTTGTATGACCCCACTTTCTCTTACATTTATAGGGTATAATAAAATGCATGTCATGTTCGTGGCATTGTTGTGTCATGTGTGTGTGTGTGTGTGTGTGTATTTGCATGTCGCATTTTCCCGGCTTGCGCACATGTGGATAACTTGACTGCCTGTCAATTTCCAGAGAAATATGAAAATTAACCAAGCCAAAAGGCACCGCCCCCCACACACACACACACCCACACATGTATACAACTCCCCACGAGATGAACTCCCCCTTTCTCCGTTCTACTGATTTCTGTGGCGTTCGTTAAGTGAGTTTTGTGTGAAAATTTTATTATTTTATTTGCATACATATTTATATTAACCATACAAAGCAATGGAGCTGCGTTTATTTTTGCACTGCCCGATGACTGACTGAGTGAATGTGAGTGAGTGAGTGAGTGTGTGTGAGTGTGTGTGCTTGAGAATTTCGTATCCATCGGACAGCCATGTGATTTGCATGTGTTGTTCGTCATCTGCGTCATGAACATCATTATCATTAAGCAATTGCAATTGCAATTGCAGTTTCAGTTGCAGTTGCAATTGTTGTTGCTATTATTCACCACTGTTATGACAATAATTATGATCAACACATTCATCATCATGACGATGATGATCACAATGACGATATTCATAATGTTTGACTGCAATTTACTATTTACACTTCATTAGGCGGCGACAAATTTAAGAGAAATGTGTCCACATTGTTGAGTGCTTCGCATGCAACTAAATATTTCTGTATCTGTATTTGTGTGTCATATATATACATATATTTATATACACAAAGCAGATCTTTTGCTGCTATTGTGAAAAGGTGACCGCCTAATTGAAAAATCAGCTCAAGTGCTGCGCTCGAATCGCAACGTAACGAAGCAACTAGAAAACTATCAGCCAACCAAAGGCACTTAACACTTGACTCGGAATAAAGTTGAGTGCTCAGCTCTATCCGAATTGGATAATGATGGTTAAAGCACTCAGGAAACAAATTTTTCAGAGTCAAGGTAATTGATGCGGAGCGGCATTAGAATCAACTAATTGTGTTGTCATCGCTCTTTCGGAGTAGATCAGGCAGTTTTCTCTCAGAATATAAGTATATGTTTATGCTCAATTATTTTTCTCAGTGTTTTTAGGAACACTTTTAAGATAGCGCATTTTTCGGAGTGCTCAATTTGAAGTCTATTTTGTGGAATACTAGATTTTACAGGTGCTAAATTTTTGAGATATTAATTTTTCGGAATAGATTTATCTGTTTTCTCTTTAAATATAAAAAAAAACTCTTGCAATTTCTTTTTATATGTTATAAGATTTGACAAAAACTACTAAAAAGTCAGAACTGATAATTTAGATATATGCAGTATTATGTATCCATTCATAACTCACATTTTGTCAAGTTTTTTAATAGATAAAAGGCATATGAATATTCCATCAAAAATACCCTCCTTAATATCTTAGGGTATATTATCATAATTTATTCATTAAGTCAATAAGTATTATATCTTTATTGAGAAATCGCATTGAAAGTTATACGCGCAACTGTCTGCCAATGCTAAGTTTACCGTTATACACTTATCTAAAGTTTCGGAATCATTTCAAGAGCCCAAGAGCAATTGCATTATTGTTTACCTTAATACAAATGTGACATAAGACGATTCTATTATCTCTATGATTAAATTAACGAGTGTCCGAAGCGGATATACAAAATAAAGGAGAAAAAATTCAATGAAAACTTGCTAGGAGCAAACGATGTTGATATCATGCAAGCATACACATATTTCATAAGCACGGAAATACTATCTAGATAACCTTTAAATTTTTTAATTATAATTATAAGCAGACCAATATTAAAAAAAAAGAAAAACAAATAAATAAACTAAGAGAACAAGACCTTCACGAGAGTATGGCGGGGTAGCTAGAGCGCAGAATATATAAAATATTATTAAATCGGGGCAATGCACAAATCAATTGAGTTCGCGTCTACCCGATAACCTCCATAGAATAATATCAGCGCAGAGCTCCGTGTATATATGTATGTATGCGTATATAGACGTATAGGCATATAGACTATATGTGCTGTGTAAATATATTAAGCTTTGGGTGGGTCAGGCAAATGTCTCAATTACTTGGCATGGGTTTTATTTTATTTTTTTTTTTAGTTTATTTTTTATTTTTATTTTCTTGTTTGCTTTACTTCACTTTAGTCAACTTTACTTTACTCTACTTTTTTTCGTATAATGCCTGATGTTAATGCTGAGCAGAGTGCGTTTTAGTTGAAAATTGTTTTCGTCATGTCAGCGGCGCGCTTAAAAAGGTGACACTACAGAAAGAGCCCGGAGAGGGGCCTGTTCCGTCCACATCTGGCTAGCTAGCTAGCCCGCCTAGGCTGCCTATAAATATTCAACAATTAAATGCTGGGCTTATGTCTAGGGGCTTGAGCCCGGGCCACTTCAGATCGACAGCGACAGCGAATAGGCTTTTTTTTTTTTTTTTTTTTGCACTAAGTTTTGTTTTTGTTTTCCTTCTTTTTATTTTTGCTTTAAGTCGTATGTGTTTGCTATTGCGCATATTTAACCCTTTAGGGTTAAGTTAAACATTACGCTTACGTTTTATTTCGTTTTCATTTTGCGCGCCATTTTGCGATTTATTTTCAGTTTCTTGTTTTAAATTTTTTTGCCGACAGCAAAATTTTAAGCCGTCTTGTAATACTTGAAATTAGCAATTTAGCTTATTTACTTCTTATATGTATATTAATATACAGTTTTTTTTTGCTTGCAATTATTGGATCGTAAAACAGTTGCTTATATCACGACTAATCAATTTTTTAATCTGCTTGCCCAACAACAAGTTCTTGCTAATCAATAAACAAATTATAAACATTTACAATGATTGCTCGTCCGGCTTATCAAGCCTCCATTCGCAAGCTGGTTTATCAAGGCTATCTCGCTTCTATTTATAAGACTCGCACCCACCTCCTCCTCTCTCTCTCTCTCTATGTCTCTTCTAAATTACTCCTATATTGTTCTATGTGCTGCACTTCTCATATATAAAACGCAATTAGAGCGCTTTATATATAGATTTTGATATTTTATTTTGGCCAGGCACGTGCCATGTGTTAGGCAGGTGAAATTGCTAACCTGAACATTAGAGTTTATGGCTTCTAAAATTTCGGAGTAACATAAATTATTTTTAAATTTGTGCAAGTCATTGATAAGTAGTGAGCATACTTCAATATAACAAAAAGTTTTTAATACATTTAAAAAAAAATTAATTTAACTTGCATTATATAATAGAACTTTTAAGTAAACATTATCGGAATTAATTCGTAGTAACTTTGGAATTATTTGTTTTGTATTTGTATGACATTTTAACAAAAAAAAAAAAAAAAGAAACATTTGTAGTCAAAAATTTGTTCGAAAAAATTTAACTTAATTTTAGTCTTATTCTCAGTTTAACTTTAAAAGATTATTATACACTTTAATGTAATTAGAAATGAAAATTTTACTGTATCAAAAGATAAACTATTATCAAAGTAAAAATTAATAAAGTCTTTTATAGCTATTATCGAAGTCTTTCGGAGTATTGCATCTACTCAAGTCTCTATAGATTAACAAAAATACCTCAAAGAAACCATTATATATATAATTTAGGATTATGCCTCAAATAGAATTTATATATTTATGATATGTTAACTAGATTAGATATTGAGCCGATAGGAATCGGATCGATCTGTGCTTAAGAATTGATAGCTAATAGTCATTAGATCATAATTTATAATAGGACACTCACCTGGCTCATTAATCTCCTGTTCCATTTGCTCCACTTTGTTAATCTCCATTAGCTGCTGTCCATCGGTAATTGTCAGATCTTGTGGGTGCTTCATAATAATCGAGTGTACGTTCTTATCAAAGATAATTCACAATCATGTGTGAGCCATGCTTAGCAACTGTAAACGAACGATAACGATAAGTGTTTAGTAGTATATATTATAGTTGAAGTAATTTAACATGGAAACTGTAATATAACTACTACTTCAACTATATTATACAGGTAAATGTGTCTTATATAGCTTTAATGGGTTTTCGATAAGCCGCAATAATATCAGTAATAAAATACCAAGTTAATACAAGTATGTGCTGGTTACATGTCCAGAGGTGAAAGGGAGTCTACATTTACGATCCCGTTAATATATATATTTATACATATACCCAGTAATATAATGGCTCTATCAGCATTTCTAGTTGTCCATTTTTACGAGCAACTCTATGACACACCCTTCGCGCAGAGCTTTTTTGTGACTCGTAGCGCCAAAATATCATGCTGAAATAATAATCTACTCTGAATGCCCGTTTAGATAAACAGTTGAAAAAATAAACTGACTTCACACAAATGGCTTTCTTCACTTCTCTATCAGAAAAAATAATAAAATAAAATAAAAATAAACTAGAGAACAAAATATTTCAGGTTCAGCGATAGGAAATTTGTGATTATTATCAAACGTTTATTATTTCTTGGCCATAAATGTTTGATAAGCCAATGGCAGCTATATACGTGGTCCTAACTATCAAAGCGAGGGGGCCTTACCCCTAACTAATCTCCACGGCAACAATTTTATATATCTTATGGATTTCAGATCGTGCCGAAAACGTGACGCTTGCTTTCAGTTAGATCAATAGGGTTTTGAATTGGGGATTTCAAATGGGAATTTCTAAATACACAAAAATAATGTTATAGATAAATAATCCTAATAGAATAATATAAGAATTTATTATATATACCACTAACTTTATCATTATTCCTGCACTACTCTTTACTATTTGATGAAGACAATATTAATATGGTCTATAGCTATGACATACTAGAGAAAATATTGGGAATATACATATTACAAAAATTTATTATCAATGATATGGTCTATAAGCTGTTCTATATAGCTATATACAATTTATTTTACAGTAATGAGTATATATTATAGATATAAAATGGAACATTCCTACCGCAGAAACAACTATGCTGTAACCATCACATTTAATCCCAGTCTTATATAAATGTAAATTCATAAATATTCACAATTTTTTTTTAACAAAAAATATTAATTCTTATTTAATTTAGTATTTGTTCTTAACATTTAAACAACGCTAAAATTTGAATATATTTTTTTTTATCAAGTGTTACAATCATCAAAATTGGAGCAACTAGAACTTTGATATCTTGGCTGTATTCAGAGCCTCGGTCATAAGTCGTCCAAAGTCGGCATGGATCATGGTAAAGAGCTTAACAGCGCGTTCCTGCAGGAATTGACTGGCATCCGCTAGATGTTCCGAAATGTTGCGCACCAGGCGCTTACGGCCGCAATTGTCCAGGGTATAGGTCCAGAAATCGGTGGCTTGACTGAAGTTATCTTCCGTATCACCGCTCATATAACGATAGACATCGCCCGAAACGGGACAGCAGGTCTGTAGGGCAAGAGCCCGAGAGCTCTCCTTGGGTCCACAAAAGGAGTTGGGGAAATAGTTGGGTGCACCATCCTGATTATCATTCACAGTCATCGCGCCGTCACGCTGGAAGTTCTTGACATTCACACGATACGGACAGTTAACAGGGATCTGCATATAGTTGACGCCCAGGCGATATCTCTGTGTATCGCCATAAGCGAACAGACGACCCTGCAGCATTTTATCCGGCGACGGCTCAATGCCGGGCACCATATGAGCCGGACTAAAGGCCAACTGTTCGACTTCCGTGAAGTAATTGGTGGGATTACGATCCAAGACCAATCTGCCAACGGGCAACAAGGGATACTCCTTTTGGGGCCACACCTTCGTCACATCGAAAGGATTGAATTTGCACTTTCTGGCCTCCTCGTTGAGCATCACCTGAATGAACAGACTCCAGCTAGGATAGTTGCCCTTCTTGATGGCATTATACAGATCACGTATGGAATAGTCTGGATCATGAGCGGCCAACTCTGCGCAACGACGTGCATCCAAATTCTTAATACCCTGATCTGTCTTCATGTGGAACTTAACATAGAATGTTTCTCCACTTGGATTTACCATGCGGTAGGTATGGGCGCCATAGCCGTGCATATGCCGATAGCCATCGGGCGTGCCCCGATCACTGAAATACATGAGCAGAGCGTGCATTGTCTCCGCTCGCAGAGACATAAAGTCCCAGAACATGTCCGGATCCCGGAGATGTGTCTGTGGATTACGTTTCTGGGCATGCACCAGACTGGGAAAGAGCGAGGGATCACGCACATAGTACACGGGCATATTGCAGCCCACCAAATCCCAGATGCCATCTTCCGTATAGAACTTGATCGCAAATCCACGCTGTTCTCGCACCGTATCCGCCGATCCATTCTCGCCACAGGCTACCGAAAATCGCATGGCAATTGCTGTGCGTTTCTTGACACGATCAAATACCGACGCAGCACAGAATTTGGTTATATCATGGGTGCATTCGAAGTATCCAAAAGCTCCGGCGCCTTTGGCATAGGCTACACGCTCTGGTATACGTTCCGTATCGAAATGCGACAGCTCGTCAAGAAAAATGAAGTCCTGCAACAGAGCAGGACCTCGCGGCCCAACCGTCATAATGGCATCCTTGACACCAACGGGAATACCACTCGCTGTGGTGCACTCCGTGGGTGGTTCTGAGTCTTTGTTTTTGTAGTCGATCAACTGATTGGAGGCCGGATCACGTGAACACATTTTAAATTTCGCTTAAACCGTTTCAAATGGTATAGATATATGTGTAATATATAACGAGAGATTGGAAACTATTTCAACTTCAAGAAATTTGGAAATCTGAAGCGAACTTTATGCATTAACTGAACGAGTGAATAATGTTGTTTAAAGGAATTTTGAAGTTAAGTTCAAAGCATTTTCAATTGGAAGGAGAAAACTCAGGGGTTTTTTTAATGTTATTTC
Source organism: Drosophila mojavensis (assembly GCF_018153725.1). Classification (NCBI taxonomy): domain Eukaryota; kingdom Metazoa; phylum Arthropoda; class Insecta; order Diptera; family Drosophilidae; genus Drosophila; species Drosophila mojavensis. The sequence continues at coordinate 10,661,878 of NW_025318858.1, forward strand.
TATAATTCTATTCTTCTATTATAGATATTTCAACACTTATATTGTCAATTCGGAATATCTTCCTTAACACTATACTATCTAATCCATTTGGAATGGCTCAATATATTCACTAGGTAAGTCATCTCAACTGTTCAATGAATCATGATATCAATTTGGAATGGTGATTTCGTTCAAATATAGCTCAGAAACGACAATTCCCACACTAGTTCAGTGAGTTCAGATTGATTGATGCATATTTTGTAGTTCATAAGCAATCCATATTGGACAGATATTGAACGGCTCGATCATGATCTATTTGCTCATGAGCAGTTGAATGGTTTAATAGAGATCATGATTCCGAAACAAATCTAACCATATCCTTCGCTGATCACTCGCAAAAAATGCTCTACTTCAATTTAATGAACCGTTCAATCGAACAATTCGCATTCCGCATATTTCTTTCTATCCATTTATATATTAACTATACAACAAAATATATGTGTGTATATACCACATCTATAAAAGATCACATCGCAATTGGCTCTCTACTATAATCTTATGACTAGCTCATCAAGTATGGCAATTATCTATCGGCTAGATTTTCGACGCTTGCAAAGCTCTGTTTGCACGCGACACACGTGTCCATGGTTGAATGACAGTCAATATACTAAGTATGACTAAAAGCTTGAATAGCTGAAATGTTAAGCAAATAGGCAAGCACACACAAATGCAGAAGCACGTGTTTGTGTGTGTCTTTAAGTGCACACACACACATAGATATATGCATGTCTTATATGCACTCACTTACTAACACACACATGGTTGAATATGACATATGGAAACTTACTTGAAAGCTCGCCGTTGGAAGTAGCTATCGTTGCTGTTGTGTTGTTGGGTTGCTGCTGTTGCTGGTATGCAGTTACTTTTGTTTTTGCTGTTGCTTTTGGTTTTTATCAGACGCTGCCGCTGCTGTTATGGCTGTTGACTCTAGTTGACCGCATGAATGAAAGCGAAGCAGAGCGCAGAGCAGACAACCGAGAGAACGGAGACGCGCGTCACACACTTGTTGATTTCCTTCCTATTTGTGCTTTTTGCATGGTTCGTCTTTATAATTGAAAGCTGATGTTTTTTATGTTTATTTTTTTTTTCTCGTTTTTTGGCACTCAAATCGTATATTACACGGTTGCACACCTCTTCGCCTGCTTCATATTGCTATTTCTTTGTTTTGCTTTGGCTCTTTTCTTATTATTATTTTTTTTTTATTACTGTTGCACTTAAGCGGCTTTTCGTTGCCCTACTGTTGTTATTCTTATTGTTGTTGTTGTTATATAGATGAGTGTGTGTGTTTATTTCTGTACGCCAATTAAAGACGTAACGGCGAACACTTGGACATTAAAATGAATTTATTTCATTTTCAGCTGCGGCACTGTTGCTGCATATTCATTTATATCAATCAAAAGCGATATATTTAAATGTATATTTGTTGTTATTATTGTTTTTGTTTTTGGTCGTTTTCAGTGCGAAGTCGTCACTTGAACTCAACTACGGCTTCTGTCTGCAACGGTCGCCAGCGACGACAGCGCCAGCAGCAACAAGTCCCTTCGTACAGAGAGTGAGAGAGAGTGTGAGCACGAGAGAGCGGCATGCAGTTATCACTCCATTGCTCATTGTCCCTCTCTTTTCTTTGGCACGCTCGCGTCTACACTTACACAGCTGCTTTACTCACACACACACGCAGACAGACGGCGCTGTTGCTGTTACGTATTTGTTTTTGCAAAAATCAAACAATAAATTTTTGTGTTGTTCATTTGATATTTTAAAATACATGTCAGAATTGCATAAAACACGCGTGCTTAATTGTTTTTATTTTTACACCAATACCTTACACACTGCATTATTATTGGAGCGGGGGCCTGTGCCGCTGGCAGCGAGTTGACTGAACCCACACGCTCACACAAATACAAACAGTCGAGCTATACGAGGGCACAGTACGTACCACAGACGAATACGAGCAATAGGCGACTGAAAATCAAAGTGGCAAAAATCAACGGCATAGCGAATTAGTCGGTGAGTGAGGGAATGTGAAGAACGTAGCTATTGGCAGACAAGCCAAACCAGATTCAAAGGGATTATCGAACACTACAACCAAAAATTTGAACTTTTTATGTTTACCGAGAAACTACGCCAAAAAAAATAGCAACAAATCACAAATTTTAACAATATTTGCAGAGAGTGTAAGAATGGCGCGCTCTCTTGCTCTCCCACTCTCTACACACTACTCATATTCTTTATATGTGTGTGTGTGTCACTTGTCACGTCGCATAGTGCGCCGTGGGCGGCTGATCGAAAAGCGTGCTGCCAGCTGTTCCAAAAAGCTAATACAATAAATATCGATATGGTTACAATCGATATCTGTGTTATGCTACTAAATGTTATTTAACATAATGATCGCATTCAAACTGCTGAAAAGCGCTAACAGCGCTTTACAATTCTTTGAACACTTTCTAATTTGAATTTTAATGTTTTTATATAAAATATTGATGTTATGTTAGAAAAACTTGTTTATTGAGATATTTTTGCCTGCTAACTGGGTACAGTGGGCGACTAAATTAATATGATTTTTGTTGTTTTTTTTAAGTATATGCATATATGGTTTAATGCTCACTAAATATTAAAATATATTTGAATTATTTACTTAAAGTTACGAATATTTTATAAGTGTATATCTGTATGCGTGTATGTATGTATATAATATTTACAGTTGTTCAGTTAATGCACATGAACACATGTACAATTATGGTATGTTAAATAAATAATAAATTAGTGTAAAGCTGAATGCTTTTCTTTCATTTTGCTTTTCTTTTAAAATGCGCTTTCTGGGCGACGACATATTTCATTTACAATTTTACAGGAATATTACGTATACGTAGCTATAATATATGTGTAAGTATAGTGGGGAAACAGTTATACATAGTAAAGTTTAGTACAGATTTTTAACATTTTTGCATTTCAATTACATTTAAGACACAATTGTTAAGAAAGTTTAGTTTTTTTTTAAGAGTAAGGCCATAAAATATGAAATTAAATTTAATAGAAAGTTACATAAATTGCACTAAGTATTATAAAATTTAGCTTAGATTTGTCACGTGCTGTAGAAGTGAAACACAGGTACGATTGATTTTCTCATTTGTTTAACATCTCTTTCTTTCATCTTTCATCTTTTTTTTTTTTTTTTTTTTTTTTTTAGCTGCGATCTCTATTGTTATACGCTCGCACCTTGGCCACGGTGCACTCAAGCGCCGCTTGGATGTCATTGAAGACGGGCACGCCCTGCCGCTTGGCCAGATCTATTAAATACGAGCGACCGCGATTGTAGTCCTTGATGGCGGCTACAGTTAACTGTAAATAATCCAATTGGAATTTCAATTAGAAATGAGGTTTGAAATGGAAAATCACTAAAATATTTTATATCGTAGCATTAAATATAATGTTCTAAATATATGAAAAACTTACTAGAAAAAATTCAATCTAAAAAATAATAATATGCATATATTTACTAAATACTAACATTAAGAATTACCAATATTCAATTTCCAATTCAGTATAATTTACTTAATAAACAAAAATTTTTTAAATGCTTAAAATATCATATGTGCGCGCAAGAAGATGTCAATATTTTTAACTTAATAAATTTTTTATTTTTAACTTAATAAATGATATGATAATGAAAAGATAAATAATTATAGAATTTCTCATATTTATCAAGTAAAGGTACTTATATTTATTTTATAAACTCTCTCTTGAGTCTAGCTTTTCTGAAACATAGCACAAGAATCAATATATGTATATACTATATACATATTTAGCTCATCCTCATTCTTCATCATTAATGAAATCCTAATTATCTTCGACTCTCCTACATTTAACTATAATTGTTCCTCTCTTCTGCTTCTTCTCTTACCTTTTCACCGCCCAGGACACAATCATCGGGCAGCATTTGCACGGCGAGCACAACGTTGTACATGAGTCCGATGCAGTGGGCGGCCAGCGTCATGGGCGCCAGCGAGCGCGTCTCGTTCGTGATGACAAAGAGCAGCACGCGGCTGGAGTCGAGCAGAGCGGGATTGTAGAGACTCTGGCGCACAGCCACCGGCGGCAACGACCAGCTGAGCGACTCCTCGGCCACCGTCAGCTCCTCCTGTTCCTCCAGCTGCAGCTGATTGCCGCGACACTTTCGACGCGTGCGCACAAAGGAGCGCTGCTGTTGCTGCTGCTGCTGATCCTGCGTGGCGGACATGGGCGGCGTCTTCGATTGCTCTTCCTGCTGTGTGGGCAACTGCTGAATGCTCTCGTGCAGTGCGGGCGTGTGGAAGGTCACGTTCTGGGCCTGCAGATAGGGAACCGCCAGCTCTTGGCGCCATTTGGTGCGCAGCACACAGCTGCCGCCCAAATAGACATCGCGCAGATCCAAGCCAGAGCAGCAGAGAGCATCGCCGGCGCTGGCTATGGAGCTGCTGCTGGAGAACACCGAATCATTGGAGTCGCTCTCCTCCTCCTCCGTTGTATGCTGATTGATGCTGCAGCTGCTGCAGTTGCTGTTCGCGTTGTTGGCATTGCTGTTGTTGTTGCTGTTGCTGTTGACAGCCATAAACGGTTTGGTCTCTATCGTTTTGGTTGTGATTATTTCAGTTGTCTCTATCGATTCCACATTCAGCATGATGTGTGGCTGCAGTTTTTTACCTACGGACGCGCCCAGCGGCTGCGGCGACGACGTGCCGCTGTCTCGACTGCGGCTCAACTGCTCGAACAAACTCTGCCGCTCCAGATCGTGGCCGATGCCGCTGCTGCTATTCGATGGGACGCTGGCATTGCTCGACGTGCGCGATATATTCTTGCTGGCAGCATAATAGATGTCGACATCAGGCGCTGAAAGGCAAGGGAAATAGAGTCTTAGTTTAGTCATGTCTCTAGAGACTGCTGCATCTCTTTCAGCTTACCGTTGGTAAAGTAGACCTGCGGCGGCGGTACGTTCGTTCCCTTGATGGGCGATATGCAGCCGCTTTCGTGGATCTCCTGCTGCAGCACTGAGAGATAAGCGGAGATCACACAGAACAGATCGAAATCGATGAGCTCCTGGCAGCTTCTCTGATGGGGCTGCTGCTCCTCTTCCAACTGATGCTCACCCGCCTTTGTACTTTGTGTTTGCAATAGTTTCAATGATTCGCGTTGATTGATTATTATCTTATTCAGATTATCTAAATTAACTAAACTCTGAGCATAGCCTAAAAATAAGAGAGCACGTTTGCACTGTTCCACAGTGAGTAGTTCGCTTTGGGGACTAACGCGATCAAAAGCGCCACGTACGGTACTAGAAATATAGGAGCGATACAGTTCTATTAGATATATATGTATTATAACAATAAATACTTGATATTAAATATACATATTGAATGAAAGAGGCGGCTTTTTGGAATACTCTTTAAGTAGCTTTGATCTTTATATTGATAGAGAGAGGCTATTTAGATTACCCCTATAGTAAGTTAACACTATATATTCTTGCCTCAACAGTTTTTGAAAATAATACTCTCTGTCTCAAAATACTCTCTGTGCAAAAAAATATGTATTCCTCTTAACAATAGCATCTGCTGAATCTATTCCTCACTCACATCTCTCACTTTACAGTCATCAGCCATCTTGCATCTTTTATCTCTCTCACATCGCTTATCTGTTTTCACTGATATCTCATTTTCATCTCGAGTCGCCCAGCTCTTATCTCATATTACATCTAACAGCTCACATGTCTCATCTTGCCATTACCCACAGTTTAGAATTTATATTCCATATTCAACATTCCATATTTCATATTCCATACACCATCTCTGTGGCTTATTTTTCATCCCTGATATAGCATCTCATATATCTCATTTCTCTTTTCCCATCTCCCACTCTCTACATCCCATCGACTATGTTTTACATTCATATTCCACATACTATCTCCCATCGCTTCTCTCCCATTTTTTCTATCTTATTTCGCATAGATCACTTCTATTTTCATCTTTTATGACTGTTATCCCATCTCCCATTTTTCATATTCCACATTCTTGTTCATCGTACATCTCATTCAAGTCAGCCGCAATTGCCATATCCTACATCCCATCTCCCATATTCCATACTCTGTAACCCATATTATATTTCTCATTTCACAGTTCTTGCGTCTCTCATCTGCCATCTTAAATCTCTCATATTCCGTATTCCATTCTTCGTATTGCATATCGTGTCACAGCTCACATCTCCCATTCCATATCTTCCCTTGTCAACATTAATACTCACTCTAATATAGAAGATATTTTGGACGGTGGATCTCTGATGCCAGATAAGATATCCTTGGTGCGCTGCAGTCCAGATGGTATATTATCCAGCACTGGCAGACCGCGACGGGAGACCAGCTCCTTAAGTATCATTTGATTGCGACTTAAATCGAGGTATTCTCTGTAAAACGGAAAAGCCAAATTAATATTTATATAAAAGTAAAGCAACAGATTTCCAGTTAACATACTGATGCGAAATAGGCTCGTGCAGGATATTCTGATTTGGTTTATAGGGATGCAAAACCAACACCAGCTGCTTGCAGTTTTGACCCGCGATGTGTGCCGCCTCGATGGCACCAGCAGATGCGCGTGTTTCCGAATCCATAACAAAGAATAATACGCGTGCCTTTTCCTTGGCTCGATGCTCCAGCTCGATGAGATCGGGCGTCCAATCGGATACTTGCTGTTGATCGGATAAAATGAGATATTTAATGAGGATATTCCATTGGATTTATTGATATAGTTATACTTACAGGATTATAGAATGAAATGCCGAGCTCCTTGAGTGCGGGTATTGCCACATCGGCTCGCCATGTCGTTGGATTGCAGGAGCCGCCGAGGAACACCTCGACGGGTTCATTGCTGGCATTCTTCTTCTTCTTGGTGTCGTCGACGCTGCTAAATGATTTTGTACTGCGCAGCTCTGTGGCATAACTCTCCGATTTTTTATTGTAATGCTTAGAGGCAGATGCTGTAGTAGTTGTAGTCGCAGTTGTTGTTGCTGTTGGATTTTGGGTATTATTGGAGCTATTCGCTGCTTGAGCAGCTTCGTCCTGCTGCTGCAGCAGAGAGCTAGAGAGTTGTTGGTATCTAACGTCAGTGAAGTTCGATAAGTTGGAGGCTCTAAAAGAAAACAAATTTAAATATAATTAACAATTTATTGTCATTGCCAATTCACTTGAATGCTCACCGAAAACGTTTCAGATCCGCAGCCAGCACACAAAATTGCCCGAACGTCAAGCCGTGTGTCTGGCCCCGACCCTTGCGGGCAACCTTCTTGGCCGTTTGCAGCATTTCGCTAACTGTTTCAAGGAAAATTTCAAATATTTTATAATTTTTTATAATTTTCCTTTGTTTTCTTTGACACTTACTCTGCTTTTGGCTGGGATGAAAGCTTAGCTCGTGGAAGAGCTCCTGCGTTCGCTCTTCGGGCACCACATTGCACCGCGCCTTTGCTCTCCAGGCATTCAGAATTTCTCTGTAAATATAATGAATAAAGAAATATGATTGTTAAATATGTCATTTACTTGTTGTCCAACTTAATTAACATGTAACCGTTACTTGCGTAGCCTAAATATATTATTTCATAGCATATTTAACTTTCAGGTTATTTATTATTCAGTTTCTTATTTAAATTATATATGGTATATATGAATGTCTTTTTTGTTTAATGATAAATGGCCATTCCATCCCTCATGTTCCATATTCCATATTTCATATTCCATCTCTCATTTTTCATCTCTCAACTCCCATCCGACATCTGTGACCTCTTATTATTTATCTCTCCTTTCAACTTGCAGTCATCCTTACTGCAATGCTCAATTTATGCCCTTCTCCGTAATTCTCACGAATTGAATATCGTTACAGATTATAATTTGAGTGAAATATTCGCAAATATTATGGATTTTATTAAATCTAATTGATTATATAAAGATTGTAATATGTGATCAACAAATGATACGCATTAGTTATAAATTCTGATTAAATATTCCTGGTTAATTACTTGACAAAACTTTAAAACATTCAAGTCAATGCAGGAACGCCATAAAATAAAAACGAAAACAAAGCCAACTACCTGTCTTAACAAATGCTTTACGACACTTTCCTTATATGTAAATGGCAATAGCAATGAACCAAGCGAAGGACACGCAATAACATGCCTATAAAAAACCACAACAACAACAGCCACAACTTTTGTAAACAGAACTAAGAAAAGCAAAACAAGATATATATACATTTTTTTTTATAGTAAAACATGGTTAGCTATAAATGTTCTCAAGCGATTTCCAATTGGAATCGGATGCGAGGCACGTTCCATGTTTCGAGAACACCAAAACGAGTCAAAAAGCGAGTCATGTTCAGAATTTAAGTGCCAAAAAAAAAAAAAAAAAAGAGCCATACATGACAAAAAAATGAGCGAAAATAAAATGATGTGAAAAATTGTATTTTACGCTATTTGTGCTGTGGCAGCTGCTGTGGCAGCCTCCGGCATGGCAGTTGCGGCGTTTGCTTCCGTATTTCCTTTTGCTACAAATTGGCAGCTAGTCAGCAGCGGCAGCAACAACAACAATAGCAGCAGCAGCAATCGCGAGGAATACAATGGCAATTGCATCATTTGTGCAGCGAGCTGTGTTCAAGAAATAATTTGTTTATTGCAAATATTGCGCATACGTAGCGTGTGCCAGAGAACAAGAGAACAAAAAAAAAAAAAGGGAAATTATCATATATGGCATATGCATATACATGTAGTGTATAAATGTATGCTCGATGCATATGTGTATGTTTATAGAGCTGATATTGTAGGCGCTCATAGGCAATTCAAACTGGGCAAATAATATTTCGCGACGCAGTTACTTGATTTCCATTTCATTTTGAAATATTTTTTTATACACACTCACACACACACACACACACACACACATACACAGAGCTGTGTGTATAATATGTTTTGTTTAATAATACATTTTGTTTTCGTTAAATGGAAAACGCAAAAATGATATCATACACAATTTCAGTTGTAAAAAAAAAAAAAAAAATTCGTAAACAACACAAAATAAAAACAAATTTGTTAATTTTTGCTCAGTTTTTTTAGAGCAGTTGTAAAATTTTAAAATACAAGTTATTAAAGTTGAAGCTTTTAAGATTCAACAAAATATTGACACATTAGCACAATTAATTTTAATATACTATAATTTAATTTGAAATATTTTGAAAATATAATAAAGCACACTTTGAATATTTTGAAATATTTAGGTTCTCTCTTTTTTTTAACTGTATGTCTTTTGAGCTACGTTTGGCGACTAAATTTAATAAGTTTCAATTTACATATTTTTGCATTTTATTGCCCACTTTGGGCGTTTGAAATACCCTTATCAACTGTCAATTGAGATCAGCTCGAGAAGCTGACGTCAAGCCGGTGTGTCTGTGTTTGTATTTTTTTTTTTTTTTTTCAATGTCGACCGTGGCAAATTTATACACAAACAAATTAATAGCTAATTAAGCGGCTACATACACATATGAACATTCATAGACAATTTATGGGCGCCAGCTGATAAACTTTATAAGCAAATCAATTTCAAATGCAAGTACAGATGTCAGGAAGCTTTTTTCACTATAAGTTTTCAGCTGCTGAAATATAAGCATAATCAGACTAATAGTGAAATCAATTCACTTGAAATACTATTGAAGAAAAGTTATTAAAAAATGTTATACATTAACTTTAAAATAAAGGGGAATTTTATAAAATAAATTTAATAATTTATATTATAAAAAAAAAATAAATAAAAATATATAATAATAATAACACTGATATTTTTTGAACATAAAAGAATACAATGAATTGTATTTTAATTAATTTATTTTTTTTTTTAAATTTAAAACTTCAAAAATAAAAGTATATAAATATTTCTCAAAAACAATATGAGGTTAATCTTTTATTATTGATCGTAAGTTCGATAAGTGAACAATAAAATTGTTTGCAAATTTTATGGCTGCTTCAATCTACTAATCTAGCTAATTTAGTGCAGCCATAAAAGAAGTGTATTGATAATAATCACAGTTGAGTGCAATGTTCCGGGGTGAACATTTTAAAATAATAGATTTGGTCATTCATATAGAAGTATTTATACCTTAGGCTAAAATGATTTCATTTTGATTGATGAGTTCATATTTATAATTGCTTGTTGATAATATTATGTCTGTTATATTATAAATAATTTTTTTTATTTAATTGGACAATCAAAACTCATTTTTATTTAAAATAAAGCTAAAATTTTTTAAAATTATTTTTTAAATAAATATTTTTGATTTATGTACTTCTTTTGAGTTATTATTTTATATATTTAATAAATTTTCATGTTTATTTAAAAAAAGTAAAAAATTTTTTTTAGAAATTAAAATAAATTATTTTGATTTATGTATTTTTTTTTTTAAAGTTATTAGTTTATATATTTAAAATTTTTTGATATTAATTAATAGTTTTGTTATTTTCTATATTTTTATTTATTGACTTCTTTTTTTAAATTTTATTTCAAAACAATATACTTTGAGAGCTACTAATTATTATATCCTTTTAAATCTGTTTGTAGTGTTTATAACGTGTTTTTAAACAAAATTATAAATGAAATAAATAAGGCCAGCCTAAACGAGCTAGTCAGGAGCATTTGAAGAGATCACTCTAATAAGATTAGCTCCAAATTTAATGGAGCTTAATTAATTTATGTTTCAGAATCGTCGGCTATTTATTGTTGAGCTGTTGCGTAGCTAATACAAATTATATATACCCATTCAATTTATCTCTTTGTTTGGGCACACAAAGTCGCACGAAATATCACGCCCAATTAGCAAATATGTTTCGCTCGCTTTTTCAGTTGTTTTTCGATAGATCTGCGCTACAGAGGCGTTTAGTAGGGTGACAACATTTTTTATGACCCAAACAAACTAGTCTGGTTGTTTGCGGCTACCCACACGGGCTAACAAAAAACAATTTACTCATAGACTATGCTCAAAATTTGGTCAGCAAAATAAACAGCTGAGAAGTACAGAGTGGGAGGGAGGGAAGAACGGAGAGCGACAGAGAATTGTGAATGCAAATGGGGATTATGTCATTGCCAAGAAACCGAACGGCAATAGACCAAATGGCAGCAGCAACGACAAGTGCAGGCTGTGGTCAAAACTTGTCTGCGGACAAAGAGGGCGATAGAGAACGAGAGAGAGAGAGCGAGATGGCAAGCGGAATGCCAATTACATGACTGCATCAACATCAACAGCCGCAGGCCAGACATATGTTGGCCAAGAAGATGGCACGCCCACACATGCACAACGGCGTAGGCCGGTAGGCGGGCGAGGGGTGGCCAAACGACTCTTGGCAGCGCTCAACTCAAGTGTTGGCCACACTAAATTTGGCATTTTAATGAGTTGGGCCAGCTCTATTTTTGGGGCGCATTTAGTCTGTGTCTCTTGATCTCCATTTCGATCTCGTTTTCGTTTGCCGCGTGGGCGTCGTTGTTGTTTTTTTCTTTTTTTTTGTTTTTTTGGCTGCAGATTGCGCCATCAGCATCTTTTGGTATTTCTTTGTGTGTATTTGTGTTTTGTTTTATGGCAAACAGACGCATCAAATTTTATGTTTTGTTTACATATAAGTCAGAGAAACACACGAAATACACGCATTGTTCAGATGTTGAAAGATTTCCGGCACAACGATTCCCCCTATTCTATGAGGAAGTGAGTGCAATTGCAGTGGAGTTAGTTCGAAAGCAGATGTATGCGCTGTATTTGGGAATGCTGAATGGGGTATGATAGACTGCCTTAAAATTCAATTATAACACATTTTTGTTTTCTTTATACTCAGTAAAATGAATACCCTATGAATTAATATATGGTTATGATTAAACATTTCTTGCTGCCTTTTATTTATAAGGATTTTAAGAAAATATTTTGGTTTTTAAAAATTTCTAATCTATTTATACTTCGTAACTATCATTGCTTTCTTATATATTTATAAAATTTTCCAAAAATGTCTAACAGTTTTGAATATCCTGTAGTCAACAAGTCGGGCTTCTTTCCTTATATAAATATTTATAATAAATATATATTTTTGCATTCCCTATTTCTGACCTCCTGGATAGGGTATAATCCTCTTACACAGATTATCCGGTATGTGCCTATTATTCCGATTATCCGTTACATGCTTTTGTAGCCCTAGTGCACTGCTATCGGGTATAACAATTAATTTTCCATATCGAATACTTCTAGAATATTCCAACACCTGTGATACCCCTTACTTTCGTTAGCTATGCCGGCTACCGTGATTCACAACTTCGTGATGAAATTCTGTTCACAGTTCTAAGAACTTGACATGATGAGCCAATTTGCCGGGCCCCCATTGAGGTCGGTAAACAAGTTTTCTTAACTTCATCAACAGTTTTGTTTCTGTTGCTGTTTCTGCTTCTCTTTGCTTGGGCTTTTAACTAAGGCCTTGCATTCATAAATAATCTACAGTGGGACAGAAATGCTTACAGCCACATAATACATAACCAATGAGATCGAGAGACAGAAAGTAAGAGATAAATATTTGTAAAGTGTGATTTGTAAACAAGAATTTGGATAAGAAGCAAACGGAAACAGAAGCAAATCGAAAGAATTATTATTCGCGATGATAACGTCATGAAAATATAGTAAAACATAGTTGTATTTATATTGAATTTTCTTATATAAATACATTTGTTTTTACCATAAATATATGAGTAAGAGGGCTCTACGTGCTTTAGATAGTGTGGCCCATATATGAATCAGTTGAGTCAATCTATAAGGCAGTCGAGGCCTATAGCTGCGCGATAACAAATCAGAATAAATGCAATCTCTTTTTTAATTTTTTGATAGTAAGAGCCATAAAAACTCTAAGACGTCATATATTGTAATTAAATACTTTACAATGTCATACTTCATAGCAACCAGACATAGCCTGATGATCTGTTCATTTTTATGGTATTTTTATGGGGGCGTGACAGCAGTTAGCTCTCACATTAGCACTTACATGTTCGTAAGTTGGCTTGTGTCATTCACCCAATATCTAAGATCTAATTGTCATTATAATCAAATTTTAACAATTCATTAAAATTCTCGATTAACATCAAGTACTTTTCCAGTTAAAAACATGTAAATTATATTGAATATAGTGATAAATTACTGTATGATAATCCGGATAGTCATCTGAAGATAGAAACAAGTTCTCATTATCATATAATGATTATTATATGCTAAGATCTTATCCGGCTAACGATGATTTGCTTATCCTGTTTGTCTTATTTAACTGTGAGCAATAAGTAAATAATATTTATCCGTTTAATATTGGATAAAAGTCTTAGTTTCACAGTTATCTCCTATTCGTATTTATCTTCTACCCTTATCCGCGCTTAGCCGAGGCTTAACTTCACTTGGCTACTTATTAATAAATGTCATTAAATATTTAACCTTTCAAAAAACTGTTAAAGCTAAGTGAATGTGAATGATAACTAATCTAAAATTATAAATCAAATTAATTTGGTTATTTATGTCAATACTTATTTATGTCAATATCTTATGCGTACAGCATACTAGCAGCGGATAAGCGCCATTTAGCATAAATGGATCACTTATAATGCTTAAAGCACATGAACAAATGATATGTTGCTGCAAATGCAATTTTCCTGTTGGCCCGGGGCCAAATCAAATGACGTTTCAGTCATAACAAAAGAAGAAAACAATTATATACAAATAAAAAATTAAATATTACAATAAAAAGAATGAGAAGATTTTGTAGAAAATAATGAAACTGCATAAATGATTTCATTGACCCACGCGCGACTGCCTTACAAATGAGTAATAAACAATTTCCGAATGCAATTAAGCAAGAGACAAATGTACATTGAACTTTAAATGACGCTGATGAGCCAGCGCATGATCAAGATGATTATCATCAGCATGATGATGATGATGTTGGTGCTGTCTCATGTTGCATGTCATACCAAACAGGCAAACAGACAGAATGAGCGGTAGACGAAGTGCAGAGCGTAAAAACTATATAAACAATAGGCGCCTAAACAAATCACTGAGCACACATTTAAATTTAACAGCTTGTAAATTAAATCACAAGGCACACACTCACACTCAAACGCACACACACACGCGTGCTTAGCGAGCAAAATATTTGCATACAAATCTGCAAAACAACATGCCGCTACACATGTCAAATAGCGCTGAGCTTTGGTCTGCCTTATGTAGATGAAGATTAATCAGCGCACAACTATGTCAGCTTGCAGTGAATCCAAGATGATCGACTTTCATAATACCCAGTATTCATTTGAGTTATTAAAATTACAAATAGTTCGCATGGTTGCTTATTATTTGATCTGTTATAAATTAAATAATTTTAAATTTATATAATACTAATAATATAGATTTTTTTAAAATACCTTTTTTTTTTACTTAAAGATTGAAGAGCATTTAGAAATAGATTCTTGAAACTCTCAACAGAAAATCAATGTTAAAAAAAATCGTATATGCCTTTTTATATATGTATGTAGCTTCCAGACTTCTTATTACGTTTAAGATTTAAATATATTATATGGGTAAATAAGCTTGTACAGCTTCCGTCATTTGCAGACAAAGAACATTTAACAGCGAACAACTTCAATATACTACAATAATAATGTGTTAAGTACAGGGTATATGGAAAAGGCTGCCGCCGCGTAAAACGTAAAAAAAGAGGAAAAATATATTTATGTATATTGAACAAGAGGTGTGTTAGATTTGTTTGCACAACACTCGTGGCGCCCGGGCCGCCGCTCAGCTACAGGTAGTCAGCCGCCCGCTGGCTGGCCCGCAGTTTACAGTTTACCTCAGCCAGGTTGCAGCTGCTCAGCAGCGCTGACGACTTGATTCAATAAAGTACAAACACACGCGCAAATCTACTCACTCATACACACACACACACACAGCCATAGTCTGACAACCGTACGCTTTCAAAGCAATAATCGATGATGAGGTCATAACTAATAATAAAAATGACGCCGCTCTGAGAGCGAAGCACATGGCAAAAGCCATAAGAGCAAAGAGCACCAATGAGCAGAGCAGGAAATAGCATAAAAGAACTTTGCAAGCAAGCGCTCGCCTGCTCGTTCGCTCTCTCTCACACTTTTGCATTGAGTGTGTTGACATGGAAGGCAGAGAACTCAGTGGAAGACGAACTCTTCCTCTCAGAGAGCGCAACAGCTGTTTTTGGTGGGCCCGATTTTTGAGGCCAAACAATGATTTTAGTTGCAGTTTTCATTTATATATATATATATACACTGCGCGTCATCAGGTTAGCGCCCCCCTTTACACTCAACCTCAAAGCTAAATAAAATCTAAACCATCAGAGCTCCATCTTTGAAATTTTTTTATATTATACTCCATTTATTTCTCTTTAAAATACAAAAAGAATGGCTACTGTAACAATAAGGATTATTTTTTAATAATTTTTTTTGTAAAATGTACAAAAAATATGTAACAAAAATTTGGTCATCAGATTAGCGCCCCCTGCATTAAATTCAATTTATTTAAGCTAATGACCAAAAATAACACCTGTATTTTAAGCTATTGTTATTTTTAAGTAATATTAGTAGTGCGTAGTGCCGTTTTTTGTTTGAAATTACTTTAAAAATTCGATTAGAAATGGAATTATAAAGTTGTTCAATATTATTCAAGGATATGGTTGACTAAGCGTGTTCAGTACCTTCGATTAACTCTGTCTTTGTACTATAATGCTTTCCGGACTCATATACTTTCCTGACCAACCATCCCCAGACGTTTCCAATGATATTAAGGTCGAGTGAGTATGGTGGCCACTACATGAGATCAATTTTTTGGCCCTGAATCTAGGACTTCAGGGATCGGGCGGTCTAAATTGGGGCATTATCATGCTAGAAAATCTAATGCCGGTTTTCAGACAGGTTATAGAAATGCGGAACAGCAGTTTTAAACACGATATTATGGTCCTATGCGTTCATGCGCGATGTCAAAAATTGAAGCTTGCAAGTGCTGTAGTAAGATATTGATACCTACACAAATGCCACACCACCCCCCCGCCGCAGCGGCTTGGAAACCGTTCCAAATAATGTTCTTCTATGAGTAGGTCATGGATATAATAATTATATCCATCAGTTCCTTCCAAATTCAATTTTTATCATCAGAAAAGCCAACATGCTGCCATTGGATAGGCCACGTTATGTTCGCCCGGCCAAAATTAATGCGTATTTCTTTTCTCAGCATATCGACTGGTGACTTTTTTTTTACATTCTGTTTCATTAAGTAATTAACTTTCTTAATTGCTCTTTAGACCGTTGATAAGCTCGTCTTAACACTGATTTTAACCCTAATCTTGGTGGTCGATTCGTGGGAATTCGAAGCTTCTCGAACTAATGCTCTTCTATTTCCTTCTGAAATCACTTGATTATTGCCGCTTATATAGTTTTTTCCATAGTTTTCCCTATTTGTAAGAAAATTGCCACTTAGTTTTGTGTTTTTTCCTGATTTTTCAGCAATTTTATGGTTGCATAGTCTAGATTTAAAGTATGCCTCAATCTTTGATTTTCAACCAAAGATAAAACTGTTTCTTTACCCATACTATTAATATATTGAATACTTTGAGCTTCACAAAAAATTTGGTGAGTGTAATTGCCAAAATAAGCAAGATAATTACAATTGCATTTGGGGGCGCTAATCTGATGACGCAAAATAAGTGCACACATTTTTTGCGAAAATAGAGCAGAATAGAAAATAAGACATAACGGGTTTTTACTCGCGCTTTTTTTTGGTATGAGAGACATCTCATATGATGATAATGAAATAAAAAAAAAACCAAGAAGTTACGTGCAATAGACAAAGAGAAAAACGTAAAAGAAAATGAGTGTAAGGGGGGGCGCTAACCTGATGACGCGAAGTGTATATATATATATATATATATATATATATATATATATATATATATATATATATATATTTTTTTTTTTTTTATTATTATTTTTTTTTTTTTAGCACCTTTACTTAAGAATGCCTCATATCTATATTTATTTAATAAGTGTCGCAACTTAAACGTTATCACATCGAGAGCTGATATCAGCGCGTGTGACGTCATGTCACGTTGCTCTTTGAACTTTCGACTACTTATCGCATATCTCTCATACACATATCCCTCAGAGCTCAGAACGGTCTGTCATTTCGCTCCGTCAATAAATCAAAGTCTTAATACCCTAATGGGAGCTAACGAGAAATGCTAGCTCGACATATGGCAAGGAATGTAGGTGTAGCTAATCAATCGGTCACGTTGAGTGCATGAACGTGTGCCAATGGAATTTTATCTAGTTGCTAATGGTTTGGCAATATTCAAAACAGTGAAATTATGAAGACAACCTAGATAAAAGTAAGAATTTGAAATATATCCAAGAAGCAAACTCAAACATAATTGCAATAAACTTTTCCATCTTTTCTTTTCATATATGTAGAAAATATCTTTTAGTATTAATATATTTAATATTATATATTTAAAATTTTGTCAAGAATAATTCGCTTTGAAGTAGATAAAATATATCTGTCATTTTTGATAAGGATATTTTTAAATTGTTTAATTTATTAAATAAAATATTTTCTGTTTCTGAATCATATAACCTGTAATCAAAAAACCTCGTCGAGTTAGCTTAGAATATTATAAAACAAGTAAGAAAGCTCTAGTCGAGACTACTCGACTACGAGATCCCCTGAACCCTTGGAGTAATAGCTATTTCAATAATTTTTCGCGTCTTTCAGCTTACACAAGAAACACGCACACACACACACACACACGCACACACACACATACAGGCATACATAAACACACATACATACACACATACACACACACACACACACACACACACATACACACACACACACATACACAAACAATTACATACATATACACACACAAGCATAAACACGCATGGGCGGCAGTGAGCGCTTACTATGAGAACTTAATTGCTTAATAACATTTTTGTGGACGTACGATCTCTAGCTCTAGTCGAGACTACTCGACTACGAGATCCCCTGAACCCTTGGAGTAATAGCTATTTCAATAATTTTTCGCGTCTTTCAGCTTACACAAGAAACACGCACACACACACATACAGGCATACATAAACACACATACATACACACATACACACACACACATACACACACACACACATACACAAACAATTACATACATATACACACACAAGCATAAACACGCATGGGCGGCAGTGAGCGCTTACTATGAGAACTTAATTGCTTAATAACTTTTTTGTGGACGTACGATCTTCATGAAACTTTCAGATTATGATTATGACATGGATATGCATGTAATTGCCAAAGCACAAGTCTCTAGTATTTGAAATACGCTTTTTACAAAAGTGAGGGTGAGGGGGTGAATTTAAGGGTGGGGGGTAAATTTTAACAAAAATCGAAATTGTATAAATTGCATATAGGCATACATTAAAAATTTGGAGACTCTAGCAATAAAGGTGTAGAAGATATAATTTTATAACTGGTTTTCGATAAGGTTTTTTATCGATAAAAAAGATCGGGATGAGTTATCGATTTTTAATGATAAACTTGATATGCGCGCTGTAATAACGAACATTTAAAAAAAAATTTGAAGTCTCTAGCTCTTATAACTTCTGAAATCGACGCGTTCATACATACGGACAGACGGACAGACGGACGGACGGACAGACGGACAGACAGACGGACAGGGCCAAATCAACTCAGCTCGTCGCCCTGATCAAGAATATATATACTTTGTGGGGTCTGCCACGCCTCCTTCTGCCTGTTACATACATTTCAACAAAACCATTATACCCTGATTTCCCATTGAAAATGGGTTCAGGGTATAAAAAAATTTATATATTAGAAAAAATCGCTGATCTCATCCAGCCATCATATTTAACAATGTTATAAAGAATTCATCACCAGCAAGAAATTGTACTATTATTATTAATATTTTGTTCATTTCATATATTTTATCTGTTAAAATGTTAGGGCATGTCAAATAACAAATATATAATAAATATCTAAACATTTTTGATAAGCTCCAATCACCAAATCGAGCCAACTTTTAATAAGTTAACAAACGAAAGCCTACCCCAAGTAGAAGGCATATCTTCTTAATTGCTTGTTTATTTATAACGCTGCTTTAACGCGAACTTGAGTCGCCCCCATGCCCATGCCCGTTCCCATGCCCATCCTGCCCCTTAGCCACGAATCACTTAGTACGAATGTCTGGCTAGATATCTATTTATAGACAATCGCAAACATGATTCCAACCAAACCAACCAACCAACTTGGGGGGTATTGCTTTCCCTCATTTCGGCTTTTTTTTTTTCTTTTTGAGACAGAATGGCTTTTGTGGTTATTGACATAGAGATGACTATCAGATTTTAGCAACAACATAATGATGACAATACTAATGATCATTGTTTAGTTTGGGCTTCGGCGCTATGTTTAGACCATTGCGCGGCATTGGTCGTTGTCCTCTAACCTTTGTTTCGGCTTTAATTTGAAAGTGACATCAACATTTATTTTTAAGTTACATACATACTGGCCTGCTCTTCATATACAAATATGTATAATTTGTTTTATATGTATATATTTCTTGCCCATTTATGTATTTATTTTTTGTGTGCCAAAAATTGTAGCGCTGCGTATGATATCACTTATAACTCGTAATTTGTTTTGTTTTTGACTCTCTTTCTCTTTCTTTGATGGTTCAAGCGTTTCTTCTTCTCTTTCTCTGTTTCTTAGCTATTTGTCAATCACAACTACAATTGATTGTAGCCGCAATCTAATCTAAGCAATATAGCTTTTTATGTCAGCTGCTCGTACCGGCAAAACCTTCTTCTTCTTCTTGTTTTTTTGGGTCGACCTTGGCGCAGTCATTGATGGTTTATATAAATATACTGTACATATATAATTTGATTGGATTATTTTGTCTATACACAGCTGGTCAAGCACTTCAGTTCCCTTCCAGGGATTGGGTTTGTTTGGATTTTTTGGCGGAAAGGGCAAACGCCAGCGTTGCTCCCTTAAGTAATCAACAATTGATTCAATCGAATTTAAATACGATTTGCCATTGATTCATGATAAGCAAACATTTTCACTTTAAGGAAATAGTTGTTCCACATAAAATAAATGGCGTAATTATGCTTTTGAGGATTTTTAGCCTTACAAAATAATTGCGAAAAATCGGGCAATGAAATAAGAAAAGAAACTAATTTCTTAATTTTTTTAAAACTAAGAATTATTAGTTTAAATATTTTTTTATGCGGAACCAGCATTGGCTTTCATTCAAATAAATTCTATTTCAAGACCAAATAATTTTTATTCAAAATTTAATATGGAAAAATATTTGCAATATTGTGCTGTTTGTATTAAATAAATTTTAAATAATTTCAATGATATGAAATAATTTATGTATCTTTATATAAAATTTTTTTTTTTATTTAACGATTCAAAAAGTCTTTATAACAAATTATAGACCGATTTATATTGATTAAATTTGCTGTTTAGAAATTATTAAACAATTAGTTTGTACACAAAATTTTATTTTAAAAATATCAAACGATTTATTTTAATAAAATTATTTGCGATCCCCGAAATTGGAATAAATAAAATAAATATTTATATATTTTAAAATTACTAAATGCAAGAAATATGTAAATGAAGCTACACAATTTTTATAGCTATAATTAATAATTTCGAAAATCCAATAGACAAAAGCTTTAAGATCGTGGATTGTTGGAAAATATCTTTTATGCTTTCTATAAGTCTGTATCACATTACGCGGTGAGTGGAAACTGAAGACCTATTAATGTATGTGACCTGAGTATGACAATATATCATAAAAATGAAAGAGAAAAGAATTTGATTAAATGACCAAAAAATATATATGTATTACCATATAAAAAACGTTTTCAAAGTGAATAAAATATATATGTAGACAACCAGTTGCTTACCAAGTAACCAATGACGCTTTACTCTTGGGATGAAAATTATTTTAATTATTAATTTTTATTTTTCATTAGGATGCCGTCAGGGGTTTTCTGATATAATAATTCAACCACAAACTTTGAATATTGATATATTCTTTACTATTCTTTCTATGCATATAAAATCATAAAATATACACCATATCACTATTTTGAAGCCACAAAAGCAATATCATTTTTTATTTATTCTGAGTGGAATAAAAACGCGCGAAACCGTAAATACTCAAATAGAAAACGAAAAATTGTTAGATCGAGAGCGTTACCGCGCAATAGAAGCGATCGCACGGCCAACTGAATATCGAATGCGCTTGCATTGCATTATCGGGAAGTCGTAAACCCCTATTTAAAAACAGAAACAACAACAACACTGTGCAAAATGTGCTCAATGAAATGCCGATTAAAGTAAGTTTGTGGTGAATATGTTTCCCTCTTTTTTTTTTTTTAATGGCGCACGAATTTTGATGTCATGGCAAAAATTGTTTACACTGAAACAGCGATGGCGTATGTTTGGATTAGACATAGATACATATACATATACATATATATATGAGAGTATTTATAGACATTACAAGGCAGCGCTTCGTTTAATATTGTGTTAAATTACTAATTAAGCGAACCACTCAAGCATTGCCCTCCAGAGAGAGTGAGAGAGAGGGGAGTGTGGGAGAGTAGTTTTCTCGTTCTCTCTCCCTCTGTTTGGAGCAATGTTACGGCCTGTTGTCATTTGATGATGTCATGAATTATCGGCTTCTGATTGAAAGTATCGATAATCGACCCAGTCGAGCCAACGGCCGTCGGTTTAGAACAAAGGCACCCCGTCAAAAAGCCCACAGAGATTGTCTGTCACATGCTATGAAATGAAGTTGTCATCGCTACATTTGGACGCTGTCGTCGTCATTTAGCTACTCCCCCATATATACACAAAACATACACACACACACACACACACACACACACACACACACATACATCTAGTTAACGGAGTACGTCAATTTCGATTTTAAAGCACGCTATATAGGCTCAACAGTTCGTTGGCTAGTTATGAGGTCAACATTTCAAAAATAAATGGGTTACATGTGCCACAGCAAAACAATTAAAATACCACGCTTCAATTTTGAATGAGTATGTTTGTGTGCGTGTGTGTGTGAATGTGTGTGGGCACATCGATTATTGCTAATAATATGAAACCAAAAACAAAAGAAAGGTAATTTGCGCAAAGTTAGTGAACAAGTTAACTATGCAAGAGTTTTTATGTTATGTTATACCCTGTAATTTATTTTATTTGAGTAGCATTAGATGTTTAAGTTAAGATGGAGGTGAATTTTTGGTGAAGATATAAAATTGATTAAGTATATAAAAAAAACTTAAGGTTTCTACAAAAATACCTGACTTAAAACATGCCTTAAATATAATTTAAAAAACAAATCTAAAATTTATTACAGAGCATCTGTTCGCCTGTCAATTGCAATTCCCATTAGATTAATTGATTTGTTTTCTTCTTCGTCTCTCAGGTGAAACATTCAAAGTGAGTCAGTTGCGTGTGTTGCATATGGATCGATCTCAGCTGTGAGCACTGAGGTCATTTGCAATCGCAGCAGCAGCATTTCAATTAAATTAACATTTGTATTGAGATGGAAGTGAATACGGCAGGTGTTGCCAGGTGGGTGTGTGTGAGTGACTATATTCAAAGTCTATTCGGTATTAGAGCTTTAAAGCTATAATGACTAATAAGGGCAGAGTCGAAAGCTTGAACAGTTATGGCAAGAGCGGCACTCTTTCATTTATTGAATGCAACAAACCAAGCCATGATCATTATCATGATCATAGAATGAGATCATATCTGTACACAAAATGGTACAGTCACGCATTTTACATAGATTACTCAGAATTTAATGCTTGGCTCGATGAATAATCGGCTGGGAAGAATATTATAGACAGGCAGGTCAAGGGCCATCATTGTTCATTGTTCTTTATGACAAGTATGCCCACAAAATATTAAACAGAATGCCCGAATTAAGGGAATAAGTTATACAGAGATATTCCTGGTATTCCAAATACCTAGAATCAAAAATTCCGATGAGCTGTACTTACAACACTTCTCATATAAGATCGGACAACTTTTCCAATATTATTCGACACAAGCGAAATATATATAAGTGAATGAATAATGTAGAAGTTTAAAGAAGTTATCCACATACATTGTAAGGATGAAATCCTAGCTGAGTAGTAGTTACTAGAAGTAGTAGTAGTATTAGTTTAGAAGCTTGATTTTGCATATTTGCCATGCCGGATAACTTCTTATAAATTATCCGATCTTATCCGGCATAAAAAAATGCTAAATCTCCCAATTATATTACTACACATTCAATTGCCATATGTTTACGCCTTAAGAGCATTCAGCTACTGTCTTTAAGCAATATTTGATATTTATTTGGGACAAAAGAGAGAAAAAAAAAATGCTCTAAGAAGAATATCTTATTAAAATTTATCTATTGACATGTCTGTACACGTCAATCATAAAATGCAGAATAATCGCAGAAGCTTAGCTAAAACTGACAGCCAGCCGAAAACGCCTCCATACGAAATAAATTCGATAAACTTTTATGTTTTGTTTGAATTTGTAGCTTGTTTCAATTTTCGTGGCGCTGACATGATTTAAACGCATTTTTGTTTAATATTATATTATTCATATATATATATATATATATATATATATATATATATATATATATATATATTTTTTTTTTTTTTTTGCTTTTTTTTTTTTTTTTTTGAGCAAAATATTTACGATTGTGTTTGCTAATTTGTGCCGATTATTTGCTTTGCAAATTATGAAGTAGCCTCGGCCCTCAATTTTCACACTTTCTTTCTTTCGACTTGTCGAATCTTATTTTTAGAAATGCTTTTAATTTTAAAGCAAAGTCATACAAAAAATTTGTTAAACAATAATTTTGCCTATGCTCTTTTTCGTTTCTTCTTTATTTTACTTTTCTGTGTATACAAACGATGGCACTGAGCAACTCTTCGCGCAGACCATGAAAATCAAGTGCAATGCTAGAGCATAAACAAAACTGATCTATGGCCATGGCTGTGGCTATGGAATGTGTGTGAGTGTCTGCTAAAAATAGAGAATACAACCATTTTTGAAGACTATAAAAATGCACAAAATTACAAACACACACATAAGTATATGATGTATTAAAGTGGCACGAAGTCTAAACATTGAATATCATAAAAAATGGAAAAACAGCAGGATAAAGCTGCGAAATTCAGCAATTATTTAAATTACTTTGTGAATTGCTGCTATAAAATGTAATTTTGGGTTGATGGTTGAATGAAAATATATACGAAAATTAATCAAATGAAATCCGTCTATATTTAATAATTTATATATGATTTAAAAATATTTATACATTAAAAAAAATAATAAAATAAAAATGTTTAGCTCAGGCAGATATTGCAAGCATATAAATATTGTTTTGAATATTTATTAATTTTTACTTTTTATAAATAAAAATCGTCAGTTAAAATGTATAAAGAAAATCAAAGTTAATATAAAAAAATAAATATTAATAATAAATAAAATAAATTATATCAAAAGCAAATAATTTAAATAAATTGCCGTTCCATTCATCATGTGGACACTAAAAACAATTCAATATCTTAAAATTGTTTTTATTTTTTATGGCACTTACTTTTGCCATACTAAATTGACTTCATTAAATTAAACAAATAGTCAACAATAGCAATTATGCGTCTTATAGATATATAAAACTTTGTTACTTTATTTGACTTGCCGATCTAGTCACTTAATTGTCTTTGTTTATAATTGATAAACGGCTCACCTTGACTTCATAATACCCATTGTTTGCCTGGATCTAGTTGTGTGTGGAATAGGTGACACCATAGTGTAGGCATCAAAATAGCGTATAACGCTCATCTATTGGCTATATAAGACACCGACATTGTTAACATTATCGATTTGCTATCATACAAATATAAATATATATTTGCTAAGCACTTTGGCTTAAGGCGTCAGTCAACTTGGCCTTTAGCTATATTACGTATACGTAATAAGTGTGTAGGAAAGACCTTCATAAGTAGTTGGCATTATTTTTAGCTAACTGCAGCTGTGTTTGTACAAATTCTTTTCGCTATTGCAATTTGTTATTAATAAACAATTTACTCAATTGCTAAGGCATATTGGAGAATATCTTCTTGAATTCGCTTGATAAATTCAGTTTTCTTCATTCTATTTGGAAATTTGTGAAATTTTTTGTTATTTATTTATTCCGTCTG
Source organism: Drosophila mojavensis (assembly GCF_018153725.1). Taxonomy (NCBI): domain Eukaryota; kingdom Metazoa; phylum Arthropoda; class Insecta; order Diptera; family Drosophilidae; genus Drosophila; species Drosophila mojavensis. The sequence goes on from NW_025318858.1 coordinate 10,687,322, forward strand.
CTGCGAAATTGTTTACTACACGTTTCGTAATGGAGGCGTTTGTGGAAAATCTGAATGAATAATAAGTGAATGCACACATTTGTTTATAAAATGCATTTTTCCACAACATTAATTATTATTTATTAGCAAACGTGCCGCGATTCCGCAATGACCGGGCGCAATTGTGTGAAAATTGAGTGGCAGGCGAAACCTTTTGGCTAATCGATTTTAACAAAAAAACAATCATGGAAAATACATGAATAAAATATATGAATACATACATTTATCATATATATTTAAAGATGACAAAGCAGAGCTAAAGCTAATATCAATTAACTTGGGCAAATGCCCAATGATTAATGAATATAATTTTATCCGTTGAATAACTGGGAAATATATAAGCTTTACAATTTTTAAATAACAAAAAACCAATTGTATGTATTGCATACAACAACCGGATATATTATCCGTTTTTATCCGATAATATATATTCCTCAAAAATCGCCTTTTAACATTATTCGAATCGACATATATTTTAATTTAAAATTAATTATATATAATCTCGATTCGAACCAGTTTTAGGTGTCAATTTGTGTGCTCAACAATGTGATAATACCAACTGCATGAATAAGCATATAGGATAAATTAGCCACATTTATCTAAATACTCAAGATGTGTTTAAGACAATTTGCACAGCTTTAAATTTTTGACACAATCTACAATAAAATGAATTTTTTATATTATAGATAATTATGGATAATTATGTGACTAAGCTTTTGGTGTGAATTTTTAATGTTGAAGCTACAATTAAAAGTGGGATAGGTATATAGTAGTTGATGTGAAATTCTCTAGAGTTAATTAAATGAATTTCAACAACGATCACGCCTTTTAAAACTATAGAAATAAATTACTTTTCCTAGCTGCTAGATAATTAACATAATGGCTCGAGTGGCAACTAGTAAAGACTTTGTTATTATATGAAAATTATTTATTATCTTCCCATGCAGTCGTACTTATAATATATATATATATATATTTATACGAATGACCATATGAATATGTTTGGACTCTATGTCATAATCAAGTTAAAAATAAAGCATAATATCACGACGCAAAAAGTCATCAAACACAAGTACTTATAAACCCAAAGCGATAAATGCAGTTCGTATAAACGATGCGGAATAAAAAACAGAACAAAAACAACAACAAAACTGAATTGGATTGCATAAAGAAAAAGGAATAGTAGATGGCATAAAACAATTGACAAAAGAATGCGGCAATTTTTTCTCTTTTTTCTTATTCGCTAAATTGAAGTGCTTCTGATAAAGTCATAAAAATATATATACATATATAATATGTACATATATTTAAAGATATATGTAAGTGCGGCCTTTGAGCGCGGTCAATGCGTGATTTATTGATGCAGTAATAAAATGAATGAAATTGAAACATCAAAAAAGCGACAATGACCGCAGTCAGTTGGTGATCAACGTTCTGGCTTGCAGCAATTGAATTAAAGCGACATTCAAATACGACAACAACAACAATAACAATATGTAATTAATAATGAAACGAAACACAACTCTTTCAATTTAACAGCCTTTGTGTGTGTGTGTGTGCTCTGTCCATAACTTTTAATAGCCGCAGCTCTGTGATTTATGTGCTTGAATTAGCTGCGGCCGTTTTCACGTTCCAGTTGCCAAAGCACACAAAAAGCGTTAATTTCACCAAACATTTGGCTTGAAGTAAGTCTGGGTGTGTGTGTGTTTGTGTGTGTGTGTGTGAATCCAAACAATTCACAACAAATGTAAATGCATTCACCTAGAAAATCTATTTGCAAATGAATAACACGTGTGCCACAGTCTGCAAGAAGGTCAAACGAATCACGAATTATAGCAACAATAAAACGAAACCAAGTCAGACGCTCAAATTCAATTTGCCAATGCATAAAGCAAAGACAAAGGCCCGCTCTAGTGGTCCAAAGTCGTAAAAATCATTTAATTAACCGAATTTTTGCAATGCTCAACGTATGAAATACCCGTACCAAGAGATTTATTTATATTAAATTTATGAAAAAGCATAGGGTGACTAATTGAAACTACATTTACTTTTAAGGCATAGATTAATATATTCTTTAATTTCGAGCATGCAATCAATTGTTGTTAAGAGTATATTTAAAGTAAAATTTAAACATATTTTATATATATATATATATATATATATATATATATATATATATATATATATATATATATATATATATATTTTTTTTTTTTTTTTTTTAAATATTTTATTTATTTCTAAATAAATTTTATATATTTAAAAAAAATATATATATGTTGGGCGAAATATTAATGCACGATATTAAGTATACGCATGCGTATACGTAACTTGTTATACAAACAATAAATACACAGTTAATAATTTGCCGATAATTTTTACTGAACACGCAAGATATTTTAGCTCTGCTAGCTAAAGCAATAATAGCTGTGGCATATTATTGGGTTGGGTATCTAATAGTCGGGCTACAGTGAATAACTCGCTTGCATCGCTACAAACAATTGTCAGTTCCGCGGGCACAATAAATATGTTATGAAAACGACAATTTGTCGGCTGACTTATGACTTTATCATATGCAAATTGTGACAAGAAATGTGTATAGATATATTGCACAGTTTGGTGTTTACAGCATTTGACATTTAAATACATTGTTATTGTTGTTCATTTAAAAACAATTTATTTTGGAAATAACAAAAATATAATATAATAAATAAAAATAAAAATAAAAATAAAAATAAATATATATGCATATATATATGCATGCAACTCACGCGCGCTGGCAAGAGATCAAGTTCATTGAATTTTCATATTGGCGACAAATTGAATATAAAATTTAAATAAAAATAAATGTAAAAGCACAAAAGAAATGTCTTTGCTCTGTGTGAAACGAGATAAAAGCAGCGAAAAGATCGCCTTGTCATTTAATTGAATATATTTAGTGTTGTGCACGGCGTTGCGAGAGTTCGCAAAAATCAAATATATACACATATATAATATATAGTATATATATAAACAAAATATATAAAGCATTTTAAAATAACGATGACAAAATCGCGCTCACCGTATTTTTGTGCAACAAACAAAAAGCGCTAAAACAAGACAAGAGAGGAAGATGTATTGGTTTTGAAATAATTTTTGTTATTTTTATTTATGTTATTTTTTTATATATATTTTTTTGCCTTATTTTGGGGGGCATTCGCCCAGGAAGGCGGCAGCGCAATTAGATTAGAGGCGTGGCCATAATTCATGTGTTGTCTCGGCCGCCCATGTGATTAATCACGGTTTATGTCAAGAATATCAAGCAGTTAGTGCCCCAAACATGACTGAGCGGATAAGCTAAATATATTATCCGCTGCTCTTTGGCGGCAAATTGGATAAAAGTGATTGTAGATATAGATAAAAATGACTAAGATATACATATTTAAATAACATACATATATGGTTAAATATATATTTTCGCATATATCTTAAATGCATTAAAATATATCCCTTGTTCAGCGGATAAAAGCAAATTTGTCAACAGAACAATGTATAGATTTTATAGAGCTGCTACGGATAAACAAAATTTTTTTGAAATGTTTTGTGAAATAAGAGATTTCAGTGAATCTACGGCTGTAAGCTATCTGTCTCTCTTGTCCCAATGCGGATAAAATGAAGTTATGAGTGGGAAAATTCAAATACACAAAGTTAACACTATTAAAAAAAAAAACATGTATTGGTAGAAATTCTGTATTACTTGCAGTTATCCAATTAACACATTTTTACCCTTAGGGTAGTACCCAGTCGAGCATTCTTTTGTTATTTCATTCCTACTTAATTCAAGCTCATTATTAGCCAATTACGCTACAATCAACAAATATCTTTGTATTGTGTAAAGCTTCGGTTGCTATTATTGTAATTCATATTATGGCAAAAATGCATCAACAAAAGATATAGATAGATTTATCCGTCATTATCCGCCTTTGTTATTTATATATAGTTCATTCATAGCATATGACGGCATACAAATAAAATTTGAAAGCCCATAAATTATGGTAACATTTTATAAATATTTATATCGATGCGATTGCCTATTGAGACCTTGAACAATTGAAGAGAGTTTGACCCATGTACTAAGAAGACATTGAAGCGCTTCAAAAGGAACTATTCAAATCGTAAATTTATGCTTAATAGATAAATATTGGCTGAGATAAAAGCAAGAGAATGCTCAAAGTTCAATTGTGGGTGTGTCAGACGTAATATAGCAATGAATTTGGCAAGGCAAAAGCTCTTGGATAATCGTCTGGGAAAATACTAAAGATAAGGGCTAGATAAGATTACAGGTTATGAATCCAAAAAAGAGGTTGTAAATACATCGACTATTTTATATAGGATGGTGAAATAAATGCTTTGTGGAATATTCAATGTAAATAAGGGTTAAATAAGTTAATAAATTAATTTTCTTTGAGATTAATTTTAATTTGATAAAGTTATATATTGCTTTAAAAATATTTTCCTTATATATCACGTCTATATATCTCCTTTAAAAAATATTTGAGTCATATATTTAAGTTTTATTTTTTTATTTTTTTTTATTTTTTTATTTTTTTTTTTTTATTTATGTATTGTATAATAAAAATATTAGTAAAAAGTCTGTTTTCATATTAGTTCATATAAGTATATAGTATATTTGCTTAATTTAAATGTTAGCCACAGCTTAAATTAATATAATACAGTTCAATTTTCATTTTGCACCAAGCACCAAGCAAGTTAGTAAAAAATAGAAACAAATAAATAAAGAAAACTGAAAATTGAAATAAACATACCCAAAAAACAATTGCGTTATTTGCGCTGGCGTCTGGCAGATATTGTGCACGTTCAGGGTGCGGGGGCGGGCGAACAGCATGCTCGAGTTGTTGCCCAACAGATTGGGCAGACAGGCAGCCTCCGCTATGATGGCCGACGTTGAGTTGCTGCGCAGCGTTGTATAGGCGCGCAGTTGATCAACATTTGCAGCATTTGCCGCCGCAGCAGCAGACGTGGAGCGCAGCTCGACAGCTGTTGTTGTTTCCTCTAGGGTCTCGACCAAGTCTTCAGCTGAATCCAGCTGCATGGGCTGACTGCTGTTGTTGTTGTTAGTTTTACTGCGCAGCTTGTTGTAGACATTATTGCTGTTGTTGTTGTGATTGTTGCGATTGTTGTTGATGAGATTTGGTATTTTGGCGCGTGGATTCTTGCTTCGATTGTTGCCGACAATCGCTTGTGTTGCCATTGTGCTGCTGGCGTTGTTGTTGTTGTTGCTGCTGCTGCTGCTGGTGCTGCTGCTGGTGCTGTTGAAGCGTTGTTGCAGACGCATTTTGGACAATTTGCTGCGCATTGAATAAATAATTTAAACGCTTCGATTTGTTGACCTAGTGCCAAACATTTCACCTTTTGCGTTTTTATTGTTTTTATGCTTTTTGTTTATTGTTGAGTTGCGACGCCGGCGACAACATTTCACAGAGCTGCAGCGCTGCCTTTCGCTTTCAACTAAAGAATTTTTGTGTTGCGCAAAATAGAAAATAAACTGAGTTTTTTTTTTTTTTTTTTTTTTTTTAGAAAGAATAAAACCAAAACAAAATGTTGATAAGCTTTTGTTAAATATTGTGTATAAAATATGCGTATATGTGTGTGTATATTTTCAAGTCACTTATTTGTTGTTTTCTTTAGCAACTGTGTGGGCGTGTGCACCTTGACAAATATTTGGTTTTGCTTTTCAATTTTTTTTTGTTATTTTTTTGCGCGCTGCAAATTAATTTCTTTTATATATTTGTTTTCTTATATAAATTTAGAAATGATTTTATACAGACATAGGTATGCGTGTGTTTGTATATAAATATTTTGAACGAACGGAAATTGCCTCACACACAGCGTAACACGCGAATAGCACTCGAAAGCGTGCAGCTTTTGAAACTCTGCTCACACACACACACACACACAACGAACAATGCACAACGTTGTGAACGCGCCGAGCCAACGTTGCCGAATGATTCGCCCAGCACAACAGAGCGCGCAGAAGTACTACGCTCAGCGTCGCGACGCTCGGCCAGCGGTCGCTGCGCACTGCGCAGTTGCCGCTCAGCCACTATTGCTCTGAGAGCGCACGCACGTGTGTTGCCCTCTCTATGTCACTCGCTCACTGTGGCTTTCACCTATGCGCGCGCCCTACTCCACACTCTTTATACTGCTCAACGTGTTTTATATTTGCTGTTCGCTTTTCCTCGCTAAGTTTTGCTCCTGTTGTTTTTCAAAACAAACATTCAATCAAATGCTGTCCATCTCGAACTATCTGCTCTTAGCTTACAGAGCGCGTGGGCTGCATTCGACTTACGAAAAGTTATGTTTTTATTTCTTATTCGGCATATGGATCGGACGTTCATCAAATGGGTTTCATAGCAACAAGCCAGCGCTGCTCGCAATTTCCACAATTTGGAAGCGGCGTACAGTGGGCGAAAATTATCAATTTGTCAGCAAAATATGCTTAGAGATTGTATACAAAAAAGAAAAAAAACAAGAACTGTTAAATAAAAAAATAAAAAAAAATGTAAATGTAATATAAAATAAAATCGACTTAATATAAGACTTATTTCGAAATCATTTTATATTTTCCATAAATTTATATAATATTTCATTTTAATAATATTAAGCATAATAATTTATTCTTTTCATATTTTTAAAAAGGGAATCTTCTAATTTTAGCCCATTGTGAGTGACTTTCTCTTTTTCTCTAATACGGATTTCCAAAACAAACTGTCTGAGCTCTCGACAATGAAAGTTATTATAATCAATGTGGAATCACAGTTTTTTTCCTTCTCTTTCGCTTCCTATACTATGACTAACTCCTTGAACTGCTCCTAATTACAAATTATTGGGATTACTCATTGGTATTTTAGATTGTGCATACAAAAAGTAAAAACAAAAAAATTAGGCATTTTGTAGGGGCCAATGTGAGTAACAATCGGAGCCAGATAAGTTACGGCGATAAGGTCTAAAAATTGGATGTATGAGTGCAGAAAACACGGTAACAGCTGCTCCTTAAATAGGATCCCCAAAACAGGTAATTCATATGCTTATGAGCTGTATGCTAAGGTATTTCCGCGCAGCTAGCCAAAATATATGAGTTCATCTGATAGTCAGCAGCTGTTTGTGGGCGTGTGTGAAAGAAAGGCTAACCTATATATAAATAAATGTATCTGTGAGATACTATATATGACAGTCCAGATGCCAAATTTAAATACTAACAATAATTTATTGACGCCGCTCGAAAAGAGATTATGAGCGCGTGTAGGTGAATGAATACATACAACATATAGCCATACATATATCTATTTTGTGTTTAAAGAAATAAACTGGCGCAGTAAAGAGGGCGTTGCTTCAAATATTATTATGTATGTCAGGGCTTGCTCTTGGCACTTGTGCCATACGAAAGTTCAAAAAGATTTGCGCACATCCAAGCAACTATATATCTATCTATATCAATATCTATAAACACATATATAGTTTATATTATATGTATGTATGTTTTTCGGCTGTCATGTACGCGCCTTAAATGAGCATTTTGCGATGATGCCATTTTTGTTGTGGGCTGTTTTTTTTTCTTGTTAATTAATGATCTATTGAAAACATTTAAGGAAAAAAAAAAACAAAAAATGAATAGACTGTGTGTTTAAGGTGAATACGTTTAAGAAAAAGCTTACAAATTGTGAATTCGTTTAAATCCGGATAACAAGTGGTGCTTATAGATTTGGCATACATATAGCTGTCTGCGGATAACATACATGTTTACCTGAATAAAACATTCTGAACGAATAATGTGGTAGATAAACTATGTTTCAATGTACGAATAAAATGAAATGGATACAAATATATTTGTAGAGGGTGTATAAGATTAATTTTAATTGACTGGATAACACAGATGTTTTCTCCAAACGAAATATTCGAAATGGATAATATACAGAAAAAAAGACATATATAATATGCACGTAATGCTTATAGTTTTTGCTTGCAAGTGGATAAAATATTTATATAATGGGTACTGTAAACAAAATATTCTACGCTGATGAGATATATTCTAAATTCAAACAATCTCGTAATAAATAGTTTTAAATTTGATTCTATTTTAATAAATTTAAATTAATGCTTCTACTAGCATTTGAAAAATAACGGTAAACATTCGTTTACTCATATTTAATATCGCTCACAGGAAAATTGAATGATTCATCTAATGAAGGGTAATATCGAATATCAGAATCTATATTTCCGCTTGACTGCGCAACACATTAAAACTCGATCAAAGTTTAGCATGTAATCGTGTCAGCTAATTTGCAAGAAATTAGGCGTTTGATTAGCGCTTGGCGGCGTTTGTTTTCTGTTTTGTTTTCTTTTATATTGGCATGAGCTGAGTAGGTCGCAAAAGTAAGGCAATTAAACATGCAGGTATATTATAATTAGAAATATTTAGAAATGTGTTCTAAAGATAATCCTGTTGGGAAACAAGGCTTGGTATGCTTAAATCTATGTTTATCATTTAAAAAGAATTTCCATTTTTGATTTATTTATTTGTTTATTTTTTTTTTTTTTGATCAATTAATTTGTTGTAATTTTTTATTTAGCATTTAACTTATAAATTTTCATCAATTCACACAAAATTAAAATTAAAATATTAATATTTTTTGTTTTTACAATATTTATAAATACATATTTATTTTAATAACATTTATTAATTCTATTAATTAAAATTAAAAAATGTATGCATTCAACTAGCTAATTTTGTTTTGAATTTAATAAATATTCAAAAATTAAATTTTTAACTTTTTGCAAGCTCTAACAATGCATTGTAGCACCCAAAGTGTAGGGTATGAATTAGAGCAAAACTAGACCTAAATAGTTGAAAACATTTGCAAATTGGTCACGCCAAAGTAATGTAAATGACAAATATATTGGCGCTTCCCCCGTCCTCTCTCTCACTCTTTCACTCTGTCTCACTCCCTGGTGCCTGAAAGGGTACCGCGGGTGGGACCGAGGTTTGATGAGTTTGATTGGCAGTTGATTGCCGTTTGATTGACAAATTGTGCGTTTGTATGCGTTCGGAAGGTTTAACGCCTTAATCTCGGCATTGAGCATATTCTGTTGCCTAGATATTTAAATTTCAAATATGTAGTTTTACTTGTATTTTGTATTGCGTTGTTTGACTGTGATAAGCGCTGGGCGCTTACTTTATGCGCATATTTCATGACAATTCAATCAGGCGAACCGCAAATGGACATATAGATGTGGACATATGTGTCTGAGTGTGTGCGTGTGTGTGAATAGCGATAAGTTTCTAAAAGCTAGGGCGTAGATAAAAAACCACTGAAAACAATCAAAATAAATACAACGAGAAACTTTATGCCATATTTGCATAGGCGTATGTGTGATATTTACTTTAAAAAAAATATATATATTAAAAGAGAGGAAGAAGAGGCGCATACGAGACGCCAGCCAGCCAAAAATGAAATACAAATTTATCGCGCGCAAACACAAACGACCTTCAGGCTTTTATGGCCAGCGCTTTGCCATTTTTGCTTACAAACGATTTTATTTCCGTTTTGCTTTAATTGCATTTCACTCACTCACGCTCAATTGCCGCAGTCGCCTTCCTCTTCCTTGCAGCCTTTTTCCTCAATAACTGTTATTGTCATGAATGCAATTAATTCTTTTCTTGTTTACGTTGCGGCGCTCGTCCAGCATGATGAACGAGAGAGAGAGCGAGAGAGAAAGAGAGAGTGAGGCAGAGGGAGTTGCAGAGAGGATTACAGCGCAAATAGCGCTCTCTCACGCACAATACTTCATATTCGGTCTCTCTCTTTCACTCAGGCAACTTTAAGCAAAAGAACAACTCTAAACAAAAGACTGAGCATTGCGTTGAGCATTTCTAGCAGAGCATTTAATACTCTTCAATTGAAGTTGCCAAATTAGGAAATTAATATTAATATTTTCGGTTATAACAAACAATTTATTCCTATTCAAATATACACGACATTTTAATACATACATGACATTTTAATCAAGTCTTTAGATTCAACAGCGGCCAGACGGAGCAATATACTCGTTTCGCTTTCGTTAAGGGACATATTAGACTTGTGATGTGATGTGATGTGGTAAATGCACACAACTATAACCAAAAATCTCAAAAAATTCTCTTTAGACTTGACTCTTGTTCTTATTTGTCAAGGTCTTCAGCTGAAATTTCATAACATTACATGTTGAACAAATATTTTGATATTTTATCTCTAACTTTTGTTTATAATCATTATTTTCTGGTTATAGCGACTGAGATTGCAGCTGTTTCTACTTAATTGTTGTTAATGCGATAACATAAAAATATTTATTTAATCTATTTAAGCAGAAGATACTTTATTAACTAGAAATTTTAGTTGTTTTTGCTGTTCTGTTGATGTTTATTAATGAATTTCGGCGTCCTTTTTTTTCTTTTTGACTAAAATTTATTTACTATTTTTGTGTCGCTTGTCTGCGTATTTCCGCGTTTATCACTTAAGTGCAAAAGTTGATTATTGTCAAATAATATTATTAATAATACCAATAATAATAGAACAACAATGCTTGCCTTTTGCGGATGACTCGAAGTGGGCAATGATAAATTATTGGGGGCATAGTGCACTTTCAGCTCGTGTCTGGCATTGCAATTTAGATAGATATATTAATAGATATAGATATAGCTACATTTATGGCGAAAATATGATGTATTGCGCTTAGTAATTGACATTGCCTGATGTCATACCAGAAGCAAATATAATTCATAATTTTTGTCAGAGATTAAAGTAATTTTTTCGGAAATTAATTGCAAGAGTTTATCCTGATCTGCTGAGTTCTTAGAAAATATTTCCGAGTCTATTAAACATTACTGAGTAAGTTGTCTAAATTGTATTTTTAGTAAGAAATTGTCTTGAGTAGATTCCTGTTTTTATTATAAAAAAAAAACACCTTAGTAGCTTTACCGAAAAAATTGCTGACATTTAAATTAATAAAAAAAAAAAAAAAAAAAATTATAAAAAATGCGATTTTTATATTTAAAAAAATTGTTTTTTTTTTTCAATTTTAGTTCTTCTTAGTTAACTATAATTATATATATTCATTAAAATCTCTTATAAATTTTTGTATCACAAAGTATTATAAGAATATTTTACATACTTTTATTAATGCCACGAATAGCTATAATAAATTCTATTAAACAGATCTCAAAGTTTACACCAAGAGCTAAGGACGCTGATACACTTTGAAGGTAATTTTAATTGCAAATTAATTTTCTAGACTGTTCAATAGCTCGATTTGTTTAAATATTTAACACATTTTTCAATTTATCATTTTCTTCCCCAGACTTTGCCTTGAATGCTGACAGCAGATATATTTTTTTGTTTTTGACCTATTCCAGAGACGCGGTAAAAAACGAAACCAATCAAGGTCCGAGCTCTGGCCGAAACTAACGGGTCGCAAGCGAAATTGGCATAAACAATAATACAAAATTGTTAACAATTTCCTCTAAAAAAAACCAAAAGCAGAATGCGAGAAACAAGTTAAGTTAACGGAGCAAAGAGCGTTGCTTAGGTCATTGACCAAAAAAAGAATTATTGTTATTGTAAAAATAAGAGAGAGAGAGAGAGTGCCACTACCAAAATCGTAGTCATTGGAGCACTCGCTCTCTGTGCTGCTCTCTTTCGCTCATTTGCTTTGGTGCCCGAGCACGTTTTCCAAGAAAAAAGCCAACGACGCTACTTTTTGTTTATGTGTGTGTGCATGTGTGTGGGGAGCTCTCCCACAACCGCGCACCCATACATGTGCAAATACGACATACGGTCTATGAGGGCTGCCTCTTTGCTTTTTTGGCAAAGCCAACCACAATACTTTTAATAGCAATAACAATAATAACACGCAGCAGCAGCAGCAATAACAACAACAACCGCACACACTAAGGAAAGTTTTTTTTTTGTCGTTTTTTAGCGCCGTTGTATGGCACAAAGCGGTGCGCGCTTACGTCATTCATAAAAATAAAAACGCAGCGCAAAGCAACTGAGTAGCTCCGCTGACTCGCTATCTCACTCTCAGTGTCTCTCTTCCTTTGTTGTTGCTGCTTTTTGTTTTTGTATGTTGTTCTTGTTCTTGCTGCTGCTTCTGCTGCTGCTCGTTCTCGCTTAGCTATTTACCTGAAGAATATTTTAACCATTTTGTTTGGCATTATTTAATCAACTGTCGTTGCTACTTGACACGCTTATTGCTCATATTTTAACAAATTTGAACTACATTGCCACGATTAGCGCGATTGTGTTTTATTTTCAGGTTTTGTTTTAATCGGCCGCAGGTTTTGTTTTGCACACACAAAAATCTACTACTTTTCGTTTTGATTTTCGCGTAGCACTGAGCTTCTTGTCAGTTCAGTGAGTGGGGAAAGACGTTAACAGCAGAATGGCACTGTCCCTTATTTATCGCTTAGCCGCCACAATTGATCGGAATAGGCAGTTTTGTAGATAAAGCAACAGCTGTTCTGTTAAATTCAATAATTCGCGCCAATGCCTGTAAAAATGTGAAATTGGAATATATTTCATATTTACAAATGTATTTTAGCTGCTTCTATTTTCAAAACACATATATTAAATAACATAAATGGCTTTTTCTAATGCTTTTGATATAATCAATTGATGTATACCTGAAATTACATTTTCATTAGTATAAAGGTAATGTGCTCAGAATGGCACTGCTGTTGTATATCTAGAGTTGACACATATACAAATAAAGGTTGGTTTCTGTGACTATTGGCAATGACATAGCGGTGAGCAATTTTATATGAGCAGAAACGCGCCAAATTTAAAATTATAAAATGTGTATGACGAAATGCTCATTAATTATACATAAGAGCAAAGCAAAAGCAATGTAATGTTAGTCATTATAAATAGACACTTTGTCCGGAATTCCCACTTAGCTGGATTTCATTGTCACTCGCAATATCTTAATTACAAGACTCGCCGCCTCGAGTGTCTCGATATCTGCAACGCTCTTTTCAGCAGCGGCTCGTCTTATTGTTCTCGTTTAATTGCAATTACCTGTCAGATTTACGGCCAGTGCTTGCCTCTCGTAATTGTAATTGTAGCAACAACAAGTACAACAGCAGTTGGCGCCACCTGCCGCCCACCACTGAACAACATATTTGCATTGTATAATTGCCACTCGAAGCGCCTCCTACTCGCACACACATGCAAGCACTCGCACACACACACATACACAGACGCATGTTATTGGGCTTCTCATTTTCACACATGCCGTTAAAGTGGCGCATTTCTTAATGAATATGCAACAATGAGAGCTCAACTCAACTCGACTCGCGTCAACTTAACTCAACTCGACTTGACGCTCCGCTGCCACTGCTGCTGCTGTTGCTTATCCCTTTTGACCACACCAGTTGCACGATACCTGTTAATGAGTTACTCAAGTGGTCAGAGTCGTGAGCAGAGAAGGAGAGGGGGAGGCAGAGCTGAATAATGTATCATATGAGAATTTAAAACTGAAATTGCATGTGAAATAATAAAGTAATACATTTATGATAAATATACTTTAACTAATTGATTAATTAAAATTATATTTCTATATAATTATTTACTCCTTACATCTCAATATTATAAATACATTCAAGTAATAAAATTAAAATTCTGTTTTTACATAATGCCTTTTATTTAGCGAGCAAATCCTGATCAATATTTCCACAAGTTTAATAGATGTACGATGGTAGAAGATCTACCACCTACATCGAGTCTTGTAGCATTCAGCTTTTGTCATGCAGCTGACCTAACTACTCCTTTATGGATTTATATACATATACTTTATAGAATTTCGTTTTTTTTTTTTTGTAAAAGGTAGGGCAACAATATCAAAATATGAAGTCGCCTTGTTAGCCCTCCGGCGGTAAATTGTGGCATTAAGTTGGCCAAATTGAATTACTTAAGTATTTTGGCATTGTTTACTCGAAGGGTGCAGCCGCCCCTGACCCATTCATACGGTTCCTGTTCCGACTGCTGTTGCTTTCAGCTTGGTCCATTGCTCTGTTGATTTTTGGCTTTTCACAGATTTCAATGTGGGTGGCTTACAGCATGGTTCATGGTTCATGGCCCACGGCGCATATGCTTCATGTGCAATTACATTTTTTTGCTCCACTGTGCTCGTTCTTGTTATTAGTTTTTAATTTTTGGTTGCAATTTGGAATTCATTTGCAGCGGGTTGTTTAAAAGAAAAAGAGTGGAGCATAAAATATATAATTTTTAAAAATTAAACATCATTCGTTATATAATTATATTAGAGCTAAAAGTTATTAATTTATAATAATAATTGTTTTTTCTTTTTTTTTTTTTATATATTATTTTATATAAACCAATGCATGAGTACTCATATCAATACCATCAATAATAATAATAAAAATAAATATGAGAATAATCTAACTATTACTAATAATAACTATGGAAATAAATTTATTTATTTTATTAGCAATATTAGGAAATATGGAAATAAACTTTAACTTTAAAATAATTCTAATAATAAACAATATTCTTCACAAATATTAATTTGAATAATAATATAATAATAATATTAAAAACATTTAATTTATTTTAATAATAAAAAAAAAAAAAAAAAAAAATATATATATATATATATATATATTTTTTTTTTTTTTTTACAGTAAAATCTCGATAATTCAAAATGGTAAGGGGATCAGTTTTTCTTTCGATTTACACAGAAATTCAAAAATTTCGAGAATTGTTGAGAACGAATTTCTTTCGTTTCAAATGAAATTAAAATCATTTTATCTATAAAATTGCTAAATGGAACAAAATTATATTAATTATATTCATAATATTGCTAAATGAAAAAACAGCTCAGCTTATAATAAAGCAAACAAATACATTAAATAACGAATGTTTATTCAAGTCCTTATTTAATTATTTAAAATGATTACTTGGATTTTTAGTTATTCTCAAGTAAATCTAATTTAATAACAAAAAAATTTTTATTTTACATTCTTTTCTTCTCATTTAATGGAAATGACACGCATTATTCGCACTTCTTCTTTGCTTCACCCTGAATCTTTGTATGCAAGGTCTGTAGTCCCTTCACTCTCTCTCTCTCTCTTTCTCTATCTCTCTCTCTATCTCTAAAAATACATGCGTATGTTACATTTAATGAACGACATTTTTGTATGCATGTCGCCGATGTGAATGCAAATTTGATTTGATGTTCATTAAATAAAAAAGCAAAAAAAAAAAAAGGAGAATATATATGTACATCTTTATATATAATTATCTGGAGTTACAGTTAGATGCCTGTGGAAGTGCCACCCGGGGCGCTATCAGCACTTGGCTGAAGTGCCGCTGGCTGGTGGTGCAAGTGGTTCGACAAGTGGTAGGCACCCACTTCTGTATGCATATTAAGATGCCAGCAGCTAACTTAATTTGGCCCAACTAGAGAGGGCCTCTGGGCGGGCCGTAAACCCTTCCAGCATCGTCTTAATGGACTTAATAAAAAATGCAACATTTTGATTTAATTTAATTGAAATTCACGCCACTCGAGCAACTCCATTAGGCAGAAACGTGTCCACGGCATTCAAACAGAGCGCGACGCAAATCAAATTACCATGGACGAGGGAGTGTGCATGGGGCTGGGGAGGGGGCTGGCTGGGTTTCATGTAAGGTCGGCTCAATAAATATTGTCAAAACACTTGTCAAATGGCCAAACAAAGCGTGTGAGTGAGGGTGAGAGGGATTTGGCGGGCGGCGAGCAAATAAGCCACTGGCTACAGTCGAAAGAGGCCTTGTCCATAGCCGAAAGCATTGAGTGGGCGTGCCCTATTGCCAGTGCCACCAAATTAAGCAGGAGCGGAGCGGAGCACTGAATGGGCGGGGAAAGAGTGGGAGCTGGGGGCCTTGGGCCATTCGGCAGTCGGCTGCAAATCAATTTGATTCGATTTAAATTTAAAAGCATCTGCAAGACGTCGCCAGCATTGACTGAGTGCCGTTTCCCCTTCTGCCTCAGCTGATGCTGATGCCCCCCTCGCCCACTCTCGTTGGTCTTCCCCCCCAAAAATTCCCCTTGGCGTTGATCTTGCGCGTGATTTTCATGTTAAAGTCACGTGCCGCAGACGCGTGCCATTGACATAAGTTTTCAGTTTCCAGTTGCAGCTACCCAAAAAAAAAAAAAAACAGCAACAGCTACAGCTAAAGGGGGTGGCAAATGGGCGCATGGCTAGTTCTTGTTGCTTCTGCTTCTTCTTCTCTTGGTTGTGACATGTGTGCAGGCCTGCGTGTTAAATGTTTGATTTAGCTATCAGTTTAATTCTATTAGTCGAGCTGCCTTCTTAACACATTCAGACATTCGCTTGGCATGTTTGCACTCGTGTTGTCAATGCTGAGAGATAAGCCATAGAAACATGCTCTCAATGACCAGGGGGCGGCACTCGAAAGTGGGACAGCACACTATATGTAATATAGGGTATTTTATCGTCATTTAAATTGGAACTGAAATCAAAGCTAATTAGGAGACTCTTATCAGACTGAAATGGAATTTGGACTTTAGTTAACTAAGCTTAAGCTTAACTTAAGCTTAAGAAAGGGAGACTACTGAGCTCCCACTAAGTTAAGAGCGAGTCTTCAAGGAGGAACCATTAATTATATAAATACAGTGATACAATTTGTCAATTTCAAATACAATTAAATTATTTAATAATTGCAATTTAACAAGTGTAAATGGTAAGTTATAGATTGCTAAATTAATAATTATAGTACACTGAAAGATTAACTTTGAAAGTGTTTTGATATATATCTCTTTAAAAGTTAATCATTCAATCTTTTAAAATATTTTTTAAAAATATTATAAATTTTGCAATCTACAAATTTAATCAATTTAAAATTTACAAAAAAAAAATATATATAATTATTAATGTTGTTCACTGTGTTTATATAATTAATGGTTCCTCCTTGAAGACTCGCTATACGTGTACAAAAAAAAAAAAAAAAAAAAAAAATAAAATAAAAAAATAAAATAAAAAAAAATAATAAATAAAATAAAATAAATAAATTAATAAAAAAATATTTAATTTTTTTTTGCTTTATTTTAGTTACTTTAATATTTTCTTTTTTGTTTAAGAACTGAAAACATTAAAGTTTAATTAAAAATTATCTTTATTTCGTTTATTTATTTCATTATATATAGGGAAACAGGTCATCTTTTCACATTACTATCTTTCTTGAATCTTATTAATAAGCACAGGCATAAATTCTACACAAATTTAAATTTATATGTGAATCATATTTATTTTTTATATTGTCCCTTAGACGTTTTTGTATATTATATATATTATTGTATATATATATATAAATCCTATATATAATAATATTCTAATTTCCAATGCATTTCATAGTCTCCTTATATTAATACAAATTAAGAAAATAAATATTTCCATGTTAATAATCAGAAGTTTTGCTCTGCCCAACAATTTTTGATCAAATTCCTTATCAAACATTAAGAACTTCAATATCTTTCGTCCCTCACACACATACACACGCCCACACACACACACACGTGAAGCACCTCGAACTTTTAGCGATTTGTCGTGAGCGTGTCAAACTTTTTGAAAGCAATAAAATTCAAAAATACATCCTGTCAAATGTGGCGGCTTGAGCCACGGGCCCCACCTGAACTTTAGCCGCCAAATGTAGCCAAGATGACTTTTCGCGCGGGGCCAAAGAAGCCCGCCTCCTGCAGGTGTCAATATACAAAAGGATGTCTGACGTTTATTGCCCCGAGCTGCTTGAGCAGCATCAAAGTTGGCGTAGCTCACACGGACGGACATGAGAAACTGAAAGGCGAGACACATGTTTCTGGCAGAACTCTAACCGGAAGTTGGCTCTAAAATGTCTGCTCAAGGGGCGGCGGGGAGGGTGGTACGCTGTGGGGGTTTGTGTAATGTGCAAATACTTAACAGTTTGTTATTTCTATTTCAAGTCAATATGGCAAATGTAAACAGGGAGAGCAGAGTGAGCGAGAGAAAGGGGGAAGGGGGGAAGGGGGTGGAGAGAGTGGGCGGGAGTATATATTTTAAGTGGCACAGCTGACGTTTGGGTTTAAAATTTCTCATGTCGCGCAGTGCTCTTGGCTCATTTTTATTTTTTTTTATTTTTTTATTATTTTTAATGCTGGCGACAAGTTGTCCAAATACTTTGCCATCGCTTTGCTTGAGCCCAAATATTTGAAGTGTTTCAAATTTCTCGGCCAGCTAGGAAAGGAGAAAAGAGCGCCCGAAAAAAGCATGTTTAAAGTGTTCGCAGTTGGCGTTTTCGGAACCGACGACCTGTGTGTGCCTCTCCTGGCTGTCCTGGCTGTCCGAGTGTTGCCGACGCGCTAAAATGATTTTCTGTGGCGCGTTTTGTATTTCAAGTAGTTGTGGCAGCAGTGGCAGGAAGGGGCTGTGGCTGGGGGTGGCGGTGAGGACGACGGCTGCTTTGCCACATTCGTGGCCATGGGGCGGGGCAGTGAGGCGTGTGGCACGCTCAAGTGCGTACTTGAAAATACAAAAAATTTTTTACCAGCGCATTTCGCGTTATTAACACGTAGTAGGTGCTGCCAGGGCAGGAGGCGGGCCAGACCGCCATGTTCGCTAGCCTGAGGAATGGTGGTGCTTCCTTGGCTTGGGGCAAGCGCTGACACTGTGTGTAATAAGGAGTTTTCATGGCCTCTTGAACGTTTACGCTTACCAAGCGAGGACATTTTAATTGAGAGTGTTGCCAGAAGGACTCTGCCGAACAAGAAGAAGAAGAAGATGAAGCAGGCGAAGCCGCAACAGCAGAAGAAGAAGAAGTAGAAGTAGGAAGAAGGACGACAACTTGCGGTACTTGGGCAGCTGGTCCTTGCATTAAGTGCGGCTCGCTATGCTACCCTCTATATATATATAATTCTCTACCCGATTTCCCTTCTCTGTCTAACTCTCTCCCTCTCTCTGTTTCCACCTGCACTTGGCTCTCATCTTTGTAACGGCTTGTTGACTGCCCTGGCCTGCTTGATTTCGGATTTCACTGCAGGTGTTGATGGATGAAATGCTCAAAGTTCTAGCCGCATTTCACTTCTTTCTCTTCTTTCGAGCCGAATTCATTCAGCCTGCGCTGCACAACATCTTAAGCTCAAAGTATTCGAGCATGCAGCACTTAAAAGTTGCTTAGATTAAGAAATTAAATTAAAGTTAGTTTTGTTGAGCATCATGAAGCATAGACAGCCTAAATAATAATAATAAGATGTCGAGAGACAAATCGAATGCGAGCGAGACAGAGCAAAAGAGAGAAAGAAAGAGAGAGACAGAGAGAAAGAGATATATACAAAGACAGAGACAGTGAAGCACATGGTGATGGAAATGGACAGAAAGCGGAAAGGGCTGACTGAGAGTGCGAGAGAGAGAGAGAGTGAAAGGAAAAGAGTGAGGGAGAGAGAGAGAGAGAGGAATCGAGGAAAAGGCAGAAAGTAATGAGGGGAAAGTAAAAATCTTTTGAGAAGAAACGAGATACAGAAAGAAGTGCAGAGAGAGAGAAAGAGAGAGAAAGAGAGAGAAAGAGAGAGGAATAGAGAAATAGAGAGAGAGAGAGAGAGAGAGAGAGTGAGATAGAAAGACAGCAAGAATAAGGCAGAAAGTAATGATAGGACGGAAAAAGAGGGAGAGATTAGAGGAACGAGGAACACAGAGTGAGAGATTGAGAGAGAGAGAGAGAGACAGAAAGAGATTATCAAGGAAAAGACGAACAAAGAGCGAGACAGAGAGACAGAAAAAATGAACAGTGGTAGACGATAATAAGATTGAGAGCGACGCAGAGAAAAATAGGGAGTTCTCTGTAAATCTGCAATATGTAGAGAAGCTACTAGAAAGAGAATGAGGAAGGATATCGAGCGAGACAGCTGCTTAATTTCTTCTATTGGGATATTTCCAATAGGTCTGTAAGTAATAATCAAGTTTTTACTGTAGGCTCTAATAGCTGCTTATCAACCCAGTCCTCCAAGCAAGAGCCTAAAAGTATTGTAAAATATTATGTAAAAAAAAAAAAAAAACATCATCATTTGCTATATATAAATGTATGTTTTATAATATATATATATTTTATTGGAAAAGTCAGCTAAAATTAATTTACATAATATTAAGTTCTCTTGAACATTATTTAACTATTCTACCAAATGTTTGACCTTCTTTGACCTTTAACGGAAACTTAAATCGAGCACTTAAAGCTTGACAACATAATTACAAATGAAATGCAAATGGCAAAACAACAAAACGTGAATTTAAATTTAATGTCTTCATCAACATAAACAGCACAACAACACCCCCCAAAACCCATACCCACACCCACACCCACACCCACACCCATATACATACACACACGCACGCTGTCACGCAAACACATTCAGCTACCAGTCAGCGAAAGTGTTAATATATAAGGCTAAATAGTGTGATAAAAACTGGGTAAAGCAACAACAACAACAACAACAACAAGTCATTTAATTTATAAGCAATTGCCGTTTGGCTGGAATTTTCGCTTTCAGCTAGAGGGAAAGCGGGGAAAAGCATCATTAATTTGCTCTAGCTGAGGGAGGGCGCCGGGCGTCGACAATTGCCAAAAATATTTACAGCCAAAACAGACGCAACTAACAGCAGCAGCAGCAGCAACAACAACAACAACAACAGCAGGAACAGCAGCAACAACAACAATCAACATCCTCATCAGCTTCAGCTTCAGCTTCAGTCTCAAAAGTTGTTCCCAGCGGAGCAAAAGAAGTCGAAATGAAATCAGCAGAAAATTCAATGAGCAGCCAAAGGGAAGAGGCGAGTGGGCACCGGTGGGCGGTGGGCGGTGGTCGGTGGTCGGTAGGGGTGTGTGGATGGTGCGGGAGCTGCGCTACTGGCAGCTGGCAGCCCTGGCGGTGGTTGATGACTGCAATTGATGGCAGTGGCAACGCCTGTCCCATCCAACATCCCGCAACGCCCACCTCGTTTGCCCAGCGAAGGGGTTGTGATTGCTGCCGCAGCCACTGTTGTTCTTGTAGTAGTTGTTGCTGCTGCTGCTGTAGCGTGTGTGAAAAATGTTATCAGCTGCTTAAGGGAGTTAGTGGACAGCTGCGGGGGTGGCTATACACTTGGAGAAATGCTAGCCTGGGTTTGTTTTAAATTAAGCCAACACGAAATAAAAAATACCTATTAAACTCTGATACTTTACATTATCACCTTAGATTTGTTGTTTTTCAAAGATCTTTTTATTTTTGTTGTACATAAATTATAATATATTAATATATATATAAATATATCTCACCTATGTATATTATTTTGACATATTTATATTTAATTATTTTTATTATAATTTGTAATAATATTTTATATATATTAATTTAATTTTTATCTCACCTATAGATAATTTTCTAGCAATAGTATTCAAAGAATTTTAATTTTACATTTTATTTTCCTACCAGTTCTTTGTTGAACTATTTTTGGTTATGTTGCATCCATTTGTTGAGAGCTTTCAAAATAATTTCTGTATTTCGGTAATGTTTTATGTTTATCTTGGAAATAAAGGGCTTGAGTCAAAATTTATTTATTTGGTTTTATTTAAGATTAAATAGTATCTTAATTAAAAAAAATTATAATAATAATAAAAATAAAACCAAATAAATTATAAACTAAAAATAAAGGTAGTAAATATTTTTAAAATATATTTTTAATATATATTTCATTTTATTAAATGTATTTACAGTTTTTAACAAAAAAAAAAAAAAAATATATATATATATTTGATTCAATGATAACCTTTTTTTGCTGAGTGCATTTTCTTGCTGGGCTTTTTTTTGTTGGAAATGGGTAGCTGGATGCTGTGACGTACAAATGCCAGAAAAATATGATGTGACATGATAAATATTGCACGCGCGGGGATTTTTTGGTAGTCGATGTTGTTGCTGTTGTTGTTGTTGCTGTTGTCAACATCATTGCCGAAATAATGTGACAGATTCATTTATAGCTACGTGGCCTGGCAACCAAGCGCTGCTCATCAACATGGTCATCATCGTGTTAATGATGATGATTTAGCTGATGTTGATGCGGTTTCACATAGGCGTTGTAAGCAGCTGAAGTCTGCGGTCGCACCGGGTGTTGTTTATGTTTTTGACATTCGTAAAAACATTTAAGCGTCAATTGCTGATGATATTGAAATCAGGTTTCATATAGAGGTGGGAGGGAGAGAGCGTTGTATATATGTAAATGTGATCGATTAGATCTGAAATTGCAATAATGAGTACTTTTGAATTTTTAGAAGTGGAAAGGATTTATAGAGAAAACAGTGAATATAATGTAAAATTAATTAAATAATATCAAATATTATGCTTTAATTTTTTTTAGTTTTATTCATAATATATTTATATATTTTTTTCTTTTTGTAATGAAAACGTTTATTTAAAAATCAATTAAACATTGATATATTGTTTATTCTAAAATTGAAATACAGATATTTAAAAATTTTTCAAAAATAAATTGTTAATTAGTTTAATAATTAAAATTGAGTCCTTTTCTATATATTTTTTATATATATATATTTAATATTTTTTAATATTTATATATATTTTTTAACTTACTATTAAAAATAAAAAATTAAAATAAAGAAACCCATATACATTATATATTTGTTTTTAATCTGCTAAGCTTATCGAAAATGTTACTTTTATTTAAAACTCTATCATGTATGTTTCATGTAATTATTTTTTCTATAATTTATAATTAAATTTAATTTTAATAGTATTTTTTCATAAAAAAAGAGAATTGAATTAGCTTATTCCCTTGAATTTCTCATTTGCGGCAATTAAATTTCTTGAGTACAATTACGAAGTAAAATACTTTCCCTTTACGCTGGCTCATTAATCAAACACCCCGAAAAATGTATAAACAATATGTAATAAACAATTAGCAATCAGTCGACATAACGAGCCAAGGTCAAATTTCGATGGCACAAGAACAAAACTAACTAATTTCTATAGAAGAACAAAATAGGGCAACAGTTGTTGCTGCTGCTTCTGTTGTTGTTGTTGTTGCTGTTGCTGTTGGGGGTGTTGCCGGCGCTCGGCTTCTATTTACAACATCCACAAGTCATTGCCAATCAAATAATTAGAGTCTGGCAATGCTGGCCAAAAAATGAGAATTCAAGCCAAACACAAACAGGCAGACAAAATGTGTGTGTGTGTGAGTCTTACAAATAACGCGCAGAATCTCTCTTTTGTATATATATATATGTATAAATATATATAAATATTTGATAGAGTATACACAAATGGCAGACAACAAAAGTTCAACGCGCGCTCTCCAGCCAAAAAAAAAAAAAAAAAAAACAAAAACAACAACAGCAAATTGTATGGCAAAAACTTTGTTGCAACACATTTGGGGGCAAGTACTAGTCAATGACATTGAAGAGTCTACAAGCACACATACATATATATATATATATATATCTGTCTGTCTCTCTCGGCATTATAACTAGTTACAGATAAGTGTTGCGTTTGCCAAACAAGATTTAAATAATTGACAATTTAAATTTTCGTGTTTGGACTTTTCAAGGATTTTATGGCATTTTCAATGCTAAATCTGAAAAGTCATCTCGATGAGAGAGTGTTTTTCTATTCCTATTTTCTTTTTGTTTTGTTTTTGTTTGATGGGCTATCAAGTGCAATTGCATGAGCAATGCTTAGAATTTTAAAGGGGTTTGAATATTATTGTGCAGGCAATCGATGTTGCATTTGCAAACAAATGGCAAAAAAAAAAAAAAAACACAATAACTCGATTGGAAACTGAGCTAGAAATATCAGTTATACAACGTTTTTATGGTGTGCATAGAATTTCAATATTGACTATAAACTAGGAATATAGATATTTAGCTACAGCTTAGAAACAAATTCAGTTTAACAAATTTTCTTCTTTCATGTGAATATTAATTTAATTTTAGAGAAAGAAGTATTCTTCTAAAAATATTTATAGAACAATGAAAAATCTGAAATGCAACTCCAAAAAGTATGCTATATAGTTTTTTTTCCTTTATAAATGGATTATTATTATTTATTAAAAAAAATTACAAATTACGATAAAGTAAACATATTAAAATAGAAAATAAATATGAATTCTATACTCCATAAATTAAAAAAAAAAAGTATGCCTAAAAGATAGCTTTAAGTTAAGCTGTAAATAAATTTATAAAAAAAAGAAAAATAAAAAATTAATTTGTAATGTCATTGTAAAAATGAAATGCATACATTTTTAAGTGTAATTACTCTTTGAAACATATTCATATATATATTTTCATTATCTTATATATTAGAGAATTATAAAGTATATATTTTGCTTATTTCTGAAATATTTTCTGGTTATTGGGATATTGATGAGGCATTATGTGAATCATTTTAAATAGATATTTTCAAATATAGTTATATCGTAAAATAGAATAAATCATTAATAAAATTGTAATAAAGTTTTCATTATGAAAATCCATAACTCTATACAACTTTAATTGGCCTAAGTAATATATATATATGTATAAATATGATATTACCTACTCAACCAAAATTAGACAGATATTCGTTGACCACAGTTCAAGTAGCTACCGATATGAAACCATCTTACGCCCTTGTAGTACCACAGCTCTGCCATAGAAAAACCAAACCCAGCCGCCCATAAAAAAAAGCGAGAAGTAGACGGGAAAAATCAAGGGCTGCACGTGTCTGGTTTTTTATGATGTTGCTCGCATGTTCAGGCCGGACGCGTGAATAATTCTGCAGCAGGACCTTTGGTCACGCTGTGAATCAATCTTGCGTCACGAACAGGACACAGGAAGTAAACAGATCTAACTGAGTGCCAGACTAGAAGTTAGTTCTAAGACGCAGCTGGATAAAATGTTGAAAGATTTTGTTGAAGCAGTAAACATTATTCGTTTTCTTTTTGAGGTATTTAAACAAAACTTGATATATGTTGAATATATACAGTATATATAGTAGATATATTTTTGGCTTGTTTTACAGGTTACACAAACAAAATGGAGCCAAAATGTTTTGCTGGGGGTTGTTTGGGGCCGAGACGCAAACTATTAGCGTTTAGTGCGCATGTTTAAGAAGAAAAGAAAAAAATAAGCACACACACCGGCACACCTCATCGACGTAGGCCAAACCAAACAACGGCAACAACAGTGAGAAGAAGCAACACTTAAAAGTGGTTGCAACCCTGCGTAGAGTTTGTTTGTTTTTTTCCTTCGCTTCTTCCTCTTCATCTCTTTTGCTGGCGCTGTCGCAGCGTGCGCTTTTTTGCGCCATTTGTATTGGCATTTGCAGCGCGTGCTCCAATAAGAACAAAAGAAATTCTCAGCACTGATTTTTTTTCGCTTTTTCTTTGCTTTTTTTTTTTTTTTTTTTTTGCCATTTCCGCAATCGCAGAGACAGGCGACAGCCAAAGGTTATTGAAATGGCAGCGCGCGTTTCGGGTTCAAAAGTTTAAAGAGCCTTGCGGCTTACTTTGTTTTACTTTTTTTTTTTATTGGCAAATCTTTTTTTTTTTACTCGCTTTGTTATGCTTTTTGAGCAATTTGTTTGTTGGCAAATTTGTATTTTCCTGTTTGCGATTAAATATTGCCAATTTTTTCAGTTGATTTATTAGAATGAAAGGAATATTTTTGAAGCAGGCATTTATTTTTGAGAATTTGTTTAGTGAAATGCTTTATTGCTAGAAGAATAATTAAAAATAATATGAAAACTAAAAATAAAAAATAAGCTTTATTATATATAAGCTTTGTTATATACAAATTTAAAGTCTTTATAATATTTTAAATACAACTGTGATATATAAACATATATGTATATATATTATTTTATTTATTCAACTTTAAAACAAAAAAGTTTCTTCAGAAAAAAAGGTATATATAATAATTGTGTTTAGTAAATGAGAAAATTAATTTTTTTACAAATTATTTTAAGTAGACATAAGCTTTGTTTATTATAATATATATAATAATAATATAATAATTAAAATATATAAATAAATTTTCCTACTGGTGAAAATAGTTAATTTTATGATAAATTAAATTAGGATTAAGTTTTAATTAATAATGCATATAATCGACAAAAATAATAAAAATTAGTTAATCTAATATTTTTTATTGGCTTTAAAATTTCATTTGATTTTACTAGATTTTCTGTAACACCTCTGTTTAAATCTATCCGCATCTATCTTCTCTCATCTTAGCGAAATCTGTTGCCGCAGCAATGACTACATAAATATAGAGCGAAACTATCCATAGCTAAATCGACAGCAACTGTCCAGAGCTGTGCATTTTCTCATGGCAAATTATTGAAGATTAACAATCATTATATTTATTACGCTGCGATGCCAGCAGCAACAACAACAATCAAAATGAAAATCAACCCTCAGCTCAGGCCTAACGAACATCATTTGTATTTATGCATAAGGAGAGAGGGTAGCGGAGGTTAATGTTATCCCCGGCTGGAGCTGAGGGTTCGATCTCTGTTGGTCAACGCAGCAATCTGTCATCTGGGCTTTAATTGCGGTTAATGCCTGGCCAGACTGGGCTAGGCAATGCGACATTCAAAATCAAATTAATCAAAAGGCAAATATCTGCAATCGTCAAGGAGAAAGAGAGACTGAGACTGCGACTGGGACTGGGACTGGGACTGGGACTGGGAGATCCCTTTTCAAATGCGGGCACACACAACATAAATAGTGGTAAATATTTTTAATTTTGTCCCAAAAATGGAAAATTAATCACAACGAAATCTTGTACGTATTTTTATTTGTTGTCTAATTATGCGTAATTATCATTGCGCTGCATTTGAACTTGACCTTACGGGCAGCCCATTGGGTTTGGCCTAGGCTTGAAGGGCCTGCAACTTTGTCATTTGAATATGCGGGCATTTAACATATAATGAGATATAAATACATTTTTATACATATATATCACTACATTCATTAGGCATAATTTTCTATAATTTTTTCATATCCTTTTCTCTTTTTTTATTGGATTTTATTTTTATTGTGGCACATAAATTTTTGGATTTTATTATATTTTCTTTTTGCTGGGTGGCATATTGATATTTGACAGTTATTGCGGCATGCGGAAACGCCCACTTTTTGCTGTTATTTTTTTTTTTTTTTTTTATGTTGTTTATGTGTTGTAATTTTGGAGGGTAATTTTTTGTTTCCTGTACCTTTAAGGAATGCTATTTGGAAATTTTGGGCACAAATATTGATGGATATTTTTTTTTTCGTTCAAGTTTTATTGATTGTAAGCTGTTAATGGTGTGTTTGAGTAAAAAATAATATATTTATAAGAGTAGAGCAAAAGAACTTACAAAATGAAATTTAAAAAATTTATTTATTTATATAATATGCTATATACGTTTTATATTTAAACAATTCTATTCGTTTTATTCAAAATGTTGGTTATGATCTCTCAATAAAAAACATAGCAAACGTCTGTTATTAATAATTATACAAAGTTATTTAAGTAATTAAAAATGAAATATTTAAAAAATATATATAATTCTTATTAAAAGTATATTTACTTTTAGATTTTTTTAAGGTATTTAAAATTATTTATTACCATTAAAAATTTGTTTATTCCTTAATGAATTATATATTTCAATATTTTTAATACAAAAAATTTCAGGTATCACATTTAAAAACAAATCGAAAATAAATATGGAGACAATCCTGTTTTCAATTCCGAACCAACTGCTTTACTATCTCACGACGGCATATCTATTTATTCTGAAAGCAAACAACTTTCTAGATTTGTTTAGATTTTTATCAGGCTGGCCAACTGTTTGCGAGAAACTTGGCAAAACATTCATTACAACAAATTACAATACGAAAACAACTGGCCATCAAAATGAACGGTAAAAGGAAATCCAACCACAGGCAGCAGTTAAATGATGCTACTTAGGCGATAAGCACGACCTCCAGCAGTGGCGGCGACAAAACAGAAAGAAAAAATAATAGAAATAAAAAAAATACGCCCTAAGAGAGATAGAGGGAGAGGGAGAGAGAGAGAGACGGGACATTCTGCCATTCATCCCTATGGCCGGGCTGTAGGTTTGTGTGTCCGCGTCCAAAACAATTTCCTTCCTTAATCACATGGTGACTGGGACTAACAAAAATTGCAGTTATCTGGCCAAGAGCAAAACAAATCGGCCCGAGCGAAAACAAACCCATGAACAACGCTTCTAATTGTAAAAGATAAAAAAAAAAAGACAAACTGCAACAATAAAAAAAAAAGGGAAAAACAAGACTTGGAGCGGTCGAAAACTCTCGTTAATGTGTTTTTATATACACTAACTGTGGGTAGTTTTAATACATGTGAGCATGTATGTAGCTATAAATATATATTTAATCAAAATAAATATAAATGAGAATTCGAAAAATATTTTATAAATATACAAAATTGCAACACAATAAGAATAAGATGAAATACATGAAAAAAATAAGATGAAAAAAATGAATATATGTAAATTAATTAATAATTATTATATTTTATTATTTTCATTCTTATCCGTATTTTTTTTCCCATAATTCAAATAATTCTTATAAAAACTCAGCATTTTTAGTTTTTACTTATTATTTTTTTTATATCTAGCAGAGTATTAGCATTTCGACAAACCCAACAATCTATTCCCTTCTTGTTTTTTGGGTCAAAAAACCGAAAAAAAAAAAACGAAACGCAGCGAAGATAAATGACGGGCGGACAAGTTTTATGGGGACAGCGGGCTACGACTGAGCTCAAGTGTTGAGGCTTGTAGATATATGATTGCATGTGTGTATGTTTGTGTGTGACTGTATGTGTGTGTTGAGAGGGACATTTGCCAGCAACTGTAGCATACTTTGAAGTGTCTTTCAATGCATGGTATGTATGCCAACAGCTTGTCGAGTGGTTTTTCATTTCTCTTTTTTTTCGAGCAAAGTATTTGGACTATCGATGTCGCCATAAGCTGTGCAGCTCTTCAGACTAGCCACGCCTCTCTACCGCTACTCCTATATATACCTATAGCTTAGCCCGCTACAGTCCATGCCTGACCAAGTGCAAAATGTCAAGTTTTTGCGCGCTCACACACACACACACACCCTCGTTTTCTTTTTCTGTATGTGTGTGTGTTTTTATGTTCATGCAACAACTCTTTGATGTATGTAAATTTTGTAGCTTATCTGTATCAGTGCCATGTTCTGTGCCTTTAATCGAAAAATGCAACCCTCACGCATGTTAAGCCGCCTGTAAATATGCTCGAAAATCCGCTTTGCCCAGTCGATGAGTTGCCCAGCCCTGCCCCGCTCCGTCCCGACTGGAGTTTCTGTTGTAAATCGTTAGATTTAAAGTTGATTATTTCTGTATTTTATGACCAAGTCGACGGGCTGCTGAATGCCCGACTGGGCTGTTAGCCTTATCTGCGCATCTTGTAACAGGTTGCCCAACTTCTGTTGTTTTAAGCTAAAGCACAAACAATTATAACGATGCCGGTTGACTAGGGGTGAGAGAGAGTGAGAGAGAGAGACAGAGAGAGAGAGAGAGAGAGCGAGAGAGAGAGAGAGTGGGAGAGAGAACGACATAATGTTGTGTATATATCTGAGACAGTTCTTTAGTAAAAGGAGCTGTACACTTACGACTCATTGTATGTTTGATGTGGACTTGCCAAATACCAAAGGAGACAAATTCTAAATCTTAAATGGAACTTTGTATTTTTTTTCTTTTTATTTTTATTCTACCTTAATTTAATTTAATTAATTTTTTTTATTGTTTTTTTTTTACCTTTTTGTTTTACTTTATTATTTTTTTAGTTTCAGAAAATAAAAATAAATTTTATTAAATTGTCTATATTTTCTACTTTATAAATATAAATATAAAAATCAATTAAGACTTGCCATAGAACTGAATTATTTGTTAAACATATTATGTGTTTGCTAAAATTAAGTAAAATAAGCTTAATAAAATAATAATACCATAGGACAATTAATTCTCAAATTTGACAAATATTTTCTAATTTGGTATGCAATTATTTCTTGAATTGCCAATCATGCACCTGAGCCAGCTCGTTAACACCCCCATTAAAAACGTCAGCACACGCCCCTCAATTGAAGTGTAAAAAAATTGGAAGTCATAAAACCGACTAATTGGGCAGATGGATTTGTGGTTGCCGTGGCTCATCGACAACAGGTTGCCAACAACAACCTGAGGCGAACTTCAGATTAACGCATCGCTGCACTGTCAAGTTGTGAACACAATCAATTTATATAGAGTATAGAAATATTTGAATATATATATATATACATGGCAATCGTGCTGTTGGTGGTTGTATATATATAAAAAAAAAATAATAATAATAATAATAATTATGTCATTCAGTAGGGTAAAGATTTCTATTGCCATATGCAAACTACACGCAAGTGGGGTGGGATCACCCTTGCCTAGCGAAACCACCTCCACCCACCCAGGCGAAAGCGAACCCTGGTGACATTTTTGTGGTTAAGCAATTTACCCTTCAGGGCCGAGGCCGACGCATAATTTATAATTGTCAAAGGAATTGGCCCGGCTAAAGCGCGCAGCGTCCACTGATTTATGGAATTTCATAAATTTCCACAGATTTTAATCGTTTGTAATTATGAGCGATATGGATGGAGTGAGTCCGCAGCATAAAAAATAAAAAAAGAAATACTTTGGCAGCTGCAAGCGCATATTCAATTAAACTTTAAGATAGCTTCACTTATTTGATTGGATTTTTCGTAGAGAATTTTGTTTTATTTTGCTTTTTTATTTTCATTTCATTATCTCTACTCATATACCATTAATTTCTATTCATAACATCCTTTGCATTTTTGCCAGTCTGGACTTTAGTTGAATTTTTCTCATTTTTCTTTTTTTTTTTAAAAGCTTGAGCTGGTAGCAGCCACAGATTGATTTTGTTATTACGTTTTATTTCCTTGGAGACATACGGCCCGCCCACAGGACGCAGCTTCCCTCTCACTCTCTGTTAATTTATTTTTTAGTCCAACTTCAAAGAAACTTTGGCCGTTCAAGTGTCCTTGTGCTCTCTTTGTGTGTGTCTGTGTGTTCTTGGTCCTTCATGCGGTCGTCGGCTTATGCGACAAATTTTTCAATTTATGTTACGTTGCGTTTTATCGTAAGGCTTCGGCTTCCCAATTTTTTTTTTTTTTTTACATTTTTTTTTAGCCTTCTTTCGGCCTCATTTTTTTGGCCCAAAAAAAAACTTGAGGTACGAAGTAGTCGGCATTTTTGCGGCTTTTTTCAGCCTGAGTTCGATTGAGAGGGGGCGACGGAGCTGCTCTGTGCTAGTTGCGAAATTGTGTCGAGGGCTTTCGGATTGTTTTGACAACGTCAATTAGAGAGAGCCGCAACACGGTCGTGAATTACTTTTAATCTCATTTAAGTTTCTTTTAAATTATGTTTAATTATAATTTTCATAAT
Source organism: Drosophila mojavensis (assembly GCF_018153725.1). Taxonomy (NCBI): domain Eukaryota; kingdom Metazoa; phylum Arthropoda; class Insecta; order Diptera; family Drosophilidae; genus Drosophila; species Drosophila mojavensis. The sequence goes on from NW_025318858.1 coordinate 10,718,944, forward strand.
TATGAAATAGGAGAATAGTAATAGTATATTTATTATATTTAATGATTATGAAATGTATAATATATAAATACACTATTTTTTAGATCAAACAGCATCTAAAAATTTACCCAACATAAATTAAGTAAATAAAAAAAAAAATATATAAATATGTAATATCTTTTCAACTTTTATACTACTTATATTTATTATTTAATTTAATTAATACATAAAATTACATGCAAAATAAGATAAATTAATATTAAATTTTTATATACAAATGTATATACCTCAATATATATATGTTATGATAATTTTGCAGAGGATATCATAAAGTGCCCAAGTATTAGATATAATCTAAAACAATATCTTTATATAAAACTTCACGTAGTTCGATTGACATGCGAAGCTCATAACCCATTTACCTTGTTTTCTCACTCAAATCAAATAAATAAACAAACAAAAAAATGTATAAAACAACTATATCTAAATAAGACTTGTAATTGAAAATTGTGAAACCAAAATTCAAGAAAATTCCACTGCCAAACGAAGCACACGCATAGGCAACATGTCGACTGAGCGCTGTCAATTCTGCGTGAGTGTGCGATCCTTTGTGAAGAGCACGCTCTATGTGGACGCCTATCTGATTGTGTTGGCCCTGCCGCAATGGATGGTATTGTCGATGGTGGCCTCGAAGGAGCATATACTCTATACGCTCGGCTGTTTCGTGGCATCGTTTTTGCTGCTGAGCGTCATACAGAAGAGCGACACACTCAAGTACCGCTGGCCCTGGAGATGGATAGCCATGGGCTGCTGCTACGAGCTGCTGACCATTGGCCTGGGCACATTCCTGATGAACATCACCTTTCAGCATACCATGACCTTGGTCTCGGCCTCGATGATGATCTGTAATTTGGTCTATGTGATATGCTTCTTTATCATTAACGCCTTTCAGCTGCCCAATCCCTACAAGCTGGCCGGACTGGCCATAGTGGGCCTGTTGCAGGTATTTGTGCTGTTGGCCGTGTCCACGGTATATTACTCGCCACTTCTGCTAGATCTGGCCCTGTTGCTCTTCGTGCTGAGTATACTGATCATATTGGTGTCTGTGGTGCTGATTTCCTATAATAATCATGGTGTATTGATACGAGACGATGCCCTGATGATGGGCTTTCTGATCTATGTGAACTATGTGCTTATTATGCTGGCCTGCTTCATATGCTATCAACGCTTCAACAGCAACTCAAACAGCAGGCGCAGCAGCTCCAATGCTGGCAAAAAATAAAGGCCGCCTCACCTAATGCCCGTTGACGTGCTGGCATGCAAGGCTGCGGCTCAATAACGCCCACCAGCCATATACAACTATAATCTATACACACATGTACACCACACACACATACATACACACGCACATATGCATGTATATATCAGTATAAAGTTGTATTTGTATATGACATAAATGATTCATTCGTTTCAACGGTACGTTGTAGCTGCCTGACTTCTCTTTCCACCTCCGCTCCTCCCTCCTCCATCCACCCTCCACCCACCTTTTCCAGGGCGCAGCCTCAATCACGTCGCATTCTCAGCGGGTTCTGCATCCGTTCGAGCTGAATCATTCGCTCTGCCCCTGCAGCTGAGCTGCGTACGTGACATTCGTTTTTGATCTCAAAGTGAATTCTTCTTTTAAATATATTTTAGACTATGTATTTTTTTATTTTTTATTTTTACTCAATGCACAAATGCGAACTTTTACATTTCTCTTTGTTGTTATTGAAAAATTTAATTACAGTTTATATTGTGAATGCATAAATATGAGACCTTCAGCGGGATGCGTATTTTTCTGTGTATGTCTCATTCTGTTTACAAACTGGCAGATGATGATCATGTGGATTAAATAGAGTAAATCAGAACTATTATTAGTTGTTGAGAGAGTCGAGGCAAAAATTAGGATAGAGTGAAATAGGCAATTCATAAAACTGTTATTATTTTTGAGATATTTACATCTACACAAAAGTTTTTGAAGTAAATGTTTGCTATAATGTAAAATAAGATCGTGAAGTCCCAAAAATATATTAAAATATACTTCTACCTATAGCTCGTTTTATACTATTAGGAGTAGAATAATATTTGTTATTATTATATTTGTTTGCTATGATTTGTATATTTTACTTAGTATTTAATTATTAAAAAGAATATATATTTGCTTTTGTTTAAATAATAATAATAAAAATATGAATAACGAAATTTGTGATATAAAAAAAAAAAAAAGCAATACAAACTTAACAAAACGCCCTAGAAAAAATAGTTAATAGTAGAGCAAAAATTATTTAAACTATTCTTGGTTGGTGTTCACTAAAAAGAAGATATATAACTTCTAGAAAGTCGGAAATTTACATAGGTGTGTAAATTTAAAAAAATTCCTTTATTTTTTTGTTATTTTAAAATTATATATTATAAAATAAATAAAAATATATAAAATTGTACTATACTTTTTTTTTTTAATTGCTATTCAATAATATTAAATAATTCATATATATATAAAAGATATTATAAAGACATGATTTACACATGAATTAATAATTGATAATAAATATATATTTAAAGTATGAATAAAATAAATGTCGCAATAATATTTTTCATGTAGAATTTAATATTCAATTTAAAAAAAAAACAGCTTTAATTTCTATCCGCAATTTTATTTGCCAAAATTGTGCCCCAGTCAATTTCGATTGGTTTGACTGCAATACAATAAAAGAAAATGACTTAAATATGGCCATTGGTCGCATTGGTCAAACCATAAATTAGACTAGAAAAATATTTTTGGGCGTTAAATGAATGTCAATGCGCAAAGCGAGGCGCTCGCAATACAGAAAATGCAGAAATTTGTTATTGTAATGGGAGTGAGGCAATTGAAATGGTCAATGCTGTTGTTGTTGTTGCCGTTGTTGTTGCTGGGTCAGAACGGATGCAATTCCTACAAAATGATAATTTATGATAATGATGCTTCCGGTTCATGCAGCAGCGAACACAAAAACTGAACGCCATGCAGCATAAAAATCAGGCGAGCACGAAAAGCATTTTTGCTGGGAGACCAAAGGCAGCTCCAGATAGATAGATAGATGGATGGATGGAGTGATGATGACGGGGGGAATTTGGAGTAGTTGGGGTAGCTGGGGTAGTTGCGGGCGGAGGTTTATATTTTGCGGCGCGGCTGGTCTCGCATATTTATTGATAATTTCCGTAATTTCAGCGACAAAGCAAAAACGGAAGTTATGCCATTTGCTGCACGCCTGCAAAAAGGACAACGCCAATGCCAACGCCAACAGAGCACGGACAATAGTTGGCAACGCGACCAGGGGCTGCAGTGGGCTGTGTGGGAGGAGGGGGAGGGGGGATAGGCGTGGATCATTTTGTATGGCGGGCCATATCAAAGTGCCTATCGATTGCGTCGATTTGCCTTGTTATTGTCTATAAATGTCGCGTCGTCTGTGCAATTGTTTTGACTGCGTCTAGTATTTATGGGTTACGCTCGAGCAGCAATCGCAACAACAACAACCATAACAACAACAACAATTTAACAATAACAATGGCAACTGGCCTATTGTTGTGATTATCATAAACATTAACAACAAAAGGATGGCTGCTGCTGCTGCCGTTGCCAATGTCAATTCAGTCTCTCGAGTCGCTCTCAGCGTCGCTATTTGCGCATTCAAATGACCTTGAAAATTAGTTCCTGACTCTGTGTGTGTGTGTGCGTTTGGCACAATAAATCTTTTGGCACACGCCCACTTGGGCAGCAATAATTACGCATCATCATCATCATCATCATTATTATTGTTTATTTATCTTTTATTGCATATTAATTGTTGTCGCCGCCATTTAAATAAATGCAATTTATATAAATGTTTACCATATTGCATTCAGCACTTTTGGCACATATGCCATGGATCTCGTAATACTTCCGCTTCTCGGTGATTCAGTAGCCAATTGCCATCATTAAGGCCAAATAGTGTTGACCATAAATCCACAAATAATTACCCTCCATATTGCGGACAATTATAATGGAAATTGTTTTTCAAATAAATGTTTATATATGAAGTTTTGTGTGTGAATTATTGTTGATTTGTGAATGGTTTTATTTTCATTATATACATATAAATTGTATATATTAAAGTAAGTTAACATTATCATTGATCAGTGCTAACGCATATGCAGATATTTATAATAATATTAGAGGAATTCACCAGCAGTTAATGCTTTAACAAGGGAGAATAGGAATAATGTAAGGAATTCTCTCCTTAGTTTTGATAATAATTGAAAATCAATTGGGTTGAGCTACATAGGCTTAAAAAATACAGAAATTCCTTGATATATATGTATCCTATATATATATCCTTGATATATATATTTCTATACAAGTGAGGATTCAGCAAGGTGGCAACTTTTTGTTATTTTTTCTTTATATATTTTTACGAATATAATTAATTTTTATGTATTTAATTTTATTATTATAATAATATTATTATTATTTATTTCTTTTTTTTAATAGAGTCTACTTATTTTTTTTTTTTCACATATAGTAAATACATTATATTTACTTTTTACTTTTTTAGAATAGGCATAATCAATGACGATCGAAATTTATAATAATTCTCTTATGAATAATAATTATATCATAATAAAAATAAAATATAACATTTATTTATTTATTTTTTTAACATTTGAGGAAATAAGTTAGTCATATTAATAAAATATATAACTAAATTTTATTAACACAACTTACATATATACACAAATGTCAAAAAAATAAAATGTTCTATATTATTATTTAATATATATTTAAAATTCTAAATTTATAAAACTCTAAAATTATAATTTAATATATATTAAGAATATTATTCAGCACCTAATATGCCAACTCAGAACGTAACATCAGAGTTCTGCAAAAGTAAATATAGCCTTAGCTTTAGCTGAAGCAATAGCCAAAGACAATTTGCAGTTCAGAATCAACCTGGTGCAGGACCAGAGGGATGCAAATCTGGCATATCTATTGAGCTGCATCGAGAGTAGTCAGCTTAGTCATTTGCAAGAATTTAAAGTGCACTTTGCACAGTCGCATGTGATGCTGCAAATAGTTTGGCTTATCTGCGAGCTGCCACAACTTGCTGCCATTTGGCTGCTGCAAGCAAAATGGCGCAGCAAATGGAGCCAAAGTTATGGTCGTACGGGTCACACACACACACACTCGCACATACTCGCACACACAGAGGAGTTCGACTTCCTGCGGCAGGGCTTCTACTTATTTGCGCTCTGCGAAACTTTGGCCAGGATAATGCTACCAACAAAAAATAGGAGAAGAAGAAAAATACGGGAGTGTTTGCCATAAAGTTATGCAGCAAGCCAAACAACAATAAAATAATATAATATTATATAATTCTCTTTTTTCTTTTCTCATCTTATTTTACTAACCAGCCAAGCAAAGCGAAGCCCCGAAATCGCAGAGCCCGTAAACTTTGGAAGAAATATCGAAAGTTTTCGAAGCTGCAAACTGCGAGCCTCGGCGCTGAGAGCTGCGCGAACTGCGAGATGAGCGCGCGAGAGACACACAAAGGCTACAAAACTTATAACGAGAAAACTTTGGCACTTGGTAAATGCGCGATAAAGAAACAAACAAAACAGAACGGCAAAGAACAGCGCGCGCAGCGTGCTGAAGATTGGCGAGGACTAAAGGAGCAGAGCAGCTGCAGGCGGAGGCGGAGAGACGTGCGGGGATAACTACAAGTTGAAGATGTGGGCACGTTGATAGAAGTTGGCAAAATAAAAAAATAACAAAAAATTTGAGAGAAAAATAAATATGAAACGAGATGGAGAAACAAAAAGAAAGTTAAACGCGCCAATGGAAAATAAGTACAGTTATTAATCAATATGACGAAAATTACATGCTCTATTGAATAACAAATTTTGTAAAATAAATATAGAAAAAAGATTGAATATAAATAATAACATTACCCTTAAGCTATTTTGATAAATAATTTAAATGTAGATCTTTAAATATTTACGAACAAAATTATTTTATTAAATTATTTAAAAAACAAATATTTATTTTTTATCAATTCTAAAGAAATATTTATTTTAAATTAATTTATGTACGTAAATATTTGCAATAATTTTGTTCATGCTATTAGTTTTATAACAACACCAAAAAATTAAAATATCGCAAATTTATTATTTTTAATATATTTATTTCCTTATTAAAAATATTATAAGTAAACTTCAAACCTAATTTTGTATTTGTGTAAAATATAAAAAATATATAAAATTAATTACATGAAATTTAAAAAAAAATCGTATATTGTGAGTATAAAAATTAAAAATAATGTTTTACATTAATAAATAAATTGTAAAAAAAAAGTTGGATGCAAATCCAAGTTTTGAATTGTTTAATTAAATAGTTATAAAAAAAAAATTATTTTCTTAACTACTTGTATAATATTTGTTTTTAAAGAACTTATGTCAGATAGAGAACTCAAAGAATATATAAAGAAATATTAAATATTAATGTATATTATTATTAAAATTTGTTTAGCAATTTAAAAGAATTTTAAATTTGGATATTTTTATATTTTTAATTATGATGATATATATTCAGACTGATCTCTATTATATAGTGTATACGAAAAATAAAAACGAAAAGATTTGGATAAAAAGTTGTTCAACCTTACGCACGGGAGCAGTCATTGGAACTGAAGAAATTGCCAGGCTGGCAAAAAACTTCTGCCGCCACACAATTTTTCGCTCACAATGCGTCAGGAGAGGAGAGTGGGAGGCGTGGGAAGGTGGGAAAGTCGTGGAAACTCAAGTAAACTCATTCGCGCGTTTTAACTAACTAGAAAGACGAGAGCGAGGAGCGAGAGGGTGCGGAGTGAGTGCGCGTGGCTGGATAGAAAAGAATATATACGACTAAAATTATTATTTACGCACGGATGGTGTCATCTAATTATGAATTCATTTTGCAAGGCACTGTGCGACAACAACAACAACAACAACATCAACAAAATGGCGGTGCTGCTGCAAGTGAATAGCTGCAGAAGGAAGCAGCAGCCAGAAAAGGACACGGGCGCACAGTTGCTTGAAGACTAAGGCAACTTTCTTTTGGCTTTTGAGGCGCTGAAAATTAACAAAATGCGCGCTGGCCAAACAAAATGGCGGCAGTTCGGACAATACACCTGCTAACGGTGCTGGCGGGCAAACAGGTAGCAATGTGGGTGGAGCATAGCAATGCCAGCAACAGCAGCCGCATCAGCAGCAGCAGAAGCCGCGGCTTCTTTTAATGCAATATTTTCCAGCATTTTCTGTGCTAACGATAAAAAGTTTTTTGCACGCATTTTCAGCATTTTCGCCAGGCCAAAGAAATTTCATGCTCTTTGAAAACTTGTTAAACTATGATAACCACAATGCTGGCCACACCCTCTCTCACCCCCGCAGCCACCGACGTTTGGAATAAAAAAATATTGCAAAGCAGCGTAAATAATAATAAGCAAGCTGAAATTTTACTCGTTAACTCGGCGCTGTACAAGTTAAGAAATGCATAAAATATGTTAACAAGCAGCAGCAGCAACAGCCAGAAGAAAAAAAAAAATTGGAATAAAACTAAAATCTAAATAATAATAAGAAACGGGCTCTTTACGTAGTTTCCTCTTTGGTCACCCAAGCCATTTTCTTAGCGGAAATAACTAACAAGCGCAAATTTTGTAAACCATTTTCATATTATTTGCAGTTTTTCTTGGCAAACGCTTTGTTTGGCCACAAAATGTGCAAAAGTTCAGGCTGAAATGCTTACGTTGAGTGTATTGGAAGCTAGCTGAAAAGCCAACTAATGAGCAACTAGTTAGTTAACAGCATTATTTAGCAAAAAAAATTTTTTTAACTGACCTGTAAAATGTTTGTACAATTTTATTAAAATTACAATAACAGAAATTTTACATTTTAATTTGACTATTAAATAAATTAAATTATAATAAAAAAAAAATAAAAAAATTATAAAAATGTTTTTATGTTACGATATTTATATTATAATCTTTTATATTTGATAAATTATGTCGCTCTTTGAACAAGCGATCACTTAAGCAGAGAAGGAGACTCATTCATCACAGTGCAGTATAAAGTGCTGTTCATACTGAGCTGTTCATACTGATTTGTTCATACTCAGTTCTTACACCAGAATTCAGCAGCGCCATAGCTTACTCCTCTCAGTGCAATATGGAACAAAGCTCTTATTTATTTGTTATATACTATATAAATTTATTAAAAATTAATATATAATAAATTTAAAAAAATAATATTGATAAAATGGAAACATTTTCAGATTGCTATTAAGTATTGAATTAATTCCGTAAAATATTCTTTTTTAAAAAGTTACTTCAGTGTTTGTAAATGGTATTTTACAATGATTCATCTCTTTACAAAATATCAATTAAGAAAACAAAAAATGTAAAACTCTGCGAACTTTGACTGTAAGTAGGCTTATCTACAATTTATGAATTGATTAGTTATAAATCAAAATTTAATGGTTGATAAAAAAACTTATGAATTTTTCAGTGAGGCTTATGAAAAATATACATATTTACATTTTAAAAATATATAAAATTTCAAAGTTATTTATTTATTTCTTTTCTTACTTTTAAAATATGTTTGATTGCCGACATACGAAAAAAATCTATTTAACTTAATTATTTAGTAAAAAAAAAAAAAAAAAAAAAAAAAAAAATACGCAGCAATCACGATTTGAGGTTTCTGTCAATTTGGCCATAGTATAAAGCCTGTAACTCAGCATCATTTATTTCAATCATTTATCAAAATGTTGGGGCCGAATATCTTACTGGATCTCGGCCTCAGTCTCGGTCAAAGCGTACCAGCAGCGCCTAATGAGCCAAGTGCGAAGTGCCAAGTGCTGTGTGTCAATCCATGGAACTGTGACTCAGTCGACTCGCCAGAAGTGAGGACGGCCCCTCCACCCTCCTCCTGCCCAGCCAAGTTGACAGGCCAACGACTGGAGTCAAATGTGGCCAAGTTAAGTGCGCACATTCATTAATTTACATTAAAATGTAATTAGTGGTCAAAACAGCAAATACAAAAAAATGGACCAAAAATGAAACCGCAACAATTTTGTGCATAAATGAAATGCAATAATTTTAAATAATTTTTAAATTAAGTAAAAAATAAGAAAAACGCTAAATGACGAATTGATGGAGATTTTTATGAAGAAATAAATCTGGTTGAATTGCAGCATATTCAAAAGCAAAATGTTTAAATTTAATCTAAATTTGTTTGTAATAAATGTAAAAATAATAATTATTACATCATTTTGGTTAGTATAATTTTTATGATAAAAGAATATTTTAAAAAAATAAAAATATAAAAGAAACAAAAATGATATGTTTTATTTATTATTAAATATTTTGTGTATTTATTAAATATTTTGTGTATAAGTAAAATAGTAAATAATTATTATTTTGAATACTCTCAAGGTTTATAACAAAGTCCAGTTAACATTGGCAGCTCAATGTCTGCTATGCCTTTTGTATTCGCCAAATTCATCCGCTTTTTTCACCAACATTTAAATTAGCTAAATAAAAGAAATGTTTTCCAGGTTTTTAAGCACAGTCTCATCATGCGCAGCTCCATTAAATTCAGTGCCACAATCAGCTAATTTCGCACACATTTTGATAAGCTTTGTTGTTGTTGTTTTTTCATATTAAAAATATTGTATACCTCCGTTGGGGGCTGTTGCATTTGCTTTCATGCGCATGCGACGCTTGTTTGTTGCCTGCTGTTATTTTTTTTTTTTCTTACACCTATGCTGTAGATTGACAGGTGTGAATGGGGTGGCGCATTAGCAGATACTCGCTCACACACACACACACACACATGGCAATAATTATGCGCGGCATGCACACCATCATCGTGAGCATTTTTATGATTATGGCACTCGTGTTACCTGCCCAGCCCCGATTACAGCCAACCAGCCAGCCAGCCAGGCAGGCATCCATCTCTTAGTGCTGCTGCTGCTGCTGCCAGCCCCCCGCCAATTAGGCAAATTGTGTGCTATTTGCAATTTTTAAAATTCAGCGTTCGCCGTCTCAGTCTCTGCTTCGTCTCTCTCTGTCTCTTTCTGTATCTCTGTTTTCATCTCTATCTCTATCGCTGACTGCCTTCCTGGTTGGCTTAAGTGGCTGCCACAGCAGCTGGCAACAAAAACAATGGCTAACTGCCATTTGTTGCTACTCGCCCCAAAAATTAGTCAACTTTCAAGATGGCGCACATGCGTCTATCTCAGTGTGTGGGTGTGTGTGTGTGGGTGGGTGGATGTAGGGGAGCGGCTGTCCATTAGCGAAATGGAGCAGGCTATTTTTGATTTAATGAGCCATAGTCTAATGGATTTGTTTTTTTTTTTTTATAGTCTTTAGGTGTCTGCGATTATTTATGCGTTACTCAAATTGTTTTACATTTTAGCCGTGTGTGCAATTAATTGTTAATAGTTTATGCCAACGAGGGTAGTCCTTAAAATTGTTAATAAATTTATATTTATATATAGATTAATAGTTATTTAAATTTATATGGATAATTTTTACACATAGGATTATATAAATTCTTTTTTTTTATATTTTAGATTCTTCAATACAATCAAACTTGTTTTTGATTTGAATGTTATTTTATTGTGTTTTTATTTCATTGATTTATAATTCATATAATACAGTTTTTTTTTTATTTCAAATATTATTTTTTATTAATATTTTATATTATTACTATTATTATTATTATTATTATTTTATTTATTATTTATTAATTTAGAAAATATTTTAAATTTCAAATAAAATTATTGTACTATTAAATTCATCTACTAAACTAAAATACCAAATAATTGCCAAGCAACCCTCGCATTACGTTTATTTTTTTCGCAATCTCTTAAGTTTTTCTCTTTGCTAATGGACCGATTGTCGTGCCTTTCTCACCGCTCAAATGCTTCGCTGTTTGACATAAGTATGATAAATATCGTTTCATTTTTTGCTGATGACTTTTTCAGTTTATTTATCATATCTGCAGTCAGCACTTGGACCTCTTTGTGAGGTTGTTGACAGCCAAGTGAACGAGATTTTGAGCTGATGCAGGAAGAATGAAACCAGATAACAATTCAATTTTTAAAAAAATTAGTCAATTCTCAGAATTGGCTGTAATTAGTCAAGCTGTGAATGCTGATAATGTGATTTGTAAAACAGGAAGAAGGAAATTTGAATATCATAACAAGGTAATACATCTTTATGTTAAATAAAAGCAAATATTCCTAAGGCTAAGTTTATTAAGTTTTAAGCTCGGTAATATCATTCCCATTTATTCCCAGTGTTAGTCTCTAATTAAAGTTCCATACTTTTGGCTTACTTGCCTTACTCAAAACACATCAGCATCTAATTCTCTTCAGTCCCAAGCTCTAGCTCACATCTTTCCCCAGGAACAACAAAATGTTGCTAGAAAGTAATAATTGAAGCGCACTGAAGGACTCGACCCCAAAAACGAAAACTTGAAACCCAAATCCGAATGCCAGAGACCAGAACCAGTAACCAGAATCTCAACGATTCAGGGTGTAAACTGCAAGAAGAAGCAAAAAATAAACAAACAAATGCCTCATTACATGCGAAATTAAATTTAAATGTTTGCTTAATGTGATTCCAGAGAGTTTGGCCCAGGGCCACGGGGCGATCAGGGTAAAAAAAAAAAAAAAACAGAGAGAAGGTATGTAGCCCGGAAAAATAGAAACCGAAAATAAAGCAAAGCAAACAAACCCAAGCACATAAAATATAATTTCATTTTGGAAGCCCTGGGCTAACCAGGGAGCAGCATTCCAGGCGTTGGTCCTTGGCGTCAACGCATGCTTAGAAATATTTCTGGTATTTTATTCTGGTTTCTGTTTTTTTTTCCCATATTATTATTATTATTTTTTTTTATGATTTTGCGTTGTTTTGCGACTGAGTGGAGAAATTAGAATTTGTGTGCGGATAGCGGGTGTGTTAGTGTGCCTGTGTGTGTGTGCAGTTGTCTGCGGTCGCCGGTGGACGCCGACGGAAGCCGCCAACGCCAACACCATGGCGTTCGCATTTCCTCTGCCCCCTGGCCTGACGCCCTGCCACCTCTCACTCACCCTCGCTCCATGCTTTGCGACAAAAATTTAATATATTTTTCTTTGGGGCGTCAGAGAAAATCATAATAATAATTTCAATATTTTTGTAACGCTTGTCAAGCCGTCAAGCTGAGGCGTTTATTTGACAGGCGGCGGTGGAACTGAGCGGGCGAGCGGGCAAGGATTAGAGAGTGAGACTGAGGCTCAATTAAAATATATATATATATATATTTTTTTTTTTTTGCAAATAAATATATGGAAAAAGTAATATGAAATGCTGAATTACCGGTTAGCTGGTGCCTGGCCATAAATTAAAAACTTAATAACGAGCGCAGCGCACGGATTCGTACATAACCAGGACATGCCCAATACGTACGTATGTCCTGTTCCGTTGTCTGTCCCGTCCTCTCTCTATCTCTCCCTCTCTCTCTCGGTCTCTCTCTCTCTCTCGCTGGCAGACACACATCACAAATATTCTCATTGGCTCCGCTCTCTACACTATTTGCCCGTCTCTTCGCTCTGTCTCCTGCGCTCATCCTGCGGCAGCAATAAATCGCTAACAGCAAATAAATCAACGCGCATAAATTCCAATGTTCGGCGACGAGGCCTGACCCGACTTTATTTACGACATTGCGACAAAGACACTTACGGCAAAATGTTGGCCTCGCACTGGATAAAAATCGTGTTGAAAATGTGGAAAAAGCAGCAGTAGCTGCAACAACAACAACAACAACACATGCAACGCTCTCAAGTCAAATGCCAGAGGATTCCAATTTGTTTTTGCATGCAATTCATTGATTGGGGAAGACTATTGAAGTTTCTAATGCAAAATATCTTTAAATTATATATTTACATTTTAAATACTTTAACTTTAAAATTTTGTGCAAATTACAATATTAAATATAATTTTAATTTATATCAAAATGTTTGGTAAGCAAATTAAATTGAAGTAATTTGTTTATTTTAAAAGCTTTTCTTTTTTATTCTATTTTTTTATTTCACTATGTAAATAAAAATTAATGTCTTATTACTATTTAAAAAAATTATCAAACTAATTTTTTTGTAATTATTGAAAGCAAAATGTAATAAATATAAATTATACATTATTATTTATAAATGTTTTAGTATACTTTAATACCTAATAAGAACTGCAAGTAGAGATTTTGGTTTTAACAAATTCATCAAGAGGATATAAATCATTCTTGAATATATTTCTTATATTTTTAGTGTTTTTTTTCCAAAGAGTTTTAAAATTGATTAAAAATGCAATCAGCAAAACTAAATAAAATACTTATATGTATTTATAAGGATTATATATTTTTAGACGTATTTAATATAAATTTTTAATAATTATAAAATATTTTATTCTAATAATATTTTACTTCATATTTAAAATTCGACCCAATATGAAAGACCAACAATTTAAAATTTGTTCAAAGTCAAATGAATATAAATAAAAATATATTTATTAATACATATATTTGTATATATAAAAAGATATATATTTATATGCATATGAGCCGTCGCAAATAATGGGAATGAAAATTCTCATTCACTACGCCAATGAACACGAAAAAGGTCGACCTCCGGAGTGTCGTGGCAATATGTCGGGACAATTCACATAGCCGAGGCGAGGGAAAAATGTCAGATACGTTGTCCGTGGTTAACCAAAAGCAGTTGCCATGGGGTTAAATGGGTTAACCTCCATGCAAAAATGGCTGTAAAAACAGAATATGAGAAAAAAGAAGGAAAATAGCAGAGAAAAACTAAAAGAGTAGATGAGGTAGGTGCCGCTGCCAGGCGACGACGAGTATATTTGGCATATTAAAACAAAAGGATGCCGTGTGCTGGGCAAATAGACAAAGGGATTCACACACACACACACCCAGATGGAAGTCGCCAAATCAAGCGTTGATTTATGAGCAGTCAAAGGAGCCTAGAGGAAAAAAGCGGAGAAAACTAACAAGGCGCAGATATTAACACCCTTGTAAAACTGTAAAACCGCCGTGAAAAATATGCAGAATAGAGACAGATAGACAGACAGAGTGAAAGAGAGAGCGAGAGAGCGAGAGAGTCTACAAATCAAATTGCAGAGTCCAAGTAGAACCCGTTCCCCCTAGCCGGTAGCTATTAGTTGCGCCACTCGGCGACGGCCACATACCCAGGCATGGTGATAATTTATTTATTTGAGATTATTTATTGCACATACATCATAATTTTGTGCCTCTGACGGCAACGCCCAAGCTCTAGGCGCTAGAGGGGGGCAGGCAGGGGGTGAAATATTTTATTGCGACTTGTAGGTACGAGAAGATGTATTCCTTTTCTAATGTTCTTCCCATTTTTTTTTTTGTCATTGTCATATCCCAGCGATAAGCGTATGGCTCAAGGATTTGGCGAGCAGCCGTAGAAGAAATATAACTTATAACAATGAAGGATGAGCCATAAATTAAAAATTCCAAACTTCAAAAAACGTAACAATAAAATACACGATACAACAGCAGCAGCAAACGGGACATGCAGTTGATTTATTTCAAAAGCGAGAATCCTTGGGATGTCCCAATAATACCCAACACAGCCATCGATACCAGCCAAGGTGCGCTGCTCAAAGAGACGGAAGTATTTATTTCATAATCGTTATGAAGTAATGAATGAAAAAATACAGCCGAAGATGTAAGATTGGGCCTGGCCAACAGTTCGAATCATTCACATGGTATATCCTTGAAAAGTCAAATATTCTATTTATGTATCAGTTTTTCATAATTTCAAATTTTTATTTCCATTATTTATGTCTATCAATTAAAAAAAATATTGAATGTATTTATTATATAATTGAATTATTAATTTAATAATTTAATATACAATAAATATAGAGGTATTGCAATTTTTTTTAGCTGATATCACTTAAGAATACACTTCCTCGAAGGATGTCCTAAAATGCTTCCAGCTGTACAGCTCTCAACATGGCTCTAGTGTAAATGATTGAGTAGCGACGCAGATAAAAATAGGAAAGAAATAAAAGCCGAAAAGACATAAAAAAGCAAAAGGAAAAGAAATACATGGCGCATATTAAATTCTTATAAAAATCAGCGCGCAGGATACGCGACGGTAATGCGCGATTCCAGGACATGTGGTAGGGGCCAGGGGACTAGGGACTAGCGAGTACGTCCCACAGACCAGAGTGCTATTGTTATAGCTACTTTTATGATGGCATTGTCTGCCCCTCGCCAGTGCCACGGCTCCTGCTAGAGCTCCTGCTGATGCAATATTAAAAAACTTGTTGCTAATAAAAGATGTGTGAATATGGATGCACGGACACGCCTGTCAAAGCAGTTGATCATGATGATGACATCAATGACATTTGTTGCGGTTCAATAAATTCGCAAGCGTTTCGAAAATAATATGTGTATTCGTGCACTTAGAGAATGTTTTGCTAGGGATAATTTCAGTTAAATTAGATATTTGTTAACGTTTGGTAGAGGCATTTTTACATTTCAGATTCCGGTTGAAATTAGTTCTATGGATTTTTAAAAAATATTTTAAGTATCTTATATATATATTTTTTATATTTAATATTTTTTTATATATATTTTTTAATTTTAATTTTTTAATTGTTGTTATATATTGAAAATATTGAAAATTAAATTTATATTCTTTTTCTCAAAACTTCCTTAAAAATAGGTTTGTTGTCTAAAAATTAATGTATAAAAATATTTTGTTTACCACTATTCTAGTGTATTTCTTCATATGACAATATTTTTATTTAGCTTTATGTCTAATTTCATATTATTCACAAAGAATATATATTTTAAATTTGGTATTCTTTGGTTCGTCTTATAAGCAATTAAATAGATGTTCCTAAGATTTTTAGATAAGCATCGATTTTTTAACTGGTCGAACAAGATTTACAACGAATTTTATATATTAGGAGTACTTTTTTTAAAAATAAAATAAAATAAATTTAAAATGTGCTTTCGAAATTTTACAGTAAATGTAAAACTTTTAAGTTATTCATATCGAGTTTATATGTATAATTATAGAATTTTATAAATAAATTACTATATTTTGCTTTGAATATATTTATATGTATAATAAATAAATATAATAATATAGTAAAGTAACCGCTTCTTTTTTTTAACTTCGAATTTGTTTATTTGTGTAGTAGAAAATCGTATAGCATATTGTAATAATTAATTATTTCGCTCAGTGTATATACATGGCTCGTTTATAGCACCTAAGTAGGCTGAGCCTCAGTGCACATTTAATTGTTATATGGTTGGCTGCATGGCAATTGTCAACACGAATCGCTTCTCATTCAGTCAGCGCATGGGAAACATAGCTTGGTTAACAATTTTGGTTTGGGGTTCGATTTAGTCTCTCTTTCCATCTTTCTCTCTCTCTCCCTCTCTCGGCTCTACTCTAAGGCTACGCTAGGGGTGTTGTTTAGCTGCCGGATAATCCGTTGCATGTTGCCGTTGCGTCGTTTTTGATTAAAATGACATGACAAACCCATGCATACCCCTTACCGTGTGGAACGGGTGGGGGAGGGCATGTTGATTTGAATTGTCTATAAGCTGCTCTACGTTCACCCATCGACTGCGGTATTTGAAGTGCCAAAAACCGCACTTTGCCCATTGCTGTTGGCCTTTTCTTTACTCTCTTTTTTTTCCCTTATATTCTATATAGTCTCTTTTTTCCAGTGTTGTCGAGTGCGCGCTTTAGTGAAAGGATTTATGCCCATTGCTGCTGCTGCTGCTGGTGCTGCTATTTGTTTAGACGCCTAGTTTAGCATTTGCCCATTGTTTTAGGCCAAATAAATTGTGGCGCGATTTGTGCGCATTTGAACTTTTTGTGTAAGCCTGTGTCATGTTTTTTGGTATTTATTTTGAACAGATATGGCTTGGCTTAAACTAAAGACAGTCCTTGCGATAGACTAGGCTTTGAACGGGTTCGATTGTAAATTTAAAAATATTTGATTGAAGCTTGCATGTAATTTAATTTAATTTATTGCAATTTTTATATATGTATCTTATACATTTTTCAAATATTATGTAAAATCGAAAACAATATTATTTAGACACTTAAAAAAATACGCAACGAATATTTATATTTTATTTGGTAATTAGAAATAATTAAAAATATATTTTATATATTTTGTTTTTCAAATTTTAGAGCTTTAGAGCATCAGATTTTACTCCATAGAACTTTTGGTTCCAAGACAACCAAATGGTGAAACTTGTTGCGCAACCAGGCTCTATAGTCGATCCGCTCATCTGTTATATGAATAATGGAACCTAAAAAGTGAGATGAAGGTGAGAATAGCATGACTGGCGATACCCTGTAGTCAGGCAGTATTAGATTAAGTTGTAGATATTGGGGGAGCTCTCTCTCTCTTTCTCCTTCTCGCCTCTGCGCTCTGCATAATACAGGGTATTGTAAGCCCACTTACCCAATATAGAGAAACCAGCCCTATGATGCGAGTCACATTCTTCAGCTTTTGCAAATAATGCCTCGTTGAGCACACGATAGGCCCATTGGAAGACCCGTTTGATGTGACAAGATGCAATGAAGCTGCGTGAGTTCTGCCGTCCCGGCAGCAGTGGATCGTCAATGTAGAGCGAGGGAGTCCTAGAGCCCACCAATATGTTCTCTTTGCGCACATAGCCATTCCATATGGAAATTCCAATTTGAGCGTAATTAAAGCTCAGGCCATAGAGTTCGAAGAATTCGAGCAGAAGAACGCCAAGATTCGTAGACTCCGGACTCCTTTGACGCGGATGCATTTGCAGGAAGTTAATGCACATGATAATCAGGTTATAGGAGGAGATGCCTCCATTCAAAGTGCTATTCAAATTGCGCTGCTCCAGAAATTGTTTGAGCACCAGCACCAGTTTGCCCAATACCGGATGCTCGTGCAAAAACTTTTTGATTAGCTCCGAGGAGTCAATGCCATTTGGCATATTGAACGAGATATCGACTTTGAGATGTGTCTCG
Organism: Drosophila mojavensis; assembly: GCF_018153725.1. NCBI lineage: Eukaryota > Metazoa > Arthropoda > Insecta > Diptera > Drosophilidae > Drosophila > Drosophila mojavensis. The sequence continues at coordinate 10,737,083 of NW_025318858.1, forward strand.
CAATCCGTAAACCTGATGATCGGCACTGCAGCAGTGTCCACCACCTGCAGTGTTCCGGGCAACACGATGCCGCTGCTGCGCAACTCCGATTCGAGGCTGCGCAGCGGCAGATGCTCCCAGCAACCTGGGAGAATGATATGGTTAGTAGATTCATATGCAATGTGAAGACCACTCCTCACCCAGCACCACCAGATCTATGTCTGAGTTGGGCAAATTGATGCCAAGGCGAAACGAGCCAAAGATCTCAACCAAAGCCTCCGGCCAAAGGCCTTGAATCACTCGCTCAACCCGGCTGAGCAGCTCGATTCGCGCTGCATGCTCCGTTGGTGTGGGCAGCATGTATCTGTAGAAGTGTTCGATTTCCTCGTGAAGTCCAATAATGCCGTCGCCGTAATTGTAGCCTGATTGTCGCCACGGATAACCACCATATTTGCGTGTTGTTTGCATCTTCCAATTGAAAGCTAATGTCAATTGTAAACAGTTGCTACGGCGTTGCCACCTGGGGCAGAAAAATGTGTAGCATATGAATGGGGCACCCGTGTCACGATTAAGCACGAATATACATTAAATGTTGATTGAATATATATTAAGTATAATCAATATTATTATTCAGTGATTTTTTTGTTATTTTATTTTAAATACTATTTAATTATATATATATATATATTTTTTTTTTACATATGTATTTTTTTGCACATTCAGAGTGTATGCAATTCGTGATCCATTGAGTTTCAACACATCACTATATTCGCATTCGTATGTTGATATAAAAAAGGGAAAGAGAGGGAGAGTTAGACTGTGTATGCGAATGGTATATAATTCAGTGTTGTCAGTCCCTCTCTCTCTTTATCTACAGAAGATCGTTTAAGTTGTCTATATTCAGGTATTTATATTTGAGTAAAACGAAGCTAGAATTCTTCAAGCAGCAGAGAGTCTTCCCATTGCTCATTTAAAGCTCGACTGCAACGACGCCTACTTCGGGCCGGGCTCAACATTTGAGAGCGTGTTCGTGTATAAGTGACAGTCGCCCTATATAAAGGGCAGCAACGGCAGTATTTCTTCAGTCGCCCAGGACTGGTGGGAGTGACTCGTGCAGTGCAGTAAAGTGAAGTAAAGTCTCTGATCGTTCATCTAATCAATAAAAGCGTTAGGGAAAGTACTTAGAGGGAATACTTAGAGGAAATTATTAGAAAAAATACTTTGAAGAAATTTTTTGAGGAAATACTTAGACGAAATACTTAGACGAAATACTTTAAGGAAATACCAAAAGGAAATACATAGAGGAAATACATAGAGGAAATACTTAGAATTAATATATGTGGGTAATAGAGCATCTTATTGACTTTGTATCCCACTAATAAATTCATTTCAGAAATATTGTGTTATTTCCTTTTTGATTATTGTAAAAACTCAACTAAAAGAACTTTGTACACTTAACCCCTTTTTGAAGTACTTTTAAAAAATATTTTAACAGATGACGCTTAAGCAGGAGTCATTCACTAATTGCTGCTAAAAATGCCAATCAATTAAATAAAACACCACATGAATCAGCATTTAGCTCGTAATTATTATAATTGCTGTGGCAAGTAAAAACCCAAAAATACAAAAAAAAAAAAAAAAAAAAAAAAAAATATAGGTAATAATAAACAACAGCAGCAGGAAGCCCAAAAGGTAGGAATTCAGAAAAAAAAAGAAAAGATTTTACCAGCTATTGTCTCAGGCACGCGACAGGGTGACTCTAGGGATTTTGCATGAAAGTAACGCCCACGGCCACGCCCTCCCACACACAGTCGCACTCACATGGAAGTAAACGGCTGAGCAACAGATTTGAACACCCGAAAAAACTTCATTACAGCCTCCAACATTGAGAGATGACTTAATCAAAGTTGGATTATCTGCAATGCAGCCGAAGCCCGGTAAACATTCGAGAGGAGGCATGGAATTCTCATTTGCTCGCCGACTGGATTGGGTTGGTGTGGGTTGGGCTGGGTTGATTTTCCCTTGTATGGCTTTCATTTGAATTAAAAAGCGCTAGGCAAGTTTGACAGATTTTTGCAACAGCATGGGGCCATTTGGCACACATCTAAGGCAGATGGGAAGGAAAAAAAAAGTGGCAAGAAGAAGAAAGTCTGGCTGGCTCAGCTGAACTAAATTAAATTCCATGTCTAATGCTCGCACAAGGATTAGGACAAACAACGCCTCATCGCCTTTAGATGGGTAATATTAAATAATTTTTCTACACTCATATATACACACAGCCACACACAGACACGCAGGAAGGACTCGCAGGACACATATGCCATGAATTCGTTCATTGTTTTGCATCGAGTCGAGTCGAGGCGAGGCGAGCCGAGCAGCAGCAGCAGCTCTCATAGCCACAGATTAAAGTCTCCCGTGGTGAACTTAATATAAAAGCAACGGACGAGCCTGGTCAGGACAACGGCCATAGAGTGTTTCCAGCCAGCTGAAGCGCTCAGCGCCAAATCTTTTCTCGAGTGCGAGACATTAGCAGCATTAGAACAACAACAACAACAGCAGCAGCAAGAGGCATATATACATATATACATATATATAGTTAGGAACAAGGACTTACTGCAACCTCAACTTCCTCCCCTTAACAAATGCAAAAAGCTGTGCAGACCAAAGAGCGCCAAAATAATCAAAGGACTTAAGTCGGCTCAGCCGTTGAAAAGCGACGCAGATTTTTTTCGGGCTACAGTCGAACCGGAAAAGATATGTTCACGTGGAGAGAGAGAGAGAGAGAGGGAAAGAAGATGAAGCAGCAGCATCACCACTGCAGTGGTGCTAAGTTTGAGCTGTGCTCATTTGTGGTGTCAGTTGCTGCATTATCAGCTATAACAGTTTCGAGTTTAGGAAATGGGGGCAGCTTAAAGCAACAAGGGAATAAATTGAAGGCGAAAATTGGGAATATTAAAAGAGATTCCTAGGTGTATGATTGAGTGAAAGGTAGTTAGTAGGGAAAGTATATACGGTGAAAATTGTTATTTAGGCTTACATAATACATCTTTTTTATATTGAAAATTAATTCTTTGTAATAATTAAATAAATAAATAGAAGTAAATAATGTTATAAATTTATTGTAAAATATCAAATTAAATAAATAATTTAAAATTTAGCTTATACTTTTTTATATTTTACAACAAAAATCACTTTAAATCAAATTGATGTTTTTCAAATTATTATAATTTTTATTATTTTTTTTAATTTTACAATATAAAAAATTTGTAATTAAATTATTATTATTTAAATAATTTTTTTTTATGGCTTATTATTATTGAATATTTTTGCTTATTATTGTTGATTATCATTTTTATATTATTTATATATTATTTATTATTACATATATATTATTTATTAAAAATTTGTCTACAGATTATTTATCTTTGTTATCCATTTATTAAATTATATTTTTTATATATATAGCTACCTTATTGCCTTAGTTATAAAATAAATTATAAATGGAAATTTTATTTAATTTAAATATTCTTTACTTAAAAAAAAAATAATAAATAGACTTAAAAAACATTACTAAATCTCTTTGAAATGGCGTCCGTCACACGTATATTTGAAGAATACTGCAGATTTGACAATATTATACATAAAAACATGAATTTGAGTACGATTGTGAGTGTTAGTGTTAGTGAATTGTTTTCTGTTTAAATTTAATGTAGCCCACGTCTTACATATATAACTTTATGCACTGAATCCCTTGTACCAATAGGAGACGAACAGTATTAGCCATTGTAGGATATTGAAGTGTACATTATACGATACCCCCAATAGGCCCGCGCTCTGTGTATCGATGCCGATCATGCCCAATGTGAGTTTGAATAACCAACTGGACATCAGTATGAACACGGGCATGAAATGCCAGAATTTAGACCCGGGTCTAGTGCGCACCACTATAAACGGTGGAAGATTCTCGTCCCAACGGATTTGATTGTTGTGGAGTCCATCGCCGGCGCCAAGCATCGCGTTATGTAGTCGGAGCTCGCGGGTTAAGGCCATCTGTTGCAATATATTTAATTCGGGTGTTCCGATTCTGTTGCGTGGCACGTTTAAGTGTTCCGGAATGGCTGCATCGCCAGCTGTCTGTGGAAAGAATACATCCAAAATGTGCTCGTTCGGCAGATCCATGATGTCAAAATTCTCTAAGAAAAATTTTACTACTAAAAAAAAATTTTTTTTTTTACGTTCACTCAATCAGTTGTTGAATTCAATCTGACAATTTACACAAATTGTATATATGTATTTATGGACATAAACACTATGTTTATGGCGAATTTACTATATATAAAATAATTTAATTATTAGTAATTTAATTTTTAATATTGTTTAATTTAATTAAAATTTAATTGAATTTAAATTTAATAAAAATTTAAATTAATAAAAATATATGCATTTAGCAAAAAAAAAAAAAAAAAAATGGTTTTAATAATATAAATTATACATTTATAAGGAAAATAAAAAATAAAAATCAATAATGAATAAGATCTTTAGCAAAAGGAGTAAAGTAAAAATATTATTTTGTTGGTTTCCAAGATGAAAATGATTCTTTTTCGATTAATATGATTTTAAAGAATTTCTAATTTGATAAACAAAAAATGTTAGTTGTAAATTAAGAGCTGAATCAAAAATACTGTTTTGTTTGAACGAAATGAAACATGCATATTGATCTATAAATTTACTTTCAAATTAATGGATTTTCCATGGAATGAAAGAGATTTTCCATAAGATTTTGTTAGTCCTGCACGTGGAATTTTCATGCTGAAAAGCTGCTAGCACAATTAGCGCATATGAATTCCAATTGTATTTATTCATTATAAATGCGAAAAGTTGTAATTTTTTTCCGCTATATGTTTATATTTTTTAATTTTAATTTTAATGAGTTGTAGCAACAAAGGCGCATTTTTAATGAAGCAAAAAGCGGCAATTACTCACATTTTACAACACTATTGCCGTTGATGAGGACGATGATGATGATGAGGACGATGATGATGAGGAGGATGTTGATGGCAGTCAGAATTGTGCTGAAAATCGCTTAAATGCAAAACTCATTAAAATAATTGCAAAATGCAAAAATATAACAAACTCATTTGGTATGGTTGGAGATAGGATGCTGAGGGGGGTGTGTGGGGATGGTAAAGCGTTGGCTGTGGATGGAACGCACACTCATTAAACCAACCATAAATAATTAACAAAACAATTTATTTTCAAGGATATGTGTGTCTGTGTGTGTGTGTGTTGATGCTGTGGATGCTGTATGCACACCTATACTCCCATACCTGCTGTCTATAATTGCGAAGAGAATGCATTTCATACGCTCTATGCAAACTTCAAAGCTCATTTATGCGAGCGTCTGAGATGAAAAGCCACACACACATGCACACACATATACAAACACGAGCAGCCGTCTAAAAGTCAACAAACAGACGGCTGTCCACTGATGCGCGATATCTGAAAACACTTAGGGCACACACTTACATATTGCGTATACGCAGCGGTTGCACTCTCTATCTCTATCTCTTTCTCTCTCTGGCTTTGGCTGTGGCTCTGTCTCTGTAGTTTGCGAGTCATTAAAAGTAAATAACCTCAAAGCAAGCGGCTTTCTCCCCCTTTTGGCTGGCACTTGAACCACGTCAACGGTCGCTGTGGCTGTGCTTAAAAGAAATGCTCCGCTTTGACCCACCAAACCACTCAAACAGCCCAGCCCTAGCAAACATCCAAATGCCTTTGGCTAACCTGTCATCAGGGCCATGTCCAGTGCTCACACGTGTCGCTCTCCCGTGTGTATGTGTGAGTTTGTTGTGCCAGCCATTTGTCCGCAAACACTTGTAATTAATTGCGCGTGGCCGACAGAAGTCAGCTAGTTGCACTTGCCACGGCCCCTCCCTTGCTCGATTTGTTCAAGTTTAGACGAGTGGCAAAGCGTTTTGCCAAGCAGCAGCAGCAGCAGCAGGAGCAGGAGCAGGAGGTGCAGGAGAAGCAGCAGCAGGTGTGTTAGCGAAACGTGTCCTCACGATTAGAGCTAAAATGGGTCGAAATCTTTATGAAGTTCTTTTTTGGGTACAGCTCATACTTTGTGGTTTATGATTTATTTATTTATTTATTCATTTATTGTTGAAAAGAATTAATTCTATATAACAAGTTTTAAGTCAGAGCAACGAAGGCCTTCAGGCGATTTATGATATGATTTATGAACTTATCTTGGTTTCTCAAAATATTTGTAATATTTACTTAAATATATTTTTAGTTAGTCTCTTAACTTAGAAGAAATTAATTGTTTATTCATAATATATTTTTCATGTTCTGATTGTTAAAATGGATTAGCCGCAATAGCCACATGACTTATATACTCAGTCATTTACTGAAGTACTCAGACTCAATATTTTATTCAAGAGCTATATTTAAATCTGTATTTAAATGTAATATCATATTTAAATGCAAAATTATTACACTTTTTTTTCAAAAGTTACAAAATTGCTTTCACGTTTTTTGACTAAACTTTTAGATCTTTTGGATGTCAGTGTTCTATTTATAGAAGATTTAAGGAGATCTGCGCTTCTCTTCCTACTCTTTTGAAACAAATAAGAAGAGAAGCGTAAATCTTTCAAGAAGGATTTAAGGAATGTTTTCTCATAAAACTAAAATGGTCGATTATAGATAAATAAATACTAATAATTTATTACACTTGACCTTAAAAACATAATTGTATAAATATAAAAGAGAATATTCCCAAATTAAAAAAATAAATAAATAAATAAATAAAAAACATATTCTTATATATTAAATATATATTTTTTTTTATAAACTATATATAAATTCATAGATCCCAAAACTCTCTTTCAAATTTCTCAAGTACATCCCGCTTTAACAAACAGAAGAGCACAGCGAGGCAGTCGCTCTTTGAGTTGCGTTGCAATTTTATTGTCATAGTCTAAACGAATTTAGCATAATTAATTGCCGTGTCGCAAAATGTGTGCAAATGGAGCGTCTGCATTGCCCGCAGCGATGACGGCTAAGTGGGTGGCACTTCTTCTTCTCTTTGCTTCTACTGCTTCAGTACTTGGCAAGGCAATGCAGCAACATTTTTTTTTTTGCCCTCTGCAAGTTTTTCTTTTTTTTTTTTCATAATGCAGCTTCACGCATTAGCTTCATGTGCCATGGGCCAGACTCAGGGAATCTGCAACTGAAATGGAGATTACGAGGCTGGAGCCTAACTGGTCGCCAGGGTGTTCTCATTAGCACGACTCAAGTGCATTTCGCCCTCGGGGAACTATTTAGCACAAACACAACAGACAAACAACAGAAGAAGAATGAGAGGGAGACAGAGAGAGAGAGAATGACGGAGTAGCTGAGAATGGAATAAATATCATTTCAGAACGTTGGGCATACAGGCAATGCTTAAATTGGGATTGACATACATAGGTCGGGCACAAATCTAGGCTTTATTAATTAAATTTTAAAATCAAGTACATTCATAATATAATGATGCATAATTTTCGTCAATTAAAATTATATAATATATAATATAATATAAAATTATATACATTTATTTATACATTATATTTATCAATTTCAAATTTGCTTAGCCTTAATTTAATGCTATAATGCATGAAAATTGAAAAATTTCAGATTTAAATTTAAGTTATACTTTAATGAAAAAAATAAAATAAAAAATAAATTTCATATTTCTTTATATCATATTACGCGCAACTCTTTTAATTATTCTTTAAAAATAACTTGCCACCAAGTTTCTGTAAGCATCTCACGGCACTGCGGCAAAAATATACAAATTGTACATAGTGCCTTTGCGCATCAATCGACGCCGCAATGGGCGTAAGTGAAGGGGGACAACTGGTTGGTCAGAGCGGGTCACGGGGGGTATTATGCAAGGGTCGCTTCGCCTTCGAATGAGTAATTAAAACATTTTTCACTTTGCATTTTCTTGTTGCGCGACACTTTTCTGTGTTTTGTCTAACGTGCAGTATTTATACACTTCTAGAGGGTAGCATAAAATTATCATCATCTTCGACAATCATAACAAAAAATATTTTTAACTTTTAAGAGTGTATATGTTATATAAAACTTCTAAGAGTATAAATATGAAACTTTTAATGTTTCATTTTGTAATCATGTCAATAAGAGTATTTAGTTTTCGGCTTAACAATAATAGACCACGTTTCTTGTTTTTTTATGTCTCTGCTTTTTGCAATTAAAAACTAAGATGAATGTTGAGTAGCATTTCGCAGAGGAGACAGGCATGGCTGACATTCAGCTGCGCTACTTTATATTAATTAAAATGTATACTATTAAAAAATTTATGTATTATATTAATTATATAATTATATTATTATAGTTTTAAGTGATCTCTAATTATATAATATACAAAAATATAAGTATATATATTTAAAATTTTTAAACAAACCGACGCACAACACTGAAAAAATTATGAGAAAATAAAAAAATAAAAAATAAAACTACAAAAAAAAATATATATATATATATAAATATATATAGGTGCAAAAATTAAAAGTAAATGTCTATATATATATATATATATAAAATGTGTTTTCGGCAGCCTTTAAAAAAATTATTGATGCTTTGATCAATTTTACTTCATTATTATTTATTTTGTTTGATACATTTTGTGGTTACACTTTTGTTTGATTATTATTATTATTTTTTTTTACTAAAAAATAAAGTGAATGTATTTAGCTGAATATTTTTAAATACCAAAAATGTATATTTTTATGTTATATACAAATTGAAAATATAATATTTTCATATGAATTATCTGTGTATACATACATATGTGAATATATAAACTGTTCTATATATTTATGAAATTTTTATTTATTTTATTAAAGTACAAAATTGAAACTTTATTAGGATATTATTTTAATTTAGTATAAATTATCGTTCAATCGTTGTCGCAATCCGTTTTTCTTTATTTATTTGTATATCTACATATATTAAAATATACAATAAATATATACATACATATTTTTGCTATATATCTGCCCTTGCCTTGCCTTATCTCCATCTTTGGTAGCGCATTGGGGTTGCCATTTAAGCTTAACCATTCAGTTGCTGCCCCAGTGGCGCCCCAGCAGCTCCTCAAAAGTGTCGGCTTCAAGTGCAGCTGCAGCAATTGCTACTGTTGCTGTTGCTGTTGCAGTTGCTGTTGCTGTTGCTTTTATACTCATTTGATGCACTAAGTTGGCAGTGTGTTCTCTGTCACCTGTTTTGGCACTTGAAGCGCAACGCCAGAGCGCCAGAGCCGCCAAACAAGCTAATTAGTATGCAAAACACATTAAGTGGCAGCTAGAAACATTGCCGCAGCACTTGTATATTAGGGCGATGGGGGAGTCAAATCAGGTAGAGGCTGCAATGGTAGTGGAGCGTGGGGCGTGGGGCGTTGGGCATGGGGCTGGCATATCGCGCACCTCTGCGTTTCCATTGTTTTCACAACCTACAAAACATTTCAAATGGAAATTTTTTCCAACAGTTCGCAATACAAAAGCTGCGCGACCGAGCGGCAAATATTGACAACCTTCACCTTCATTGATGCCCATAATTAGTGCACAAAGCACAGAACGCAAATCGCAAAAAAAAAATAGGAAAAAAATGAGGAAACCAGAGAGCGAAAAGCTAACGGGATATGCAGGGAAAACCAGAGGAAACTGCAGGGAAAAGTTGATGGAAATTTGCAGCTGGAGCTGTGTTTCAAGCAGTCGCATGGGAGCAGTTTATTAATCATACGCCATGTTGACGCAGTCTCACAGCGCTGCACTCGTTCGGCTGCTGTTGCTGTTGCTGCCAACTGGCTGTGTGTACTAATTAAGCCTTCGATTAATTTACGCCTTTTGGCCCCGAACGCCAAGCGAGAAAACAAAGAAAATTAAAAGCTTCATAGCCGCCGAACTTCAAAAGCCGGAAACGGGTCGAGCACCGACGTCTGCCATTGCCCAAAGGCAGCTGCTCGGGCCAATGCGTTAATGATGCCATCATCAACAGCAACAACGGCAACAACAACAACAGCAACAACAACAGCACAACAGCAACACCCCAAAGCTGCTGACACTGTCTGGCTTAGTGGCTCCAACTCCGCTTTTGGCCAACTCAGGCGACATCAAAGCGTTGAAGCTTGGGAATTGTTGACACACCGGATGAACGTAGATCTCTCTCCCTCTCTCTCTTACACGTTTTACTCTATCTCATTCTTTCCTATCTCTGCATATATATTATTTATAATACCCTGACTGCTGCGCTTGCTGATAAGCCTGGGGATTTTATTATTACTCCTCTTCGTTTTTTTGTTTTTTTTTTATTATATTCATACTCCCTGGAGCTCGATATATTTTTTTATTTTTGTATTTTTTTTTTTGTTTGCCTGTTTCTCATTTGCTGTGGGCTATGGCGTTTTGGCTTCTGATGCAAGTTGACATTTAAAGGGCTAATTTTTTAGAAGAGCCTATTTTTGACGAAGAAGTTAAAAAGTAGAAAAGTATCAAAGAATAGAGTAGAATAGGTTAAATATAGTAAATATAAAAAAAGAAAAAAAAAAAAATAATATTAATAACAAAAATATATATATATTTGATGATTTATATTTTACATTTAATTATTTCATTATTATTTTATATATTATTATAAATTTAATTGAATGCTTTTTGATAAAATTGAATTTATTTTAAAATATATAGTTTCAATATATTTATGCTTACCTCTTGCTTACGAGAGTTTCATTTTGTTATTTTGTTTCAATATTTTGAGTCTCTTTTACTAACTATAATTTTTTATTTAGTTGCTAATTTAAATGTAGATTTGGAGAAGCTCAAATACTGGTTAGCGGGTGAGAAGACTAGCTGCCTTGCTAGTCGGTTGATTGAAATGAAATAACTGTTTATTTTGATAATTTGAAATGTTTATTCAATCATTAACATTCGCCAAATGAATTCGCCTGTTTGTTTAGCCCGGCTATACGGCTATACGCATAATTCTCTAAATTATAATTAAAATCGTCCGCAAAGAGTGTTTAGTTTTGTATGCATAATTTTTGCATGCCGAATTCGGCCATCAACGCATTACGTTCCACATTAAAATTATTAATTAAAATTTGTGGTGTTTCTGGTATCTGCATAAATTAATCTGAATTATGTTCTCTATGCTAATTTAACGGCTGTTGATTTGGATAAAACTCTTAGATTTTTTTTCATCTGTGATTTCATTTGTGTATAATTATATAGGCTTCAGCTAATGATGTTAATGTTAATTTCTTCACTGTATTTGTTAAATGATCACTTTCGACTGAAGCTCTTTCTATATAATGTTATATTGTATGTTATAATATTAAAAAATATACAAAGAGAAAAAAAAACAATTATATAACGAGAGTCGGCTGCATATATATAATGTGTATATATAAATAAATTTAAATTATACAAAATACCAAAAATTTTTTAAATATAACATTTTTAATATTATGTAGAAATACAACACAGATTGATTTTATTTAAATTTAATGGTATTACATTTTTGTATAATACAAAACTTTATATTATATATAAAAATATACTATTTTAAGTTTTTTAATTAATGAAATGAATCATACGTATTATACAGTTAGTGTAATACATATTAAACATTTAGTATCAATTTATATAAAATTCATGAATGAATTAATACACATCTTCTATTTTAGAAAAATATATTTCATTAAATTATATATTATTACTAGTTAGTTCAGGTTAAATCAATTCCATAATTTCCTACGCAATTTCCACCATTTGGTTGGTTGATATTACTCTGTGAAATTGAACTCAAAGCTGTAAGCCCTTGGCCAAATTATGTTAACCAATTTCCAGCTAACCGGAAGCAGAGGGCTTTATGTAATGCTATATGGCCTGATGGTCTGTAATATTAGAGCCCGAAATCCTAAATCAAACTAAACCACGATCCATTGTGCGCCACAGAAATTCAGCTGAACCACACACTAGCTCTAGCTATGCATGTGTGCATGTTAGTGTAAGTGTGCGTTGGCTTTGAATTTGCGGAAATGAATTGGTATTTAATTAATAGTTTTACCCTGATTAATCTGCCCTGTGCGTTGCCGCCCTTGAAGCCGCATACGAGTCGAGGACTCGCCAAATCTCCTGCACTCACTCTGCTGCTCTATAGAGCTGGCTCTCCCTCTGCCTCCTGCTCTGTCACTCTTTGGTCTCGTTCTGCCGCATGTTGACCTAATGAAGTTGGCGTATAATTGTTGCTCAGACGTTGCTCATTGAGGCTGTTGTGGGCGGGGCGGGCGGCTGCCACGGAAATCAAATTGAAATTAACGTGAGAGGGGGTTGGGGCGGGGGTGTGGTGCGTGAGGTGAGTGTGGGGGGGTGAAAGGCAGTTCGAGTTGTAGCTGCTGCTGCTGCTGCTGTGGCCTGTTGTTGTTAATTTGATTGGATTCTGATGATGGGGCGTAGCAATTGCAACGCCCACGCACACGTTCAGCCAAGTCTGGGCAGGTCTTTGCTTTTCGCTTTGGTCTATTACTTTAGTGCCCGAACTTTGATTTTTGCCCAACAACAACAACAGCAACAACAACAACAACTAACAACCCTTGTGCCTGTTTTGATTGTGTAATGCAATCACGTCGTTGTTTTGCCTGATTTTTTGCTGCTGCTGTTGCTGCTACTTCCTCGTTTATATTTCTTTTTTTTTTTTTTCGTTGTTGCTGATCTCTCTCCCTAGTTAAGGTAAGTTTAGTGGAAGGGACTCTGAATTTTAATTTTTCGACAGCATTTGGCGCTGCGCACGAACAATGTGCGTAATCATACGTGATGATGTGTAGTAGTCGAACTTGTCGTCAACAACATTTGCCAGGGGTGTAGAGGTGTCTGCGTGTGTGTGTATGTGTGTGTGTGTATGTGTGTGTGTGTATGTGTGTGTGTGCCTCATGTTTAGGCCGTGCGGGTGAGGCGTATGCGTCCATTGTTGTGCTGCCTGAATTGGAAGACATTGATGTGCCGGCAATGTGGATGCTGCTACTGCTCCTGCTGCTCCTGCTGCTCCTGCTGCTCCTGCTACTCCTGCTGTTGCTGTCGAAGTCTTCGCAGCACTTCACAAAATTAATAAGTTGATAGACTTGCGCGTTTCTTGCTTGATTGAACTGGGATTTTGGGCTCATTTTCGTTTCGCCTTGTCTGTCTGTCCGTCTGTCTTCGCGTCTGAGGTCAGATGTGAGTGCGTGTCCGCAACCGCAAATGATGCAGAGCGCGTGTGTATACATATATGTATATAGTTGTATATCTAAATTGAATTGAACTTTGTTTTGCTGCTCAAAGCAGCGTGCGATGTGTGTGACAAGTTTTCATAATAAATAATCATTTCGGGCAATAATATGTAATGGTAAATTTGAGCTCAAATGAATTTATAGGCAAAGCTAAATAAATATATTATTTATTTATTTATTATATTCTATAAAAATTACTTGCTTTTAAATTTAGTTTAAATTTAAATAGAAATTGTTAAGTCGATGTTCAAGACTTACTTAATAGTTTCCTAATTATAAAAAAATTAAATTACCTCTAAATATAAGAATATGTTTATATGTTTCTTTCGTGTGAAAATAATTACAAATATAGTTGTTTTTTTTTTTTTTTTTTTTTTTAATACAACTTATATTTTTTTAAGCAAGAAATTGTATATATAAAATTTTAAATCAAATTTTTTCTAATAAAATGAATAGAAAAATATATAAATAGAAAAAAAATATAAGCTTAAATCTTTTTTTATTTAAAAAAAATATATGTATTTAAAAAATATTCTTAAAGAGAACATATAAAGCATATTTATTAAAAGCTCATTATATGATCTCTAAAATCAAATACAATAATTTACCAAATGCGTAACAAAGAACTAATTTAATTATCATTATTATAATATATTTTAACACAAAATTTGTAGCTTGTCATTTTTCAATTGTTATATTTTACATAAAGTTATATTTTTTATTTGATTATTGTCAAATTATATATAACTAACACTTAAATATTCTATCAAGATAGTTGTATAGTTGTAGTTGTAGTACTATTTCTTTTTTATTTTGTTTCGTTATTGTTTTTTTTTGTAAGTTTTCGAAAGATTTAAATAAATTCTTTTATTATTGCTAAAAATTTGAATATATTTAAATTTATTATTTACTTAAACTTCAATACAATAATTTTTTTTTATTTTTATAAAATTTCTGTATTTTTGAAATAAATAAAATACTCACAAATAATGAGCTCTTATTTATTTTGATTTTTGACTTAGCTATAACCAAAATATTTGCTAATGAATGAAAAAAGTGAGGCATAAATTAAAATCAAGCTCTTTCAGCTTCATTGGGTGTGCTTGGAGTTGTTTTAGCTGCACCGCTGGGGTCTTCTATGCTGCTGCGTTCGCTCTGCAGAAAAAACAAAGAATGAGACAGGGTGAGAGGGTGAGAAGGGTGTGGGGGCCGCTTGCCAGGATGCTGCTGTCTGGCAGGAGCTGCCAGCGCGTTGACATGCCACGCATTTAAACGTCACCGGAAATGCCTTTTGTTCTTATGCGCTGTCGTTCCACCAACTGACGCACTGACAGACGGACAAACTGACGCATTGATAGACTCAACGACGCTGCAACCACCCTGCATGAAATATAGAAAAATAAAATATTAATATGAATATTTGAAATTTGAAATTTGATTTTGGAAATTTTCTTGTAAAATCATGCAAAAATCATTTCACCTGCAGCTGAAATGTTTTTATTGTTTTTTTTTTTGTTTGTTTTTTTTTTTTTCAGATACAACTCAAATTGAATGATTGCGCATTACTGAAATATATAATTTATGATAGTTCACACTCGCACACACGAGTGCAAAAATGTGTCAGGATGCTGTCAATGACAACTGAGAAGAAGTAAGAAAAAAGACGAAAAAAAAACTGCGTCATTCGTCATTCTTATTGTTGTTTGTTGTCCTGTTAGGACTTCAGGGGAATAGACTGTAGGTAGCAGGTCACTCTCACTCGCTGTCTCTCCGTCTCTCTCTCTCCCCTTTTGTGGCCAAAAGTCAAACTCTGTTTGATATTATTACGACTATTTCGTGTTTCATGCTTTGTTTGCTATTTTTTCGATTTTTTTATTGTTTATTCGAAATCCCTTTTTGGCAATTTCTAATGAATCGGCACTGTAATCGTTCATTCATAAAGATTCCTTGGCTGTCAAACACTTGAGTTTGGTTTTACCTTTGTATGTTTATTTTTTTTTTTTTTTGTGGATATTTTCTTAATGGGTTTTCCTCAACCCAATTTAATGGCTTTGCCCTTGGTCATGATATGTGTGAGTTTTTTATTATTATTTTTTTTTTCCTATATTTTTTGCTCGCACAACTTTAAGCAAACAAACATTTTAAAAGCCGCAAAGTGTTTAACTTGGGGAGAAAAAAAATAAATCCACTTCAGCTGATGTTTGTGTAAAAAGTTTAATGTCATTGTATGAGTTTTGCTGCTGAGTGCTCCAAATATTTATTTGCTCTTAGCTGATGGAGGGAAAAGAGCTTGAGAGAGAGAAAGAGAGAGAGAGACAGCTTCTCACTGCATTCACTTTGCCTCGCCATATGCCCGTCGTTACACATGTAAACCCCAAAAACTTTGCTAAATGCTGCCTGAAAAGTTGCTCCGCATACAAAACATAGCCGAAAAATTATGAAAAAAAATAAAATAAAAAATAAATAAATAAAAATATGCAACAAAAACGCTTCGCATTTGCACGAATTTGCACCCACAAACAAAGCCCGAAATACTGGCTGAAATAACAACGGCAAACAAAGTGCAAAACATTTGCCTGCCCATTTAGAGGCGCGGCATCGTGTGGAAATTCAGAGTTTTTCCTTGGCACGCCTCATTTGATGCGAAAATTGTTGGTAAAACAAACGCAAACACCTGCCAATTCCTGATTATATATATATATATATATATATATATATATATATATTCTGTAAGTGTAAGAAATCGCATTGGAGTGCACGTCTGGTGCTCTTATTGATTAGTTGTCCATCATTTTTCCATTCAATGAGCCGTAAAGCTGTTTTCAAGGCAGCGATGAAAGGAATTTTCAATGAGATATTGGAGTGGTATGGAGCTGGAATCTTTATGGCAGAGGCTGGATGGTATAGGAGAACCATTCCTAAAGATTCTTGTAGACGACTTAACAGTAATTGTTTTTATTAGGGTTTGAAAGCATGGAAATTTCATGGAATCATGCTTTTATTTACTGAAAATGACTTGGAGAATAGTCGGGGCAGCACTTAGTAGAAGGTCAAAACACATGGCGAGGGCTTTGAAGGAAATTTAAATGTGCATAAAGAAGAAAGAAACTTGAAACTTGAGTTAGGGCAGCTGCATGAGAGAGCTGAATGCTACAAGACTCTATGTAGATGGTAGACCTTCTACCATCATTCATCTACGAAACTTGTGGAAATATTGATCAACCAATCAATTTCGATAAGTAATACTCGATTTCGATGACTGTTCGATAACTGCTTATCGATTTCGATAAATATTTATCGACATTTAAGAAACATGTGGAAATATAGATATTTGCTTGAAACTTGAGTTAAGGCAGCTGCATGACAAACGCTGAGTGCTACGACACTCGGTGGAAGGTGTATTAATAAAATTTGTGGAAATATTGATCATAATTTGCTCGTTCAGAAAAATAACGTAGCCTGAATGCTTCTGAAACTGTGGGCCAACTCTTCTAGTGAACGTGGCAAAAACCAGAGTGAATGTAGCTGCATGACAAAAGCGGAATGCTACGAAACTCGATGTAAGGTACATCAAGGTCTAAGACTAAATACTATGAAGCTTGTGGAAAAATGTATCCTCATAGCTCACGAAATAATCATATATTTCACAGAAATATAAATGCTCTTAATTTAGGTGTTCTAGCGAATTTATGGGAGAAATTTAATGCGATGAGACTGCATGACAGAAGCTGAATGATATGACACTCGACGGATGGTATCTTTATTAAACTTTCAGATCGTGATTAGAACATTAAAATGCATGCATCTGTCAAAGCACAAGTGTTTAGTGTTTGAAATACGCCTTTTACAAATTGAAAGGTGAGGGGTGGATTTAGGGGTGGAGGTGGATTATAATAAAAACCGAAATTCTATTAACTACACATTTGAAAAACAAATTTGAGGTCACTAGCTTTTATATCTTCTGAGATCGACGCGTTCAAGCATACGGACAGACAGACGGAGCCAAATCGACTCAGCTCGTCACCCTGCAGAACAGCAAGTAGAGCTCTAATTAGACAACTTTATATGAGAAATTCTCGTTAATATCAACAACAATTAAATTCTTGCGCTGCACTAAAGCTAATCGAATTAGTTGAGTCTCCGGCAGTAGCTGCTTTGAACCTGAAATTCTTAAGCCTCGCCTGGCCTGGCCTGGCCTGGCGCTTGTCATGTCAGCCAAGTGTAGAGAAAAGTCAGTCGGACCACTTGACTCGGGACTTGTTTTAGAGCGACTAGCTAGACTAGAGAGTTACGCTTAGGCGCGCCCGGTAAGCTCGATGGGCTTAGCAGGAGTTGAAGGAGTTGGTGGAGCTGCTGTCGAGTGCTTGAGAGGAGTGGCTGGGCCTCGTAGATGGCGTTGGCTTGATTTGCGCTTGGCTGCATTTTGCCAGTGATACTTTGTTTAAGTTTTCCTCCTACTTTGTGTGTGGCATATACATATTTTTTTTTTGCCTAACCAACCCCAAGCAACGCCCATGCACTCCACTTGCGCGACGCCAGCGCCCCACCAAAAAGAAGGAAAAAAAACCCCCCAGCTGGCAGACAGACAGCGGATTGCTTCCAATTCGTCGCGCAGTCGGCGGTGCAAAGTATTTGCCAACGGCATCATGAGTGCTAGGGATTAGTGCCCACTCACAGCCAGCTTTGGCCCGGCTTGGCTCGGCTTGGCATGGCTCGACTTGGGTCTCTGGGCTCGCAGCGGAAGGCATTTTGTGCATAGATGGCACAACCTTGGGCTGCCTGACTGGCTGATCCCTTGCCACACGCTTTAAAGTAGCGCTAAAATGGAGATACAGCAGACATACACACACACACATAGATATATATGTATGTATGTTTGTATATATATAAATTAGTTAATAGCGGAAGTCATCGCACTGTTTTATGCATCCGCCTCAAGTCTGGAGCCTGCGCAGTGGCTTGGAAATTTTTGTTGGTTCGGCAACTGTTGCCATTTCAGCGCTTGGCTGGCCATAATCATAATTTATAATTTATTGGCCAGCCTCCGATTTATGTGCGTTTTATGGCCGCTAATTAGCGTGAGGCCAAGACCAACAACAGTTACAGGCGAAATTATGGGAAGACGATTTTCAGTCTGCTATTGACAGTAAAATAATCGTAGCTTCGATAAATAATTTTATTTTTATTTAAATATATTTATTATACAATCTACATATATTAATATAATAGATTTTATATGATATATTTAAAGTAAATTAAAAAGTATTAATAATAATTAAAAATTTAAATAATTATTATTTAAAATTAATATAATAAATCTAAATTTTATATTTAAATATTTAAATATTTAACAATAAATAATAATAATAATATAATGAATAATAAATTATTTATATATATGTGAAAAAATAAAAAAAAATACTTAAAATTTGTTTAATCACATAAAATATAATAGGCAAATAAAATATAAAAAACAAAATAATGAAAACTTTACTGAATTACCAAAACTAACAAAAAATGATTAGAAAAATAAAGTAAGTAAAACCCATTGAGAACTGGCAACAATTTTAGGTTTTCTATATAAAAGAAATATAATCTGAAAAATGTACTAAAACCTGCCAAAAGCCGCCTAAAATTAAATCAAACACAGCTGGAAGCTTAGCCTAAAAAAATGCCAAAAAACCAAATTCAAATACAGGAGAAAATCTTAAAATAAATGCGATTGGCATGAGACATGGTCAAGATGGTATTTTGTTTTGCTTGGCAAGAGCAGGCAGAGTATCAGAGGGAGCGACAGGAGTAGGAGCAGGGGGCGTCGTGGGGCAGCAACAACATTTGCAGCATTTGCCGGCACTTTCCAATTTTCATTAAAATAACAGAGCCGACGCGCTGGGCAGCCATTATTTCGAAAGCAGCTCCGACTACCCAAAGCCAGAACCACCACCAATCCCACCCCCGGCACACTCCACTCCCTCCCCTCACTTTTCCTTATCAACGGCAAAAGGCTCGAGTCGAACAGTTCTCTCAGTTTTTCATTTTTTTTCTGTGTGTTTTTGAGTCCAAAGAGGTTTGGGTTGCTCACTCGTCTGTGTCTACGTGATTGCTGTGCCAGCCAGCCAGCCAGCCATGGAGTCCATGTCCCCATCCATGTCCTTCGTGGCCTCCATGGACCAAAGCAGCCACACCCCCCATCGGAGGCCGCCCATTTTGGTTGCTGTTACGTTCGTTCGTTCGTTGTGTTTCGGGCGGCGGTTTCGTTCCATTCGTTAGTTCAACGCACACGCGGGAGTATGATGAAATTAAATTGGGGAAACTTTAGCAGTCCAGCATGATGATGACGATGGGGATGGGGATGGAGATGGAGATGATGATGATGATGATGAGCTTGATGATGTTGCTGATGGCAGCCATCAAGAACGTCATCCGCAAGCATCAGCGGTTGGTCGGCCAGCCTTCGTCCTGCTGCTGGCTTAAAATCCCATTCTCGTCCAGGGTTTTGCGACTTCCTTTTTTTGTATATTTGAATATTTTTTTTGTTTTATTTTTATTATTATTATTTTTTTTTTTTTAGCTGCGAAACGAAAGCGAATGTAAATTTTTCAACGTTGCCTTTTGGTTTGTTTAAAAATTTAAACTTGTGTGCCTGGTGGGGGCTGGTAGGGGTGGGTGGGGCCGGGGTGCCTGGTGGTGCGATGAGCGACGTTTGGTTGTTTTAAGCTTTTACCTGTTTCACTTCCTTCGCACAGCCCCCCCTCCCCCCTTTCACATTCCCCCAACCACTGCGTGTTGTTCTTGTTCGAAAATTTAATCAGTTGCCAAAGTTTTGCAATTTTAATTAAATTCTCCAAATTGGTTTTGACTGCTCTGTGCCAAAGTTTTTCACTGCGGGTGTGTGTGAGTCTATATGTGTGTAGAGTGTGTGTGTGTGTGTGTGTGTGTGTATCATTGTCGTCGCCATTCGTCGTTTTTTACCCATTTTGCAGTGTCGCCTTTTCATTTGCCAGCTGCCTGTTTGGAGGTTATCCAAATTGGCAACTTTGTAGGTAGTCGCGAAAAGTTTTTAATTGTTTAAGAAATGCAGCGCCAAGTTGTCAAGAAATACACTGGCACAAAATATGAAAAGTTATGTAAATTGCAAAAAATTGGCAACTGGAAAAGATATATGAAAATGATATATTTTATGAAGGAAGAATGGAATAAATGAATATATTATATTTATTACAGATATTATTTATATGTATAAATAGTTGGATGCATATTGAGAGACAGACTTGAATAGATAAATAGATTTTTAGATGGATTTCTGAGTAGATAAATATATTCAAAATATATCAATAGATTTTAGGAATATATAGACAAACAGGTATATAAGACATAAGATAGACATATAGATGGAAATAGATAATTTTGTTAGCTTTCAATAATTTATATAAATTTAAATTGAATAAAATATAAGCAAAAATATTTTCATATTATTATTTATATATATTATTATTGAAATCAAATAAATTTACTGAAATGGCTATATCATATATTGCTTCTACGTTTTGTTGAATTTTTTTTTTTTGCCATTTTAAGATATTTTGAAGATTTATATTTCTCTATATTATAATTGTTGCTATTTCAGCAGCGTAATTTTTTTTGCGTGCATTATAATGCGGAATAGTGAAAAAGAAGAGCAAAATAAATTATATAAAAAGTTTTGCTCATTTAATGTCGCCATTTTCCCAGATATATAGCAATAAAATATAGTCAGTGTGGGCGTGAGGATGCTGTAGAACACCGCGTCCTAGATGCGCACAAAGTAATTTTGGTCTCATAAGTGATTACCGACATGAGAATACCCTGTTGCAAAAAAATGTTTTTCTTCAAAGAAAAAGTTTAAAAATAAACAACAAATCCATTAAACCCTGATTTCTCATATTCCTTGGGTTCAGGGTATAAATATATACCATTTTTATTATAATCAATATTTTACATATATATTTTTAATTGACTAAATAACTATATAATATATTTTCGCTTGTAGACACGACTTTCTATAATCAACATTGTTAAATTAAATTGAAATAAAGTATTTAATGTATTTATCTTGTAAGGAATGTAGACAGTTTTGGAATATACCCGATCACAATTGCCTGTAGTTCAGGGTATATTCAAGCTGACCCAAACGGCGTCATCGCTGGCGACTAAGAAAACGCGAACACAAAAACGCCATTTAGCTCACAGGAAACAGTTTTAAAAGCTCGCCCAGGATCGAGGGCAATGAACACAGACGGCAGACAACTGGCGACGCAACGCGTCGCCTCGTCTTCTCTCTAATGGGGGCTGGGGCGGCGGAAGGGCATGCACAATTCTCATTCGGAGTCGGGTCCATCTCAATATGGACAGAGCAAAGGCAACGCAATTGCGTTTAATTGCAAAAAGCCCGCAAGAACTGTTAGACAAATTACGCGAAGAAAACGTAAAGTGGGAAAAAGTTTTTGGCAAATGACCAAATGGCAGCCGAAGCCGAGCAATGGGCCAACTACTTAACAAACTGTTTGAAAGCTTCTATTTTCTTGCTACACTATATACGCTAGCAGAAGGTATTTCTATTTTGTAAACCAATTCGCTCTTAAGGGAATTGAGGGAATCTTCTAATGTTGAGCGTGTAAAGTAGAGAGAGTGGATATTGTGGATGTTAAGAGCGAGTGAGTTAATTTTTGTATCCACATTTTACAGTTGACACATTACTAGCCAATGGCGACAACTGAGAGCGAGCATTCGAGATGAAAGCTTTTCAAGGGCATATCACGCTCATACGCTTTTGATCCCGCTACTTTTCTGTGTACTCTAAGCGCCTTGTGGCTGGTGTGAGAGCATTACATTGTACTTGTGGAGAGGCTCACTTAGCGAGGGAGTGAGCGTAATTATGCAGTTTAGTTTGTTTGCGTTCGCGAGTTGGATCAGTCTAGTTTTGTGTTGCGAGTGTGTTTGTGCAATTTTATGGAAAAGTCGAGTTTAAATTTATTCTTATGTTGAAAGAGCTAAAATTTTGTTTCATTAACTGTTTTCTTATTTTGTGTACCTTAAAATTGGTAAAATATGTTTTTGTTTTTTTTGCTTTCTTTTATGTTTTTCTTTTTGCGCATTTTGAATGCGATCCACAACCAGAGCGCAACGCAAACATGGTGAGAGGCGGAGAGCTAAGTGGAACAAATGGAAGTGAGTATTTAAAAGTTATATTTCCTTAGCAGTTGTGTTGCTTGCCATTTTATATTCTCACTGAGCTTTGCATAGTTATGTCTCAAATGTATTGTATATGAAAAAAAGTTGTAAACAACTTTTAATATATAATATATTAAGTACCATCAATATATTAAACATACCTATATTTATTTCTCTATTGTAAACTAATCGCTCAATTTATTAAAAATCTATGTACATCATATGCTTACTTTGTATTAAAGAGTATTTATACTTGTACTCGCATATCTCTTGGTTTCTTTGTTATTTTTCTACATTCTCTGTCGTTGCTTGAGTAAACACATCATCTGCAGATCGCACTGAGATCGATGCAAGCAAGCGATGTGCTGCAATTGAAAACTGTTTAATCAGCCAAGTCAATAACAAGCGTGCAGAGGAGGGTCGCAAAGGGGGACTGGAAGGAGCGGGTAAGCGCGAAGATTAGTTGATTGCATCAATATGCTCGTTGTCAGTGGGAGTTGTCTGGGTGTGAGTGAGTGGGGGGCAAATTACCACCCCGAATGCGACTGGGCTGTACGATGCGCTATCTCATCGTTCATGCGAATCCGAAATTAAATTATCTGCCAACTGTCGGGCAACCCTTGTTTCAAAGTCTCCGCCATTCGGCCCGCCGCCCACTTTGACTCAGCTTTTATTCCAATCAGATTGTTTCCGTGGTTGTCTGTGTGTGTGCATGTGTATGTTGCCCTCAAATAGGCTTTTTACATTGTCGCACTGCCAACAGCCTTGCGGATTGAATTCGAATTAATTCCTTTGACCCGCCCCTCCACCTAACACCCCCTTGGCATCAACCACCCATCCGCCCACCTCCTCTGTCCCAGACGACCGCCAAGCTCAACCTCATCATTTCCCAACATTATCCTCATCGCCCACACGTTTTGCAGCTGATCCTTTTGCCCAGCCATCATCATCTCCCCAGCTTCTGCTTGCGGCGCGTGTGCGTGCGCCTGATTAACATATGTCAACAGTATTATATAAAGTGGTATTTCGGTCCTGGGCATTTGGACTGTGCCAAGGCCTTGGCATTGGCACTGCCAGGGCAGGGCCAGCAAATTCAATTACGCCCGCATTTGCTTATTTTTGTAAGAAATTAACTTGTAGTATATACATATTTTTTCTTACTTATCCCTACCCTTATGGAGAGCTTGTTGATTGTGTATTATGGCAGGTAGTTTATTATAGAGATTTTTCCTAGACAACTTGTTGTGGGTAATGGGATTTTGTTTTAGAGATCTTACGTGATTACTGGATGAATTTATTAATAAGAAATTTTTTAGTTGATTATTACCTTTATTTTAATATTTTTTAATATTTTTAAATTAATAGCTTTTGTAAATATTTTTATTCAGTAAACTTACTATTTTTATATTATTCATGCACTTATATTTATTTCAAAATATGTATTGATAAATAATAAATATATATTTATTCTTAACTTAAAATTGTGCAAATACTGAATTGCTTTATATTTGATTCAAATATTGATCAATAATACATTAATATTTAATAAAAATTAACGATTTCGGTTTTTGTTTTTAACACATTTTCATAATTATTTTTTTAATTGATTAATTTTTTGTGATGTTGACATAACAGCTAATTTTTCATTTTTTTTTTTCTAAAAGTATTGCGATACATATTATTAAGTATAATAACAATAATAATAATTTTGCGATATTAAAAATTTGTTTTATTAAATATGTTATTAAATATTGTATATATTGTAAATAGTTAAAAATTATTTTTAGATATTTAAAAAATATTTAAAATATTATAAAAATTATTCAAGTATTAAATGTTTTTTAAATATATTAAATATTATCATATTAAATATATTTAATTTGGTTAAATTCTTAAGGCTTATGGCATTGTCATTATTGCTGTTGTTTTTGCAGCCTTTATCTTTATCGACAGGGGGCATCGATATAATGCTCTCTATAAAGGAAATTACACTTGAAATTTGCGCTCGCCTCGCCGCAGTTTTTTTTTTTTTTTTTCTACTGCCTTGGTCAACCACCGAGAGCCAGTCGAATGCAAATGAACAGCCCAGCCAGCCCATTACAGCCAGTAAGCGGAAAAAAATGAAGGGCAATGGGGAAGAGCATGCCAATAACTCGTCTAGACCCGAACCCCAGCCAAAAGAACTGGCCAACGGCGACGGCAGTCGATGCAGCAATAAATCAGCGAGCTGGCCAAAAGGCTCCAATAATTGAGTGGCGCAGGCAGTGACCAAAGGGTTGCAAATCGAGTGGGAGTAAGGGATGTGAGTGTGCGAGTGTGTGTGTGTGCTAATAAGTGTAGCAATAAAGTAGGAGAGCAATGTCTGCCTAGCGGAAGGGCGAGAGCTGACAGGGAGCTGGCCGCTCCCTTCGGTCTGGTCATACACTCGAGGCTGAGTTCAATGAGTTTGTTTTTTATATTATTTTATTATTTCTGTTGGGGTTGCCGCCTTTTAATTAATCGCGTAATTTATGAAATATTTTCACGTGCTGCTCGAGTGGCTGCCAAAAGGCTGACTGAATTCTAACCAGAGTCTAGTGGCAATCGGTATTTCGGCTTGTTTTCAATTTTGTCTGTATTTTTTTTTTTTCGGTTCACCCACATTTTTAGTCGTTGAAAGACAATGAGCCGAACTGTACGCCTCGGTGCCTCAAGCATCATCGAGAGAGACAGAGAGAGAGAGAGAGAGAGAGAGAGAAACAGTGCCTCCTACCCACTCTGTTGCTCCCTCTCTCTCGCATTGTCAGTTCTATGTGCCTCTCTGTCTTGCTGGCCGTGTGCACTCGAGTGGCTGGCGAAGGGTTCATCATCAACGTCGAGATATTTTCTTGTTGAGGAGTTTTGTCTTTGGCTGCCGATGTCGTCCCCTCTCCGTTTAGCTCTTCTTTTCTGGCTGCTCCTGCTGCTGCTTTTGCACTTGCCAGCCCAACGCAGCCCAGCCTAGCCAGTCAGTCAGTCATCCAACCGGGCCGCACTTGAAATATTTGTGGTTGTTGTTTGATTGAAGCGGTTCAAGCCGTTTGCAACGGAAGTGTGTTTGATTAAACCTAGAAGGACAACAACAACAACAACAGCAGCAGCAGCAGCAGCAACAACAGCAGCAGCAGGAACAGCGGCAGCATTAATGCCAAGTACGGACGAACGCTTGCTCGTCCTCAAACTGTGACGCTTTAAAGAGCAGGTACAATTCTCGTATTCTCGCATTCTCGCATTTACCCATGCAGAGGCTTACCCAACAGAAGCTCAGCAATTGAGTCCACCAAACGTGAGACCCCAATGTCGAGCACAGCGAATTGAACCGAATTCTCTCACCCACGCTAAACGTATCGTTTCGTTAGATGGCCAGGTTATATGGTACAGTGGAGCAAACTGAGTATTAAGTGTAAACAATTTAAGTTATGCTATAGGAAAGATATAGAAGATTTAGTTAATATATAAATATAAAGATTTTGCATATAATTGAAAACAATTTATAAAAATAGTAATAATAATATAAATTAAATTTTATTTACTTATTTTTAAGAATATTATTAAAATAATAATTGATTTCCAAAAGCTATTTTTTTGTAAAAATACATAATGTAATAAAACAAGCTAATGAGAATAAAAAATTTACAATGTCCAAGCAACTATCGTATTAAAATAAAATAAATACTTATATCTTATAGGTTTCTACTGCTTCTTTAAAATGCACAAAGCTATAGGTTTTCTCATAAATCAAAAAATTTCAAATATATATTTTTAATGAAATGAAATTTTTGTACTGATATATAATTTATTTAAATATACATATTATTCCTCTTATTATGTTATACAAATTTATCTATGACTTTTATTAATTCTACTTCAATTTTATTCTTTTAATAACAATCTGAAAAAAGTACAGTGTGATTTAGCGCATTGCATTTGCTGATAAATTGTGTTGCTCAGGTATTTAGATTAATTTCATTGTTATTAATCGTCATCTATTACAGTTGGATGTGCCATTGTGTTGTGTAGGGGCTCCTCAGCTGTAGGAGCATCATTAATATTGGGGCGCCTTTAATGGCATATCGATTTGTTGTTTATGGCCAGTTCGCTGCTCCTGTTTGCTGCCCTTGTTGTTGTTGTTGTTATTGCTGTTGCTGTGGCAAGTTGTTGGCCAAAAAATCGGATGAAAAGGGCGCCACCATTTGCCAGTATGGCCAACGATTCTGTTGGCTCGCCCATGTTGGCCATGAGGAGGTCCGCAGCTCTCGGCCAGCTGGTGTGACATTGTTGCCACTTAATCCGTTTATCTAACTTCGTACACCGTTGGACTCGATGCCGAAAACTTACAGCGCGTGGTTTAAAAGCACCGATTCCACTCGCTCTCCCTCACACTCTGGTTTTGGTTTTGCTTCTTTTTTTTTTTTGCGTTTTTCGTACAGGTCTTGGCATGATGACGTGGAATACATCGCCACTCGAAATTTGAAATGCATTCGACCGTACAAGCTGGCCGAGCTGCGAGTTGATGCTAAGTTCCCCTTTTGCCCTTTAAGCTCATCGTCATCGTCATCGTCAGCGTTAGCGTCGACGTCGACGTCGACGTCGTCGTCGTCGTCATTCCACACGCCGACATCCATTAGCAATCGCAGTCATACAGACTTCCGCATCATACTTTGAACTTCCGCATATTTTATGAGTGTGTATGTGTGTGTGTGTGTCTGTGTGCGTATGCGGGCGAATGTCGCAGTCTGTAAACAAAATGGCGGACGCACACGACATTCGTCCAGGTCCACGTTGGCCATGCGCGCACTTCGATAAACCCCCCAAACACACACACACACACACACGCATAGCCACAAATCCCCCACATGCTGCTACTGTTTTCTTTGCCTACTTTTTTGCTTCACAAAATTTTTGTCGCCCTGCTTCGATTTCATGGTTTTGGCCATGTTTCTGCTATTGCTGTTTTTTTCGGATATTTCGCTGATGAACTTCTGCTTCGCGCTTCACCGTTTTGGCCGTGCTTTGACTTTTTTTTTGTCAATTGCTATTCTATGTTTCAATAGCTTTCAAGACAGTTTCTTTATCTTCGCGTACCCCAAAAGCATTTTTTTTTTGGTGGACATTCGCTGCTTGTCTCTCTTACTGTTATTGTTTAGTATTTTTTATTACTTTTTTATATTTCAAAATTAAAAATTACAAGTACTGGCTGCCCTGTGCAATGTGATGAGTCGCCATCACACATAATAAGATTAAATTTGATTGAATTTGCGTTGGGCATTGTGTTGCCTGCATAGCCTGCCATTTAAATATCTCATAATTGGTTTCTGAATAAGGAATTTTGGAATATGATAACATACAATATATATTACATTCAATTTTGATACAAATAGACTGTCCTCATCTGAAATTCTTCATTATATAATATACCATATATATATTAATTTACATACAATTTTCATGCAAATATTAGAGTTGCCTTTGTGTCTCCTACTTTTACCTTTAAGCTTGCTAATCTCTATACCAGGTCTCTGTGACTTTATCTAGCCCTATAGGCTTATGTTTCTTTCTGATTCTCTCTCTTCTATGTATCTCATTTTTTGTCTTTATTTTTCCTTCCTTCTTACTCGCTCCCTCTCTCTCTCCATCCCCATCGTTCTCTACTTTTACTAGCACTCTTCCTCTCTCCCTTTCCTTTCCCTTTCCTGTCTTACAATTATCTTGCATCTCTCAGTCTTAACCCCTTTTTGCTTGAATCTCTTTCTCTCTCTCTTTCACTCTCTCTCTCTCTCTCTCTCTCTCTCTCTCTCTCTCTCTCTCTCTCTCTCTCTCTCTCTCTGTCTCTCTCTCTCTCTCTCTCTCTCTCTCTCTCTCTCTACCTCTCTTACTCTATCTCTCTATGTTTATTACTATATCTTTCTTTCTCCTATTTCTCATTCTTTCAATTCCTTTTAAACACTTTTTACACTTTCTCGCTTTCTTACGCTCTCTCTTTTCATTTTTTGCTTTCATTTCTCTAAATCTCTCTCCTTATCTTATTCTGCCTCTTTCATCATTACTGCCTCCTGTAAATTACTTTATTGTTCTCTTCATATTTATATTCGTATCTCTATTATATTAAAAAAAAAAAAAAAAAAAAAAAAAAAACTCTCTTCTATACAATTTTTTTAAAATGATAAATATGTAAATTATTTTGATATATAATAAAAAAAAAAATAAATATAATCTTAACCTAAATCTCTCTCAATTTCTTTCGGCAAGTAAATTCAACTGATTTTCTTCATTTCTTATCTGCTATCAAGAGCTCTCCCTACCTTATCCTGTTGACCGACTCCCTTAGCACTCCAACTCTCCAAAACGGAATTGTGGTACGACAAATTTAAAGGTATCTTTGGCAAACAAAATGCGGCACTTGGCCTTAGCCTAAAAGCCAACAACGACAAAATATGACAAATTCGGCTAAACCAAACAGGAAACAAGCACCCAAACACACTCGAGCAAAATGCGTACTTTTGCCAGTAAACATATCTATATATATATATGTATGTATTTATATATAGGTTCCATATCTCTTATCTAAAAAGGCCCTCCCATAGCGCTCACGCAGGAAGGACTCGTTCTGTTTACGCTTTCTCTGTTTCTCCGTCTCACAGTTGGCGTGCTCGAATGCAAATCCTGTAAAACCTGCAAGGAGCAAACTTTTTAAAGTTTGAACAGACGCCTCTACCCGCCGTTCGCGCGCTACCAACTTTTGCTACCTTTGCCATAAATCATGGCCGCCAAGTTGTGTAGGCTTGTATTCTCCATTTCTCGTATTTGGTTTCTTTTGGTATCATTTTTTTTCTCCTCTTCTTTCTTTCATACTTGGGGCTTTGTTTTGTGAAGACAGCATTTCCTGAATTTACCTTCTTCCTTGCTCGCTCTCTCTTCCTCTTTGTGCGTGTGTTTGTTTCGAGAAGCGTCGCAAAAACATAAATCCAAACGCCAAGACAAATTTCGCAGATCCGCCGTTGGCTCTTTATATATATATATATATGTATATATGTATATCTGTGTGTGTGTGATTTTTTTTCGGTGGGCGGCGAAACTTTGGTCGCAAGTTTTCTGCCTTTGCACTGCTTGTTTTTTCAGATGATTTATGCCTGGCACGCCATTGGGTAAGGGTGTCCCTGAGTATCCTGCATGTGCGCCTGGGTGGGCTCGCCGGGGCCGTGCAAAAGTTTTCGCTGCGCGCAAAAATTATATGCGGCCGGGCAAGTAAGTAGCTGCCTCTACCGCCTCTACCCACCCACTGTCGCTCGCTCTTTGTATCTCTCTCTCTCTCTCTCTCTCTGTCTCCTTCTCTCTCCCTATCCCTGTCTTGCTAATGCCACCCGTTGTTCTAAGCCATTTGCGTGGATTGCCAGCAATTTGCTCTCGAGATTTCTAAGATGTGCCCACGTAGAGCAGAGCGAGAGCTGGACTGGGGCTGGGGAGGGAAGTCGTGTGTCTGTTTCAAAATTATGTTTGTGCAAAAGATTTGCGGACTGTCTGTGTGTGTGTGTGTGTGCGTAATAGTCTTGAGGCCAGGCCTTTGCCTAATTTTTAGTACTCTCTGTAAGATACACGTCTTTTGGGCAGCGGATGCGCAAATGTTCCTTGGGCTACAGCACTTGAGCCTGTTCATCCGCCTCAGCTTGGGGTCCGCAAATTGCGTTTAAATTAATTGCAAATGGCGCATGATTAAGGGGAAGTAATATACAGCTAATTGTTTATGATTTAATGGCTTCGTATATATTTTTTGCGGATTTATCGAGCGGACGGAGATGCGGATAATTTTATAGCTTATCTATTAAGTGAGTTTAAAGTGAATAAATGCAAAATAAATAGACAAATTTGTATTAAAATTTTCCATAAGCTTAAAACTTTTTAAATAGATCATTTTTATAAAATATACACATTTTAAATTTGTTTATAGCTAATATTTTACAATAAAGAATCTTATCAAATTAAGTTCCAAATCAATAAATATATAAAAATAAATAAAAATGTAATATAAAAAGATAAATACCGAAAATTATATATAAAAGTAAAAAAATAAATTAAATAGTATTAAAAATTGTCATATAAAATAAGTAAGAACAGTAAAGAGAAATATGAAAAAATACACAAAAAATTATAACAATTTTTAAAATACAATATGAAGTAATAAAAAATAAAAAAATAAAAAAAATAAATTTAAATAAAAATAATGTACATATAGTAAAAAATATTAAAGCAGCTTATATGATTTTTAAATTTTCGAAATACATATAACATAAAGTAATAAGCAATTCCAATGCGAAATCCTTGAAACCCTTGATGTAACGAAGGCACTTGGAGGTCCGTCGAGTAACCAGGGCTGGTTATTGACAAATGTAACCCTACTTAAAATAATTACTTCGCCTTAATTGCGCTGTCAGTTGGTGTCTACTTAAGGAAATATTATCCCGTATGCTGCATAGACATACAAATATTGTCCATACTTGTGAAAGGGTGAAAAGTATTTTTGGCTTGAGTAAGAAACGGCGACGGTTAGGGTTAGCCGGTTGCAGTGGGGCGGGAATGGCGAGGAGCAGCTCTCAGAAGAGCTATTCCCTACGAGAGTGCTCAGCATATGTCAATTAAGCTATAATTCCGTTGCCATCGTGCTGAGTCCTGCCAACGACTGTCAATCATGCCTTTCACCGAAAATGTACGCTGTGTGTGTGTGTGTGTGTGTGTGTGTGAGAGTGCCTTACTGACTTTACAATATTCCTTCTTCTTTTTCATATTTCTTTTTTTGTTTTTGATTTTTAAAGACCAGCTCGACAGACATGTCAAGCTGGCTTTAAGACAGCTAACGACAACAACAACAGCAACCACATCAAGTTGTCAATCTCTCGAGGGAAGCCGTCGCAACAACCCCTCGAGGCGAAAGCCATGCCATGCCAACGGAGGCGGGGGGCCTACACAATTATCAGCGATAATTATGCAATATTTTGTCTCCCTCTCTTTTTCTCTCTCTCCTGCTATTGCTGTTGCTGTTGCCTGTCTAACGGGAATCGAGAATTTCCATTTAACATTTTCATTCACCAATTGCCTAATTTTCTCGTATTTTCCCACAAGCTGTACGCCATGGCGTCTGATTGATTGGAAAACTCTTTTGCCTTAGCATCGTTTTAATTAGGCAACGTCGAGCTCTCTTGGCACTCGGCTCCTGCCTCTGGTCTCCTCTCGCCTAGCCTCACCTCATCTCTCTCTCACTCTCGTCTCGCCTGCTATTAATTGGCTGCTTTAAATCCTTGCCCAGGGACGCGACGTCGACGTTTGCGCTTTTTGTCCCACTCACACAGCTGCCGCAGCCCCCTCCCCCCATGCACACCTCTTCTGTAAAGCCCATCCTTGGCTTTTTGCATGCGTCCGCGCCAATTTGCGTGGTTCTGCCACTCGTCCTGGCCCAGTAGTAGTCCTTGGTAGTCGGCAGCAACAGCAGCAACAGCAGCAACGGCAACGGCAGCACCAGATTCTGCTCAACTCAACTCAATGGCGTGTTAAGTCAGTCAATAGGCGCCGCTGCCAATCAGTGCTTCAAGTTGTTCGCCTCCCACTCTTTCGACTCTGCTTGCGCCGCCCCTTTCGCCCAGCTGGCAATGTTCTTAATAGAAAAGCGCTTTTTCAATTATGTTAGCCAACTTCATTTTGGAGCAGCCTGCCAGGCTCCTACTGTGTCTGGCTGGCTGCCATGTTGTGTACCTTTTAATTTACTATTTTTACTTCCTTTTAATACCCAGCAAAGGCAATTCTTCAAAGAGGGGCATATTAAATCCAGATATTTCTAAACAAATTTCAGAAAACTTGCAAAATAACCTAAAATAAAAACATTTAATTAATCATTAATAGGGTTAGAAAGCCTGCAAAGTTTTTTTTGAATTTTCTTAAAGATTACATTTGTTTAAACGCAAAATTTATCACGTCAGTGTAGTGAATAATTGTATAGTATATAAATATTATAATAAATACAAGTCTTCTCTAATCATATGTATATATAATTATTCAGATAAAGCTCTCCATGAATAAATCGATTTTTTTTTTTTTTTAATTTTATATATTAAAAATTATAATAATATAATTATTTTTATTTGATTTTGCTATATAATATTCTTATCAAATTTGGAATATAATATTTGTAAATTAAATTTATATTTTTCTCAGTATATTTAAAAATTTTATTATATATCTTACATACTAAAAATACTTACTAAAAATAACAAAATTATTATTAGATTAAAAAAAAAAATTGAATAAAGAAAAAATGATTTTATTGGTCATATACAAAAAAATATATGTTTTTCTAACTTCTTGGACCAATATAAAAAAAAAGGAATATAAATTCCGGTTTATTAAAAGAAAAAGAATAAGAAAATTAGGAAATTCTTGTACAAATTTTTTTAAATGTAATATAAATTTTGTTTTTAATTTTTTTTAGATTTCTTTATTTAAAGCACATGTTAAAGAATTTTTAAGACATATTTAACCCCAACTGCGGGATGTTTCGTAGTCGATCAGCTATAGTTATTCGCTGCTATACTAGTTTCTTTTCTATTATTTTTTTTTTTTTTGCTTTTATTTTTTGTATTCTTTAGGTACGCCGTCCAGTTGTAGACGTAGTCCATCAGTGGCAGAGCAGGACGTTGCTGGCGAGCATCCTGCTGTTAGTATCCAATTAAAATCGAAAATTAAATGTCGGGCGACTACAGAACAGAACCCACAACAGCAACGGGTACCGCTCGATGTACTATAGCTGAAGGTAGTTGGGGCAATCTGTGTGGGGCTCTCTCTCTCTCTCTCTCTCTTTCTCTCTGTGTGTGTATGTATGTTGAGTGGGTCGCTAAGACGCTTACTTATTGAATATTTGCCTGGCCTGCGGCTGGGAAAAAAGAACCCTAATTGCCTTGACCGTGCGCAAACAGTGCCACAGTGGAAGAGGTGGGTCTCAGCTCAAAAATGCATGAGACACAACAAACACACACTCAGCACACGAACACCCACACCCACACAGCAAATAGACAAACATAATCAAAAGTATGTGGCTATACGTGCGCTCGGGCACTTGAAAATCACGCCCAATTTGACGTGCGCCAAGTGCAAATATGTTTACACACTGCGGTTACCTCGGAGCTCGTCAAAAATCCGTCTCCTATATATATTCTCTGAATAATTGATAAGAGACGAATGTAATCAGCTGTAGCAAGTGTATGCCAGTGTATGCCAGTGTGTGTTTGAGTGTGTGTGAGTGTGTGTGTGGTTGGTTGGTTGACTGTGCATTAATATGCCTGGGGTGCTTAATAAATAAGTGCATAAGTGTTGATGTTGATATTACAACGTAGGTAAACTCTCGGTGGATATTACGAGAAACGCAATTGACAAGAAAAAAGCTATGCATGAGAGCTGCAATTAGAGATGACAGCGTGTTTCAAATAATCTGAACTGTCTTATATAGGACATGCAAAAATTAAAATATTCTAAAAATCGAATAAATTATATGATTTTGTATTTTTTTTTTCCTAATAGAAATTCACATTTTTATTGATTATATAAAATATCAACTAAAATCAATCAAATAAATTTGATGGCATTTATGTTGTAAAAGTAATTTTCAAAAACTCTATATAGAAACTTCTTTAAAAACCGCAAATTTTATATGTATATGTATATATTAGATATTTAAAGAGCAAAATATATGTTAATATAATAAAATGATAATATAATAAAATAAAATTATAGCGAAAATATAAATATAAACGTCGGCAACAAGTTTAGTTCACGGCTTCATCTCTAGGGCCTGTCGTTTTTGTCCCCTTCGTGCATCGCAATATTTTCTTTGTGCATTTTAAATGTTTTGTGTATTTTGGTTTATTGGGCGGTTAATTTAAGAATTTAGAGATTGAGGCTGAAAGTGGAGAATGAGAAATTTTATGTTGACGTTTATATCAAAAAAAAAAAAAAAAAAAAAAAAAAAATAAAATAAAAAAAAAATAATAATAAAAATAATAATAATAATAATATTAATAATAATAATAATAATAATTATTATTATAATAATAATAATAATTATTATTATAATTATAAATTTTAAACTCTTTTAATTTAATATTGTCTTTAAAAAAAAAAATAAAATAAAAAAAAAACAAATTTTTTAATTTTTTAAATTGTTGAAAATACAAGAAAGTAAGTAAAAATAAATATGAAAGTAAATGAAAACTTTTTAAAGATATAATTATAAAAAAAAATACCAGAATATATTTAAAAGCATAAATTATATAAATAAATTATTTTTGTAGAATCATATATTGATATATTTTTGAGCATATTAAAATCTGCTAGAAGAGGAAATCTACATGTAAATTGGAATGCAATATATTCCAATTTACATGTAGATTTCCTCTTCTTGGATATCACATAAATGTTCCGCTTATATAAGAATACTAATCAAGGGGGAGACGTTCGAGTAGAAAACTAATGTAGCTTATCAAAATTATACAGAAAATTATTCAAGCATTAATATGAAATGCCAAAGCTGAGATGGATGGCTTGGCCAATGGATAGATGGATGGATGGATTGCTGGATGGATAGGAAACTGGCTGGCTGACAGGCTCAGGCTCATGTGAGATTTTAATGCCTGGGAATGCTTTAATATGACGCTGGAGTTGAAGCAGAAGCTGATGCTTATGCGGCTGTTTTTTTAATAACACGAAAGGCACGGAGAGTACGGACTAAATATGAAAAAAAAAACGGAGAAGCAGTGAAAATTGCATGACATAAAATGATAAACAAGAATGGAATGGCAAAAAAATTATTATGTATAAGGAGATTTATTACGCAGCGGAGGAGGCAGCGGTTGATGATGGACCATAAAAAAAAAATAAGTAAAATGCAAAACAACATGGAAAACGCGCTGTGTCTGAGGCAAACGTGTACATAAGCATGGACCCGGACAAGGCAGAAGCAGAGGCAACTACAACAACAACAACGAACTACAACGCTGCGTGCCACAAAACCCATCAATCATTTTGAGCGAAAGGGGCAAGCGGAGGCCGAGCCTGAAGCCGGATCTCTGCTAAAGTCGGCATCGGAGTCGGAGAAGTGGGCGGCGTGGACGGACCGGAATAGGGTGGGGTGGGGTGACGTAGTGCGGAGCGGCCCATCAACGTATTAGAATAATCATCAGCGTCATCATTGCCAGCTATGGGGGCTGCAACTGAAAGTCTCATGATTATTAAATATGCCAAATCCCGAAACCGAACCCTGAAACCCAAACCCAAACCTCAAGCTGAAGCCGTAGCCGAAGCTAAAGCAGGAGTTAATGCTGATGCCTAGGCCCATGCTGCCTCACAGCTCAGTTGCGTCTCTTGGCGAGCTAATCGATTTATTATGCTAACCAGGCGATGCAGCAAAGTGTGGAAGTGTTTCCCTTTCCCCTCTCTCTCACAGAATCCTCGGGAGTTACGTCAAGCAAATGAAGCGTGCTCTGGCAGCGCCAACCAACTGGAATTCTTAGGATGAGGCTTAGATTGAGCAGGCAGCTTGTATAATTTTATGTGTATGTATTTATATAAATAAATAGCACATGGTAATAATTTAATTAGCGAGGGCGGAATTTTATATAAAATATTGTGGGGGTCTTTTAAAAAGATTGTGGAAGGAAACTGTGTGGGTGCTGGAGCTGGGATAAGTTGGTGGACAAAAAATTGTTGCTGTGCTTAAATCAAATAATATAATGCCTCGAGAGTAGATAAAATATGTTAGTCAAGGAACAATTCCACTTTTACATTTTTTTAAATTTTAATATACTTTATTTATATTTATAAAAAAATATTTGTATAAATATATATAAATCCTTTACATAAATCCACTTTATATTTATAATAAATATATTATATTATTATATATATTATGATATATTCAATTGTAATTCTAATGATATATACGCAATGATATTGAAGAAAAGGAATTAAATGATTAAAAAATCAGAAATGGGAACTGAAGAATTATGAAAAAAAAGAGAGTAGAAAAAAAAAATATATGAGAAGAAAAATGCCAACAAAACTTTAAATTAAATTATAATGATAATGGTTAAGTTCATAATTTTATTATAATGATGTTAAGGAAGATACCAATAATAATGAATATCATAACATCATTTACAATCGTCATGTTGCTGCTGATGATACTAATGAACATATCGAGTATAATTTTTTTACCGAATATTCCCAAATAAGTGCTTGAAGTGAATAAGTTCTGCAGAGCCCAGCATCAGTTGTTGGCATTAAATATCCTCAGGCATATGATTAATGATAATTTCTAGCTAATTAAATGCAGACAGCAGGCAGTGCCAGCAGCCGCTGAATATATGTATTTTATTTGCATACTTTTTTTTTTTTATTTATTAATTTGAAAATGCTTGGGCAACACCTCACACTTGGGTCGTGGTAAACCTCCACTTTAAACAGTAGTCTTCCCTTTCCTAGAACTCGCCCAATGCCAGCCAGTCAGCTGAACTGGCCAACTAATGGCGTTGGCAATGGTGATGCTGATGCTGATGTTGATGGCGATGGCAGTGTTGATGCCTCGGGGCAGCGCACACACACACAAACACACACGGACATACATAGCGGGCATAACGTGGCTCGACACGTGCCGCCAAGTTGGATGAGCGTGTGCAGCATCATCAACGATGTGAAGAAGCTGATGACGGTTGCTTCTGGTGGCCCAAGGTGGTGGGCGGAGGACAAGGTTGAGCCGCAAGTGTGAGTGCTTGTGGTCAGCCAACAGTGCAGCCACGCCTCCACCGCCTGCCGCCCCGTCACGCGCATTATCGGCGCGCGATGCCGCCTGCGCAATAACTTTTGACATTAATGACCAGCCGAGCGGGCAACGACAGCAACATGTCCATCATTGGCCATGTTTATAAATTGCCATTTGTATCTATGAGATGTGTGTTTTTTTCCTCTCCTCTTTTTCTTCCATCAATTTCTATGCCGTTGGCCAACATTTGACACTCGCCTGTCAACGCTACAAATTTTGTATCTATGTATCTGGATATCTCTGCATCTAGAGACGTCGTCTTGATGGCCTTTATCTGCACTTTGCGCTAGAATGCGCGCCACTCCATCGCACGCTTTTCACTTGGCTCGTCGTTGGCTTCGTCTTCATCAAGGGGAATACACAAATATAGCTCAAGTTTTCAATCCCAAACGATTGTTGTACGCCTACTGTTGGGCCACGCCCATGCAATAATTCAATGTTTTGCTGGCCATGATTATTATTAGTATGAATAAAATAATAGTAATAATAATAATAATACAAATAATAATAATCCTGTGCGTCTTACGCTTCACTGGGCTTCAGTTCCGGTTTATGTTAATGCATATTACGCAATTTATGCATGCATGCGATTTTCATATGAATTGATGTGTGTGAGTGCGTGTGTGTATGTGTGAGTTTATGCATTTGTGAGCTCTCCAGCAGAAAGAGCTTATGCTGAATTTAAATATAAAGTCCTGAAGGATTAACTGTCAATAACTGTATTTAAGTTCTTGTATTTAAATGAGTGAGATAAAAAAAAAATTATAGTTCACATTGATGTAAATATAGTTTAAATTTGTATTTAATTTATTTGTGGATATTTATTTTTTATTTATTTATTTTTTCTATTATATAGAATTCAGTTTTTTATTAAATATAAAATATATATTGTATAATATAATAATTAAGCCTCAACAAAACTATTTTTACTTTATTTTATTCACATTTGTATTTTTTTTGCCCATTGTTATTATATATTAAATTAAAAAAAAAAAAAAAAAAAAACACACACACACACACAAATATATATACACTCATATCTTAATAACTTAAATTTTACGAATTTTTTTAAAATAATTGTTAATTATATATTAAAAATATAATATTTATGGAGCTCATTATATACTTTAAATTTATGTATAAATAATTTTCTTAAGATTTAATTATATAAAAGGTTTTAGCTGACGTTTATATTATTATTTGTATTTTAACAGCATATAAAATTCTCATTGGTTTAATTTATTTTCGTAAATTTGTAAACAACTTTGTATAGCTGTTTATATAAATTGATTTTTCTTATATTATTGATATATCATATATATGTATTTCAATATTTCATATAACTCCTTCGAGCTATAGATACTATGTTTAAGGATAAATCATGAGAGGAGGTTGGCCAGGAACCTGCCAGCACTCACACTAGTTCAACTATTTCTCTTATCAACTTCATTTTCCGGACATTGTCCGTCAGCGCCACATGAGCAGCGTGTAAAATGGTGAAAAACTTGAAATTAAATTTGCTGTTGACACCAATTTTGAAAACCGGCTTTTCCTGCAGTTTGACATGTACCTAATTGATTTTTTCTCCTCTTGCTCCCGCCACTCTATGTATAAATTTTTTCCACATTTTCTTTTTTTGGCAATTTAATATTGCAAAGTCGTTGCCTTCAGCTGTGTGCGTGTGTGTGCGTGTGTGTGCGTGAGTGTGTGTGTGTGGGCTGGATGGGTGTTGGTCCTTGTCAGGGGCTAGCGAAAGACGCAGAACGAAATCCTTTTCAGCGCATGTTTCTTGGTCACACAACAAAACTGGAAGGTGAACAGCAGCCGCCCGCTCGGTGCCCCCAGCTCGTCCACTTTGGACTCGTCTTGCTCTCGTCTCGTTTTTTATGCGCCACATGTGCCAAAAGCTTTCATAAGGCAGTCACACAGCCATACGCAATGGCAACCACTGCATTGGTTATGGGAATTTTTGATTGACATCGGTTCAGGGCAGCCACACACACACACACATACACACACAAAGCCTTTACCCTACCCTAGCTTTGCACGTTAACTACAGCAGAGCTCCTCAGTCTCTCAGTTCACCATTTTCCCACTTGGCATTCTGCACCGCCCGTGGCGCCTCTTATGCAATATTGACATGGCAAGCAAGGCAAACAGCAGCAGCAGCAGCAACCGAAGGGGGTGATTGAAACTGGAACTGTACGTCATCATATTGGCAGGTCCTGCTTCTGCTCCTGCCAGCTCCTGGCAGCTCCTGGCAGCTCCTGGCTGCTCCAGTCTGTAGGTGCCACCTTTTGTGCACCTACACGACTTGCCGGCGCGAGGGGCGGTCGCTGGGCTGTGGTGCGGTGCGGGCCATAAATGAAAAAGTTTTTCGGTTAGCACTCAGCGCTACCCAATTTTCTTTTTGCTTGGCCAAAATACGTGTATGTTTTTCTTTAGCCAGCATACATCCACACACAAACTGAGTACCCCTGCAGGCACGCCCACCCCATCTGCTTCAGCCGCCCTCCCTCTGCTGCTGCTGCTTGCCAGTGTTTGCTTTTGAAGCAGCGCAAATTAGTTTTTTCACTTTGGTCGCGTTTTTGTCGGGCCGCCTTTGTGCGCTCGTTGCTTTTAGCGTTAAATGACGAAATAGCTTTACGGTTCATTGATGCACATAGCACACCCAGACACACACACTCACACACACCAACATATAACTCGTACTCCGGCCATACCCTGCGCCGGCCTGACAAGTCACACGCCCAATTAGTGGCGCAAGTTTAGTCGTTTAGACTACGCAGACGTTTGCTAAGCTTCATTGAATTTTCACTATAAACTCGTATTTGCATTTTTGCCAAACCCAACCCCTGGCCACTCAGCCACCCCCCCATCCACCCACCCGTCTATCCATCTACCCTAAATTTGTAGTTCCTCTCTATAGCTTCACTCTATTTTCTTTTTACCAACAATTTTCGGCTACTGTTTTGTTTAACAGTCAACGCTGTTTGCTTAGGGCCAATGAAAGCCGTTAAGTTTCGCCAGCAAGCGTTGATTTATTCAATCAACATACAGAGCGCAAAGAAAAGAGAGTGCAGCAAAAAAAAAAAAGACGTCCATTCAATTCAGAAGGTCCACACTCTTTGTATGGTCAGTAGCCTTTCTCACGTGGAGCGCCCCCTCTGCCAGCAGCGCTCTGGCAGCATGTGAAGCATTCTCGTGTTGTCCATTGAAAAAATGACTTTGAAATTTATTTTGCAGCTGTATATGTATTTAAATATTGTCTATGATTGCTTTTAAGTGTAGTTTTCGTCGTCATAGGTATTTGATGGAAACAGTAAATGGTGAGCTATTTTAAAAGGCAGCTGAGGAATTCTATACAAATAGTTAAATTTAATACGATTGTGTATAGAGGATTTTATAATAAAATTTGCTTTTATTAAAAAAAAAAATTTTTTGTTAATTTAAATATATTTTTTTTAAATCGTAATAATAAGGAAATCTATTATGTATAATTATAAAAAAAAAAGAAAATAAAGAAGATATACTTATTTTTAATTTTAAAACTTGTAAAAAAATAAAATT
The DNA here is from genome assembly GCF_018153725.1 of Drosophila mojavensis. NCBI lineage: Eukaryota > Metazoa > Arthropoda > Insecta > Diptera > Drosophilidae > Drosophila > Drosophila mojavensis. The sequence continues at coordinate 10,778,044 of NW_025318858.1, forward strand.
AAAAATACTATTTGCTAAATATATTTACTTAAACATGTATAATACATTTATTTATATGTATACTTTCAATACATTTCTTATTATGATAACTAAATCGAAATCTATATTCAACATATTTTTATGTCATAGCTCTGTAAAATCACTTCAAAATATTTGAAAAAATTTCTAAATTGAATTTCTTTAAAATAAAGAAGCACTTCATATAATTGTATGCAAATATATATATATAAACTCAGTATAAATTCATCATTTTTTTCTATAATATTATTAAGTATCAACGGCCTTGAATGGTGTCCGTTGTTAAATTTGACGAACCCTCGCACACATGCAAGGACCAAAGTCTTACTCCCATATCGTATATTCTTTGGCATTAATCATTCTTATATACCCAAAAAAGAAAAGGAAACACAATCAGAGTCTGAACAAGTGTTGGAGAGAAAGAGAGAGAGAGAGAGAGAGAGAGAGAGAGAGAGAGAGAGAGAGAGAGAGAGAGATAGAAATGCTACGTCGTATGCTCATAAACTAAACTTAGGAATCCATTAGATGGTTAGACGAATAATGCGTGAACTGTAACGAAATTACGAGCATAATTTTACACTTGCACGCAATTTCATATTTTACGATTTAAAGATACATGCCACATGCTACACTCTACATGCAACATGCGGGACTGCGTGCCTGACTTCGTAGCCCAAAATACGAAGCCCAATGAACCAACTATCTAACTATCTATGTAGAACTCTGCTAATGCACGTTTAGACAAATTTATGGTTGATTAAAAGCTTTAGATAACACGCAAACTTCGACTAAAAATCAATACAAGTTACGTACGTATTGATTGCAGTGTACGACGAACTAAGCAACAAAAAGTTTGGTCAATAGTCATTTATCATGTGTGAAAATACTAAAATAAATACTATAAATTCTTATCTGTATCTGAATCTGTATCTGTATCTGTATCTGTATCTGTATCTGTATCTGTATCTGTATCTGTATCTGTATCTGTATCTGTATCTGTATCTGTATCTGTATCTGTATCTGTATCTGTATCTGTATCTGTATCTGTATCTGTATCTGTATCTGTATCTGTATCTGTATCTGTATCTGTATCTGTATCTGTATCTGTATCTGTATCTGTATCTGTATCTGTATCTGTATCTGTATCTGTATCTGTATCTGTATCTGTATCTGTATCTGTATCTGTATCTGTATCTGTATCTGTATCTGTATCTGTATCTGTATCTGTATCTGTATCTGTATCTGTATCTGTATCTGTATCTGTATCTGTATCTGTATCTGTATCTGTATCTGTATCTGTATCTGTATCTGTATCTGTATCTGTATCTGTATCTGTATCTGTATCTGTATCTGTATCTGTTTCATTTTCAATTCAGAGTACCCTTCCTATATACATACATATATATATATATCTGAGTACAGCTCATATAAATATTAATATGCCATATGAGTACATTGCCAACTGTAGCGGTCGAAGTGCCAAAAGGCTTTTGAGTTTAATTTTGGCTACTCAACTTGTCTAAATGCTGCACTCACGCCCGTTCTCTGTCTCTTTGAGGGAAAGAGAGACAGAGAGAGAGAGAGTGGGCAATACAAATAGAGGAAGTCGAAACAGTGGATAGGATACATTTTGTTTGTGCTGTAGATGAAGCAGCTACTGATTGCTGGGCTTGCCCTTAGTCATTGACTCGCATGCTAGTTGTTTTTGTGTCAGTTCCTGTTGCAGCTGTAGTTGTTGCCGTTGTCGAAGTTGTTGCTGTTGTTGTTTGTGCATGCTGCTTCCTGTTGGGCGAAGTAAACTAATGCTAAAGTGCACTGGACACGCCGGCATCCTGTTGAAATCATTTCAAATTGCAAACATGCCAAAGCCGACAAAAACAAAACAGACAAAAAAAAAAAAAAAAAAAGAGAAGAAGAAAGTCATATGTGAGTGTGTGTGCGAGTGTGTGCGAGTGTGTGCGAGTGTGCGTGTATGAGTGTGTGTGTGTGTGTGCATAGCAATGTGACATTTGCATGCGCCTGAAAGTATGCAATGGCATGAAGTTGAAACTCGTTTGGTTCAATCTTTAGCAGCAGTCGAGAGAAATTAAAAATCCACTGCATAATACTTTACCTGAAAGCCAGGCCGGCCAGGAAGAGGGGAAAAGGGTGTGTCCACAGTCCAGTCATGGCCAGAAGCCAAATATATATGTGTATATGTATATATACCGACTAGCAGCTAGTTACGACCAGAGCTGGCTCGCTCCTTTAGTTGTTGTTTTTCGGTTATGCTTTGGCTTTTAATTTGCACATTTGTGGAGCGGGAAAGTTAACTAAACATGTGAAGTTTATTTTATGTTGTTGGCTCGTTTTTGGTTTCTTGCCTGGCTGCACACACGTTGGTCAGCGCTCTGGTTACGATTTCGAGTGGCTGAGAAGCAGGAGGAGCAGTAGCCATCCTAGCTCCTGCTTTGGAGGGCACAGGATGTGTTTTTGCGGCATGTCGCATAGACTGAGCCGCAAGTACGACTCAGTTAGAACAAAGAGCGTTTGGGTTCATGGGACATGGACAACTGCTGTAAGTCGTGTTACAAATACATATAAATATGAGCTCACACACACGCACTTGTATATTCGTATATGTTTGTTTGATGTTTTCTTTAAATTAATTTCAAAGTCAGCCAGTGTTAAGCGCAGACAGTTAGTAGTTGCCTTTCATATAATTGACAAATTTAATTAATTTACTAAAGGTAGCTTTTAAGGTAGCTAAGCCACTTGTGTATATATGCATATACATATATTTAGATATACATATATATAAACTTATATAGCAAACATAATACAATAATCTAATTAAATATTAAGCTCGCTTTGGCTTTTAGTACGCTTGAAAGATTCACCAATATTTCTGAGCAGCTTAAAGAGCTTTTAAATTGTGTAGCCTTCTCTCCTCTCTCTCTCTCTCTCTCTCTCTCTCACACTCCATCTCTGTTTTTACTCTTCCTATCTCTTACTGTCTCTTCACATATCTCTCTATCTCTATCTCTATCTCTTGCTTTCTATCTCTCTCTCTCTCAGTTTCTGATTCTATCGTTACATATCTTTCTCTCACTCTCTCCCTCTCTCCATTTCTCTGTCTAGCTCAATCTTTGTTTTCTATTCTTCATAGATTTCATTCCACGCCTATTTTCCCAACTTTTCTTTAAAAACTTTCAGCTGTTACAGAGATAATTTTGCTTTTTTTTTTTTTTGAATATCCGCTGAGTGGATTTCAATTTAAAAGACTTGACCCCAAGTCAAAATACTTTTAAGGGCAGCTATAAATATTATTTCCTTAATGTGACAGACATATCCACACTTTTCTTTTATATCAATCGATATAGCATTAAAGTATCCTCTGCTTAGATGGAACATGTCTGGAGCCTACATTCATAATTAAACGGCAGCTGCTCGCCTTGACCCAATCCAAGTCAATAAATCAGCGCCAATGCGCTGACATTTTTCCATAAATAATATTGATAATAATAATAATAATAATCAAAGAGAAACTTGAATGAATTGCAACACGTGTTTGGGTTCTCGGGTTCGATGCTCGATGCTCGACGATCGGTTCATTGAGCAAACTCGATCCAAACAATGGCAATGGATCGCGAAAGATGTGGGGACAATGCGTTCGTGTTCATTGTTCTCCATGCTTATCAAAAGGCGACGACGACGACGTCAACGAAGATGTTGTGCAAGTTGAATGGAAGTTTTCTTATATGTGTGAGCCTCTGAAGAGGTTTTTCATAGAAAACTCATGTTATTTATGTGGCGCACACGCGGCGGCACACGGCGCTCGAAAGGTGTTTCCAACTAGGGTTGTGTGTCGTGCCACTGAGCTGCTGTCGGTTTGCGACTGCGCAGCGGCTTCGTTGTGGCAGCTGCGCAGATTGCGGAATGGTCCCAAAAATATCACCAAGAAGAAGAAGAAGAATAACAAACTGTGCCGCATGCCACAAAATGGGGTGGATTCTATAGAAGTTATTGATTTATATGAATTATTTTTGACATACCATGAAGTAGGTTCGGTGTGCGAGTCTATGTGTGGGGGGAGGTTGATTAAGGGTTGCCTAGCAGATGCCTAGAGAGGAGGCCTGATTGAATTTCGAATAAGGTTTTGTATGAAGAGTAGGCGCAGCTTGAGCTTATGTTATTTTCAAGCTGTGCAAAAATTAAGGATCTCAGTAATACTTCTGTTGTATTTATGTTTTGCTGTGATTTATAATATGCTAATTTATTTTAGATTTAGTCATAGTAATTGCAGCCCATTTCTATTGAAATCAAGCGCCAAAGATAACAAATATTTTAATAAATTAGATAAAACTTTTAGATTAATTCACATAAATTGTATATATTTTTAGAGTTAAGTTACGTTAGTGTTTTGTTTTTATTTACGAACAAAACATCTTCAAATTTGTTTCATGTCATGCTTATTTTTCTTAAATAAAAAATAAAAAGTACAAAAATGTAAAAATTTCAGATAATTAAGTTGTATATGTATGTATTTTAAAATTCATTCATAAGAAGCTCAAATATTCGAGTTGACCAAACAAATAATTATACAATTACAGGAAAAATAAATTTGTTTACTAATAATTGGGCTAGAAATGAAGAAGATATAGAAAATATATCAATGTCCACGGGCGTAAAGCAAGAGATTCCTCAAATCCAAGCTGCGACCAGCAGATCAAATCTGGGCTAAAGACTTTACATTGCGAAGAGTATTTATAAACAGAGCAAGCCTACCAGCTATATTCAACTTATTTACCTATTTCGTATTGTTGATTATTTGCTTTAGATATTAATATCTTTTGCATTTTTGCCGACCACTGACAGGCCTCAAGTCAACTTGTCTATGGCTTATGTTCGGGCCCAAACTACGTGCATCGTTTTCTCAATAATTCGGTCTAAGCTGCCAGGAAATGCGGAGCAAAAAAAAAAAAAAAAAAACTAAACTACTGCTGAAAATCAGAAATTTTCTGTAAATTGGAACAAAACAGGACACCGAGTACGGCAAATCAGGAGGACAGGAGGCCCCGAAAAAAAGAAGAAGTAGAAACAGCAGCAATAGCAACCCTCCAGGCCGGGGCCACCGAGCACAGAGCGAACGAGCGAGGCCAGGTGTGCCCGTGCCGGTGCGCAATCAGCTTTGTAGGCGATTTGTGAGGATTAAACTGCGCACCATTCAAAGAGCACGAGAGAGAGAGGGAGAGGGAGAGCGGTAGAGGGTGCTAGAATGCGAGAGGGTGAGGTAGGGGCAGGCTAACTGAGCGGGACAGCTGCCTACCTGCTTTGAGGGCCATGTAGGAGGATCAATTTGCTGACTAAATACGCATGGAAAGGTGTAGCCGTAAAATCTGTCAGATACACACACACAGACACGCACACACCCTCACACGCTCACATTCAGTGGAAAGCGCTCGCATAAATCTTTCATTTTTTGCGTTCCACTGCACTCTTTGAGCAACTGCCGCAAAATTGGTAAATTGCAATTGCAGCTCAAAATTTCATGCTTCCTGATAATTGGTCCAACAGTACCAAGGCTCAACAGTTGCTCTCGATAGCTGAAAAGAAAAAAAAAAAAAAACAAGTTACGGCATGTTTTGCCAGGTGGCACAGAATCTTAGGGGTTGTTTCAGCAAACGAAGCAAAAAAAAAAAGTGAATTTCGCACAACTAATGCGCAGTAGCAACGAGTTTGAAGTATCTACAAGATACACTTATCAAATGATACAGAGAGAGAGGGAGAGAAAACATGGACTTAATTAAGCGGGGCTGTCACAACTGCGCCTCAAAGTCTGGCAATCGATTAAGTGAAGCTAGAAGACAGTTACACATATATAGAAATATATTTTCTTCACTCCCCTCAACTCGTCTTGACACATTACAGCACATCATCGATCATCATCATCACACACACACACACACACACACTGTATGATCCATTGCCTGTTCAGGTGTGCCTGTTCGGCATGCAGATGCATTTGCTCAATTGCTGAATAGAGAGATACGAGTTACTTGTCATTTTATTGCACCGCTGGGAATTTTCTTTCAATTTTTCTTACTTGACTATATTTTTTCTCTCTCTCTCTCTCTCTGTCTGAGGCTCATTGCGCAAGCGTCTTTGCTGCACTGCGCTGCTGCCGCTGGCAGTTGCTGAAGGCTATCTGACTTGGGTTGCTGTGCGCTGAGCATTGTGAACTCTTTTCATCGATTTTCGCCGACTTTTATCGTTGACTTTATGGCTTAAATCGGTGAAGAATGCTATTAGGAAATGGTGTGACGCGCAGTGATAGATTGCTTGGGGCTGACACAGTAAATGAATGACTTAGATAAAAAAATAAAATAAAATAATAAAATAGTTGCTTTAGCTTATTTGCTGATTTTTAATAAATACGTTATTTATAATGAGATTATAATAATAATAATTAAAGCAATTGCTACATATTGTATAGATTTATCTTGTATACAATATCTATTTTTTTTTAATGTAACCATTAAACTAAATAATATGGAAAATTAAAATGTTTAATCAAATTGTTTAAAAATTATCCCGAGCGTGTTTCTGTATAGAATACTGATTTTAGTTTAGATAATAATAATAACAATAATTTAATTTAATTTTTTTCATTTATCTCACATGAACATATTATAATTCTAAATAAATAATATATTTATATAAATATATATATGTAAATAATTGATATAATTGATTATAATAGTTTATAAGTAAGAAACATTGACGACTAATTTATTATTTATTTAATTTATTATTATTTATTTTATTTATTTTTATCATCAAAGTACACCTTATTGAATTACCGTTTCTTAGGCCTTTTAGAAGTCTTTAAATGTGAACTCCCAAAACAGTTAACTCCCACGAAACACTTGTTTGTCTCTGTGTGTGTCTATGTGCAATTTTTCGCAGATCTCTTTAATGTTTTCCATGCAATAGCACAAAGACTTTAAACGTAAATGATCATCGTAGATAATGTAGAGCTCTTTATTAGCATTCAACTCCCACACAGTGGGAAATCAAAATTTACGACTATGCACAATTTTCCCACCAGCAAAAAAAATGAAATAAAAGAGAAAAGGGGCTGCACAACCTAACCCAATATATGTGTATGTGTGTGTGTAGCATGAATTTGTAGGCAGCAACTTAGAGAGACAACCCCGCTCACCTATGGCCCATTGGCAATGCGTCAAGCCAAGCCGCAGGATATATTCAGCTTGAGCAAATACAATAAATACCTGTTGGTTGCGTTTTTCATAGATATACAAATATATATAGACAGACAGACAGACCGTATGAATATATATGTGTATGGGTGTGTGTGTGTAGTACTTACATATATCATGGCAGCTCTTTCCGCTATTGTTGATGATATTGCTCGAGTTGCTGTTGTTGTGCTCATTGTCAGCTATAAATGGGTAGCTACAAGTGCTTGCTCTGAATATCTCGCTCTCACTCTCAGTCTCCCTCTCACTCTCCCTCTCACTCTCCCTCTCTTTCTCTGCCAGTCCCTCTGAGAACCCGATGAACAGTTAGCCAAGTGTCTAGGTATGCCACTTGAGAACACGAAATGAGATGATATGGAAAAAATGGTTAACGGTAACAAACAGTTAAAAAAAAATTCCTTTGTATAAAGCTGGCATTGTTTATTGATTTTTGCACTTTGAGACGGCAGGAAAATTGAAAATTGCAGCACAATTTTGCTGGAAATGTGCGCACAGTGGGCGTGCTAATGACGTCGACTGCATACAGGAATAGAAGTCGACTTTCACACTCGCCATGCAGTCATAAATCTTCTTGTAGTTTGTATTTTTTTTTTTTTCAAAACTTCTTGGCGTCGTCTTGTCTGGCCGGCAAGTTTTTTTTATTTTGTATAAAATAAATTTCAAATATATATAAAATGTTTTGTTTTTTTTTACGCTTGGCAACCCTGGCAAGTTGTTGATGAAAAACCTGATAGCAGCTGCACGCTCACAGACAAAAGGATGTATATATAAATCTTTAATTTTTATTGAATTTATTTTTATGACATTCCAGTGAGCACAGCGAATCTTAAAGTTGTCTCTTGTTTGCCAGCAGCCCCCTCGCCCTGCTACCCGCTGCCCGTCTCTTCCACACCTCTGTCCACTCTAAAGACTGTAAATTAAGCGTGGAATCGTAAAAGCTGGCAAGGTGTGAAATTTTATGCCAACATTGATTTATGCACAAACATCAGATGCCGTTTCCAGTTGCTGCTCATTGGGATTAGCCCTGATTTAGTGCCCGGGCATTCCATCATATACTATATATACGATGGTAATTAAATTGTGTTTTATGGCCTTTACCCTAATGCTCAATATTAAGGCAGTGCGTGTAAGAGAGGGACAGATAGGGAGGGAGAGAAAGGGAAGAGAGAGTTAGCAAAATCATTAGCTTGATTTGATTTTTAACATATTTTTAGTTTTTTTTTATTCAAAATTGATTTGTTTTTAAAGAATGTAAACTTAATCATTGAATTTAGTATTGAGTCATAGCAATCAACTAAAAATATAAAAGAAATTATATATAAACTGCATGCAAGCTCATAAGAATATTATTTACACAAATTTAGAATATTTTAACTAAAAATATTAAATATAATTTAATTCAAAATAAGCTCATGAATATATATAATATATATATAATTTTATAATTTTTATTTTATATGAAAATTTTAATAAAAAAATATTGAATTCAGTATTAAGTCAGCAATTAGCTAAAAAAAAATAATAAAAAAATAAAAATAAATATAAAAAATAAAAAAAAAATTATAATAATAAGAATAAAGTAAAGAAAACTTAAATTCTACTTTATTTCCAATAATAAATATATTTAAATATTTATATTTAATTTACTACAATGAGTTTAGAAAAAATAAACAGATTCACTTCTCATTCTCTTCTCGACTTGGATCCCTTTTTCACCTTTCCAATCAACACTTCTTTAAGCTCAACAAATCAAATCGACTTTGCGCATTTTCCAAGCAATTTAACCAAAAAGCAAAACAATGCCAAAGGAAAAAAACAAAAACAGAAAATGCATTCAACAAAATCAATCAAAATGTGCTGAAGAGAAACAGAAAACAGAAGAGAAATATCCCTTGCCCAACGCCTTTTGCTGCTTGCTTGCTGCAAGTTCAAGTAATTTAAAAGCAATCTGAAAACAAACAAACAAACAAACTGCCTCACTGCAGGTCGTCGGAGTGCACTTTGGCCTAGGTAGCTATGCCCCAGCTCCGAGTCCAGGAGCCCCCAGCAGAAACCCAAGAAGAAGTTGTTATCGAGTGGGCCAGAGCATCATAAGTAAGCTAAGCACTTTTGGCTCGACTAAATGTGTATAAAAAACATTACACATATATACATGCAAATCGTATATATGCATATATATGTATGTATTTATAACTGCTCGTAGGCAGTGACTTTCAAACTGTACTCCAACGAAGTGCAACGAACGTTGCAGCTTCTGGCAAGGGCATCAACAGACTTATTCATATCCACATTCAAACACTCATACACGCATTCATATTCTCATTTTTATGCACTTGCCCAGGGGTAGAATAAATTCAAGACTTTATTTGTCGGAAAGAGTCGGCGCTAATAATTATTTGATTAGGCAACTATAGTTGAAAAACATTTGATTAAAAAGGGAATTGAAATTATTAATATTATTTATTAAACATTATAAATAGTCTACAATATTTCAGAATTATTAAAGTTTTTTTTTATAGACAGTTCATATTAAAAATTGTTTATTGTTTATACTTTTCTTTAATTTTGTTGTTAACATTTAAACAATTTTTATAAGTAAATAAAATCGAGCACAAAATCTAATAATTAAATTAATAAAATAATATAAATAAAATAATTATTTTAGATAAATTAAAAATTGTATATATTTATTTTAAAAAAATTGAATAATTCAATCAATATAAATAATAATTTTTAAAATAACGTTATTAATTTAATAAATAAAATAAAATAAATCTAATTATTACTAAATATCTAAAAAATATTCGTAAAAATAAATTTAGTTTTTAATCAATACAATAGATTTATTTAATAATAATATTATATTATAGAGTACTGAGAATTCGCTCTATCTCTCAGCTAACTGTTTTTTCTTTCTTGCTGCACATGAGTTATTTTACTTAAGTTCTTGCGCGACATCTAACGTTCCACTCGCAAGGCACATGCACCTTATGGGGCTGTCAGCGCCAGCCAACCAAACTCCCCCCCTCACCCATTGCCCCCAGTGCACTCCGCAGCTACTACAAGCAAGCCGTGCAGCCTAGTCAACCTGTCTGAAATGTAGCCAAACGTGGCTTGAATGTCAGCAGCAGCAGTTGTTAAGGCCGAGCTGGCAGCAGGAGAAGGCGACTCTTGTTGCTGTTGTTGTTGCACTTGTTGTTGTTGTTGTGCTCAAGTAATCAGTGCTACTGTCGCTTATTGTTTGTCTGTCGTCGTCGCAGTTCTTGTCGCTGTCACAGTCTGGCCGGGCCCGGTCTGGTTGGGGTTCTGGTTTGGTGGAGTCTACGACTGGGGGTATCTGTGCTTTGGCAATGGAGTCGCTTCTCGCCTTGGACGTCAACAAATCTTCCTCTCCCTCTGTCTAGTATTTACATTTTTTTTTTCTACTGCCGGCGCTGCTGTTGCTGCTGCTCATGTGTTTTATTTCGTCCCTGATTTATGACATGCCACTTGCCTGCTAAATTAAGTGCTTATTTGGAGTTTAAGTTGTTGCAATTAAACAAACTCTCAAGGGCTGAGCCATGCACTTGGCTTTGACCATTTGCGAGCATCTCTGCAAAGTTGAGACAATCCTGAGTTTTTTATTTTTCTTTTTTTTTTATATATATTTCTACTGTCGTACGTTTTTTTTTTTTTATATTTTATTTCCAAGTGAACTTATTGTACTTGTAATTTTTAACGGTGAGTTTATGTAGCGCTTGTATCTAATTAAAGAACTTTACAGACTTGTTCAGCGAGTTTGAGTTCGAGTTCTCAGCGAAAGTGATTCAATTCTAAAAAAAAGTCTATTCAACGTGGGTTCTTTTTATTTGTAATTGTGAACTCAGCATTTTTATGGAAATCATAAATCAAAATTTAAAAAATGCCGAAATTATCGGAAGAAAATTTTTAATTTCTAAAAATTTTAAATACATTTTACAAAAAATTTTATAACATATACGAATTTTAGATAACGATATTTTCGGCTTTAACTAAAAATTGAATAGATGTATATGCTGTAAAGTTTTTTGTAAGACATAATATTATTAAAACTATATTACAAATTTTTATAATTTAAAAATATTGAGTTCCAATATTATATTATATATTTAATTTTTTTTTATTTATTTATTTGTTAATATATAATATTAATTTATTAATTCATTATTTTTTCAATATGTAATGTATTATTGATATTTAAAAATGTATTATTTATAATTTATATAAACTAATATAAAAAAGAAATAAAATGTTTCTTGATTTTTCTTTTATTTTTATTATTGTTATTCTTGTTTTTATTTTTTGTCATTTTCTTCTTATTATTATTGTTATTATTATTATTTTTTAATATATTTTAAATTATTATCTAATATATATAAATTATCTATTTTTTTTTATTTAAAGAAATTCAATTTATATTTAAAATTTTTATTTATTATTTTATTTTATTTTATTTATATCCTCTTCTTATTTTTGCTATACATGTTATCATTCAAATAAGAAAACTCTATATACATATATGTATTTAACATTTATTAATGCCAGATTGCTACCAATTGAGCCAGTGTTTAGTTGTCGCAGCAAATCTCTCACAGCCAACTGCCCAATTGAGATGGCAAATTACGAAATTAGGCAGTCACACGAACCCACTCGATATAGAAAAGCACTCAACGGAGTTAAAGTCATTTAGGCTATATAAAAGTATAAATTGCTTTAGTCAAGCAGAAAATTAGCGCATTTAACTGCCACAATTAGATGATGTTGATCAAAAGCTGTTGCCATATATACTATGTATATATAAGCTATACAAAACGAAATGGCAACCTAATGAACCCTAATACCTCCTCCATGCCCAATACCTTCGAGCATATAAAACCCTAAAAGCCACAATCCACAGCGCTGCCTGGCAAAAACTAAACAAAACAATTGCACGGCTCAGCAGAAATTTGACTGTCGAACTTTTGCCTTTGACTTGGGTATGTGTGTGTGTGTGTATGTGTGTATGTGTGTATGTGTGTGTGCGTGTGGGACTGTGCTTTGGAGCTACATTTATTGGTGGTGTCAATTGCCAGTGGCCATTTTTTGGTAATTTACTCTGCCCAAGAGCAAGCTCAAGTAATTTTCAAGACTTGAAAGACTCAATGCAAATGCTGATAATGCATTTCCCATTCACAGAGAAACAAAATGCTGCAGCAGCAAATTGAAAATGGCTCCTACAAGATGCTGGACACACCCATGCACACACACACACACACACACACACACACAGACATACATATGTATGTATATATGTATAGCCTACATAGCTTTTATTTGTATTATTTGTCTTGGAACTTAATTGAATGAAATGGCAAATGGGCGCTGCAAGTGCGACAATTTCAGCTGCTCTTGCTTTTTATTTTAGACACATTTTATTTTTACATCCACACACTCAAGCACCCCCTCTGCACACACACACACCACTCGCCACGCTGTATGTGAACATGAACGACAACGACAAATTGGCAGCCATATTAATAACATCTACGTGCCTTCGGTTAGCCGAAAAGGCGGGAGGGGGACGAGCGATGAGCACTGGGCAGGGGGTAGGGCAGCGGTTGGATACCGTGGGGGATATTGCAGTGCACCCTGAACATTGTTCGCTCGGCTGGCCGGCCGGCACGTTCATTGTTCGCATTTTTCTGTTACTTGTAACAGCATTTCAATGGCTCACCAAGATGAAGAACAAGAAGAAGACAACAACGACTACGACGACGACGGCGACATTGTCGAATTGCTTATTACTTGAAGCTGGAGATGAGCAGACGGCAGCAGGAGCAGCAGCCGCAGGAATCGCAGCAACAGCAGCAGCAGCATCCCAACAGGCAGCCACATGCCACGCGGTCAGCAAGTTCTTTGTTCCCGCTGAATATGCGTGCACGTATCTGTAAGATACCCGTCGCGTATCTCTGATTACAATGGGCAGAAACTGAATTGAGAGTGCACAAAAAATACGCTGAATTATATGGAAAATATAATATTATAGACCATGTGGTACCAGAGTTTTAAGAACTATCTCAGTTTTATGAAGAAATTCAAGCAGTTAATTTATCTTTTTACTGCACTTTAATTATAAATATTTATTATTAACTATTCAGTGTAAAAAAAAAAAAAAAAAAAACAATTTCTTTGAAAAATAAATATGACATTTTGTTTTTGTAAATACATTACTGAAATCATTTTTTTAATTTGGGGTAAATTTTTTTTAAATTTATTAAATTACTATGAAAAACTTAAATGAAAAAAAAAAAAGAAAAATTGACTAAATATATACAATTAAATGTTAGATATATTATTATTATTTTACCATATTTTTATTTATGTATATAAATTAAATTGAGGTATATATGTATATATATACAATAAATAGTAAAAGAAAAAAACATTAAAAAATAAAATAACACATTAATATATATTATTATCAATAAAAAAATATTTAATGTTTAAAAATTAATAATTATAATATACCTATTAAATTGTGTTAAACAAGTTAATGTAAAAACTTAACATAAACATAAAATTTTCAATATACTATCAAACATATATATATATATATATATATATATATATATATATATATATATATATATATATATATATATATATATATATATTTTTTTTTTTTTTTTTAATATAAGCAAGTTACGTTTATAAGTAAATTCATGAATACTATTATTATAGCAAAATAAGACATATATTTATTTGTTTTTCAGAAATAATATATTTATAAATATATCTAAGCAACAAATTTGACATCCATAAAGTCGATACCACTGTGCCGTCTAATGTCTGTCTATACATATATATTATATATGTACATTTATTGTTGATAATTCGTACGAATACATCCAAGTTGTGGCAGGCAGCGTTCACGTTCAACTGTTTGTTCTGCTAAGATCCGCAGCGCTATAAATTATAAACCCATCACAATCAACTTTTGTTTCGCGCTTTTTTATTTTTCTTGTTTTTGTTTCTTCTTTCTTTTTCTTGAGTTTTGGTGCGTGCTGCAGATTATGGAATTGCCTAATTATAAAATAATTTAAAACGTAAATTTGCACAAAATTCAAATATTTTTGTTCCTCGCTTATTTATTGTGAGTTTTTGGCCATATGGAATTATAGAAGTTGCCATCAAATGAAGACATAACTGTTAATGTATATTCAGATGTATTCCTCCGATATATTTATCAATATAATAAAGTTAATTTATTAATTTCTTAAATACATTTAGCAAGATATCTAGACGTTGCGCTAATGTATTTCTAATTTATATGCAGCTGTATTTCCTAATTTATCTATTTATTTTTCTCATCAATTTTCGCATTTTTTTTAAATATTAAATTATGCGAAATCTAATATATGTAGGGTTGGATGGGGTGCATAAAGCCTGAGGGCCGTATAAAATGTAAAATATATGACACGAAAGTCTTAACTGTAAGCGCTGTAAATTACCTTGTGATAGCGATAGTATTTAACAAATAAACCCGAAAATATATCTCGAGAGATTTCGTATCTATCGTCTGTTTCGATTTGCATATGAAATGGTCTAATCTGCAGAGCATGGCACATTTGACGGGTCAATATGCTTCGACCGGGCAGGCACAAAAAAAAAAAAAAAAAAAAAAAAAAAAAAAAAAAAAAACATAAACACACACACTCGAAAAATGAAGAAAAATATTGACACAGCTCTCAACACAATCAAACTGAAACTTATCCATTGTATCTCGTTCGTCGCTTCAGCAGTCGACACGCTTCTTTCTATTCACGAAAAAACAACAACAACAACAACTGATTATGTGGTTAAAGTGAATGGCAGCCTGATCAGCGATCAGTGATCAGTGATCACTAAGCATTCATAACTTTTAGTAGTAGTATTATTTATATTTATAATATGTATATCTCAGCGATTAAACGTAGAGTTATTAGACATCAAGTGGAAAAAGTGACAGCTTATATATATTAGACAAATTTGTTTCATTTTTTTTTATTTTTCATTTTTATTTTGTTTTGTTTTAAAATTTAAATTTTGCTTAAAAATTCAGTAAGTAGAAAAACTGCACAATAAATAAAATATATTTTTTTAATAATTAAAAATAAATTAAAGGAAGAAAATATCCAAAGGCAACAAAATTGCTAAAAAATTAAAATAGTTTAACAAATATATTTTAATAGCAGAAAATTGTAGATATAAAATTAAATAGTTTAGCAAAATTATTAGATACAAAAAAAAAAAAAAAAAATTAACAAAATTATTTTAAAAAATTATTTAAGGTAAGTATATTTTTTACTTATTGTGTAATGCAACTAGCTTAGAACTGTTCTACAATTTTATTATATTTATTAAGAATTAATTTATGAACTAACAATATGTATATATGCATTTGTTTTAATTCTTAAAACTTATGTATGATTTAAATACTTAATGTGCTTTCCCTTCGTGCCTAAGTCCATACAATTTGAATGTCTTCCATTGCCGACCTGTAAATTCCCCGTCCAACTATCTGCTGTTTGTAGCTAACTTGCCTCAAATGCTGCGCAAATTAGCTCCACTTTGTCCAAGACAAGCAACAACAAAATCCATAACCAGTTTCTTAAGACGCACGCAAAAAAATAAAAAATAAAATAAAGAGTGAAATAATAAAAAAAAACGAGCCATAACTCAGATTGGCTCAGCGCCAACGAAACTGTGTGCCGGCCATTAAAAACTCATCACCATCATCAGCGACCAACTGGAATGAGCACACACAAACACAAACAACAGCGCGAAGAAGAAGCAGCGCGACATTGTGAATGGGATGTGCCCTAAGAAATTCGCGGGGCTGAGTCTTAAGGGAGTGTCCAAAACATGCGTCGAAACTTTCAAACGCTTCAGTGCACAGCTTCAGGTTTAAATTCAGGAAATATTAAAAACTATATATGTACATATATATATATAAATATATTTATGTATATATAATTTGAGCAGCGCCATTTTGTGCTTACAAATTTTTTTCTTTTTTTCGACGCCCACAAAATTTACAAAATATTTAAAACCAAACTTCCGTCAAACGAAATATATTTCTCATTTCTGCGCATTCTTATTCAAATTAAAGACGAGGCCAAGGCAAGGCAAGGCAAGGCAACTCACCCTCAACAGCTAAGGGTAAGCGGGGCGAGGGGGTTCATTTGAAGGCAGGTTTTCTCACAAGCTGCGTAATTATAGAACTACTTTAAACTGTAAGAACTACGCAGCGTTCAGCGTTCAGCGGCATCTGATGAACTTTGTGATCCGTATCGCTGAACGTATCGTATCGCTGGGTACGCATCTAGCAGCGATCCTTCGTCTGCGGCTTCAGTTTACTTGTGGATCTAATTGCAAGGGCCCAGCAACAGCAAGGCGAACCTTTTTATTTTTTGCGCTGCAATTAAAATGGAACCACCAAGCAGCCAAGCAGAGCAGATAGAGAGAGACCGAGGGAGAGAGAGAGAGACTGAATCTCAATCTCAGTCCCAGTCTGAGATCTGAGCTCTGAGCTGTGGGCTCGGTGAGTCTTGGCCCGAACAGCATGCCGGAAAAATCGACTCAAATTACAGAGACACAGAGCGAGTCTCAGTCGCGTTGCGGCCTCGACTCGTTTACCCCAAATGTAGAGAGGGCAGCGGATCTTTGGCAAAATACTTGGAAAAATTTGCGTGCCTTAAATGGCGCTGAGAAACGGGCAGAGACAGAGGCAGGAGTAGAGACAGAGGTAGAGGCTAGAGTAGAGGCAGGAGCAACCTCACAATATTGCCAGCTGTCCAGGGCATAAGAAAATTCAAATCGAAATTTCTGCTAAATTAGACGAAATAACG
Organism: Drosophila mojavensis; assembly: GCF_018153725.1. Taxonomy (NCBI): domain Eukaryota; kingdom Metazoa; phylum Arthropoda; class Insecta; order Diptera; family Drosophilidae; genus Drosophila; species Drosophila mojavensis. Next base: position 10,795,211 of record NW_025318858.1, read on the forward strand.
AGAGATCTTTAGCTATTTTTTTTTTTCTTCTTTTTTCGGATCAAAGCGCCGTCTTGATTGATCTACATGGAGGGTAGTTCGGGTAGTTTTCGGGTAACTCGGGTAGTTGCCTAATTGCTGGGCATATTTAGCACTGTGTATACAATTACATGCGGTCAACATCATTATTTAGTCTAATGTTACGCTAAACGATGTTTAAGCCTTGTTTTTTTTTTTTTTTTGTCTGCATTGGAATTCCTAGCGTTGCGTAGGTGGTCCAAAATACGTAATACGCAGGTGAAATGTAAATACTTCGGTATTAGAGCTCTATAATTTACGGTAGCAAAGTATTTCTCGTTGCTGATTTTATGTATCTTTGTTAGTTATTTTTGGCGAATGCAGAAGAAAATAAAATGATAAAAAATATATTAAATTAAATTTCCATTAAAAATGGACTGCCATTATATACTATTTGATACGAAATATTTGGGCACTATAATAAAAGACTATGATAAATGTAATTCATATATTATATTTTAATCACACCAATATATAAAGTTTTCATTCCAATAAAAAGATAAATTGAATATTATATACACACATACATGCTAAGTAATGATAAATACTTTATATAATTTAATTTAATCATAATAATTTATATATTACATATTGGAATTAAGAAGCAAAGCGAATATTATATATAATAAATATTTAATATTAATGCTTTTTTAATTATAGTTTTAATGCTGCGAGATTTGTTTGTTTTATTTATTTATTTATTTATATTTTTTTTTTTTTTTTTGTGTGTGTTTGGGTATAAAATTTCTTTTAATATGTAAACATGTCTTTGTTTTGCATAAATTTACATGTACAAAGATTCTTTAATATGGCTGTAACATATTTTATAAGTTAGTGTATTTCTATAACATGAATTTAAATGGGTTTTCCATTTCATCCTTATATCCTGGTATCTAGAAATTAGCACACAATAAATACACATAGCATAAGAAATGTGTTTGTATTTGCATTGGCTTTTATTCTTAGAGAGAAACTTTGCGATATCATCGCTCGCAATTTGCATGGGCCGGAAGGGAAGAAAAACGAAGGGAAGGGAAGGAAGGCAGCAGGCTGTCAATTAAAGGAAGTTCGCATTATAAAGTTTGACTAGCAACATTTATTTATGAGTTTGAGTTTTGTGACTGCCCAGAAGTCCGACTGACCTTAAATCATTTAATCAGCAAAAGCAGAGACAGCCTCAGGGCCGAGCCAAGTTGAGGCGAGTCGACTCGAGTCTAGTATACCAAAATGTGCCCGGACATTCGTTCACATGAAATATTTGTGAATTTGAAAACTTGATGCCAACTGTTTGCAGATTTTAATCTTTCACAAACTCAAACCGAGAGCGCACGCACAGAGAGCTGTCGGGAGGGAGGGAGGTAGGTAGCGCTGGTAGGGCTCGGGCAGGAAGCGGGGAGTAGTTTTCAAGAAGCTTGAAACTGCTGTCCAGTTTCCAATGTCCAGTGGCCAGCTAAAAGGGGCGGAGCATGCAGCAAAAAAAAAAAAAACAACAACAACAACAAAGTAAAAAAAATACAAAAAAAATAAAAAAAGTTGCAGTGACACTTGTTAGACGGGCTGACAGCTGGACAGGCTGGACGGACGGACGGGGCTGGGAAGCTGTGCGAGCTGTGCTGACCACAATCCAATGCAGATGTTGTCGTCATCATCAACGCTCGCTGCCGTCCTTCAGCTGCAGCTGCTTGGGCCGGACAATGCGATGACGAAGGCGACGACAACTTTTCTCTTCTTCTGCCTTTTCTACTTCTCTTTTTGCAAGCAAAATGACTTTGACAGACGCCATAACTTGGGCTCTGGCGTAACGCCTTAACCTAGGGGCACACACAGTCACACTCAAACACGCACACACACACAGGCACACTCACTCGCTCAGCTCATTCAGCATTTGAGTAATGAGGACAAAGTTTTGCATTCGTAATGTCTAGCAACTGCGTCTTCGGTCTGCCTTTTTGGTGGTGGTCAGGCGTGGTGCAATTTGCAAACTTCATTTATTCACGCCCGGAGCACTTCTGACTACAGCTCAGTTGAGTTGAGTTACGAGTTCCGAGCAGTGACTGCATTTCGCCTCTGCACTAAGCTCTGCCTTCTGTGCTCTGTGCTGTGCTGTGCTGTTTGCCAGTTGCCAGTTTTTTTTTTTTTTTTATAGAAGAATATCTTGGGTGTTGCTTAAAAGTCGTCGATTTGTCACTTGCTTGGTTAAACAGCACAGCTTTGTTGTTATCCGAATAGACTGGGCAGCAAGGCTCTGTGGATTGTGGGTCAATTATGGGTAAAAGAAAAACATAGACTTCATACGAGTTGGATTATTAGATTTATTTATTTTGTTTTGAGAGCAAGGTAGGCAGGTAAATAAATAAAATTAAAATTAATATATTAAAATTTAAAAAAGAAATTGTTAATATATTTATATATATTTATATATATATATATATATATATATATATATATATATATATATATATATATATATTTATAATGTAAAAATAAGAAACATAATAAACTATCATCCTAATAAAAAAAAAAAAATAATAATAATAATAATAATAATAAATGCAAAATAAAATAGAAAAATACATCAAAGTAAACATAAATAAAAAATATAATAATATTAATAATAATAAAAGAAAATTGTAATATATTTTCATCATATTCATCTTAAAATTGTTAAAATAATATTTAAGTCATTCTATGATAAATTTGCTTTTTAGCTTGTACATTAACAATACATAATTGTATTAGCTTTTTCTATTTAAGACCAAATTTAATTCTACTATTATATTCTAATTCTACTATTATATTTTAAAAAATATGTGTTTTTTTTTTTATTTTATTTATTATTATTTTTTTTTTTAAGATATTATTATTTTCTACAATTTAATTTTATTAAAATATTATTAAATCCTTTGTATTATTTCATTATCATTTTCCATCTTTATATATATTGCATATAAAAATTTGCATTACAAATATCTATGTATTTACACATACATCTGTATTAATTTTTAAAATCGTTATTTTATCACTTAATTTGTGGTCTGCCCCTCTTAGGCTTGATCATTTGTCAGCTTGTCTTGAACATGTTAAGTGGCAATTGGTCATTTAATAAAACTAATCAGCTCTGCGCCGAGCCCAAGAAACAAATCAAAAATAATGCAAACAGCAGTCGCTGCGCTCTCTCGCAAACGCTGACAGTCTCCATTTTAGCTTCTAGAGCGGATATAACCAATTGACTGGGACGATGACTGTCAGTATCTGTGTGTGTGTGTGTGTGAATATTATGGCTGTTGGAGCAAATTATAAACTACGACCAGCTTATGTATATGGGATTGCCCAACACACAAATTGCAGCCATTTAATTCAATTTAAATAAATTTAAAATGCCTCCTCAACTTGTTGAGGCACTCTCGACTCTCGTCTTAAACAACCGATTTCAATTTGATTGCACTTAATCATACTAACTATATATGCTATATGCATACTAACTATATACATATGTATATATATATGTTAGAGAAAGTACAGCTGATGTAAACTATAGCTGAAATAATATTCAAAGGTGAAATTAATTTGATATAATATCGACAAAGGTGTAAATGTTCATTAATAAACGAAAGACAGTTGGCAAAGAAAGTTTTAGTTTAAATTCTAAAAAATGTATATATTATATCAAAATCTATATTAAATATATTATGACTATGAATATGATATATTTTTTTATGAATCTTTTTTTATTTATTAAATTATTATTATTAATTTAATTAAATTTCTGCAGTTTTCAGGATTATGAAAACATTTAATTTAATTAAGTAATTAATTAAATTAGATTATTTCTATCAGTTTCAATCGCCAAAAAATTAATGTGTTAGTAAAATATTTGTTTTTTTTTTTTTAGCTGAAAACTTAAATTTAGTAACACTATCAATACAGTTATTTTACAAACTTTAACTTCGCAAGCTTTAATTTCCATGAATCACTCTCCTCATTTAAAGCAAAACACTTTTAATTTTTCTCCAATATTCATGAGGAAATGCCTGTTCGCTTACCTGCGCCGCTTTACCCTCTTCAGCTGCTCTTGCCCCATTTCACGTTTCCATTTTAATATGACAAATGTCTCTTGACTTTGATAATAAATTGTTTGCACTGGTTTATCGTCGGTTGCGCTTCATCAATTGTTACTCCACTTTCCAGCGTGCATTTTCATACCTTTTACGTTTGCCATTGTTGTTGCTACTGTTGCTGATACGCTCAATATGCACTCATCTATTGTTTTGGTTTTGTTGTTTTTTGCTTGATAATGACTATTGTTGTTGCCGCACTCTTCACTCTCAATGCGCTGCATTTGCACGTAATGCGCATCTGTCTCACTCTAGCGTTTGCTCACTGTAAAATGTTCTCGCTGGGCTTCGTGTTCCACTTGCCTTGCCTTGCCTTGCCTTAGCTTGCCTTGCGGCTTACTCACTTTTATTACAACAAAAAAGTTCAATGACACAAAAGTAATGCACAACAATGCAATAACAACAATAATAGCAACAGCAGCAACAACACCAATAACCGCTACAATAACATCTTTTGCTCTTTGCCTGTTCTTTCATTGTTCATCGCACAGCACTCGTTCGCCCCGTCCCGCTCTCGCTCTCGCCTAGCATGCACGCCAACTCCTTTTGTGCGGCGAGCGAAAATAGTCTGACGTATGTTAGTGTGCGTGAGAGCGCACTAGCTAAAGAGAGCCATTGCAATGCATTGCGGCATTATTTGCATCTTTCGCTTTTCAACTCTTTTTCTATTAGGCACGCCAAATGTGGGTCGCAACTGTCTTGCATCTCGCTCGCACCCCTGACTTGACCGCAGAAAATCGATGAGTCGAGCTGAAGCCCTTTTGGACTCTCGACTGCGACTGCGGCAGCGGCAGCGACTGCAATGGCTGCCATTGCTCGTTTTATTGTTTGCCAAGTTCAGCGCCCAAAAACTAAATGCCATTTATTGTCAGCGACAACTTTCACTCTCAGCTCAGCTAGTGGGCGAGACTTACACAAAGAGAGAGAGAGAGAGGGAGAGGGAGAGGGAGAGGGAGAGCGAGACAAAGGGAGGCAGAGAGAACAATCAAGTCAAAGTGCTGGAACGTTCCCTCATCATCAACACGTTTCGCAATTTCTATGGCCAGAACTTCGCGCTTATCAACATCATGCAATCAGACACACACACACAAACACACATACACAAATACCGAGTCAACATTCATTCATTCATTTCATTTGTATGTTGTTGTTGCTGTCTCCCTATTGCGTTTTCAAAAGCTAGACACTGAGCAACCTGTTGCCGACTCTCAACTGAAACTGAACTGAACTTCGCCATGCAATGCAATTTTCAACAACGTCATCAACAGCTACAACAACAGCAACAACAGCGCACAGACACACACAGGCACACAGTCAAGCCGGCAGTCAGTCAGTCAACAACAACAACAACAACAACAGCCCGTCGTATAATACATTCAACAAACAATTGAAATTTCGTATACAATTGCGAATTGAATGAGGAAATGAATGTGTAAAATGAATAACGTCTGAATAGCATCTCTTTGCGTGTGTGTGTGTGTGTGTGTGTGTGTGTGAGCGTGTTTGGGTTCAGTCTGCAAGTGTCGAGACAGGTTGTATACTTGTTTTTTACTGCTTCTTCTATGCTCTCGTATTTATTTTGCTTTGGCTGCCCTTTTTTCGCCTTTTGCCTTTGCCAGTGTTGGTAAACGTTGAGCCTCATAGAACACTGGCAACAGCATTTAGAGATACCATGCTTGCATCACTCTCTGCAGCAGAGTTTTCCAAATAGTCGCTGACGTGTTGAAACACGAGTTTTGTTAGCTGTCTCTGCGGGCCATTTGCCGGCATTTTGGCCACAAAAGTAGGCAACAAAAGTTGGTGCTTCTATTTTTTACCACTTATGAAAGTTTTTAGTCAGTGACATATGTGAGCTCAAACAAGGGATTACCGTATTTGAAATTAAGTTAGGGTGATAATTTTAACTAGGAATTTAATGTGAATTTTGGGAAGTGTTTTCGGACGATGATTTGATTGAAAAATATTTGGTAGTGAAGGGGAAACTTATAATATAGTTTGTATAATAATAGTTTTTATTTTGTTTTCAAGGGGAGCTGACTCAGTGCTGAAATAGTAATGATAGACATCATGCTTAAGAATAGATATTCCATTACTTCTCATATTTTTTTTAATTATAAATAAATACTGATATTGAATCGAATCCAAATATTTTACAAAAGCAAAATCTTGTTTGATATGAAGACGGAAAACTGTGTCAACAAAAATCTAGTTTAAAGCATTATTTTAATATTTAGTTTAAGTCATGAATTCATATAGATAATAAATATATACTAACTTATAAATCCAAAATCACAAAGTTCCTCCGCTTCGACGAAAATATAAAAACAATTTAATGTTTTTTCTTACATTAACAATTGATCTTCTTCAATATATTTAAATTTTAAAAATTGTTTGCTGAATACTATTATTGTATTTATTTATTTTTATTAATATATATGAAATATATATTTATATATTTATGTATACGCAATTTAATTCGCAATAAATTAATTAATTAACCAAATAATGCATTTAATATAAACAAATTGTATAGCAACCAATTGTACAATAAAAAAATATTATAGAAAGTTTACCTTTATGGCAGCATAAAACAAAAATAAAATATAATGCATATAAGTGTAAAATATAAAAAAGAAAAATAATTGCTTAGGTCGAAAACTTTGTTTCTTTTAAGCCAAAATTCCTTTTTTAATCATTTTTAAATTAATTTTATTTTGGATGTGATATTCCTTTAATTTTTTTTTTGTATTAAAAAAGTATTAATGATGAAATATAATTTATTTTTATATAATTTATTTCTTATTGAAAATTCTTTAACGACTATTTACAATATTTACGATTTATGTATAACTTCTTTTTTTGCCAAATAATTTATAGATTTGATGAATTTTATTTGTTTATTTCAAGTTGAATGTCAAGTTGGGGCATTAATAGCTTTACAGGTGCACACGAGTGCAATAGAGATAGACAGCAGCAGTAGTGAGCGGGAGGGAGAGAGTGAGAGTTGCATGTGTGAAGTATTAGATAGATAGAGAGAGAGAGGAAGATGTTGCTAGGTTTTCGCACTGAGTGAATTGTGCGAATATTTTTTTTTGTGTGTGTGTTGAACTTGTTTGCTTGCCAAATGCCTTTTGTGGCTGTTTTTGTTATTGTTGTTGCTGTTGTTGGCTCCTCTTGTTGCCTTTTGCTATTGTCCGCTGGCGCTGCCTGTTTTTGTTGCGTTTTTATTTCTTTTATTATGTGCGAATGTTTGTTTGTAATGCTCGGCGCCATTGTTGCTGTTGTTGTTGTTGTTGTTGTTGCCGTTGGTTGTGTGTGCGTGTTTGTATTTGTATTTTTATTTCATTTTTGTGTTGTGCGAACAATTAAAACTCTTTGCAATGACCTTGACTTTGTTTTCTTTTAAAGTGTGTGTGTGTGTGTGAGCTTCCTTTTTCCCATTCACACGCGCCCAGCACGCTCAAACGTCAAACACAAAACACAAATAGCAACAACAACAACAACAAAAGCCGTCTGAGTGTCTACTTGGTCTGAGTCTGAGTCTGGAACTGAGTCTGGGCTCGGGCCTGGGCTTTTTTTTTTGGTTTTTTTTTTTTTTTTTTTGGTTTGTTTTTTGGCCTTATTATGCTCTGCTCTCTTTTCTTATTTTTTATTCGAAATATACCCCAAAAAAGCAGAATCGAATGCCCTGCACAAATATACAATAATAATACACAACAATCAGAGCAACAACAACAACAACAAGTGCTCTCTGATAATGAACAAGAAACGTTTATTTCTTTTATATTATAGAAGGCTTTCAGCATTTTTCCACTTTGTGGTTTAAGATTTGCGATATATTTTTGTTGTTTGTTGCTGTTGCTGTTGCTGTTGCTATAGGTCAGTTACTGGGGCAGGTTTTGTTCTTCTTCTGCTTGTCATACATATACTTACTTTTTTCTCATTGTTTTCGCGCATTTGTTTTATTTATTTTTGAGGCTTTATTCGTTGTCAAATCATTTGCAATTGGCCATAAATTTGTTTTGCTTTGTTTTCGGCATTTAAGGCATTTATTTTTATTTAACTCTTTTTCTTTATTTTCACGCATTTCTGGGTTAGTAGCTTGATGAGCAGCAGCTCGGCAGTGTGAGTTCCAGGGCAAGGGAGCTCTGGGCGGGGCTGGAGCTAAAAATGACTTGCACGAAATTTATATTGTAGTTGAGATGTAGAAGTGATTCGGCATATGAGGAGTGAGAGCAGATATCGATTAAATGTAAACGGGAATATTTCAGTCATAAGCAAAAAATTTATAAAAATTAAAATTAAATTATAAATTAAGAAAAGCTTACAATAATTAAAAATATAAAGACTAAGATAAACTTATTGCTTATTAACAATTTTTTTTTTAATTTTAATTTTTTTTTATATAAATAATATATATATATGAATAAATACAATACAAACTCATTTATAAATATCTAATTTTAAAAATTCAAAATAAAAATAACTTATTTAAATCATTAAAATAAAAATATTATAACAGTTATGAAAACCAAAAACACAAATAAAAGACTATCCAAAAATAAAAAAATAAAAATAATTTTAAATATTAATTTTCAATATAATATATATTTAAATATTATATACTTATATAAAACTAGTAAATATTTATTGCCTATGTGAATAATAGTAAATTAGAATAAAATAAAGAAATCACATTAATAATAAAATATTTATAAAAATACTAATGGATAAAAATAAAAATATATATATAAAAAGATATTAATAAAAAATACATAAATAATAAAAATAAATAAATAATATAAAAAGAGTTATATGCAAAATGTAGCTCCCACAAATTTGATTTTTTATTGATATTCAACTCATAAAATTTACTTAACTTTACATTGCATATTATATTGTTTATGTTTAATTAACACACAAATATTTGAATGACAAAGTATTGGAATATGTTTCAATTGTAGATGCTAAATATTATAAATATATATAAAAAAAAAAAAAAAAAAAAGTGGATTAAAATATGTTTCTCATATATCATCGGCGGAAAGAGTTACGATCCCAACTACCTGCTGGCATTCTAACGTTCTAGTCACACGCGCTTCAATTAACTTGGCTCAGACATGACGATCCATGCCAATTGCCAGCTACAGTTACGCAAACTAACTGCAATTACATATATTAGAATTAGGAAAAAGAAACCCGAACTGAATCAGCAGCGGCGCACCCGAAATAGTAATACGATCCAAAATTGTATTGCCATTAGTGCTGCGGCTCATTAGCAAGAAGCTGACGCAGAAAAAACCCCGAATTCCAAGTTACTTTACACTAATGAAAAACAGGTGAAAAATGAAGAAAAACGTACAAAAAATAATTACGCATATGTGCAGGTAGCAAAAGGCCCCCACCTGAAGTGGAGCATGCCCGAAAAACCACGTGGCGGCTGCTGCTGTTGCAGTTGCCGTTGTTGTTGTTGTTGTTGTTGTTGTTGCTGTTGCTGTTGCTGCTCGGGGAAGACAATGCGGTTGCCTATTCACATGTGCAACTATAATTACAACAACGTGGCAACATATGATTCGTGCCATCCAAAAGGATGCCAGACCGCATCAAAGTCACACACATAGACACACGCACACACATAGACACACAGTGCATCACAGTCAAGTACCGTTAGCTATAACTGTTTGCTGCAGTGCACTTGGCAGCACTTGCTTAATACATTTTTTGCCAGCTGCCGCCGACTGGGCTCAACTATTATTTCGCTACCTTGGCAAACCCATTAGGTTAATAAGTAGAAAACCGAGGTGGGGCGGCAGAAGACGAGAAGAGAAAAGCATGAAGAAGAAAAAAAAGAATTGAAACTATGCGCGTGAGACGCGCCAATGGTAAATACGCCGCAAACACTGCCCCGCCTCAGTCAGTCCGTTTCCAGGTGCTCCAGCTGCCCGGCTGTCCGTCTTTTATATTTTTGCTTATTTTTTGTTGTTGTTATTTTTTGCCTGGTCGGCCATATTTAAAGCGTCCGTTAGCGCAAAAAAAAATTCCGCCAGACTTTGAGTTGAAGCTGCGCCTGCTAGAGCGCTGCTGCTGCTGCTGCTCTGGCTGCTAGAAAACTGGCAACGTTGCATGCCATAAAAACGACTGGTCATGCGACGACATTTTTATGGCAACGCTAGCAACAGCGCCACAGATCGATATGTAGCGCAAGTGAATGCGCTGTATATTGCTAACTCACTCACGCGCAGCGTTCATTGGCGCTCGACGCTGCGCATAATCCAAGCGAGCAACGAAAGCAACACCAACACACACACACAGCAACAGCAACACAGGCCGCGCATAGCGTTTATTTGATTTATTAGCGTGCACAGCAGTCACTAGCGTTGTCTCTTTTTAACGCTCACGCCTGCCCGACTACACAGTGTAACTGGTTTGCAAATGCCGTCACACAGGCACATGCACAGACACACACACACTGTCGCACCACACTATACCAGTTTGACTAGCCACCCTGAACATACACACGTATGCATGCGCGTGTGCTTGTGTGAGTGTAGCTCTGCGGCAAACGGCCTCAGTCTCAGCTGCTGGCCAGTCAGTCTCTCATTCGTCTCTCGTATTCGCTGTCGTCAGCACACGCGCACGCAACGAGCAACGGATTCGAGAGTTTCGCGTACGAGTTTTCGCCCTCACCTCGTCCAGCGCACACACACACACGCACACATAACGAAAGACACATATATATTTATATATATACGCACGTCGTCGGTTATTCGCTTCGGTGACGGCGCTCGTTAACGCTTGGGAACAGGTTTCGCCGCTGTCCGTTCGCTCAACGGCGAAACAGAAAGGTGCTCAATTCCGCGTTGTGTGGAGGTATTTTTCGACGTCTCACGCAACGCGCTGATTTTTTGCCCAAATAGCAAAAAATTCCCAAAAAAAAGCAGAAAATTACAAAGAAAGCAAAAACAAAAAAAAAACTTAAACAAATTTGTCAAAGCACATTTCGCGACGCGTTTTAATAAACAAATTTCAAGTGTTTTTGCGTTCAAAATAAAACAAGAAAAAATAATATCTAAAACAAATAGCAAAAGCTGTTGCAAAAGGCGAAATGAAAATTTAAGATATATATACATCAATATACCTACATATATATATATATATATGTGTGTCAATTGCCAAAACTTGTGGCGATTCCGAACAAATTCAACTAGATAAATCAAAAAGAAATTCCAACAAGTGCAACATGGTTTCCCTATCAAATGTTCAAACAAATCATAGCCAATAAAATAAATAACTGATAAACGAAAAAAACAAAAACACAAAAACAACAAATATAAATCAAATTTTAAATTAAAGTCAACTCTAACTAATTGAGCTACGCATAGTAACTGGACTAAGGCAACTGTAAAAGTGTCAAACATAAAAAGTATCTGCAAGATACAAGCGTGCATTTAACGGATTTAACTCTAATTGAAGTGTTCTGGAGACTTTGAGGCATCTACAGGTGCTTACGAAGAGTCGAAAAGTATCTGCAACTGCAAGTAGCTATAAATTGTTCAATATTGAGCAAAAAGTGGCGACAACTCAACTCAAAAAGGCAAAAGATACAAAAGAATCTTTGAGTTGCAAAAGTATCTGCAGCTAAAGCAAATATAACCAAGAGATACATACAAGTATCTGCAAGTATTTAAAGTCAACCAGAAGAAAAGTATCTACAGCTAAACAAAGGCAGCTAAAGCAAATGTATCTATGACATGCAAAAGTATCTACAAGCTACAGAAAAGTATCTGCAACAAAGCAAATGTATCTATCGATTGATAAAGTAACTAAAACACACTAGATACAATTAAACGGAGATTATCTGCCAGCATTGCGTTAGCTTAATGCCTTGCCTCAATCGCTAGCGCTTGAAATCCAATTGCCAAGAGCAACAGCAACAACTACGGCAACAGCAGCAGTAACAAACAGCAGCAAATAGATACACAAGAGCAACCACAACGCTTGCAACGATGCTGACGATGGAAGCGGACATGAAGTGCGGCATCCTGCCCGGCCAAATGCCGCCGCTGCACGGCCATGCACATGCCGCAGCTGCGGCCACATCATATTCGGCATTGGCGCCGCTGATGAACCTGGGCCCCTCCCATCTCACCCACTCGCACCTCAGCCAGCACAATCATCATCATCACCATCATCATCATATGAGCGCCCACATCGCGGCCAGCCAGAGTCCGAATCCGCTCAGCTCGCTGCAGTCGAGCATTGCCAATACGCTGAACGGCGCCACGCAACAGCAGCAGCAGCAGCAGCAGCAGCAGCAGCAGCAGCAGAGCTCGCCCCTGCACAGCTCCAGTGAGCTGAGTCCGACGCAGAGCAGCATTGGCAGCCATCACATGACCTCACCCGTTAGCCATCATCAGCAGCAGCAACAGCAGCAGCAACAGCAACAACAGCAGCAGCAGCAACACTCGCAGCATCCGTCGCTGATGGGCGCTGGCAGTGCTCTGAGCAGCATGACCGCCGGCAGCAACAACAACAACAACAACAACAGCGCCACTGCGAACAAGAATCAGCAGCACGCGGATCGCGTGAAGCGGCCAATGAATGCGTTCATGGTCTGGTCACGCGGCCAGCGTCGCAAAATGGCTTCCGACAATCCAAAGATGCACAATTCAGAGATATCGAAGCGCCTGGGCGCACAGTGGAAGGATCTATCGGAGGCGGAGAAGCGGCCCTTCATCGATGAGGCGAAACGTTTGCGGGCCGTTCACATGAAGGAGCATCCGGATTACAAATATCGTCCGCGTCGCAAGACCAAAACCCTGACCAAAACCAAGGAGAAGTACCCGATGGGCGGCGCAGGTCTGATGCCCGGCCAGGGTCCGCCCGGCGGCCAGGTGGGCGATATGCCCGGCACACCGACACGCCTCGGCCAGCAGGTGGGCGGCGGCGTTGGCGGCGTCGGTGGCATGTCACAGAATCAGTCCAGCGGTGCATCGGCAGCGGCTGCTGCGGCGGCTGCTGCTGCCGCGGCCGCCCAACAGGTGCGCCCCAACATCCATCAGATGGGCGTGCCCAATGGCTACATGCCCAACGGCTACATGCATCCGGATCCTGCTGGCTATCAGACGCACTACATGAACTACGCGCCGCGCTACGAGATGACGCACATGTACAATGGCTACGGCATGTACGATACGGTTGCCGGCGGCCAGACATCGCCCTACGGCAGCAGCACCCTGCAACAGCAGCAGCAGCAGCAGCCCGGATCCCCGTCGCCGTACGGCAGCGCCGGACTGCAGCAGCCGAGCAATGGCTCGCCGGCGCCGTATGGTGCACAGATATCCTGCCAGAGCCACAGTCCCAGCGATTCCAGCATCAAGTCAGAGCCCGTTTCGCCCAGTCCCAGTGCGATTGCACTGAATAACAACAACAACAACAATAACAATAATAATAACAACAACAATCACATCATGAAGCGGGAATATGTGACATCGGCGACGGCAGCGGCAGCCGCAGCGGCGGCAGCAGCTGGCGCCGGCACCGATCTCAACAATCTGATGAACATGTATCATCTGCACGACGCGCCCGAGCAGCAGCGCCACCTGATGCACTACCAGACGGCGTCGCCGGAGCTGCAGCAGCAGTCGATGCAGCACGTGATGCACCAGCACCAGCAACAGCAGCAACAGCAGCAGCAGCAGCAACAGCAATTGGCCCAGCAGCAACATCCGCAGCAACAACATGCGCAACAGCAGCACCTGCAGCAGCAGCAGCAACACCAGCAACATCAGCTGCATCAGCAATCGCTGCGCGCAATGGCGCCGCTGGCACATATGTGAGAAATGGCCAGCGCCTATGGAGCAGCCGCCGTTGGGTCTGTGACGCCGCCGCCGCCAACCGTTGCTGGCGCTTATATGCCAGCAGGGGCCGTGCAAGCAGCAGCGGCAGCAGCCGCCGCCCAGCAACAGCAGCAGCAGCAGCAACAGTTGCTGAATGGCCGGCCAAGTCCGACGGCGTCGGGTTCGGGATCGTCGGGCGGCCGCTCCTCGGCGCATTCGAGTGGTCATATTGCCACAGCGCATTCACCCGCCTTGGCGGCGGCTGCTGTTGCCGCTGCCGCCTATCAGTTGTCCGCAACAACAGCAGCAGCAGCAGCCACCACCTCCTCCTCCGCTGCCGCCGCCTCCTCCGCAGTCGCTGCAACTAGCTGCCAAGCGGCCAGTGCATTTGCGGCCTCGGCCAGCATGCTGGACATGCAACAACAATTGGAGGAGCAACAGCAGCAACAGCAGCAGCAGCATCACCAGCACTACCTGCAGCATCAGCAACATCTGCAGCAACAGCAGCAGCAGCAGCAGCAGCATTTGCAGCATCATCAGCAGCAGCAGCATCCGCATCAGCAGCATCCACATCAGCATCAGCTGTATCATTATCATGCCACGCATCCGCAGCAGCTGCATGAGGCGAGCGCTGGCTTGTTGGATATATCCACATTGTAAATTATTGAAAATATATATATATGAATATATATGCATAAATATATGTATAAATAGAACCTACACACACACACACAGACACATTTAGCGCTAATTGCAAGCATAAAACATAAACAATTTTTTAGCTTTAGTTTAACAAGAAAAACAAAAATTGAATTTCAATTGATAAATAAATACGATGATTATAATATTAAACGAAATGCATTTTACAATTAAGCATACGCACTGTTGTACCATACAAAGCGAACATCTTTCCACAATCCACACATTCCACAACTTGCATTCCACAAACAACATTTTTGCTAATGAGAAAACAACAACAACAAAACCTAAACGACAATTGTGTGATACAAAAAAATTGTTGCAAAAAAAAAAAAAAAAAAAATTTAAATTAAAAATTAATATTAAAAAAATTGTTTCATGTTATTTTGATTTTTGTTTTTTCCGCGCTGTACAAAACAAATTCGAATTTCCAAAAAAAAAAAAAAAAAAAAAAAAAGTCAAAAATAAGGAAGAAGCAGAGGAAGGAAAAACCCACATTCTATTTTATAGATTCTCTTATACATTAAGTAATTCTAATTATTATCTATTATATAAACAATTTAATTATAATTATTAATTATGCTTACAAAATACTGCAAAGATTAAAAACAAAAGCATGAAAATAAAATAAAACACAATTAATTGTAATAAAAAACATGAAAACAAAAACCATTATTATTATTATTATTATTACCATTATTATTATTATTATTATTAAAAGGCAAGCACCTACCACATAATATTACAAAAGGAAGAAAACAAAAATAATTATAATACAAACAAAATGTTAGTAAACCTAAAGAAAATTTAGTAAAAACAACTGAGAAAATCAGGCGCAAGGCAACCAAAAAAAAAAAAAAAAAAAAAACAATACAGAAATCTGCTGCCAAAACGTCTGGTAAAAACACAAAACCAGAAAAATTCACAAAAAAAAAAAAAAACACAAATAAAAAATTCTTTACAAAAAAATATATGAAATCAAATTTATTTATTTACATTTTTAGGGATATGAAACATTTACACTTAGGTTTTTTCTTTTTGTAGGATAAATATTTCGGTAATCATACTCATTCATGAATGTGAACGAAGTATATTGGTTTCATGCAATGTCCGTCCGACTTTTCAAATTATTAATCAGTTTTTGAAGCTGAGGACTTTGGAATATGCAAATCGAAAAATTCTTCTTCCGGTATCTCAACAATAATCGTGTTCTGATAGAAACTTGGAATTTTGAATATTTGCTCAGGTTGATAGTCCAAAATCTATCAGATATGGCGAAATATCTTTCCCATTGGGGTAGAGCCAAATCGGGTAAAACTGTATCGTGTACAGTTTTAGAGCTAGAAACTCCAAATGTGATACTTGTATATTTTTTTTATTGATTTAAACAAAAATAATATATGTATATATACCAATTGGGGGCGTGGCAAATTGTGTACTGCAACGTTTCTACTTGTTTGCTTTTCTCTACTTGATTTGCCGTCGGCTCAGCTAAATCCAAAGAAATATTTATTATCTTTATTTCAACGTCACGTGTCAACTTGCTTGACATATTTATTTTTAACAGTTTGTTTTTGTTCTTTTTTAAATGTATTCACATTTTCAATATCAAGTTCTACATTGTGTTAAATTAATAAAACGTTGAAATGCTATTTTGATATTTGAGATTTACGATGATATTTTATGGCGTTCACTTAGTTCCGTAAGCATACGAATTTCAGGATGAGCGCAACGAAACCTGTTGATATGCATCTGATTAGCTTATTCTTCATCTTTAGTTTCATGTTGATTTGTGCCAGAATATTCAGTGACTCTATACAATTCTTACTCCACTCTATGTCTACTTTAGTTGCGCTATTAAAAATACAAAATTCGCATCATTAACAAATTAAATGATTTAACAAAAAACGTCGACCATTGAATGAGATCAACAAACATAAACGAGCCACGACTATGTTTTTTTATTATTTATTTATTTTTATTACTTAGAATATCAATTTAATGATGTATTAAATTACTTTTTTAAGGGTCAATAGTCGGAGACTTAAGAGTGCTAAACTGGCAATCATATGCAAAGAGTTGAGCTGGAGGTAGAGCTCTACAAGAAATAATATTCGAGAATGTGGACAACACTTGAGCTTTAGACTTTATTTTTCGATATTCGATATTCTCTATCATCGATAAAAATCGATTTTCTTCGTGGCTTGTATAGCGTTAGAGCTTATTATTAGAGATTTGTGCTTAGGCAAATATACAATATATGTAAATGTGAATGTGGTTATCCCAGGCTGAAACTTTGAACCCGAAATAAATTACTATAGACGACCACATCGGCGCTGATTAACCGCAGTCGCTGCGTCAACTGCTCTGTTATCAGAGCGCGTAATTATGAATGTTTGTGCTTCTATGTTGTTCGTTATCTGTTCATAAAGGAAGAGTTTGATTGGAGTTAGTCTTGGTACCTGGCTGCAGAGACCCAACACTGCTGCTCATAACTGGGACATACCTATTGGAATATTCGGTATACTCTGGGCAGGCTGATATCATTATCAAGATATCCGATATTTCTTCATGAATGTTTTTTGCAAGCTTTCTTCTTTTTATCAAATTAAACCAATGATATCAGTTTTCACATTCATTAATTCAAAATCCAAACTCATGTTTTGCTACAGTAATGTTAAATGCTGGTCAGATTTTTTCTGGAATATTCACAGAAATATTTACATTTATTAAACTGTAGCTGAAGATTTTGAAGCTATGATAAACTGAAACATGTTTTGCATATACTACAAATTTGTATCTAAAAATTGAATATTCATAAAAATTGCTTTACAAATGTATTCGTGTTTTATTATTTAATTTAATTAAATATTTACTATAACGTGCGTCATCTGGATGGGGCACTCTTGAATATTTTCGATATTATAACGGCTATAGTAATAAAACTTGTTTCTGAGAGACTCGAGACTCGACTGAGAGATTTCAGAAAATAATTTTAAAAATGTTTTGAAAAAATACCTTATCAGAAATGGTCATCAACTATGTCTAAAAATATGTCATCAGGTTAGCACACTCAAATTTAGATTGGAATATATTATATAGGATTATATATATACAGAACGAGTCTAATTTTTCTTTGCTCTGGATCGCCCAGCCGCAAAATATTAGTTAGTATCAACGGCTAATTTTGAAATCATACTTTTTGCACTATTATTTACTTTTTTTTTTTTTTTTTTTTTTGTTATATTTATATTTAAACCCACAATTTACGTGACCGGAAGGCGGAGTTTTGTAGTTGTCGCCGTTGATTTAATGCTAATTATATTAATTTGCGATCTACTCGAGTGCATTTTGTATAAACAAATATGCTACACATATATATATTTGTTAATATATATATGAATAATTTGATTATTTATGTGGCTCAAATATAATTTAAGTAATATTGACGCATCGAAATTTATGAAATTGTGCACAAACTTTCAAAAATATTTGACGAGTTCCACTTTTGCCTTTCCATTTTGATGGCAATCCACTGCATTTAGTTAGTTTGTTCCACTTTAATTTTCTTTATTTATTTATTTATTTTTTTTTTTTTTTTTGTATATACCATATATATTTAGTTTACAAATGACCTCGTACTCCTATTAACAATCCATAACATTCAAAGATATTACTAATTTATGCCGCAGACATCGACGGAACAGCTCGAAAATTGCCCACATTTTGGCCATTTGTAAATAAAACGAAGGGAGAATACTAGTGAAGCGACTTTGAAATACTCTTTATACTCATTACCGTAACCGAAATGAGTATATTGGTTTTTTGCAATGCCCGTCTTACTATCTGTACAATACAAACCTTATAAGCTCACTATTTTCCGAGAATTTTGGCTATTGGAAAAAATCAGCATTGAGAAAATTTTCGAAAAGCCAGAATTTATTGTATCTATTTGAAATAAATTTTATAATTAATGAAATTAAATTAAATTAAAATTCCACAATATTTTTGTTTTTTATTTTTATTTAATAGAAGCAATTTTTTATAAAAATCTCTCGAATGTCACGTTCACAACTTTTATTATAAATAATTTCCATTATGCAGCTCTACCCTTTCCATGCTTTTCATATAGATCCAACAAAATAACATAAAAAATTATAACACTCATTTATTATTTACGAAAATTGCCAATTCGGAAAGCAACAAAACTCGACTATGGACACCATGAGTTGAACTTATGTCAAGACAATAAAAAATATAACAATAAAAAGATGACCAAAAAAAAAAAAGAAAATAATAATAATAATAAACGTAGACAAACAAAATAAATTATTTAAATTGTGTGTAAATATTAAATAAACACTGTCGTTTTTGCTGTTTATTGCAATTTCCATAAATGGCAAAAGAAATAATAAAAAAAAGTAAATTAAAACTGAAAAAAAAAATAATAATAAAATGTTGCACGGAATTTCAATTAAACTATGCGAGGTCTGTTCAAAAAGTATTGTTTATTTGGTTTCAACAGATTTTTCTATATATATATATTTTTTTTGTTTCTTTTTTATCATAATTTTTTTCAGATATCTAAATTTAAAAATCTATCAATTAATTTTTTAAATTTTAGTTTTAAATATACGTCATCCACATAGAATATAATTCGCCATACTTATTAAACGTACCTCGCATATTATTATATTTTTTTAGTCCCATTCTCTTTTAAATCAATTGACTTTTGATTACAAATTATTTTTTATGCAAACCTATGTTTAATTAAAAATTCAATTTAATATTTTTTTTATTTCTGGTTTTTTTTTTTTTTTTTGTGGAATTTGTGATCCACAAACGAAACGGAATTTACATTTTTCGCAACTAAGTTTTTGTTTTGGGATTGCTTGATGCATGTTGAAAGCTGCGATTGCTGAGCTACATGCATAATTAAATTGCATAAAATCAAATTTATTTCACTTTTACGGACGTCATTTGTACGCCCGACAAAGTACAACAGATATCGAATATCTATGGCCATAGCCACAGCGATACATATCGCTGCGATGAAATTCGAGTTGATTGACATGCAAATCGTTTTGTTTATTTTGTTTTAGCTCGCAGCAATATTTGATTTAGATTTATTTTTATTTCTACTGCGGTTTCTGCTGACATTACTTGTTGTTGCTATTGTTGTTGTTGCTCCCTCTCTCTCTCTAATTAGCTGAAATGCTGCGACGCTTTTCTAGCTGTTGTGCTGACATTCATTGCAATTTGTGTGAAAATTAAGCAGCAACACTTAATTTTGCCATGCAATCGGCGTTTGAAAATTAAATTAAATTCTAAACGAAGTTCACAACATTCTTTTTTTTTTTTTTTTTTTTTTATGTATTTTATTTTTGTTTTTATTTCTGCTGTAGCTGTGGCTTTAGCGGCAGGTTCTGCTTGTCAGTTGCAGCTGAGTCATCCGACAGCGCATCTCTGACAGCGGCAGATCGTGAGAGTTTTGCAGTTGGAACAAGTTTATTTATGTCTAAGCTTGATTTATTCACTTAAGCACAAGAGCTCTTAATGATTTAGATATATATATATATTTAGCTAAATAATTCATTGAACATATAACAATAAATATATATTTATTTTTTAATTATTTAATATTTTTTAAATAGTATTCATAATTGAAATTGCTTTATATTTAGAATGAAAACATAGGAATAAGCACAGGCAGTTGAAGAGTTCTTCCGTGTTAAGCAGCATAGAGATAGGAAGACATTTACCCAATCAAATAAATTGCAAATTCACTTTTAACTAATTAAAGTTTAACAAAATAAAACCTGGCTAGCGAATGTGACTAAGCCAAGTTGAAGACCATTTGGAATGGCCTTTATAGAGGGCAGTGGGAGGCGGCAGTAAGTAAGTAAAGTAAGGGCACTGACGAACGCATTTTCATTTGGTATTTTTTGTTCGACTACTTTTCAAAACTAGGTTAACAGACGGCGCAACGTTATAAATGCTCGAGTTGATTCATAAGCCTAAAACTGTAACCAATTCCTCTCTTGGGGTTGGGTTACTTTTTTCTCTGCTCTTTTTTGACACTGAAGCAACGTACATAAACAAATCGGATTAGTTGACAAACAGCAACAACTGAAAAGAGTTTGGGTAAAAAATAAATAGAAAAAAAATCCAATTAGTTGTGCACCGTCGTGCAATGGCAACACTTTTAAACTGTTGTCAGCTCACAGATACACACGCGTATCTGTAGCTGAAGCTGTTCGATGTATCCGTATCTGTAGCTGTATCTGTATCGATTTGATTTGATGGATGTGTGGCATGCGTAAGAATTTATGTTCTTTGGCTTGATCGATGGACCGCACACTGATTTATGTCTCATGCAAAATCGTTGTCGCTCAGACTGCCTGGCGACCTGGTCAACAACTACCTACGGCCCGGCCCATAGCTAAGCCCGACACCTGCGCACACCTGCAGGGGAAAACCGGGCAGCCGACCAGCAGAGCAGCCGAGCAGCCGAGCAGCCGGGCAGACAGGTAGGCAGCATGGTAATGAACCTCTAAAATCCACGCCTCACTGCCAAATCCGGGCTCAAAGCAGGAAGAAGGAAGAAAACAAAAACCGAAAGGGCTACAATAATATTCGGTCGCTGTGCGAATCGCAAAAGGTTCAAGCAGCACCATCAGCCCGAACAATAGGGCCTAAGCAAACAGGGCACATTATCATAATCACCAATAAAATTTGGATAGCGCACGAAGCTGGCTTAGCCAGCGACTCAACAGGTTGCAAAATTGCCAAAAAGTTTTGCAGCTTTGCGCGCTAAGACTTCCTCTCTCAATATGCTCGATATTCCTACTCTCCCTCTCTCTCTCTCTTTCTCTTCACCTCTCTCTCTCTCTCTCTGTCTCTGTGATTTCTGCATATTCCGAGGCGCATATCTTACCCGCATTTGCTTCGAGTATTGTAATTTAATCAGTATTATGGCTAGAGTGAGGAGCTCTTGTTCTTGTTTCGTTCTTCATTTTTTTTTTTTCGGGGCCCAGCATAAAATGCACAATCTGCATCTCAAAATGAGAGAGGGAGGGAGGGAGAGAGGGGGAGATGTGGCACCCCATGCTAATCGCTGTCAAATTACTAATATATAACATTCTGTGTGTGTGTGTTTTTTTTTTTTTTTTGCATTTTTATGACCCTTGTAGAGGATGAGGGGGGAGCGGTAGACGGGGGTGAGGTTGGTTAGATACTGCTGCGGTTTGTTTGCAATTAGGCATTTAGTCACGCCCTGATTTGACATTGATATTTTTGCTGCAGATGCAATGCAACTGTGTAACTATGCGGGTGGCACACACACACAGACAGAGAGGGAGTGAGAGAGGGAGAGGGCCGAGCATCGTTGATATGAATAAAGAATTCATAAGAAAATCTCAGTTGATGCTGTAGCAAGAAATGTAAATGCAGTTGGGCACTGAGCATGCCATATTATTTATAATAATTTTATTTCAATTTTGTAAATATTTTCTTCTTACATAAGTGATTGGTAATTGATAAATATTAAATAAAATATTTTATATTATTTAATACAAATGTAGCTAAAAAAAAAAAAAAAAAGAAGTCTGTTTAATATACATGCGAATTTTAGTCATTCAAATTTTCTTGTCGAAATGAAAACTAAAATTATATAGCAAAAAGTCTGAATACAAAAATCAGTTTAAATGATTAAATATTATTTATAATATATATCTTTTTTATTTCTTATTTATTTTATTTTTGTAGATTGTAGTTGCTTACGTCTATATATATAATATTAAACATAGGTAAAATGATATAAGATATGGTCAATGCAGCTGAGTACTCAGTTTTAAATGATTTAATAAAGTTTTTAAAATTTTTGGTGAATTAGTTTAACATTTTTCTTTCTTATTTTCTTACACACAATTAATTAATTAATATAAATAAATATCATGAAATATATCCACAGAAGTAGCTTCATATAATGAAGCATATATAGCAAACATCTTTATAGATGTATCTGCTTATTCATCTTATGGCCCTAGCTTATTTATATTATTATAAATTTAATATATTGAAGCTATAATGAATTCTATCGAATATCGCATTCTCATTCATTCGCCTCAGTGTTAAAAGTTTTCCGCATATTTTCGCTTGCTCTATTAATTCCAAAATAAACTCTCTCAGCAAGAGAAATATTTATGAGAATTTGTGAATGCACAAATTGTATTAAGCTTGGAATTGAATTTAGCAGGCACAACAAACAAACACACACACGCCAACACTAACACACACATGCACAATACTGTGAAGCACTTCTGTCACTTAATTAAGTCGGCGTTTTATTGTCGTCGCTCAAGTTAATTACTCAACGCTCGAGTCCTAGCAGCTTTCAACTACCAACTGATGCTTGAGCATCCAGCAGTCAGCATCCAGCAGCCTGCATCCAGCACCTGCTGCCCATGCCACGCCCACTGGCTGCCTAGCTGACTGGCAAGTGAGCATAACAATTCCTCGACTGCTGGCAACTTCTTTCAGCAACTAGGATTGGGTCGTAGCAGCAACTGGAGCAAGGGCAGGCGCAGGAGGCGGGCAGCTGCTGGGACTGCTGGGCGGTTGGCTCTGCACTTTGGCGCATTTGTTGATTCGCGCACTTGAACAACATGGCAACCCGGGCAGCAGTCAGCCGTCAGTCTTCAGCTCTTATCTTAATGAGTTTTATGCATCTAATTAAATAAATTGCACCTCTCCGAGGCGCCATGACAACTGAGCCGCAGCAACAGCAGCAGCGGCAGCATTCCATTAATATTTTTTTTTTTTTTTTTTTTTTTTGGAGCTAAATGTGAAATGCACTTGTAATCCATGAAGCCCCAACCCAAATTGTAGCGCCACATGTGGCAGCCACACCCAAAAGGCGATATTCAATTTTAATTACAATTTTTTTCTCAATTCGATTTTGTTAAGCTTATATACTTTTGCTATATATGTATATATACATGTGTGTATAGCTAGCATATATGTATATGGGTATGTATTTATTTTAATCAACCGCGCCCAGTTGAGCGACTAAAGATTTTTTTTTTTTTTTTTTGGTTTATTTTGTTGCTTTGTGCTCGCATTTATTTATTTGCTTGCTGGCAAAGCTCTCAGCGTCGCATTTTCAATTTTTCGCTTGCAAATTGGAAAAGTTCAAACGCGCAGCGAGCCAAAGAGCCAGACCCCAATTCCAAACATCCCAAATCCCAAATAGCCACGCCCCTCCCATAGCCCCATGGCCGAGTGTGCCCCGACAGGAACTGACCAGACATATGCATGAGCTCAAAAGCTACAGATAAATGCAACAACAACTGCAGCTGAATTCAGCTGAAACTGACAAACCAAATGCACAGTGGGGCAATGACTTTGAACAATATTGAAATCAATTATATTTCATATTGTGTTAATATTTATAAATAAATAAATATATATATATATATATTTTTTTTTTTTTTAATATTTGTAATATATACAAATGAATATATTTTATTATAAATGAATATACAGAAATAAATATAAATTATATTTATGTATTATATCGCAAGTGAAAATAAATAAATAAATAAATAAAAAATAATAAATAATTTAAAATTTGTATTTTCATTTTTACTTCTATGATTGTATAAGGTATATATAAAGGCATATAAATAATTTTTTTTTTTTCAAATATTTATATTATACAATATATACAAAGATTCTCGTACATAAATTAAAATATGTAAAAACATAATAATTGTATATTTAAGATATAAAATACGTATATTTCTATAAACACTTAAAATAGAATATGTTTTAAAATATTTTAATTTAAAATACTTAATTAAGTTTTGAGAAAATTAAAATATTTACAATTTTTTCTTTACTATATATATTTAATTTACATAATTATCGTTTTATTTTTAAAGTAGATTTGCAGCCACTATGCAAGTATAAATTTGTTGTTATAGTAGCACATTTACATGCACATTCCACAAAATAAACACGCACACACACACACAGCCTTTCACATACTTATTTTGAACATTTCGCCATGTCCGGCAAAGCGACGTCAATGACAAGCCCCGGCTGGCTGAGTGACTGTCTGGACAGATGGACAGCTGGACGGACGGAGAGACAGACTGCCTGACTGAGTGACTGAGTGACTGACCAATGCCATAAAAGTCGCCGCCTGTGCTGCCTAGATAGTGTGCCCTGCAGCTTTATGCACGTGTATGTGCGTCTGCGTGTGTGTGTGTGTGTGTATGTATGTGTGTGTGTGAGCTGATTGATTGATTATTTGTTCCGCATCACTCACCTGGAAAATTCAACTGAAGTGGCAACTTTAATTAATTTGCTTATATATATATATACATACCTATATATGCACATGTATATGTTGCTGCCAAGTTGTCTGTCTGCAATAAACATACACACACACACATGCACACTCTTATATATAAGCACAACAGACAACAGTTAATACATAAGCTTGCAAATTAATTGGTTTAACGTACAGACAGGTGAGGCCTGAGTGCGTCTGGGCCTTGATTGGGCCATCAATTGGGCTGTGCCAAGCTTTATTAAAATGGCAACAAACAACTTATTTATGTATATGTATATATGTATACTCTCATTTGTATGTACACGTATGTAATATTTAAAGTACGTGGCGAATTGCCATGAATTTTGACCCATTTTAATCACAAGAACTTATTTGTCAATACAAATTAATTACATTTTTAATTAGTTTAGTTGATATTGAAAGCTTTTTTGCTGTAGAAAATGTGTTATTTTTTATACGGATATTATTTAGAAAAAAAAAACTTAAATTATGTATAAAAACAAAAATAATAATTTAAAAAAATGATCAATTCATTAATATTAATTAATAATATATGTTGGTACAAAAAAGTCTTTGTTTTCACAAATAAATTTAGGATTATTTAAAAAGAAAGTATGTATAAAAAAAATATATATTTTTAAATGTATTGAATATAAACCCACAAATGAAATAGCAATAAATTTAATTAAAAAGACAAAATCTGATTATTAAGAGTGTAAACTTTAAACGAATTAAATAAATTCAATTTAAGTAATTAAATGGCTAACAAAATAATACATCTACATTATATTAAAAAAAAAAAATTAATAATCATTGAAGTCGTGAGAAAAATATAATATAGAAAAAAAAATTATAAAATAAATAAATAAATAAAATATACATACACATATATTAAAATAAAATAGATAATTATCTAATCAATAAAAAAAAAAAAAAAAAACGAAAAAATATTTATAGCATATTTAAATAAAAATTATTTAACATAATTATGATATGATAAAGTGTTAATATTTCCCTAGAAATATAATCATATAATTTATTTATGAATTTTGAATTGTCATTGTAGATATCATAAAAATAAATGTAATAAAAATAGTAAATAGTAATTAAAGCTTATTTTTCAACTTAGCTCAAAATTATTTTAATTTAATTTACATTAGCTGGAACTTAAAATACAAAATAATTGATATATAAAGGAACTCGATACATTTTTTGCTTTTGATAAAAGTTCTTATTCTACAATACAATACATTCTCTATAATTAGATTAACCTTAAAAGGCATTTTGGTTTTTATTATTATTATTGTATATTAAATATGTTAAATATATTTGTAGCATTCAGCTCAGTTTCACCGAATCTATTGAATAGTCTATTGGCATTAATTGTGACTCTAATCCCTTATTCTGGCACATCTCAGGAAGTTTCTTTGAATATCGCTAGGGCTAAACGTCATGGGATACCCATAAATTGTTTGGAGCCCAGACAAAGGGCGGGCAGTCAAAAACTGAAACCGAGATCATTTATTAACAATATCGTTTATTTTCAATCGAAATTACAGTTATCTTCACACTTCTAAGCCTATCAGCAGAACAGCACTGGGGAAATATCTGAAGAGGTGATAAAACATTCAAGAAATATAACAAATCGAATCTAATAATTTAGCGTGCGCCAAAAACTACCGTTGTACGTTGAAAATTCCAGCATCGCTTGGCTAAATAACAATGGCATCTCATATGTTCGGCTGATTTGTTTATGAGTGTATTGTGGTTGTAGTTGCTGCTGCTGTTGTTGTTGTTGTTGTTGTTGTTGTTTCTCTCTCTTTACCGTTTGGTTTCCATTCGATATGCCACCGACCACCTACTTATTTGTTGAGATGTGATGAGCGCTTTATGGCATATTAAATGCTTTATCATTTTATGTATGCATACGAATATTTTAAACTTTCTTTCAAGGCGCGCATTTCACCAGCTGCTGCTAATCTAATACGTATTTAGCATACTGCTATGCTTTTTTGTATCTCATTAATTACCAATGAGATAACCACGAAGACAACAAGACGACTAAAAAAATCACACTCTGATTTCTAGATCACTAATTGCTGATAAATGCAACTGTTTCTGGATTTATGGCTTGCGATTTCGAAACGGAATGCTACTATTTGACCTTGTCACTGTGACTTCTCTCTACCTCACTTTATCACCCTCTCTCTCTCTATTTCTCTCCTTCTCTAGTTGGCAGCGAGTCAATCGTATGCAATTCAAAGCTGATTGACAGCCTGTCAATCGCAATCAGTTGGCTTTAATTTGTGGCCAGATTTAGCTTCTTTTTTGTTTGTTTTGTTTTTGCTGTAATTATGACGAAGAGCACAGCCAGGTATTATACCAATGCAATTACATATTTACTATAATTATTAGTTGTTGCATTTTGTTTGTAATGAAATAGGGTTAGTTAGGGACTTATTTTGCTTATAAATATATTTAAAAAAATATATAAAAATTATTTAATATAAATAATAATACAGTATAAAATTACATATAAATATTTTCATTGTGATAATATCATTTGTAATCTAAAACTGATAAAAAATTAAATTATAAATAATATATAATATATATGATCTATAATATCTATAATAACAACAAAATAAAGATATTAAAAAACCATATATATTAAGTTTAAGGGTATTTTCTTAATCATGTTAAATGCTATAATCAATTGAGTTAGAATTGGAGTTCCAGAGAGATATAGCACATTACAAATATTTTACTATGACTTATATAATTAAATTAATAAATTATTAATTAAATTACATTTCATTTATATGTATTCTTTTTATATATATTAGATTTTTTTTTCATGTTTTTTTTTTCATAAAAATGGATTTATTTTTAAAAAAGCCTGAACAATTTTTTATTTATAATAAATACTGAATATTTAAATTACATTATATTATTCAATATTTTATTTATTTTAACTTTTTAAAATATATGAAAAATACTTATATTACAAAAAGAGATTTCTTTTAAATAAAATATATCTATATACCTTTAAAACCTTGTAAAATTCTCATATACTTATCAGTCTATTATAACTATATTCATCTTAACCAGCTCACATATTTAGAAAGTCATTTAACACGTTAAGTGGGCCCTGCAGCGCCTCTTTTCTGCCGCTCCCTCTCTCTCGCTGATTTTACAAGGGTCGTAACTCTGCAAGAGGCATTATCAAATAAGAAAGAGAGAAAAAAACCGAACGCATTAGCTTCTCAACAGCTAAACGAGCGAGACGCTGGCCCAGCGGCAATTGCCGGAGAGATGCGATGCAGAGCGTCCGATATGATGTGCTTGGGCTGCAGCTAATATAACCCTAAGGTGTTGCTCAGGTCCTAAAAGGTGCGGAACTGCTTATTTAAATGCAACACCAATTTATTGTCAACGGCAGCATTTCATTCACTCATTGTCCTGCCGCATAATCCTTGAATGGGCTGCATGCCCCTAAGGCGGTTCCTTAACGCATTTGCGACATATCTGACGACCAACACGCTGACTCTGACTCCGACTCCGACTCTGACTCTCCGACACTCTTAGACTCTGCGCCTCTGTGGCTTCTTGCCTCGCCTTAACGACTTCCGTTCGAGCTTTGCGCACGCGCAGTTTGCCGTTCGCAGTCTGTGGAACTCGGAGCGCCCACAGTTTTTAATGATAATCTCTTGAGTTATGTGTTTTTAAATATAATTTCGTTGTTGGCGTGCAGACGACGGCCCCATAATTCACATAGCGCCAAGTCACGAACTGTCAGGCAGTCTCAGCATTTCAGCTCCAACTGCAGCTCCAGCTCCTCCTGGCTACAGCTGTCCAACTTGAGGAGACTTTGGCAGCGTTTATAGCACATTACAGCACGTGAGACACTCCCACGGCCAAACAGTGCGCTCGCATCTCATTAATTGGGCTCATAAAGTAATGGACCAGGTTAACAGTTACCAGCTATCAGCTACCAGCCATGCCTGGCCATAAACGCATCTCAGCCAAAACAAAATTCTTTAGCTGTGCGTGACTGCGGCGCATTCATAAGCCGTGCGTTTAACTTTTTCACAAGCTTTTGCCCGCAAATTTGGCACCCAATTTATCAAACGAGAGCAGTTTTCAGCTCACGGCTCGCAGCAGCCGTGGGAAATCCATCAGGTTGTATGTAGGTGAGTGAGTCAAGCTTCAGTCTAGCGCTAATAATGCGCCTGAGTCCCCTGTCCGATGCAGGCAGCACTGAGGAGCAGCTGCAAATTCTGTCCTGTAACTTGAGCTCAAGGGTCGCAGCACCCCCTTTACTCACTCTCTGCCTCTCTCTCTCTCTCTCTCTCTCTTTTTCGGATAGCCACATGCTGAGCGTGTGCTTCGGCTGTGTGCAATCAAATCAAATCAAATCAAATAAAATTAAAATCCACTTTGAGCCTATTAAAGTGTGCCAGCGTATGGCGAAATGTTCTGGCTCTGGCTTCCTCCTGTCCCAGGGCTTCCTCCTCGTCCTGGGCTCGGGCAACTGTCACACGCCGTCGTTAGTTTTAATTGACATGCAAGTCAGCGTCCAGCCGACATGTCAATCAAATGTGCAGCCTGTCCGGGCATTCGCCCAGTTATTCGTACTGCCCTAACAATTCCACCCCCCACCCGCTCGACTTACTACATAGGCAAATGCTTGGCTACAGCCCTGCCTGCTTGCCAGCCAGCCAGCCAGCCAGCCTGCCACCTCCTGCTCGCCTCATTATATTGCTGTCAGTCTGCGGTTTGTTGACACACGCGTTTAGCCCAACACCCGTGCGACTTACAGCTGCATTGAGCAAAGCTGCTTCGCCTTTCTCTCTTTTCACTTTTTTTCGGGCATTTGGTTTTTTTTTTTTTTTTTTTTTTTTTTTTTTGTTAAGTGCTAAATTGTGGGTTCATTAATTGGTCGTCTCGGTGGAGTTGTTTAGGCTGTAAACTAATTAGGCTCAAGTGCTCAACAAATGGATTTGCTTTTAATCGGTAATTGGGCAAAGGCAGTAAAATATGTGAATTTTGATTTGTATTTGAATAAGTTTTTAAATGAAAATACGAAAACTAGCTGTTTATTTATTTATTTGTATTTATTTTATTGTGCTTTATTTCCCTTGAAAAAATTTTACTGACATCTAACTTTTGGTTCTTATTTATTTTAAACATAGGCTAGCAATATTTAGTTTTATAGATATTTAGTTTTATTAGTTAAAAATTTTCATTTCATTTTGAATTTTATTTTTATTTTCATTTATGTATTTATTTATTTAGTTTTATTTTATTTATTTACTTTTTATGCTTGATAACTTTTTTTGTACATTTATAGATTATTTCAAAATGATATTAATAAATATTTGTATTTCTTCTTTAATAAATTGCATGTATGTGTACATTAATTATAAAAATGATTGAATGTTCAATATTTTTCTAAAATGACAAGAAATAAATTTTTATTTTCTTTTATATTATTTTTTGCTTGATAGCTTTAGTTTTTTTTTTTTTTTTACATTTAAAATATTTTAAAATAATATTAATAAATATTTGTATTTCTTCATTTAATATATTGCAAATATGTGAACATTAATTATATAAATTATTAAATAATAAATATATTTCTAAAATTAAAGAAAGATTTTTTTAATCTAATTCTTTATCACACAAATAAGCTAAATATAAAATAAATTTTTAAAATAAATTTTAATTTACAACTTGAGTAAACACTACATAATTTCATTTACTTTTTGCCCTCTCAACCTAATATATAAATGATATATCATGATAGGAAGAGATAATGCCATGAAACGTGTATATTCATAATTGAATTATATAGCATATATATTAAACACATTATATATATAGCAGCCCACGCAACGTGTCGTTTCACTTATGTAACTGCAGCAATTTCCTATCTTCATTTAGTTCACATCGAATTGCATAGAATATTATTTCGTTTACAGTTCGAGCTGGCATCGAGTCACGTTTCTGAGGCGTCTGCCATATGCTGAATGCCGATTCGAAGGTAATAGGCCAATAATTGCTGTCCGTGGCAGAGACAGGAACAGAGACAAGCTGCCACACAGTCTATGTGTGTGAGTATGTGTGCTAAGAGTTTGCGCAACAAATTGCTTTGAATGTGGCAAAGAAAACAGAAATCCACAAAGCTGTTGTAACTGCTCAGAGTCTGGACAATTGCCAATTCAATTGATGGCGCGATCTGCAAGGGAAGAGCTCTGAAGGCAGAGGAGAGGAAGTGAGGGGAGTGTTGTCAAGTGCACTGCCACTGATGCTTTACAACACTGGCCAAGCGCTGCAAATGAGCATAATGCTAGACAATGGTACTAGTATTTCAGCAAAATTTCGTATGCTTCGCTGAGCTCAGATGCAGCTACAACATATTTACATACTATTCTACAAATATTATATATATAAATATATAGATATGTATGTGGTGCATTACTTGTTTTGTATGTCTTGCTTGGTTTTGTTAAACAATTTGTTTGCTCTGTCACACGCACATTGTGACGGCCCAAAGAGCTGCTAATTGCACTTGTTGATTGCCTGATAATAGGTTACTCAGCCATCTCTGTCTCCCTCTCGCTCTTGGCTCCTCAGCCAGGTTGCATAAGTGCCAATGCATAAGACAAACTTTTGTCCACACTCAAAGACATACATACACACACACACACAGACACACACGCTGAGCATCTATGGCTAGAGTTGGGCGTGTCAGCCACGCAACTTAATGGGCGGACACTTGCTCCTAACAATGGCGCACATGCCCCACACGTTGTTGCCACAGCAACAGCAACGGCAACAGCAGCAGCAGCAGCAGCAGCAGGAGCAGCAATTGCAACAGTTGCTGCCACTGTCATCGCAAACAGACTTAAGTAGGTAATTTGCAACTAATTTTCAAGTGCACAATTCAAGTTGAAGGCGAGTGTGCTAGAGTATGTTTATGTGTGTGTGTCCATGTGTTGACACGCATTTCGCATTGCTCATACGCAGCGTTCTACGCCAGCAGTTATTGTCGCTAGTTGCTGTTGTTGTTGTTGTGTCAAGGAAGTGTCACCGTGTAATTAGAGTGGCCCACCAAACCAGAGCCAAATGTCTGCCTAATGATCATAATATTGTTAGAGTGAATGCCCTGCAAAACATTTGATCAGCAGCAAGCAGAAATGGTTCTTAATAATCTAAAATAGGTGTTATTGGAAAGAGTACAGTATATAAGAAATATTAATAATGTTTTTAATATATTATAGCAAAACAAATTACAAAAATTTAATAATATAAATAATAATAATCAAAATAAGGAAAGACTAGGAAAAATCGTTTTATATTTATTTAATATATTTTATTTATTTTATTATGTTTTCTATATTAAAATATATTTTAAAATATTTATAAAACTATTTTTTATTTGTTATTAATTATAAAACTATTTTTTATTTGTTATTAATTATAAAACTATTTTTTTATTGATTTTTTGGGAGTTTTTGAAAATATTTTTATACTGCACTTGTTTTCACAATTTGTTTTGATATTTTTTATAGATGGCTAATTTCAATTTATGCTCTTTTGCATCATATTTTAGCCTAAAAATATTTTATATTAAATTTTTGTATTTTTAATAATTATAATTGATTGTATTTAATTATATTCTTTACTTTACTAATATCTATAAAATTAATTCTCATTCATTTGCAATTTTTTTTCATACAATAAACATAAATTATAATTGGCATACAATTTTTGTCCCCAAATAATTACTTAATTATCTAAATATTTTCAATAAAATTATCTTTTTTATTATCATTAAATATTCCTTTTACATTTTTAAAAATTCAAAATTATTTGCAAAAATAAATAAATTAAGAAATCTAATAAATTTAAATCAATTTACAAAACTTATTCAAAATTATATTCTCTATATGATTTATTGCCACTCGAACAACTCGTGGCATAACCCTTTATATGGCACCACGTCCGATTTTGATGCGGTTTTTTTTATTAGATAGAAAACTGAAAATAAAAAATACACTTTTTTTTCGTTTTTCAAAATTTTGATTAAGTACGATTTTATAAAGGAAAAAGGATTTGTTGCAGATATGCAACAGATGTGCTTAAGGGGAAAAAAAATTACTGATAGTTCTCTGGGTATTTAGAAGAACGTAATATTTAATTTGGATTTTCTTAAACTATTTAACATATTATTATATTTATTTAATGACTATACGACTATTTATCTTAATAATATATTTATTAAACTTTAATTTAAGTGGAAATTTTTAAAACAATTGTTTCTCTTGTTGAAACATAAGGCCACTTCACATTTCCCACACATTACTTGCGAGAATCCCGTACACTTCGGGTACTTGCACCTTATTCGTTTTTCACCCCACAAAGGCCAATGTCCAAATTCATCCTGCCGTACCATTCGATTTGGCACGCGTTGCGTAGGACCTCTTTTTTTTTTTGCTGCAATTCGTTCTCGAGCATAGAACTTCTTTTTCCCATTATTGATTTGGTATCAATTTTTGTTAGCACCTCTGCAATATTTATCCGAAACTCGGAAGATCCTAAGAGTTTAGTGCTTGATGCATTCGCCTTATGAACGCGTTTGTACAAAAGCCAAGCATTACTCACTGTCAAGTCGAGTAGATGGTAAAAAATGCGAACCTGCCAGCGTCTACTTCTTAGTAAAATTTTATATCTTCCAATAATGCTGTCAATCAGATCAACACCTCCCATATAGCTATTGTATTGTGCTACTGCAAAGGGTCGGTCAATCTCTACGTATTCCTTTTTGGCTTTGTTGAATCGAAGTGCTTTGTCCTCTGGTAGTATTCCAGCATAGTTGGATGCCAATGATACGACTTTATTATCCACCCATGATGTTACTGATATGTCAACTCCGTCAAAATCAGCGACATATTCTACAGACGTACCCCTTGGATGCTTCTTCAAATGAATATTATCAATTGTTTTGTTATTTGGAATTCTGTTTCTTCGAATAGTACCCAAAGCTAAAATTCCTTCATCCGCTAAGTATTTCAAAAAAGGCAATGAATTGAAAAAATTGTCAAAATAAATTCGAAAGTTCTGATGCCTGGGCACTTCTCTGACCATTCTAACAACACAGTTTGATGCCGCACCTAGATCTGGTTCGTTAGGCAAAACTTTGTTTTCATTTCCTGAATCTATCTCAAACTTATAGCAGAAGCCTGAATGACCGATAAGAACATAAATTCTATATCCCCATTTATGAGGTTTGTTCGGGTTGTATCTTTTCATACGAAATCACTTTCTTCATTGGCAGAAAAATCGAATTCGTCCTCGCTCTCCAAACTATTAAAAAATCTTGCGATTTCCGAAGGTGTCAATCCCCTTGCGGACATTATTTCTAAGTAAGAAATACTGTCTACAAAAATATAAATATGTGTAGGTCGGCCTCAAAGAAGAACATAAAACACATAAGACAATCCAAAATAAATTCATAGCAACACATAATGACACAAAACAACAAAAGAAGTATATAGTGACATATAAAACATAAGCACAATAAATGGTATGTTGCATAAATGCAACAAAATTGAGAGTGCAAAAAAGAAGTCCTAATAGTACTTTGTTGCATATCTGCAACATACCGATATTCAAGAGTTACTCACAATACACAACAACAAACCCAAAAACTTGATTACAAACGCATTATTAATATAGTTACCTTATTTAAAAAGTAGTTGTTCGCAAATTAAAAATTTTTGTTATTAGAAAAATTTGCAAATATAAAATTGATTTGGACACCATATACACAATTCACTAAATTGGCGGGAAATTTTAATATTTGTATGGCAAGACATGTGGACAAGTGTAACCAGCTACAAAAATCGAAAAAACACATATTTCTGACTTATAAAAAAATTTGCCATACCACTTTCTTGATACCCATTGCGAAATAACTCAATTTAAACGGTATGTTGCAGATATGCAACAAGGCCGTATAAAGGGTTAACTCAACTTTAAACCCACCCACACTTGACTTTCAGCCAACCACGCCCACTGCAATTGACAACGCCCACCAGTCACATCATCCACCCAATTTCTCGTCCTTCTGCAAATTCCATAATACCAAATAATTTGATAAGCAAAAAAAAAAAAGCATATTTTTTATATTAGCAACGCATTCTCAGCCAGGCTAATAAAATTTCCAAAAGCGTATAAAATTAAATAATGAAATAAAATCGTAAAAAAAAGCAGTACAAAATGGAAATGGAAAACAGCTGCCAGGCGAGGGCCGGCAGACGCAGTCAGTGCGTGATTTCCGCACAGCAGAGTTCCAATGTACGCGCCATTAAATAATTTCCGCCCTCGCATGGCCCCAAACTCCGAGACATCCAGACAGCTACAGCGGCGGCAGACTGAAAACCCTTCAGAGTCGCGCTGAAGTTTCTCAAATGAACTAGAAATATTGCCAACCAAAAATGAAAAAAAAAAACCAAAACCAAAAGCGAAGCGCATCCAAAAACTGGAAATTGAGAAACACACGCCGATTTCACTGAAAATTTATAAGAAAAAAAAAAAAAAGAAATAGATATATGTATTTATTCGAAATAAACTAATGCTTGGGTCTATTATGCAGAGTTGGCCATTAAATGCGCGGCAGCTTAGTTAAAGCCATCACAAAATTAGGGTACATAGCGGTACTTATTATTATGGGTGTTAACGGTTTCGCAGCGCCAGCTAGTCGACGGACTTTGCAAGCCAAAAAGAAAAAAAACAACAACAACAACAAACATACAAACAAACTGAAAACATACTAAAAACAAAAACAAAACTCGATTGTGGCTTGGACTCGCTCGTCGGGAATAATTTAAAACAGAAACCAAATGTCATTCGCGTGGCTTTTCAGCTAACATATTTAAAATTATGCACAACACTTAAAAATCAACGCATTTATTTATTTCACTTGCCATATGTATATATGTGTAGGTATATGTATATATACATTTTTTTCTCTGAGCAGCATCTGAACCGCGATGGATCAGTTTGACAACAAACGTCACCAAACTGGTTTCGAATCGAGCGACGGGGGAAAAAATAAACAAAATTTCGAAAATGTTGCCGTTGTTCAAAATTTAAAGCTCATAAATAGTATTGGGTTATCTCTTGACTTCATACAACGGAAGAGGGAGCGGTCGGGTGAGGTCGACGCGGCGGTCGATCTGGCTTTGGTTAGTCTTTGATAATCGGCGATGCTGCTGCTGTTGCAATGCTTTGGCTTCTTTTTTTTTCCTTTTTGGGGGGAAAAATCTTTGAACTCTTAATTGTTGTTGTCGGTCGATGGAAAGTAAAGCTGGGCTGGCTTGGTACAGTTAGTTTGTCGTAGGTCTGTGTGAAAGCCAAGTGAACACTGACCTGGCCTAATAGAAATTCACGAATAACTCGCACCCAGCAGCTGAGCTGAGCTAACAAATCCCATAATCTAGTATTATGAAAATTAAATTTAAATTAAGACTGAAAATGCATACAACTGAGAAGATGTCATTCTTGAGCTTTAAATATTAAGCAAGCAGATTTATGTAATATTAGAATATTTAAAATGTTTAAGCATTTGAAAATTACAATTTAATATAAAACAAAAATAATATAGAAATTTTGATATAAGAAATGTTGACCTGAGACATGTATTTAAAAGTTTTCAATATATATATATTTTTTTTATTAATTTCCTAAAATTAAAAAAAAAAAATGACTACCCTTAATAATGCTTAATTTATTTTTAAAATTATATTTTCATTTATTATTATTTATTTATTATTATTTTTATTTATTATTATTTTTTAAGTGGATTTATTCAAAAAGAAATTGATTAAAATTTTTTTTTTTTAATTTGGATATTGCTATTATTAATTTTTTTTTACAATTACATAAATTTTTTCTTACATGCTTGCCTCTGTAAATTATGCATTGCTAAATTTAAAAAACTTTTTCCTTCTTTTCTTTCTATTATATGCTTGCCCCTTTTCCATTGCTATTCCTGCATATCAGTTTTCAAATCAGTCTATATCTAACTGCAACTACTGCCCTTAGCCATGCCCCGAGATCCTGTCGAACTTATCGGCTGTCGCTGCAGCTACCCGCAACCGCAGACGATTCCGTTGAAAACGCGCCAGGCAGTCTGCATGCATGCACGCATGCATATGTGGGCAACGGGACTGATGCGATCGGTCGTGGCTAATCTTATCGCTGCCGATGTAACGCGCGATAAGCAGTTGTGGGTCGTATCAAACGAACCGCAAGAGAAAGTTGAAGAAACGAAAATACTCTCAGTGCACAGTAGTCGCTGCAATGATTACCTACACACCTTGGCATTGTCTAATAAATACCGCAAAAAATAGTAAAGAACCGAAATAAGGGAAACAAAAGTTGATAAAAATCAAAATCGTAAAATGGTACGTAAAAATGCGAGGCCAACTAGCTGAGTGTGTGTGTGTGTGTGTGTATGCGCATAGTTCTGGGAATAGGCAGTGGCTAAAAGCAACTCCTACGACTTGCCTGTGCCACATCCTGTGGCAAAGGTGGCAAAAACACGCAGCTACCTGCAAAAAAAAATAAAAAAAAAATTGAGAGAGAGAAGAAGAAGAAAAATGTATGTATGGCTCTGGTCCCTAGCTGGGTGTAAGTAAAGATTTATTATGCTATACATTTCATGAATGTGTCGAGGAGTACAGCTGTATGTGTGGGAGCGTGTGTGTGTGTGTGTGTGTGCTAGGGTTTCCCTAGAAAACAGCAACAACAACAACAACACATGAGCACAAAAGGTGCGCATCATAATGGCTGACAAAAAGTCGGCCTTAGCCTTTAATAGCGCAGAGTTTAACAGCCAACACAAACACCACACACACACACACACACACGCACTCACACACACATAGTCATACACACACTTCACATACACATACACAAGCAGAAAATGGCGACATTCCGCACTTCAATTGAAATGGGGCTTCCTTGGCATTCGCATTGGCCGCCACACATGTGAATAAAAAAGTGAAACTATTTTAGCTTCTCTTGTTTGGCTAAGCGTTTTAAAGCCTGTCTGCCACTTGTGCACCTCTTGCCCACTCTTTCATATTTTACCCTCTCAGTCTCTGTCTCAATTCACTTTTTTTTACTGCAAACCTGGCTAAGGGGACTGCCAACTAGCAACTGGGCACATGCAAATGCCAATTAACATAACAAAAAAAAAAAAGAAGAACTTTGTCTGTCTGTGTCCCTCTCATACAGTCATCTATATCTATATCTATATATATATATATGTATTTATGTTTGTGTCTGAAAATAGAGACATGCTATCAACGGGGCCTTGGGCCATAAATGCAGACTCAGGTGTCGTCTCATGCGTTGCGTGGGCGGCCAAACGCGAGATAATTATACTAACTGAATATACCTGCAGGCAATCTGTGCAGAAATACTACACTATACCCATTCATTTAATTGAGGCAAAAGCAGCTTGTTCGGCTAGTACACAATTTACGGAAACAATTTTTAACTATACATATAAAATATATAAATATTAAATAAATATTTTGAGTCATATTAGCTTAACAGAATTATAATTTCAATTTTAAACATATTTAAAATACAAATAAATTTATAAAATTAAACGCTTGATAACCAATTTAATTTCTGAATACATAAGCGATAAATTTAAAAAAATATATATTTGTGTTTGTTTACATTTGAATATAAATGAAAGTCGATTCCGTTAGTCATAATATACAAATTATACAAAAATCAAAATGCTTGTCTTATAAAATAAAATAATGTTTTTTGAATTTTATAAAACTTGAAAAATGTTAATTATTAATAATCAAAATATTATTTAAGATATAAATAATTTTAATTTTAAAATGTTTATTTTCGGAAAATAATTAAACATGCTATGCATAATTCATTTATGTGTGTATATTTTTATTTTGTAACTTAAAATATTAAACATAATTTCGGCTTGCTTTTAAGACTTTAATCATTTTCCTGCATACAAAATAAATATTATTTGCATATTCTAAGCTAGTATATAATCATTACTTTTATAAAATAAATACCCAAGACTAAATCATAATTTGAGCAAATCTTTTTCTATGTTGTGGGGATATAAAACATTTTCTTGTTCTTTAAAATGCACTTAAATATACAGCATATCTCGTAGTACATCAACTGTTTTACTTTTCTTTTCATGGCCTCCCCCACCAGTTGCTGAATAGACACTCGCATTTGGCACCGTTCTAATATGCGCAGACAGCCAACAGCATCCAGGCACATCCAAGAGCATCGCATTGATGTAGATTATGTTGGACAGCAGCCAGTCAGACGTCAGTCCGTGCTCAACCCCAAAAACCAAAAAACAGAAAAAAAGAGTAGGTAAATGGGGAAACGGCTGGCACTGTGTGGGCGCATAAATTTTTTACTTACTGTGTTGATATGAAATATGAATTCGTGATAATGTGTGCCGAGAGACCTCAGGCCAGACAGAGTGTGAGAAATCTGTGCGTCTGTGCGATTGATACTTGTCTACGAAATCACAAAGAGGATGTGAAGATTTCATAAAATGAGTCGTTCTATATATACAAAATGCCATGGGAACGCTCATTAAACATATCAAAATGAAAGGTAGCGAAAGATATGCGATTACGTAGTGATAGAAACGTTTAAAATTTCAAATTATTATAAGCCGTTTGACATATAATAAACAGGTTTGTTATATCTCTTTGCATATATCTCAAAAAAGTTAAAAACATTAATTTGTAAAATTAAATTCGGTTATAAAAATTGAAAACAACATCATATGCTTAAAAATATACGATTGAATTAAATTAAATTCTAGATCTGTGAATTTTTTTTATTTTTATTTATTTATTTATTTCTTTTTTTTTAAAGTTGTTGTATTAAAGTTGTTCGATTTCAATGAAATAGTGTTAAAAATTACAAAAAAATTCCATTTAAAATATAAATTTGAATAAAGAAATAAAAAATTTCTAATAAATAATTTAAATACTCCTTTCAAAATAATTTCAAATCTTACCAAACAAAATAATAATTGAATTCATTTTTAATAGCTCACACGTTTTTAAACCAGTCTGAAAAAATGCAATCAAAATTTAGCCAAAACAAATAAAAACAAAATTTTTAAAATGCTTAAATTAGTTATTCAAAAACTTAAAAATATTTTGGTTAATAAATGATAAGGAAGCTGATCAGAACAGCGGTCACTCGGGAGGAAATTCCTCTCTTATCGTAGTCCAAAAACAAACAAAATCCACTTCGTCTTCTAGTGCTTCGAATATTGAGCTTATTATCTAATCAGCATGCACTTAGATTACTTTGATTGGCCTTCGCTCTACAATGATCATAGTAAATGGCTTTTATGGTAGCCTAATGCGTCGGTTTGGCTAGAACAACCTGTCCAAAGCTGTAAACAAGCGTAACAAATCGAAATGGAAACCCTACTATGCCATCCACTTACCAATTCGGTCTCGTTTTTTTTCTTTTTGAGTGACAACCAACGCAAACAGCGAGCCAATTAATATTCATAAGAATTTTGTTACGCTGCCGCCATAAAAAAAAAAACGTATACTGAAATTCAAATAATAATAAAAATAAAAAAATCTACATAGTCACCGTCACAGTCTATCGCAGCAGCGGCCCAAATCCAAAGGCCCAAAAGCACTTACCACAGCCAACACACACACAGGCACACTCGCACACACAGAGAGCCGTTGAGTGTGGGGACTGTAGTTGGAATAAAATGTATAACAAACGTAACGAATCGAATGTTTTAGGCCTGTTCCAGTGTCCATCCAAAAATCACTGGGCTGCTGCATACGCTGCGAAAAACACGACTTGAAAACTCGTCGAAAAGTGAAAATCACACATACACATACACATAAACACACACTTATATAGAGTGTGAATTCGTCATGATGACGTCACGGCATCCAAATTGATTATATATACAGCCAGCGTATCCTTTCTTTTTGCATTCAACAGAACGCCCCTTCCCGCTGAGAAACCAACCCCCAAAGCAGCTGCCACAGCTGATATATGCATATATATATATATATACATATGCATATGGTATATAGTATATACTATATATGTATGTAATTACAGCCAGTTCAGCTTTAGCTTTGCGCTGCTCAAGTGCTGTTTGTTCCTATAAATTACATTTGCTATGAATAAACATTTTGACAGATTTTTGTTATTTCGTTAATTTATTGGTTCTCCCTATTTTAAAGTTTGTGATTTTTTTCTGGCTTAACTCTTTGAAAATTTAAATATTTTTATTTTTTTTTATTTTATGTTTTGTTTCGTTTTCTGTTGTTTCAAGGCGCGACTCGATGATTTAGGAATCGGACTAAAGCCATAAATATTATTGAGCATGCATATGCATAACTGTTGTTGAGATCTTTACTATATATATATAAATATTCATGTATACATATATATTCGAATCTATTTGAAGGGACTTAAGCCTATCCACAGCTTGTCAAACCGCAAACACAACGGTATTTATTAAGGTTTTTTTTCTGGGTGAACAGAAGATTGAGCTAATTAACTGTGATATATCTATTCATTATTTAATTAGAATAAATTATATTAGAATAAATATAAATATTGCTAAGAATATTGTCCTCTCTTAAGGAACACAAGAGTTTCTAAAATTAATAAAATCTAAATTGGAAAACAAAAAATTAACTAAATAAATAACTAATAAATAAATATAAATATAAGAAATACAAAGCAAGAACACTAAATATTTAAATAAAATATAGATAGAAGCTTGAATTAATTTTTTATTCATATATATATGTGTATATATATATTTATTTTGTTTATTTTGTTTAATTTCTATAAATTTGGTTTTCAATTGTAATTATCTATCAGTATATATATATTTAATATGCTAAACTCGAAATACTTCCCTAAATAATCCATTTAAATAATTATCTTATTTTCAGCTTATTTAAGAACTTGTTTTGGGTGTGACTGCTCGAGTTTGTCTCTTGTAATCGTAGAATTAACCTGATTGGCATTAGGCAGTGAGAACTGTTTTTCTCACCCCAACAGCTTGAAATATGTTCTCAAGCGAATTTTACATTTCAATGGTCCATTAAACAATGAATACAATAGGAAATGCGCTACGAAAATATTTTCTAATTCACTTGTCAATAACTTGCGCTAAGCCTATAATTATGCCAACAAGAGCGAAAAATACGTTTATATCGTAGTTGAAAAAAGGCAAGGAAAAACTAGAAATCTGAAATACGTATATGGAATATTTAATTGCTGGCAATTTTGCGATGCGTAGCTAAAGCTGCAATCGGCTGATGGACAGATTCCGGTAATGCGATTCGAACCCTGAACGAGGCCAACTAGAAAGATCGCAGTGCGCGCAGCTTTGATTGAGAACGAAGCGAAACGCAATGTGTCCCCCAACCCTTAATCGTGAAGGTTCAGGTTGTTGTTGTTGTTGGTGTTGTTGTTCTTGTTGTAGTAGCTGCCGTTGAGGGTTGTTTGTGGTCGCTCGGCTGAGTGTTGTGCGTGGTTATTGGCGGCTGTGCCCACTCGAGCATCTCTCGGCATAATTTCAAGTGGACCACAATACTCGAGGTCGGTCTGGCTCTGGGTCTGAGACGCCCAGCGCGAGGGAGAGTGAGAGTGATAGAGAGAGAAAGGGAGATACTGTGCGGCTGCGATTGCGACTGAGACCAAGTAGAGACCATCAACTTGGCATACATACTGGAAAGACCAGCAAGATGATTGTAGTTGTTACTTACCTTTCTTATGACAGATAGATACCCTATTATAGGAGCTGATTCAACTCTTAGCATTTTTCTATTCTTGATAAAGACTAAATTTGAATATTTATTTGACAGATTGATTCCCTTATTTTATTGCCAATTTGAATATTGATCGATACGTAAATGACTACGTAAATGATATACCCTTTATAAATTTGATCAATTTATTCTATCTCGTTATTTATTCTACTAAATATAACTTGGATTGTAAAATAGACCGCATTTGCATATCTTACATACTGTCTAAGTTATAGTC
Source organism: Drosophila mojavensis (assembly GCF_018153725.1). Taxonomy (NCBI): domain Eukaryota; kingdom Metazoa; phylum Arthropoda; class Insecta; order Diptera; family Drosophilidae; genus Drosophila; species Drosophila mojavensis. The sequence continues at coordinate 10,838,425 of NW_025318858.1, forward strand.
TTCGTAAATCTTATACTTTAGTTTTCACTATTATATACCCTATTTCGGATAATTAACGTTTTGAAGAATTTATGTTGATTAGGAGATCTACTGAAATTGGTTTGATCTGCAATTTTAAATACAGTTCACTGCTTGATTCTAGCAAAAAATTAAACAATATAATAATAATAATAAGAATATTACAACAAAAAATTTAAAAAAAAAAAAAAAAAAAAGAGTTGACCTCCACCTGGACTTGAACCAACGTCATATGTGTTCCTCAAAGCACAACATCTCTACTAACAATGTCATTTCATATTTGAAAAAAATTAAGTAAGTAGTAGAGTAGCTCGTCCCAGCCTGGGTTCGAACCTAGGACCATCACGTCAAAGCGCCTCGCATGGCTCAACAACACCAACCCGTTTCTGCTAAGCTTTCCCGCTAATCTGAACTAAACTAACAACTGTGCAGTTTAATGTAATTTGAATGTATGTGTGAACATGTATGTGTGAACATTCTCTTCGCTGCTACCACGCGCTTTTGCTAATTGGCCGAACATTGTGTTTAATAATTTCTGTTGAATTAACGGATTTTGATGAAACTCTCAGCATATGATCTACATTCTCATTTGAATATTTAACGTTTAGAAAGAATGCCAACTCTTTACGGTATAATAAATATGCGACCTTAATACGATTTGAGGCCCTTCCAAATATCTTCAACTGTTTGCAATGTTAAACTTAAGACATTGCTTTAAAATACATTTTATTTATATAATTTCCTTTTCCAAATTTCCCCTTACTGTGACTTCCTTTAGCATCTTTCCATCTCAATCGTAAAATTTATATTTTTTGCTCGATCCAATGCAGGGCACACGAGGAAGTAAAATCATTTTAATTGGCCGCTAGCCGCGACCATGGCAACAATTATTTTGCTGTGCAGCTGGTTGAGTGGTGTGTTAGTGGGTGGTTGGGTTCGCTGAAATAGGTGCTACTTGCCCTTGGCTGCTTGAGTAACCCTTAAGCTTCGAGTAAACCGTGGCAACGCGCCTCATTTAATTTGTATTAGGTTACCAAATTTGGTGAGCCACAATCCGATTGGCAGCACACGCGAGTCGCATTTGTGGCTAATTAGCTGGTAATATATATATATATATATATAGTATATATCCCTTTGATGGCCAACATTGACAGCTGAAGCCAATTAAAGCGATTTATGCAAATTAAAGCCAAGGCAAAGCCAACTTTCTTCGCTGCCCTATTTGTTTATTTATTTATTCATTCATTTATTGTTTGTCCAGGCTCACTTGACCTTTTCAACTCCAGTTCCAGGGAACACTTGACACCTTCACCAATTGCCGCTCAAATATCTATGCATACGTCTATTTTCTATTTTCTACCTCTATTTGCATTCCACTGACCGCTCCCTCCACTCTGACCTTACACAAACAACAATAATATGTGTGTATATTGGTCACTTGAGAGGTGCGAGTTGTTATTTTTATTTGGTCTATGGGCAAAGAGTAGCACCCACTCGAATGTGACCAATTCAAATTGACTGACTGACAATGCCAGCCACTGCAATCAGGCAAATGTTGCTTGGCTTGAGCAACACTCCCGCAATTTCAGCAATTTTGCAACACTAATTTTTCGTATATAAGCTCGAGCGCTGCGCCATGAAGTTCATTCTTAGCTTAGCTCTCGAGCTGCTAACTATCAATTTTTGTACTACTTGTTTTTTGGTATTTGTAGTCAAAAAAAAAAAAATTTTTTTTTGCGCTGTTATAAACGTTACGTTTGCGCCCTGAAGCACTATAAAATATTTATATTTTACTGACAAAAAAGTGCTTTTCAGTATCTATTACATATTATTGTAATAGTAATATTGGGATGGAAACTTATTGGCATATTTACTGGGGGTAAATATGCTGCAGCATTGGGAGGCGTGAAAGTATTCTGTCTGCTGCTAAATCAACATTACTGTTGATGATTTCCTTGCTCTTTTGCAAGGCTACATTATTATTTTTTTTTAATTTTTTTTTTTTTTTTTTTTGCGCTGTTATAAACATTACGTTTGCGCCCTGAAATGTTTCTGTTGAAACATTGCTGAAGCACTATAAAATATTTATATTTTACTGACTAAAAAGTGCTTTTCAGTATCTATTACATATTATTGTAATAGTAATATTGGGATGGAACTTATTGGCATATTTACTGGGGGTAAATATGCTGCAGCATTGGGAGGCGTGAAAAATATTCTGCCTGATGTCAATCAACAATAAGTTGCATTTTTGCAAGTCTAATTCTTTTTTTTTTTTTTTAGCATAAGAGTTTTTATTTATATAAAGTGTGCTTTGTTAGAGCAAATCAGACAATAATTGTGTCACCTCATTTAATCTCATCGAATTATATTATTTATGATGAGATAAATCGATACAATCCCAATAAAGATTAAAATCTTTGTCGTGGCACTTTGTGCTTTACGATTTCGGGATTGAGGCGTGACATGTTGCAAAATGAAGCTTGCTTTTCATAATCATAATGCACCGTAACCGATATAGTCTGGGTCATGAAGTAACTGTGAAGAATGTTTCTGGATTTTATTTTTTTTTTTTTTTTTTGGTTTGTTTTACCATATATTGATTTGCACCCGACTCTACGGTGCAATTTTGAAGCCATAGAAAAAATTGGACGGTGTGCAACTGAAATAGTAAAGGAAAAAGTATTTCGATATAGTTTATGGTATTTAGCTAAACAATGGAATGTTTTGAAAGTGAATTTAAATTCGAAAATTTATATCATTCCATGAGTTGAGAGTTTCGCTACGATTTTTGTTCCACTGATGCTTTGGATTTCAAAAGCTCTCGTTTTATTCTTCACATTGTACATAAGGGACTGAATGATAAGTGGATTCCAGTCCACAAAATTTGTCGCGGACTGTATTACAATAATGTAAAATCGATATTTGACAGAACTGAGGAGTCGTGCTTAATTTGTATGATGGATTTTTTAATTGGTGTTGTTATATAGCTATGCAGTGAGTGGATTAGTTTAAATGTGATTTTTTTGAAATATGTATATCAATCGCGAATATCGTATTCGTAAATTCTTTGTCGCGGATTGTATTACAATAATGTAAAATCGATATTTGATAAACGGAAGAGTCGTGCTTAACATGCGATCTAGCTTGGGTCGCGAAGCTGCCGTGAGGCCGCTGTGAGGTTATTTCTTTAATATTAACATTTTATAAATTTGTAATTCTATTCGACACCGCACCGATGACTCGAGGAATAAAGGGGATTTTTGGTGATATCCAAATCGCTGTGCTAGCAGACCGCAGGGCATATTTATAGTACGAATGGCGAAAAAGTGTTTTGATCTAGTTAGGGTCGTTGGAGAATTTTTTTTTAATTTTAATGTTTTCATAAATTGATTTTGATCGGCACCGTAGAGATGACTCGAGGAATACAGGGGATTTTTGGTGATATCCAAATCGCTCTGCTCGCAGAAATTTTGAAAGTGTCTTGCACGGATTCGGGCGTAAATGTCTGGAGTACGAATGGCGAAAGTGTGTCGATCTAGTTAGGGTCGTTGGAGGATATTTTTTAATATTAATGTTTTCATAAATTGATTTTGATCAGCACCGTAGAGATGACTCGAGGAATACAGGGGATTTTTGGTGATATCCAAATCGCTCTGCTCGCAGCATTTTAAAGTGTCTCACGAATTAAGGCTTACGTAGAGTACGTATGGTGATCTAGTGATTGGGTTGTGGACCCGCTGTGGAGGTCGTTTCTTATGGAGGATGTTTTACGCAATCGCATTTTTTTTTTTTTTTCAATTTTAATATACTTTGGGTGTCACTGTGCACGGAAATTTCTTGGCAGGTATTTGTTTCGCCTCAAGCGACTCCCACTTGTGGGATTACTGGTTTGGGAGTGTGAGTTGGAGTATTATTTTTTAGTTCCTTCTATCTAGGCCAGTCTAACGAAGGTGGTACGCAGGGTTCTATTCCGAATGTATAAATGAAATGAATTTAGGGGAGTTTTGATGGTCTGTAGCGCGTACTGTGCAGACTTATGAGGAGGTTTCGGATTTTGTTCATCGATGTGATGCAATCGCTTATGATATTGCTTTGTATATTTTGGTTTTTCTTTGTCATTTCAAGTACAGCAACAACAACATCTGCTGCAGCGGCTGATTATGTTGCCAGTTTGTCTGGCAGCGACAGAAAGAGATGGAGGGAGGGGAGTGGCGAGAGACTTGCAGCAGTGCAGCAGTGCATAGTCACATATATATATTGTATGTAGGTGCGTCGATGTCTCTACCTGCAGCGGCGGCAACAGAAATATTTATCGATCTGCAGTCGAGGCCAGTTATGAAAAATGTATTTTCGTTCCAAACTCTGGAAGAGACGTCATGAAGTCTGAGTCGATGCAGACGGGCTGTTGCTGCTTGAATCAGGATGCGTTGGGCTGCTTTGTTTCAGCTCGAGGTTTTTAGCTTGGGTTTCGGTTACCCGGGGCCCTCTGCACAGCATGTGTCCGGAGGTCGAGAGCAACGCACATATACGTTATTTTTATAATTTTTATGGCTTGGTCAGGTATTTTCCTCAGCTCTTTTTGGGCCAAGAGCGAGAGCCATCGTAAACTCCTGATGAACCTCATAAATAATATGTATTTCGATAGTTATGCGTGTCGCTTCACACACAGTTTACGCACGCAGTGCGAGCCTGTTGCTGACTCCAAAATGCCCCGAGGAGCAATTCCATAATAAAACCCATGTCAAAGAAGTTAACACGCCAACTCACTCGATCGGCTCTCAATGAAAATATTGGCTTGTGGAATTGTGACTGTGACTTAAGCCGTCTTTCGAATTTTCCAGGGCGACGCCTACTTAGCACAGTTTATAGGAGTTCTTTTCCTGGTGGTAATTTTCCCGAAAAATGTCAAATGTGGATAAATAATATGTGTAGCCCCCGTGGCGCTGAGCAGCTGCCCCTCTCCACGTTGCCGTGACTTTTTAACATATTTATTTCGTGGCGCAGTCACAGCAAAAGATCAAAGCCTATTTGGAAGAGAAGCCTTTTTGGTCCTGTATATTATGTATATTGTTTTACTGCTGAATGATAGTTCTTTAAATTTTGTGACTTTTCTCTTAAATGCATTAGTAACGTGATAATGTTGCTTTCGCAAAGTTTGAAAGTATATTTCCTTGAAATGTGCATATCAGTTGCGAGTTTCAAATTGATGAATTTCTTGTTGCGGACTGTATTACAATAATGTAAAATCGATGTTTGACAGAGCGGAAGAATCGTGCTTATATTGTATGGATAATCATGGAATTTTAAATTGGTGATAATGTTATTTAGCTAAGCAGTGGAAGTGATTTTCTTGAAGTATGTATATCAATCGCGAATTTCATATTCGTAAATTCCTTGTCGAGGACTGTATTACAATAATGTAAAATCGATATTTGTCAGAGCTGAAGGGTCGTGTTTAATTTGTATGGATAGTCATGGAATTCTTAATTGGTGATAATGTTATTTAGCTATGCAGTGGATTAGTTTAAATGTGATTTTCTTGAAATATGTATATCAATCGCGAATATCGTATTCGTAAATTCTTTGTCGAGGACTGTATTACAATAATGTAAAATCGATATTTGACAGAACTGAGGAGTCGTGCTTAATTTGTATGATGGATTTTTTAATTGGTGTTGTTATTTAGCTATGCAGTGAGTGGATTAGTTTAAATGTGATTTTTTTGAAATATGTATATCAATCGCGAATATCGTATTCGTAAATTCTTTGTCGCGGATTGTATTACAATAATGTAAAATCGATATTTGATAAGCGGAAGAGTCGTGCTTAACATGCGATCTAGCTTGGGTCGCGAAGCCGCCGTGAGGTCGCTGTGGGGTTATTTCTTTAATATTAACATTTTATAAATTTGTAATTCTATTCGACACCGCACCGATGACTCGAGGAATAAAGGGGATTTTTGGTGATATCCAAATCGCTGTGCTAGCAGACCGCACTCGGGCTTGCTCGGTTTTAGGGCATACTTATTGTACGAATGGCGAAAAAGTGTTTTGATCTAGTTAGGGTCGTTGGAGAATTTTTTTTAATTTTAATGTTTTCATAAATTGATTTTGATCAGCACCGTAGAGATGACTCGAGGAATAAAGGGGATTTTTGGTGATATCCAAATCGCCGTTCTCGCAGAAATTTTGAAAGTGTGTTGCACGGATTAGGGCATAGAGTTCGAGTTTGGGTCGTGATGCCAAGCATAATATCCATCATATATATATATATTTTCAATACATACTTTTATTATACGTTTCATATGTAAACCAAGAGAAACCCGAATATTCTATATCCTTAATTCTTTCGTTTTGATATTAAATTCTAATACTATGCTAAAATGCTTAATAAATAATAAACTATCATCAAATATCTTAAGGGTAAACGATTTAATGGTATTTTAACATGTATTCCCTAAATTGACGAGCTAAACCAACATCGAACAATATTTATTAAATATTAGTGGGGAAGATGATATCTGGAATGATGATGATGGAATTAAGAATGATTAAAAAAATCAATATTGTCATATGTATTTTGAATAAATATTAAAATATTGGTGGGTTTTAAAAGTATTTCTTTTCTACGTCGATGGGGAATTATCGGGTGATTTATAGGTTTGATGGGCTTGTATCACGTGCATCAGCCCATCTGCTCGAGATTCCAGTATTGGTTTAACTAAAATAGGCTGGGCCCTCAAGTTTCGATGTTATTTTTACATGATAAATATTTCTTCTCCAATAAATCTTGTTTTTAAACTATATTGTTCATTCGACTTTGATTGAGGTTGGGAGAGTTTGATAATGTGTGCCGGAATGGCATATCGATTACATGTATGGCAATATATATTTAGCTTGAGCTAAAGTCTGATGATGATGGCGACTTTCTCGATGCATTTCATTAGAGGGAGGGGGCTAACTTGTCATAATTTCGAGTAGAAATAAAATAAAAAGTCAACTACTATAAAATCGGTACCGTTATAAGCCGAAAATGGAATCGAGTTCAAGGCAATGTCTAAGTCATCGCACCTCATAAAAGCTACTCGTAAAACCAGGCAACATAAAAAATAAAAGCTCAACTCGACAGATTATCATAAAAAGCAATATCTTTCAAAAAAAAAAAAAAAAACAAAATTTAGGTATCATGCCATTAGGGTCGCTCGAAAGGTTCAGACCACCAAGACGTGTGTCTGGTGAACCCATTCTAAGTAGCATATTGTTGTATTCGGATTTAGAAACAAATTACAAAATTACGCTAAACGCGCGTAGTCTCTGTGCAAAGGTAGCGCGGCCCTAACGATCAATAATGTCACATAAGTCAGCGATTAAAGTGCCGTAGTCCGATTCAAAGATGGGTTTTATGAGCAGCTTTCGAGTCTCTTCAATTTGCTCTGTCCCTCCCGCTGCCCCTGCCCCTGCTCCATCTCCTGGCGGGGTCGTAAAACGTTGCTTATGCATGATCGTGGCGGCTGAACGATTGAGTCTCTTGGCTGTATCGGAAGATGGACAGGTGCGAAATCTCTTTCAAAATAACTCTCCACCAAAACTTGGAAACCAGCTCTGCATTATTCGTTCGACGAGCTCTTTTCTGATATGATTTTACGACTGTTGTATTTTCGTTTTTTACGATCCCACAACGTACAAATCGTTTAGCGCTGGAGCCACACACAAGATTTCATTCGAAAGCCAGGCTCAAAGGGTAGACTTTTGAATACCCATCAATTGACGGCGGAACAAATTTTGGAGGACACCTAATATATTAAGTTTGAGTTGAGAAAGGATTTCGATGGAATATATTTATTATGTATTTAAATAAAAATAAAATAAAAATTGTTCATGTATTAAATCTATCAAAATTTTAAGAAAATAAATAATTAAATTTCAAATCACAAAAAAATTGTTTTCACTGCATTGTTAGCTGGTTTACTTTAAAAGCACATTAAAGCTCTTCACTTTCTCAAGCACTTGCACACAATATACCCAACTGGGAAGTGCCGTACATCCAGGGTATATATACTATTGTATATTATGCAAATCGATGAAGATCTAATTGTTTTCTTCTTTATTTTTTGCTCGTAAAATCAAATGAATTAGATGTGAGAGATGCGAGAGAGAGTTGAGGGGTATATATGCCAGCCGGTTCCTAAAATATTTCAATACAAAGCAACTATTTAATATTTTCTTTTCCCCATTTTTATGATCCACGGCTATAAAAATAATATCAAATTAAGTTCCAATTATATGATACGTAATATTATGTTTAGAATTTGTAAGCTCAGTTCATTAAATTTGCTTATCGCAGTGGCTGAGCACGAACAAAGCCCCGAAAATTCGAATGGAGTTTCAAATCAATTTTCAGAATAAATTTTTCTTTTACTTTATATAGTATATATATATTTGTTTAATAATGATTTGACCACACACGCGCAAGTAGCTGTGGGATGGAAATCTTAGGGCCATTTTGATAGTTTTTATGGTGATTTTATTATTATTATTATATTGTGATCTATTAGGGGCCATTAGCCGATAAGACGCTGCTCGAATTTACGGCTAAGGCTGGATGATTATTAATGGATTTTATGCCATAGAAATTTGGACCTAGTATTTTCGTGCAGTGCAGTCGGATTGTTCTGCCAGATCCTTCACTGACTTTTGTCCACAAACACTTGACGCCTTGCTGTCTGGATCTGGCCAGACACACAGCAGATCTAGGGCTAGGTTGATTTTTTAGCATATGGCCGAACGTCATGCAGGTTTAGTCTCAACTCACCTGGTCCCAGCATGCAGCATGCCTGAAGGCCGCGCACAGTTTGAGCCCGATGCGCTTGCAAATTTTGAACAGAGCAAGAGAAACGAAATTTTCATGTGTAAACAGACAGCTCGACGACGCCCCGACGCGTCGCTGCTCGAAATGAGTCGAGGCTGCGCTGCATGGGGTTGCAGTTCCTGTTGCCGTTCCCGTTCCCGTTGCAGGTGTGTGTGCGTGCCGCAGGAATTTCGAGAGCCACGTCGAGCCGCGTCACGTTGTCTGGCTGGGTCTGCGCTGCTCTCGGCTTGGTTTTTGTGAAAGTCATGGCCATGACTCTCTAATGATGACTGCAACGAAATGTCATTAGTTTCGCACATTTGAAGTGAGCCGCGATTTCTGAAGGGTTGCTGCTCTTCCACTTGCAATTGCAATTACAAATCCCTCTATCTATATCTCTCCCCCTGCCTATGCTGGCGGGGGAGTCTAGCTGGAATGTGGAACGTTGCAGCTGTGGCAGCCTAAAATAGCTGATTGATGGAGTCGGAGACAGCTGAAAGCATTCAAATAATGTACAATATAAAATAAATAAAATATATATAGCGTACTACTTGTGTTTATTTATTATTAATTTTTTAATGTAATTAATTTTTTTATTTATTATTTTTATTGATTTTTCTCATTTTTACAAGAATATACAACAGGCAATTTAAAGTTGGACCAACTTTTTTTTTTTTTTTACCCTCTACCTTTTCGATGTGGCGCTCGAAGGGATCTGTGCGTTTCTTAGTTTGGAGAGGTAAGTACAATGTAAATAGAGATGGAGATGGATGGCTGCTTTGCTTTGAGACAACCGAAATCGATGATGAGGCAGAACAATTAATAAACAAAATAATCTTAGATTAGTAGTCCCAAAACAAATTAATAATAAAACAAATTTAGATTGAATATATGTAAAAATATGATTTACCAAATAATTTTAAAAAGAACAATAAAAATTATACAATGAAAAAATATATTTTTTTAAAATAAATGAAATGCATTTTTTATTATTTTAATTATAACTATTTTTAAAGCTTACATTTTTAAAAAAATATTTCTTTCAGATATGTGTAGAACACTTAACTAATTCTGGAATTTAAACATGACAAAGTTAAAAATAAATGAGTCAAACAAAAGAATATATAGAATTATTATTAGTAAAATATTGAGTTACATTGTCTACATAATTTTAATTTCCCTGCGTTACTGTTTCACAGTTTTTCAAGAACTAAATAAATAAATGTAGTCCTACTTAAACTGAGCCGGGCATAAACTTCACACACTGCTAATCAACGTCAAAATATTACAAATTTTTATTGTCTTTTTTTCTGATTTGTATTCCTCATTAAGGAATGTAAATTTGTCTGTCTTCAAATATATCCAGCTGTCAGAAAGCCCCCTTCTCTAATCAGCCAAATTAAATCAATATTTAAAACTCTTACCATTTCCACTTCGCATCCATAAATATATGCACAGCTATGTCAAGCTGTTAACCAGATGATGGAGGAGGAGTTGCCTTTCGATTCTCGGCGTATTAACAAAAATGATATCACACTTGAGACTTGGCCCAATCGTCATTCGGCCAGACAGAAAGACAGCCAGCTAGCCGGCTGGTCAGTTCATTCACAGCTGCTGTCAGCTAACAACTTTATAAGTCAAATTTATGGCCAACTTTTGGAAATAACAAAAAAGAGGGAGAAAAAAAAAGAGGCGAGAAAAAAAATCGGCTGAAAGAAATCGAAACGGTAGAGCGAAGAATTTCTCGCCTAATGATGGCAACCTGTCCGCTGGGGGGATTAAGATTTTATACGATCTTATAACTTGTTACGATGCTGCCATTGTTCGATTTACTGTCAATGTTCAGCGTCCTATCATAATTTGCTTAAAATTGACTTACTATTTAATTTTCATATAAATAAAAGGCATACAATGAGGGGGCCGTCAACATTTTGGGCCATAAACACGCTGAATTAGGCTTTATCTAGATCGATCTAGACTATTATCAAAAATCTACATATACTTAGTTCTATATATATATATATATGTGTATATTTTAGATAGAGCCAGGTGCTCTAGCTCTCTGATGCCTTACTCGAAATCAAGTTTCTTTCGTAAAAAATATGGAAATTTGCAGCTGGTCTGTTTAGCTGGTGGATATAACTAGAATCGGAGTCTGTCTGATAATCTGTTGACTGTCGCAAATCATCTGACTAAAGTGTTAATTTTGCATAAATTGAGATCAATTTAAATTCCATGCGATTTGCATGGGCTTCACTCAGAGCATGCTTGTTCATGCTTTTAAGCATTGCCTTCATTTTAATTCATAATTTAAGAATCAATTTTTCTTGAATTTTAATATACATATTTCTACTTTTTATGTGTTTATAAATTTATTTGATTTATTAAATTATTCGCACGGCGATTGCAATATGCAAACGAATAATTATTAAATAAATAGAAACAACAATATTGAGAAATGAATTGTTTAAATTTTATTAAACTTTCTTATTTTAATATATATTTTTTATTTATTTAAAATATCCTCCCCAATATATAGATCTCTATTTTAGTTAAAAACCATTCAAAGTCATTCATAGTAGAGAGTATACTTAGTGCAGACAATCCCTAAGTCGATCATTAATTTATTTAATTCCTAATTTTAATATCTGTTTTATTTTTTTGTTGATAGCTTTTATTTGCCCCATGTTTCCGAATGTGGAATGACAAGCTCTTTGAGTTAGAAAAGACGATCTAAAAAACCAAACTCTTTCAATGGCGAGAACTTAGGATTAAATTGTTAACAATGTGCTGCCAATAATAGCGTAGAATATTAAGTGGAGTCTCGACTTAAAAACAATATGAACAAAATCCCACATTAGCCATTTTAAGTTTAAATGAATGAATGCTCGGCTAGTATACATATATATATTAACAACAAAATTATAAATATTTATGCATTAAGTAACAAATAGCTGCATATTTATTCAAGGCTTAGTGTTCTCTTCTTATGAATGGAATTTTATTTTCATTCTTGAATTAATATGATTTTTGCAGAATGGTATTTAATTTTCAAAGTGTCTGGAATCCAGATTAAAATGCTTGTCTATTTTTTTAATTTTTATCTTTTTACTAATAACTGTAACTTTAAAGCAAATTAACTGAAACCCATGCTTTTGAATTTATACGAAAATATAATTTAGTAAAGCTTACTATTATATTATAAAATTATTATTTTTTTTAATCAAATAATATTTTAATTTAAAGGATTGCTATTGTTTTTTATAAACATAAAAGTATATACTAACAAATTGCGCTAAAATGGATGAAGACAAATCAAAGCATGTAATTTCATTTTGTAATCGTTACTAATATGTTATCATGAAGAAGGTTTGAGCTGTTAACCCAGAGAGCATGACATAGAATCCACAGATCAGGGTAGAGAGCGCTTAGACCATCCCACAAGTTCCACAACTTAGCAGCTGAGCGTTTCCTAATATTTTGATGTTGAGAGGATCCCCACACACACACACATGTATACATATACAACTTTCCATTCGTGAGACTAGATGAGAGAGAGAGAGAGAGTGGAAATTATTTTAGTTAAACGTTAATTGAGTTGTTATTGCCATAGCAAAGCATACAAATGCTTTGTCGCTGCGAGCTTTCGCTTTAACCGGCTCGTATTATATTCATATGCATATACATATGTACATATGCATTGCCAAAATAAATCATTATGCCACTGTATTGATTATTTGAGCTTTTCTTGAATTTCGATTTGCTGCCTCTCCTGATATTGTATTCTTGAAAATTTAATTTATGTTAAAATGCATTTTACTTAGCAACACTGTATTATTATTACTATTACTATTAAAAAAATATTTTTGTTAAAAATGAATATTACTTTTATTTAAGACGTTCATAGATCTTCATTTAGCTCCAGTTCCAGCTCCAGCTTCAGCTGCAGTTCAAGTTTCAGATTCAACCCTATTGCAATTGCTTTGACTATCAAAAATTCCTGTGCTATCATATTTTGCAGCAATTTTATACACTTTCTATCGTGCCAGCAGATTGCCAATACATTAACACGTTTTCGTTTTTTTGTACAGATATATGTATATATATTTTTATATGTGTATATAAATGCTTGCCATGCGAGTGGTTGGCAATTTTTTCGCATCATTTGTTGTCTCTGGCCGGGGTAGGTGGAGAAGGGGCAGTGGGCGAAGTGGGGGCATGTCGCCGGTAGCGACACCCGCAGCTAAGATGTTGCTGCTGTTGCTGCTGCTGCTGCGGCGGGTGCTACATTAGAGCTGGCAGTCCAGTCCCAGCAGAGAGGCAGCGGCAATGTAGCTTAAGCTCGCGCATCATTGATTTCAATTTGAAGCGCCGAGGCGTCGTCGTCGTCGTCGTCGTCGTCGTCTTGGATGGCTGCGGGCGAGAGGTGGATGGTATGAAGGAGCGTCCAGGGCCAACTATCAGCATTAAATGTTATGTGGCAACAACGTCCGCTGCATGCCGCGTCGTGTCCGTGCCGTGTCCGTGCGTTATCTGTTTCCGCAACATGATGTTGCCAATGATAATGATGCCGATGATGATGATGATGATGACGTTGTAAGGGACGCTGCTGCTGCTGTTGCTGCCTCTTGCTGATAATGATTATTGAAGTTGCGGCTCTGATTTCTGCTCACACACACACGCACACATGGCTGTGTATTTATGATGTATGTGCCCTTGTGTGATTTGGTCCAGCTGAAAAATTTCAACGCATAAAAATATCTTGGCTGCTGCCACACCCACTGCCACTGGGAAGCCCCCGGCCCATCCCCTGCGGCTCCTGCTGCTGCTGCTGTCGACGACACTGTGAGCAAGATGGACTTCCGGTTTCCTGTTTCCGTCTGTCGAAGTTCTTTACTTTTTTTTCCAATGCTTCAGCACACTCGCACACACACGCACACATATGCCAGGCTGCTGTATATGTACAATTTTTTATATCGCACTTGCTTGATGCTGCTGCTGCTGCTGCTGCTGCTGCTGTTGTGGGCGTGGCATGTGTGTATAGCTTGTGGTGTGGCATTGGTTTGCCTTACACAACCATACGACCAAACGCCCATCCACATCAATGTTTGATGTGTCAGCAGCCGCTGGCCAGAGAGAGAGAGCCAAGAAGCGGTCGGTGGTTGGGATCGGTCGGCAGGGGGGAAGGGGTAGCCAGTGGCTAGGGGGCGGTTGTCTGTGGGTGTGAGCACATTTAGCTCACAGTTTTATAATAAATCGATAAACAGACAAGCGCTGCCAAAGGGCCAGCTAAATCTCAGCTAGGATTTCCCTTTTTCATGACAATGTTGTACTTGTTGTTGTTGTTGCTGCTGCAACAGCAGCAGCAGCTTTAATACGTTGCTCGACTTGAAGTTGCATTCGAATTGGTCAACTAAAAGTTGTACTCTATGAGAGATAAGCATAGAGAGAGAGAGAATATTTGATTTTACATATTTTTTTGCTGCAATGATCTAATGTCATCCTTTTATAAGTTTTGGCATTGCATAAAATATATTTATTGTATTGTAAGCATTTATAATACAGAATAAATCTTTTGAATTTTTAAATATTTATATCAGCGGTACAATTGTAAATATTTAAAAAGTATATATTTTTACTCCTTAACTAATTATGAGCTTATTCGTTATATATATTTGTTATTAAAAATAAATAATTATAATCTATTGTAAATATGAAATATTGAAATTTGAATTCTTAATACTTTTTAAAACATTTAAACTAAATTTATTTAATTATTTTATTTAGCCTATGCATATATGTATATATTGATTTAATATTAGGTTTTTGTTTTATTTTTTAGATATATATTTTAATTTAAATTGTATATATAATAGATGCGTATATATTTTTAATATTTATTATAATTCAATTTGAATGAATTTCAATTTATAGTTTTAATTAATATAATTGATTAAAATTGAATTTATAGTTTCAAATAATATTTTATTATTTTAAATATTTGCTAGAACTTGTTTTCTTTTCTATTTTTAAAATGGTCTTTTGTCTTAAAAATAATATTGTATTTCACTATACTTACATATATATATAATATTAAATATATTCATATATAATAAAATGGACTCGCATTTCATAAAAAAAATTTAGCAGTTACCATGCGAAGCTGCTATAGTTTTAAGTGGCATTAACACACGTTCGTAGTACAGCTGTAAACATATATCATATTGACGCACACGTAGTGGTGGTGGTGGTAGTAGTAGTAGTAGTAGTAGTAGTGGTGGCATGACAAAAGCGAGTGTCTGTCAAAGCAAATATGAGACCACAAAATGTCAATAAAATGTCAAAGGTTCTCGCCACCCCCGCTAATTGGTTAATGTAAACAACTGGTGAACTAAGCGAGAAGACGAAAATATCTCTTGCAGAACCAACCAACAGCAGCAACAGCAACAACAACAACACTAACAATAGTAATAGCCGCAACAACAACAACAACAACAACTGCAGCACTTCAAGCAGGGCATGTTTCAAGTTTCAAGTGTTGACGCGACATGGCAACTACAACAACAGCAACAATAACAGCCATGAAAAAATGAAACAAAAACAAACAGACAACAGGCGGCAACACACACACGAAAACACACATACATGCCAGAACAAATACTTCAATTAATAAACAGACACGCGTCCATCGATAAATACTTGGGCAAGTAAGCTGCGTCTCGCCCTATGCCCAATCGCACCATCATCAGACCAATACAGCTATAGCCAGACTCAACCCCCTTTGCCAGACCCAGAGCAGGGTCTCTGGTAACCGAATACCGAATACCGCATATTGAATACCGAGCCGGAGGCGTCAGCCACAGGAGCAGGACAATTGGACAACCGTAAGGCGTTGCAATCGCTGCTTATGTCCTTGTCGCGTAACTAAAACCCATAAGTACTCTCACTTAACAAATGGTGCTTAAATGGTTTTGGCCGATGGCCATAGGCCAGAAGGCGACAATAAACTGGTCGGAGCTGTGGAGATCCATGGGAAGAAGGGTCTGAATATTATTAATTATTTAATAAAATAATGAATAAAATTTAATTTTCTTTTCATATTGCAGTTAATTGTGAATAGTAGAAGAATTACAAAAAAATATATATTTTCAATAGCACATATATTTATATGTATATGATAATAACTAATGATATATTGCATAAAAAATAAATTCAATATGTATATAATAATACTTGATGATGTATAACAATATATTTTAAAGAAGTAATATAATTATATTTTTAAAAATGAATATTTTAAATATTTTAGTTTAGTCTCTATCACTCTTTTGCTTGGGACTCTTTGCTTTATTGTATTTGTGTAAGCTACTAATACACATACATATTACCTTACTCTGAGCGCAAAGCTCCACTCAGGAGAAACCACAGTTGGGCGCGCAGAATGCAGTGTAGGCTACTCAATCGAAGTTGAGCGCCTTAAGACTAACTGCTGAGAGGATCCACAAAAGCTCACGCTAATTTGCACCAATTAGCGCATCAATAGCTTGATATGTGTGAATAGCACTCTGAGAGTAGCTTTTATATTGAGAGGGTGGGAATTGTCTTTGGAGAGTTATAATTGTATTAGTGATATGTGTTGGTATAGTAGAGATTATGCACTTTAGTTGCTCGCGAGCTTACGACTTAATTGGAATATATGGATATGCATATAAAGAGATCAGGGAGATAATTTAATTAATAATGTTAAACAATTTAATTAAAGTAAAATGTCGACTTTGAAGTTTAATATTATTGAGCAATTAATTGCATTTAATACAAGCAAAAAGGTGTTTCAAATATATAACGGCAATTGAAGGAATAATAAGTGAGTAAAAAGAATTTGATGTAAAGAATAAAAGGGAATATATACAAATCTGTAAATGCACTGCAAGAAATGAAGCATATTACATACTTTATATTACATAAATATTTCTATTTTAATTAAAATAGTAAAATTATATTAAATTTTTTTTGTTTTATTTTTTTTTTTTTTTTTGCGGCCACTAAAGATTTAATGAAAGATCTTGCACTCAATATAAAATATTGAATAGTTGGAACTAAAATGAATATTTTATATTAAATACAAAACGTAAGTAAAGATAATTCTTTTAACAGATTAAAGATTACACTCAAAATTATTTTTTTTTAATAAAAAAAAAAGGGATCTTATTCTATAAATCAGTAGCTCATCCTTATTTACCTTAATCCCTGCAGCCGCTAAAGATTAAATGAAAGGTATTTCACTGCAGAGCCCAAAGGGTAGTAGTTGGGGTTGGGACACTTGAAATATCCTGTATCTATGAGTTATTTTGACAGGCAGGTTTTTTTCTCAGCTGGTTATCAAAGCAAATTGCGCTGCCAGCAGCAGGAAATTTTAACGCCAGACCCAAACTACCCAGTGCGCTAAAAAAAAAAAAAATGAGGGGAGAATGTACCACTTAACCTATGCGTACACCCACATAATGATGATGCGCAGGTGTCGTGTGCACCTTTATTCAGCTTTTTCCTTTTGCAGGCAATTTCAAATCTGTTGGCAGCGCGAGTGCAAAGGAAGCGCTGTATTAGTTTGGCTGCTGTGCGATTAGATGTGTGTATGGGTGTGACTGTCAGTGTGCGAGTGCGTGCGTGTGTGTGTGTGAGGAGATTGCCCATAAAAATTCCATAAAGATAGCGATTTATGTGTGTAAGCAGCGAAAGGGTTGCCAACTCGATTGCTTTATATGCATTCACATACATATATGTATATAGATGTACTCATATATGTGTGTGTGTTTGGCAGGTCGATGCGTAAATTGCCTTGCTGTGGCATTGATGCGGCTGCCGGCTGCTGGCTGCTGGCCGTAATGGCATTTCTTCATCCATTTCATCATCAGGCATCGGCATCATCAGCATTTGTTGCTGACACTTTTGCTACTTAGGGGATTGAACGCTTTTTTTTCTCATCTCTTCTCTCCGCCTTGATTTTTTTTATCAGCTTGGAAGTCTTTTGTGCGTGGCATGGAAATGATTTGCAGGTGGTTATTAATCAAATTAATGTGCTTATTGATAACGCTGATGCCCTATAATGTGGCATTGTTGTTTGAGCAGCCTTTAAAGTGGGGCAGCTCGTGTCGCGTTGTTAGACTGGCTGCTAATGCCGAGTTAAGAGCAACTATAACATCCAGACAGGTTACAAGCTTTTAAAAACTGAAAGAAAAACTTATTATCTTATCCCTATCGCAGTCAATGGAACTCGGACACAAGGCGGCAACACGCGACATCGCTTAATTGAAATCAAACACCACACAAAAATCAAAAAAAAATATACATGTTCACTCACAAACTAATTAGCATAGACAGAAAGCGCCACACAGTGGTCAGAAAAGGGATGCATACACTTAAAAAATATTATAGATAATACCTGAGAAATTATTGTTGACAATTTACAGAAAAATTCAGGAATTCAAATACTAAAAGTTATTATAAAAATAAATTGTAAAAATAATTTATTGAGTAACGTTTTTTTTATAATATTTAAATATATGTATAATTTTAAATTTTTAACTACTTATCTAAATATTCTGCTAAGAAAGTTTTATTAATTTTTAATTGGACATGTATATGATTGTATATGATAAATGTCGTCAAAATAAAAAATAATAAAAAAAAAATTAACACATGTAATGTAAAAATAAAAAAATAAAAATAGTTTTCTTTAAGGAATATGGATTTCTTTTAAATAATAACAAATTTGAAAATAAATATTTTCTTAAATACTTTGATGGGCTTTAATATATACATTAATAGTTAAAATATATAGTTTAAAATATTTAAGAAATTATTGAAAGTAATAATAAATAATTATATATGAACAAAAGCTTTTGTAATTAGCATTCCTTCATAGATTTTTTTGCGCAGTAAACAAAGTTTTATTTTTTATTTTATACAGAAAATAAATATAAATATATTATATTATATTTAATTATTTTTATTTTTTAATTTTTTATATATTTATACTATAAATGAAATATATTTTTTTCTGTGAATTTAAAAAGTCAATTAAAGCGCTTTATTCACCATTCCAACAGAATTCCAGAAAACCCAGCCTATTGAGAAAATCCCCACAACACAACACACACACACACGCACTAAATAAAGACATGAAAATGTATCTGGACATTGTGGAAAGGCACTTAAATCACAGCAGCGACAGCCGCTGATAAAATAAATAAACCCAACTATGTTCGACGACCCCTTTCGGGTTAGGCCCTTAAAAAGATACAAAAAACAAATTGGAATAGTCACGGGCGCAACTCCTCCTAAGCTCTGTCTGTCCGGCTGTCCGGCTGTCTGGCTGTCCAGTGTCCGTCTGCCTGTCAGCTGACGTCAACTGATTTATTTAGAGACACAGACACTAATTATACGACACAACAACAACAACAACAAATGCGTTGACAGCCATGCCGCATCTTTAATTTCTTTTTTTTTTTTTTTTGTCGCTGCTGTTGCTGCTGGTGCTTTGAGCCATGGTCCAGTGAGCAGCTCGAGCTGAGCACGCGATATGCATTGGACTGGGGCAGCTAGCTGAGCAGCAAGTGCAGCTGAAATGCCTTTTGGACAGTCGCTTGACAACCAGGCGGACAGCAGCTTGACAACTAAGTAAAGCAATTGGATGGCCCGAGTGGGGAGGCGGCGACTGAGGAAGGAGCTGCACCTGACACAGTGAGTCCCAATGAACATGCTGTGGGTGTGTGGGTTAATCGAGTATATTATGATTAGAGATATGCATATGTATATATATATATATATATATACGTATATATTTTTTATTTATTTATATGGGTCACTTTATTTTTAATCAATTTACTGCATACAAAAGTGTTTTGTTTAACATTTTTACAGGACACATGGTCCTTTTCTACTTAAATATAATTATTTGATTCGTTAGAGTTTAACATACATACGAGGGGAAAAATTTATATAAAAACCTTATAAAAATAACTAAACTTGATTTTAAAACTAGAACTTAAATTAAACTTATTTCTAATCTGTATGTTAGATAATATTAATGTGTGGGTATGTGGAACCTGAACATCTATTTATGAAGTAAGAATGCAGCTTCTCTATTCTACTTGATGCTAATTCTACCTTTGCTTTCAAATGTAATTCCGTAGTGGAGCAATTCCACGGTAGGTTATGAATCATTTTCAGTATTTTATTTTGTAAAATTTCAGTTTTATTTATATGTACATTTGCAATATCGGCCATACCGGAGCTCCATAAAATATTGTGGTCTGAAATATTAACCTGAAAAGGTACCTTTTATTTTTTAAGCATAAATTTTATTATTATTTTATCTCAATTTTATTATTACTATAGAATATAATATATTCATAAACATTATAGACTATATACTATATCATTTTAAAAATTTCCATAGTGTTATACTTTTTTTTTAATAAATAATTGCATTAATATTTATTTACATCAATATTACTAATGTATTTTATTTTTGCAATATTATTAAAATTAAATATATATTATTACATAACAAAAATATTATTGTTGTTATCTTTTCCTATATGCTTGTTTAATTTTTATTATTTAGAATTTGGAAATTTATCACGTCTTTAAGTATCTGAAACGTAATTTATTAAATTAAATTTATGCAAATCATTTTATATTTCAACAGAAATGTATTGCTCACTATATATTTGTATAAATTATAAATAAATATATATATAGCTAAGCAACACTGAAACTGCCAAAAATACCTATGAAAATGTTGAATTTCAATCAAATTTAGTTTAATTAAAATCTCATTTAAATGCCATTTATGTATATCTTTAATCGACTATACCCAAAAAGAAAAAAAACAAAAATCAGCCCATTCCATGCTGCATTTCCGCTCTGGGCCGCATTGCGGCACGTATTTTGCTGACCAAAATCAGAACTGGCAGCCCGTCAGCCACAACGCAGTTCAATAACTCAAAATGCAAACAACTTAATTAGCAACAACAGCAATAGCAACAGCAGCAGCAGCGTGAGCAACAACAACAACAACAAGAGAATGCCTGAGGGTAGGGGGTAATTAATTTCAAGCGCATGCCAATCCTGTTGCTGTCCACCCGCTGATTATTATGTGTTGGATGTGGTGCCTGGCAGCTTGTCCAACTGGCCAGAGCCAGTGCCACTGCCACAGACAGCGAGCCATCGAGACAGTCCGAGCCTTTGCCGGAGTCACAGTTGGAGCTGGTAGCTGATTTTTGGGTTCGCCTACGCGATGCGACGCTGACGTCGTCGTCGTCGTCGTCGGCGGTGCGTGCATTTTTTGCTTAATTAATGGCGGCAATTTGTAAACGTCGCGAAATGCGCGAAAATGTATTTGCCAAAATGAAGCGAGCCCCGCGCTGCAATGTGCGCAATAAGAAACTGCAGTCTCTGGTGCTGTCGCTGTCGCAGTCAGCATCGCAGTCGGCGTCGCCGTCTCAGTCACTTTTAATGGCGTTGATTGATCAGCAGCCAACGCCGCCGCCTGCAACGCATGCTGATGAACGATCCATCGATCCAACAATTCGTTGATCCAAGTGGGCATCGGCATCGTTTGCCACGTCGCACACCAAAATATTTCAGTAGACACTGCGTTCAACATGCTCGCACGACTGCTTAGATACCCTGTAAATGAGAAAGCGGGAATTTTTGTTATATATTTTGAAAGTACGATAAAAGCTCAAATTTTTTTATTTTTAGTTTTAGTCTTTTTATCAAAGATGGAATGTATTTATTCAAATTAAAGAATGAATTCATAAATTAAATTTTTATGAATCAATAGACAAATTATGGTTTTAAGCGAGAAATTGCATATCAGAATATTCTGATTTATTATTTATTTATTATTATTATTATAAATTTTAGATTTTAAAATTACTTTTAATTTCTTTTACATTTTTTTATAATATTCATTTGGATTTTGTAAATTAAACTTGTACAAATTTTAATTTAATTTGTTTTACTTATTTTATTTTTTAGTTGTTTTATTTGATTCTATTTAAAATTTGTTTTTTATTTTATTATAGTAGTTATTATAGATTAAATATTTTTATTTCTGATTTTTTTTCTAATTTTTATTTAATTTAAATTTTTTATATATATTTATTATAGTTTTTGTTATCTTCATATTTTTTTTAGTATTTAGAAAACACTAATATATGATTTATAGCATAATATGATATATCGGAATAAATTTGGCGCCAAAAATTAGGGACTTCCATGAAATTAGAGTTTCTCTACCTTCCAATACACCCTTTCTTTCAATATGATCTCCACCGATTTGATTTCGTATTTCAGTATGTTATATACCCAAAAAGTAAAACCCGTAGAGTATTAAAAAAAGCGAAAGCTTGTACACAGACTGTGAAGATATTATGCGTTATTCGCTTGGCATACATAAACAGCACGCGAGCGCCATAATCATAATCCATAATGTCATAAGTGTCGATCGTCGCGGCGATCGGGCGAATGCTCGAATGGTCGATTGTGAGGATCTCGCCTAATAATGTTGTCGCCGGGCGATCGACGATCAGCGTATCAGTGATCGTTGATCAGTGATCAGCGATCGGTGATCGGTGATCAGTTCAACGGCTTGTGACTGACTCTCTGACACATCGAATACGATTTGATTTACGAGCATTATGAGAACAATAACAATGCGCCCAATGAATAATGCTATCGATCGCCTAAAGAGAACGTCAGAGTTGAGTGAGGGCAGGCGGAGATAGGAGGGACCATATATATATATATATATATACGTATAGCGCTTGATGTTGACCGACGCGTCTTGAATTTATGGCAGACCATAATTGTCATAATTTTCTGTATGGCCAACAACAAGTAGCTGGCCGGCGATCAGCTCCAGCTGTGCTACCGTTTAATTTGATAAGGGCCCCCAAAAGTTTTCGTGCACCACATGTGGTGGCTCGAAACGATCTTCATTTTGCAACTGGCCAACTGGACAACTGGGTAGCTGGGCAGCTGGGCAGCTGGGCAACAAGATCGCAATTAATTCATGCGGATAAATCTTCAAGTGCTAACTACATGACAACAACAAAGTAGTTACAATATTTTTGCACCTTTTTTGCCTTCAACTTTACCCACACAAAATCACGATCCTCACTATCTACCTGTCTCCCTCTCTCTCTCGCTCGCTCTTTCTCCCTCAGCTGTCTCTGATTGCATTCTGCGGCGACTCGGTTCGCGTTCGTTTAATTTCAATTTGTTGCCGCTCCAAATTTATGACGGTTATTAGCAAAAGACGTGCGGCCAACACATACCTCATGGCTTTGCCTTCGGCTTTGGCTTTGCTTGGATTCTGGATTTCCTGTCCTGTCGGAAAGAAACCCCATGGCTAGCAATATATATATATATATATATATATATAAGCCAAGCGCTACTGTACGCCATTTTGGTTGCACGCCTGCGCAACTGCCGCATGCGGTGGCAATGTTTACTTGCCACAGACAAATTTCATTGTAACTCGAGTAACTTGGTAGTAGACTGCAAGTCCCCCCCTTGCTCCCTCTTACTCCATGGGCTTTCTGGTGTGGCATGTAGTCGCCTTTGTTGCCGCTGCTGCTGCCGTTTGTCTAGGTAATTGCGTTTATAGTTAGTCATGTTACCTGCCTGACTCGCTTGCTGTCGAGCCTTTTCAGCTTCTGTTACACATTTCTGTTTTCCTTCTACTCTTTTTTTTGGGTAAATATATAATACAATTCGTATTTATTTAATGCTGGCGCTTGTTTGATCTTATCAAGATTTTCTTGATTGATAGCAATTCGCATTGGGCCTAGTCATATATAAATACAAATGTGTGCAGTGTATTTTCTTAAGTTTCTAGTTGGCCAAATTGCGCTTGTTGTGTACTTAAAATTTATTACAAATACTTTTAACTTAAATTTTAAAGGGTTTCCTTTAAGTAAATATGGTTATATATTATTATGTATGGTTATTATATTATTATGTTCTGTTAACATAACAATAGGAAATATTTAAATAAAATAAAAATAAAAAATTAAAAAACAAACAAATATATATATATATTTGTATTAATTTTTTTATTATTCAACTTTGATTTCAAATATTGATTAATTTAATATAAAATCGACCATGTTAAATTAAATAAAGAGGCTTAAAGTTTGAGAATAAATTTTATATTAAATTTTTTATTTTTTTTTTAAGCTAAAAATATTTAAAGAAAAATCGGTGAATTATTTAAAATAGACACAAATTATAAGCATAGATGATAAGTTTATTAGAAGAAGTTTTAACAGCACTAAAAACGAAGCATTAAAATATTTAAAATATTAAATATATTATCGTTGCTCAGTTAAAATTAATTTCTTATATTAAAAATTATGCCAATAAATATTCATAAATATATCTCTTCGTATGTAGTATTTAATATTGTATTTAATACAAGCTTCAACTTAATGCCATAACAAGTTAATTTTTTGCTTAAAGCCAACCACCAGTTGCTGCAGGCGAACTCAACAAAATTTAGCCAAAACTAATAAGCTGAGTCAGCTGCAGAAATAATTTATGATTTATGCATGGCGCTGTCAACAGCAACAGGGAGAAGCAACAACTACATATTCAACAATTCCAATAGTGTGTAATAAATTATTTAATTAGTGCTAATTAACATTTTTGTGCGCCGCGGCATTTGTGTGGGCCAAAAGTCCAGCCCAGCAGCTACGTGGTCGCACACCAGCCGAACGGATAAGATCAAAAACACGACTCTAGCAATATTTATATATAAATATATACATATAAAATCCATAGATAGCGTCGGCCTGTCGACTATGTGACAAATTTTTGGTGCGTTCTCAGAGCGCGAGACCCACCTGAGCCATGGCAATGGCAGTGGCGATCGAGTGGCAGACAAATGCGCTGTTTACCTGCAGCCACACGCACGCCAGCACGCCAAGGAGACGGCGAAATCTCGGCTTCAGTCAGAATTCAGAAACCATTAAGTTGTTAATCATATGCGCAGTCGCAGTTGCGGCTCACAAAAAAAAAAAAAAAAAAAGAAGTCTCAAGTCGCATCCTTTGCGTATCCTTTTCATAGCAACAGGCAAAAACGTGGCACAATTAATATGCGTCCAGCAGATCGTAATCAATTCTTGCTACATAGTCGTCGTCGCACCCTCACCCGGTCATCCGCTCACCCGCTCAGCTCCTCCCACTCCCTGTCGCTTCCCAATCTCTCGTAACATGAACACGTGCGGGTCATTAGTCGCAGTCACGCATTTTGAGCTCAACTCCAACTCCAACTCCAACTGCAGCTCCAGCTCCAGCTCCGACTCGGACTCAGAGCTAGAGCCAGAGTCAGAGTCAGAGAACAAACAACATCTCCCACCATGTCGCGCTGCCATGTCCGTTCGCTTTAATAGGAAATGATTTTGTACGCTTCGTTCACCTGGTTCTTCGGCTTGGTTTCGCTTTTTGGATTTCGATGTGGATGTGGATGCGACTGTGTGGCTTTGGCTCTACCTTTTTGGCGCTTATGAGCTGCGAAATTTTTATGAGTAGCTGGAACTGGGCTTCAGCTTCGTCCGGCTACATTTGCTGGTTATTTTATTTGCTTTGGCTTGCTTTAATAGGTTCTAATGAACCATGGCAACCGGGCAAACAGTCAGCGCCGACTCTGCACATAAATTGACTTTCAGTGGGCGCTGACTCACTCATTGTTCACACATTTTAAGTGAGGATCGGAAATGGTGTGCATGTATGACTAGCTAATACATAAAAATAAATAATATATACATAAATTATTAATATATTAAGTATTTATTAAATATTCTAGATTTTATCTATATTTTTATTTATTTCACTATTTCATATATATTATATATATTATTTATTTATTATATATTCTAGACTTTACACATATATATTTTTATTTATTCCAGTAATTTATACTTATATTACTAAAAATAAATATATATTATATATAAATTATTTATGTATTATACATTGTACATTTTTATTTTATTATTTATTTTTTATTTTTTATTATTTCACCATATACTACTATATGAAATATACTATATATAAATATATTTTTTTATGTATGTATATTTTACATTTTATTTATTTAAACATAATTGCATTTGTTTGTCACTATAATTTTTTTGTTTCCTTGTATTTAAAAGCAAACATTTATATTTATAAAAATTAATTTTAAAGTTTAAATGAGACTTCAGACATGAGAGACTTTGGAAATAAGTGAAAAATTAGTTGGGTAGTTTAGTAGTAGCATTAGTAGTAGTAGCTAATTAGAGTTGACATCTTGTTGAAACTTAAATCATTCTAAGTTGTTATTAAATATTTATGTATTATTTTTCATAATGCTTTCGCCAATAATATGATTCGCTTTTCAACTGTAGAATTTATATGCATACGTATATATATTTAATTCTTATTACATTAATGGCAAAATAATGTATGTGTGTGTGTCTACTCATATGGAGTTGAATCATAACAAAATTTTAAGCATTTAATGAGGCTGCCCAAGCAATTTATGAAGTCACGTGTGAGGGAGGCACTAAAAGCAAACAATTTGTGTTCACCCTCAGACTGCAATTCAGATATTTATATATATATATATAATTTTGTATTTATATGTATGTGTTTATATACTTACAGCACCGACATGTGCACAGCTAAAGGATATTGACGTCGCTGGCTTCCTTGAGCATATTTATGATGGCAATATGCCAGCGAAAAACAGCAGCAGCAATAACAGCAAAGTCAAGTTGTATAAAGTCAAAATACTCAACAAGTAGATACCCTGTGAAGTGAAGTCGAGTAAAATAGTTTATCATAAAGGTGCATTAAATTGGTATATAATGCATTAAATTGAATTGCTATATCAGGCAAGCTGAAACATCTGAGTAGTCCAAGCTAGCCGCTGGCAAAGCTTGTGTAGGGTATACGAAAACAACAGCAATGGCAATGGGAGGCTTTTAACCTTTCCTCGCCTCGATCTATAAACGATTTGTAGTTTGATTTTCCTTTCTTTTTTTCGGGCTTTAATGATAATTTGGTCGACTAATGCACGCATTAGACGACGACGCCCAAAAATTGTTTTTGGGTCTTGTGGCACGTGCGACTGTTGACGCCTTCGCCGCTGCTGCTGCCAGACTTGCTGCAGCGGGTTATGATGAATAAACAAACAGCCGAAAAGCAGAAGAAGCAGAAAAGAAATAATAATAATAATAATAATCTTTTGACAACAATTTATGCGGCCATTAACAGCGGCAATACAACGTGTTTATTTCAACATTTTGCAAATAAAAAAAAATAAATAAATAAATCGTATATGTATATATATTCAATATCTAAGTATGTGTATGTCGCCGAGCTAAGTCAAAAATCGAAATACATAAATATTAATAACCCGAAAATCAATCAAATATTCAAAGCATGTCACTTCGACTCGCCAGTCACCGCATTCGTCGTCACATTTTCGAGCTTCGAGTGCAAAAATCGCCATAACCGCTAATAAATTCAAACACCCACTAAAAAATAGAAGAAAAAGGCACCAAAATATTCACCTCGAGCATTGACAAAGTGCTGCCAGCCATTCGTCTAGGCCAACTTTTGTTGTGGCCCAACCAACCTGTGTGGGCGTGGGCGTGTTTCGAACTCAGTAGGTCAGAGTTTGTCTGGGCCGAATAGCTGAGAAAGCGAAAGGCCATATTAGTTCAAGTCTATAAACATATACATACACATATTTATACAGCTTAAACCTTTAATGGGCTGGTTAATCAATGCATCTACATTTGTATATGAGAAATTGCCTTGCATTTAAATATGATATTAATATCTTTAAAAGATTCTGATGTTTGATTGCATTAAGCAATCAGATTTCATTGTAAATATCTATATAATACATATCTATATAATACATATATTCAATAAATATTGTTACCAATATAAAATCATAATTTATTTTTAATTTAAATTGACAATGTTTCATATAAAATGGAGCTAGCGTAAAATTAGACATATTTAAAAATCTTACATACATATATTAATTTATAAATTATAGATTTTTACATTTATATAAATATTATTTATTTGTTTATTTTGTTGTTTACATTTTTAAAGCCTGTTTCTTTTCTATTTATTTATTTTGTTGTTGCTTATTTTATTTTGAAAATTATTTCATAAACTATTTTTTTATATTTTTATATTGTTCGCATACCCAGTAGAGCAATGCAGCAGAGTTACCTATTACAGTGCAGCATAACTTAAGGGAGAGCATTTTGCTTTGTATTAGACTAAGAACTCTCTCTTTGTAATAGACTAAGAACTCTCTTCTAGCTGAGCATAAAAAGAGCAATGGAATAACAGTAGTCACTTTCCAGGCAACTTAACATCACTCAAATAACATTGAGCAGTTTTTAACAGCGAGCTTACGATCCACTCTGTCAGTTAACATTGCAATGATATTGACTTATTTTGCAGCCTGCTAGACACTTCTGTTCGCCTGGTGTTTAACAGAAATTTTGACCAAAATTTGGGAAGTTAGCGGATCAGCGGACAGCCACTCCTTAGGGGTATGCAATGAAATTTGAATATAGGTTTTCCTGAATCTTTCTTGCATGCTAATTTACTAGAACTTTTAGGACAGCTCTGATCGATACATCAATAATACACAAGTAATTCAAGAGTCCTTTGTCTGAGTATGAGATTATTAGGCTGAAATTATATGTATAATTAGTATATCATTCCATATACCCGCTGCCAATTGCTAATGGCCTAGGGTATGCAATACAGCCATTCAGTATAGCGTTACTAATTACATTCGCGCCAATGTTAATTTGTTACAATTTCCGGATTTTCGCTAATTTATTTTTATTTATTTATTTTTTTTTTACATTTTTATTAGTGGCATAAATTCTATGCTGAACAATTGTTCTTGTATTTGTTTTTGTTGTTGTTGTATGTCGTTCTGTAAGTTTGATATGAACTTCCCTTTCAATTGTTGTTGAAATTTGCATTTTAGTTCATTAACTCACAGTTTTGGATTAATATGCATGTATATTAATAGTATATGAATACGTATTCATATTTACATACATATATTCAATTCTATATATTTCTATGTGAGCTGAACTTTAAAGCTTCGATTAGTTTTATTTACATTTAAAAGCAAATAGGAACTTACAGGGCATCATATAACAAATATCCATACAAGAAATGATTAGATGAGCAGACCTCAATGAAGTTAATGTATACCCATTTTATTTTACTCCTTAACAAAAAAACATTTATTTTTTTTATTTTTTGTGTGGAAGTTTATTGAAGTTCTGTTCATTTGGACATTGATTAAGTTTGGATACAAGTATATAATACATGGCATTAAAAAAGTCAACCAAAATGAAGCCCCGAAGGAGGGTTTACTTGGTGGGGTCTTCAATCGTCATCTGCTGGAGCGTGCGAGGACAGTTTTCATTTGCTAGGTCACCCGCCAACCGGTTCGGGTGTTTGCAGAGTCTGTCGAAAAATCAATAATACAAAATTAATACCATATAATATTAATTAAAAAAAAAAAAAAATAACTACTATTACTTAATAATAATAAAAAAAAAAAAAAAAAAAAAAGATAAAAAAATTGGATACAAACATGATCTGAATAAATTTAAATATTTACTGTTATATCATATACAGTTCTATTTACTATCGCGGCTTCTAAAATTCCACAGATAACTTAACTTTTTTTGTCTTTTTGTTTTTTCGTTTTTTTTTTTTGGTACACATGAGATAAGCACAAATGCCGACATATTTGCTAATTCACTCTAATCAATAAATTAACAAAATTATGCAATTATTTAAATGAAGAATTTAAGCTAAGTGTGTAAATAACCTAAAAAGTAATTATTTAATTCTGTCAAAATTTGTGCACAGAAATTGGGCAGAAAAAAAAAAAACAAATAATATTGGGCAAATATAATAATTATTATGTTAATTTGTGGTTTAATTCAAAACAAAATTGAAACTGATTGCCAATTTAGTCAAGCTGAACGAAAGGTATTTAGTTTATGTATAAGTATATTATGTATATATGTATGTAGATAATAATAAAAAAACGTTTATGAAATTTCACGAATTGTTTACATTGTGTTTTATTGATGAGTGTGAAACAACAACAGCAAAAAGCTATTTATGAGCTATTTGAATATTTGCACAGCTGTTGGCGCAGACTTGCTGATTCATTGCAAGGCTCACCTGTGCAGCTGAAGAGAACATCTGTGCACCTGCATAGCTCATTAATGGCTGAGTGTTAAAATGCAGCCAGATAAGCAAATTTTTGGCATTGCCCACAATCAGACAGCCGGCGAAGGGCGGGGGGCGTGGAGCACAATGCACAGCGCAACTTCCGCTGTCAAGGGTGGAGCCAGCAGGTGCTGCTTGAGAAGTGTCTGTGAAGAGGGGAGCGAGGGAGACAACATACATAATTACATGGCATTTCAAGCGCCAAGCTCCATTTGAGCTTCCCGTGTTCATGGGGCGGCTGCTGCTGCTGCTGCTGCTGCTGCCATGGACCAAGCGTAGCTGCATTATTAATTGCAGCTTTGATTTATCTAAGAAACAAGCCCCCCGCCTGGACTGGATTGCCCACTCTAAGCTGGCTAAGGGGTGGCTCGCAGCTCGCCGCTCGCAGCAGTTTTCCATGACGTTAAACTCGCAAATGTTTAATTGTGGAAATGAGAAATATGCGGAAACGTGGACGATTCCGCTTCAGCAACGTTGCAGCGTCGACTGCACTTGTCGCATCACTTGATGCCAGGCCCGTGCCCAAACCCCAGACCCCAAACCCAAACAGAAGCCCAAACCCTAGCTAACTCAAGTCTCTCACTCTCCCTCTTGATCACCCCATGCACGCCCATGCCCATTCCCGTTAGCATTAACCCGACTGCCAGCTGCATGTCACTGGCATTGTGGGCTGTCTAGCCATCAGCATCTGTAGCTGTCTGTTTCAGTCGCACTCGCTGTTGCACGACCCACCTACCTCCCTCCCGCTCTGCGCTGCCCGCTCTGTCCCTTTACTCTCTACTTACTAAATGACACAAAAATATGGGCTTAACCGGAAACGGATGTATTATCTGCGCTAACTGCGCTGCCTCGGCTCGGTCTCCAGCTCGAGCTCGAGCTCGAGCTCGAGTTCGGGTCGTGGAACTAATAGAATATTATAAATTGTACAGACAGCGCATAGAGACTACATATATATACATATACATATTTATATATGTATGTATATATATATATATATATATATATATATGAACCTGTGCCCAAGCTATTTTGCCTTCTCCACTGACCCACGCCTGAAGCTGACGGCTCCGCTCATCTGTGTCTACATCTGTGTTGTCTTTTATGTATGTATGTGTGCGTGTGTGTGTGTTTGGCTGTGTCTCGTTCGTTACGCTTCTGTGCGCATTTTGGACTGTGCTTTTTGCGGCCCGAAGCGTTTTATGTTGTTGTTGTTGTTGTTGTTGTTATTATTGTTGTCGGCCCTCGCATGCCTCGCATGCAAAATCTACTATGCTCCAATCGCAATGCTCTTTTCCCTTTTGCCCTTTCCACATTAGTTTGTTGCATGTGTGTCATGTGGCCGGACAGTGAACAACTCTTCCTCTACACCCCTCCCCCCTCTCTCTTTCTCTCTCCGTCTCTATCTGCCTGCTCCACTGCATTCGTTTGCATGTCGAGCACTTGCCGAAGCGCTTTCACTTTTCCCAACTTTTTGTCAATTCAAGAATTCTTGTCGTACAATGAACTCAACTAGAGTGTAATTTTTTATGTCCGATAATGTAATGTAATAATAAAACTGATCAGCATCAAATGAAGATTTGTGAATACTTATAATGCAAATTTTTAAATATAGGTCTGTAGAATATTTTTGCATGCTAATCAAAAGGTTAATTGTGATAAACAATGGCTTATATATATATTTCTTATTTATTTATAAGCATGTTTTTTTTTTTTAGAAATCAAGCCTAAAATTTAATATTAATGCAAACAAATATTGTCAGTATGATATCAATATTTTATTAAAATTAGCAATATATTTAAAATAATATAGCTTTAATGTTAATGAAATAATAATGAAAATATTTTAAAAATATTTAAAATTCTAATAATAATATGAATTTAATAAAAATCTAATCAAGAAAAATAAGTATTACAAACAATAAATTTATTAAATTCACAACAAAAATACTAATATTAAGAGTAACAAAAAAAAAAAAAACTAATAAATTTAAGAAAACTTAATAGATTGAATTTTAAAACCAATTTAATTACAATAAATTAACAAATTAATATAAGTTAACATACAACAAAATTAAACTATCAAAAATAATTGTAATTACGTATGTATAAAGTATACATTTTTTTTTTTTTTTTTAGCTTTTTCTGGAGACTTAATACTACTTAAACTTAAATTAATATTAATAAATATATTTTTCTATACCCTACTATGCCAATAAACTAATAATAAACTAAACTTTTACGAGTAAATAGTGCTTCTAATATAATTATATGCTTTAAGTATTATGTATCACATTTAGGCAAGCCATTGGAAAACTAATGAAATATGT
The DNA here is from genome assembly GCF_018153725.1 of Drosophila mojavensis. Classification (NCBI taxonomy): domain Eukaryota; kingdom Metazoa; phylum Arthropoda; class Insecta; order Diptera; family Drosophilidae; genus Drosophila; species Drosophila mojavensis. The sequence goes on from NW_025318858.1 coordinate 10,870,980, forward strand.
AAAGTTAACGATTTGATTGAAAACTCCTCAAGCCTAACAAAAGCTGAAGTTCTTAGGGTTTCTTAGGCAATAGAGCCATAGCCATAATAATGAAGCAGGAAAATATCTTATCAACTGCAGCTGCTTCTGGCTGTCTTTGAGGCTGTGAGCCGTGGCGTGGAAATGGAAAAGCATTTGCATGTGCTTAGCAGGATCAAGGATAAGCGCCAGCCAACTGATTGAGTCATTTTTTTTTTTCTTTTCGTTTTTGCTGTTGCAAAGGAAGACAATGCCGCGACCGCCGTTGCTGAAAGTGATCGTGATAGGTGATGGAGGCCGCAGATGCGGCGGTGCTCGCGTCTCAGAGATAGACTTCTTCCCATTTCTTTCCATTATTCTCATATCCATTGCGTGGCATTCAAGCGATCAGCCAAATAACAACAAACAATGTTCTGAGTAGAGAGAACGGGGTGTAAGAAGGGTGCGGCTGGGTAAGGTAAGGATGGTAGGGGAGGTATAGCATTCGTTGTCCTTATTATCGCTGCATCCTTTTGTGGCTGTTTTGTTAGCTTTGATCGCTGCTACTTAGCATTTTCCTAGCTGCCTTTGTTGCTGTTGTTGTTGTTGTTGTCGATTTGTGCATGCTTCAGTGCATTTTCCACTGCCAACAGTAGCGCCTTTTTCATGACACTCAAACGAGGCGAGAGACAGGAGAAAAGGGTTACAACCGAAACAGTTGGCCAACAGATACGGGAATTGAGATAGTAAATCTGATAGGGCCTCTTACAAAATTACAGACAGATGCTCGAATGCTGTATTACTCATTCATTATTTAACATGCTGTTAAATGTCTAGTTAATTAGCTAGTTACCTAATATGTCTTTGGTCCAAAACAGGTATGAGGATAGATGCACTTTAATTAATGATACATAGATTGAAGTAGTGGAAAAGATCTGATTGTATTGATATGGATAAACAGCTTTATAAACAGGCTCTCAGGACAAAATGTTGGTTTGCATAAAAATTAATAGTCATACTCTAAATACTGATGAGATATGAAATATAATTCTCAAATATTTTTTATTATTTTTTATTTATTTATTATTTATATTAATAATTTGTTCTGAAATTTTCAAAATTTTAATATATAATTAATAAAAATAATATATACAACTAAAAATTCATAAATAATAAGTATTTAATGCTATTAAAAATTATTATAACATATTTTTTAAATAAGTAAATAATGTTTTTTTTTTAGCTACAAAAAATTATGTAATAAGAATTATTAATCAATAAACACAAACATAATATGTAAATAATAGAAATTAAACATAAAAACTTTTTACATTTAACAAATAAACAATAAAAAACTATTATATTAATAAAACTTATAAATAAATATCAGAGAATATCAAGTAAATAAAATGGCAACAGGAAAAATAATTATAATAATAATAATTATAAATAATAATAATTATTATAAATAATAATAATATTAAGACCCAAGCCGTAGACGAAAGGCAAATATAGAGTTTCCAAATGTTTATAAATCACGCTAGACATCTGATTTAGGGTATTCGCAAGTCAGTCACAAATTTATCGAAATATAAAATCATATCAAATATCTACATATTTTCAATTCTCTTCCTTTTACCATTGCGCCAGGGATCAGTGCTAGAGCTACGCGTCGAAATGGCATATATTATCTTGTCAAAATTCCAATTCGATCAGTTGAAATAGAAAATGTTCAGCTGGAATCCGAGACGATATTGGGAGCTATGGCCCTACGAGATACCGCTTCACCACTTTCCGGGCCATCCCCAGCTGCCACAGGAGCCGGCGTTACAGCGGCCGATGCGGCAACTGCGTGCCACATACACGCTGCATTTCGATGCAATGGCTGAGGAGCAGTACGACAGGGCAGAGAAGTTAAACTTTATGAAACGCTGCTATCTGCTGGGCGCTCTTTTCACTGCGGTTGGCCTGTTCCAGTGGCTGCTGCTGGCAGGGCTGCTGGAGAAGGATCGCCTGTTTGGTCTGGCCGGATTTATCTGTATGGTGTTGTCCTTCGTTGCTCTGGTTCTGCTCACTTTCTGCATGCGTTGGCGCTCCCATTTCTGGTACGTCTGCCTCTTTTCCTCGATCTTTGTGGAGACCATCGTGCTGAGCATAGTGCTGTTGCTGCCCGAACGAACGATCGTCAATATTCTGGCTGCCACTGTCACATCATTCGCTGGCCTGATCCTCTTCTATCTGCTAGGTGCCTTTCTGCCCATGATTGTGCTGCCTGGCATCATAGTCTTCTCAGTTATTCTTATCGTGTTCACCCTGGCCAGTGCCACGGTCCTCATCCTGTTTATAGTGACGGATCAGCAAACATATCACTCCATCTACTTTGGCATCCTCTTCTTTGCCACGATGCCCATGTGTCTGTTCCATGCTCAAATCGTACACGGGCGCAGATATCAGTTGCCCAAGGAGGAATACATGAGCTGTGCCGTTATCATCTACATGCACCATGTCCTATTCTTCATGGCTATTTACTACTATCTGTGGGTCTTTGAATGGTGACCATCATCAATGCATCAATGAATGATTGGCAGAACGAATATATATGTTTATATATTTTTGAATAGACCGGTAATTGCCCAAGTTATATATGTAATCGAATGCTGTTTAAATATATGCCAATTTTTATCAATGTAGCCAATTTTGTTATTTTGGCCCTAACAGAGCTGAGCCTTGCCTTAACTTTAATTACCTTTAATGAGCCTTTTAGTTTCAAGCAAAAATAATTTTAAATTATTGGAAAATAAAAGATTAAACTTTGATTACTTTATCTTATTTTTTATAAGTTACTTAATATATTATAAAGTATTTAAGGGGAAAAAATAATTTTATGGTAAATCTATGTTTTTACTTTTAATAAAATGAATATTTGAATAGCTACCAAATTACTTTTAACATTATTTTTAGATACTTAATATATGGTTGGCACATAATTAAGAAAATATATCTGAATAATTAAAAAAAAAAAAAAAACATTTTATACATATTTTAATATTTTAATGCAAAGTGCATTTAATAAAATATTAATATTAATCAAGCCCAAGCAATGCATAGTCAAACGATAATTATAATCAGGGCAGATTTGCCTTCATTGTCATTTTAACAACTATTGGAATGTTGCGTAATAAATTTATAGGTTAAACAGATGACAAAATGCCGCCGACTAATCGGCAAACGATACAGGGATCGCAGCGGGCGGAGCAGATGCGCCAGCTGGAGCAACTGCAGCGCCAACAGCAGCAACAGGAGCAGCAGCAACGGATACAGGTACTGCAGCGTCAGCTGCAGCAACTGCAGCAGCAACAGTCGCCGCAACAGCAGCAGCAAAACCAGCCTCCGCCACCGCCGCAGATTATATTCGCACGTGGCCATCCGCCGGATAATTCACGTGGCGAAGGCAATCGGGTCATTGTCATTATACCGGAAGAATTATATAAAAGATTCATACGTCTCGTATATTTGTGGGCACTCTTCTTCATACTCATCTACTGCACCACCTGTCTGGTCATATCGACCTTGCAAATCAATCTGCGCGCCGAGGTGCCGGTGCCCTTCTATGTGTGGCTCTTATTGGGGTTCGTCTTGATGATAATTCTGCAGTGCTGTCCGAAGACGCAGCGCATCTATCCGCTCAACTGGATACTCGTCATCCTGATTGTCCTCACGATAACATTGACCAGTGCGTATGCAATGGATCTGTACCACTGGAAGGTCCTGCTGACTGGCATGGCCATATCGTTCGTTTTGGTTGCACTCTTTCACGTCTTGGGCGCACTCTGTCCGCAGACCTGGCTGCCGGGCGGCCTGCTCACTGGCTGCCTAATGCTCTTCATGATAGTCGCCATCATGGTGTTCCTATTCCTGATGATCTTCATGCGTGATCCGGTCTATTGCCTGGTCTTCTTTGTCCTCCTACTTGCGATAACGCTATTGGGCATGCCATACCATGCGCAATTCATACACGGACGCCTCCAGGCCATACCATTGTTCACAATGGGCACCTGTGCCCTCTCTGTTTTCATTGACTTCATCATCTGCGCCCTGTGTATTTCCATTTTCTTTTTGTACTATATCTACGCGACAACGGGCGTATGGTTCAGAATGTGGTTAAGTTAATAAATGTACTATATATATATATATATATATATATATATATATATATATATATATATATATATATATATATATATATATGTATATATAAATATATAGATGTACATATTAAATATATATATATATAATATATTTGTATGCATAGCCAGTGTATCCAATAAATTAAACATGTAAAGTAAATATGTAATTAAAATAAGATAATTAAGTCATAAGCATTAAATATAAAAAATTTCATCAATGAATGAATATACTATATATACTATGTATTAAATAAATTCCTTAAAAATATTGTGATTAAAATCAAAGTGTATATTAAATAAAAAAAATAAAAATAAAATAAAATAAAATATTAAAAGAATATTATAATTTTGTTACATTATTTTGTTTAAAAATATTTTTATTTTTATTTTTTTTATTTTATAAAATAATTATTTATTGAAACGAAATAATTATAATTTATTTATTATTATTATTTTATGTATTTTTTCTTTTATAATTTTGCAAATAAAAGAGGTACATAAATACATAAATGTGTAACAAAAATTTCAGAAAAAATGCAAATGAAAGTCCGAGACTGGATACAAATATTTCTAGTAATATAAATATTAAATTAAATAGTTATATTAATTTTATATGGTATATTGTCAAAAAGTAAAGTTCAATAAATAAATTTAAAATTAAATTCGTATCGAAAACAAATTGTTTTGGGCACAGAAATATTGTAAAAATTTGCAAACCTGTTTTAGATTTTGATTTAGTTGATGCGAATTCTTAGACAATATAAATATGACTACGAAAACATTTAGCCAACCTTGATTTCACTGTCAATTAATTGTCATTTACTTCTGGAACTTTGCGTTGTAAATTTATATGTTTAACTGATGACAAAATGCCGACAGTTTATCGGGAATCGATGACGCCGGCGCAACGGAAGGAGAAGATGCGCGAGCTGAAGCAGCTGCAGCGCCAAAGGGATGAGGAGGATACGCGGACAACACTGCATGGCTGTATGAGAATGTGCTATTTAGCCGAGTCTCAGGAAGACGAACAGCGAAAACCCGAGATAGTATTCGTACGTGGCGAAATACCGGCTTATTTACGGGGCGATAACACTAAAATTGTGGTCGTTATACCTGATGAGCTCTATCGAAGATTCATACGCAATGTGTATTTGTCGGCGTGCTTTTACATACTGATCTGCGGCTCCACCTGGCTGATCATATCGATCTTGGGGATCAATTTGCGCGCCAAGGTGCCAGTGCCATTCTATGTGTGGTTCATAATTGCAGTCTTCCAGTTTGATATGATGATGTGCTATCCGAAGATGCAGCACATCTTTCCGCTCAACTGGATACTCGACTTCCTGTACGTTTTCCTACTAACACTAGGCGGCGCCTATGGGATGGATCTATTGAGTTGGAAACTGTTGCTGATCTTCCAGGGCGGTGCGCTCGTCTTGATAGCATTGCTGCACCTCATAGGCATACACTGCCCGCCTACCCAGGGGATATTCGAGCGACTAATGAGTTGCCTAGCTAGCATATTTCTGTTTGCCTCACAGATCTTATTCTTTGTGCTGTTATTCTATAGCCCACCGTTCCTTTGCCTAATCTTCTTTGTCCTGCTACTGACGAGTCAGATCATACTAACGCCCTACAATGTGCAACTCATACACGGACGCCTCAGAGAAATAACATTTTTCAGAACGAGTTATTCTGCCCTCTTGATCTGCATGGAATTTACCGTCTGTATCCTGTCTTTTGGGGCTTTTTATTTGTTTTATATCTATATGGAAACGGGCGTATGGCCTAACTGGTCATACCAGGGTTAATTTTAAATCGTATATTCACAATATATCTATGTATGTACAGTATATCCTTGTTTTTCCTTTTTAATTGAACTGAACTTAAGTGTGAAAGTAACAACGAATTTCAGTTCATCAATATCATTTCATTCATGCTGCTTGAATGTCAAAATTGGAAAATCATTTGTTTATTGTTTTATTTTGTTTTAATTTTTGTTTGTTTAGTTTTGTTTTATTTTTTAAGTAACATTGATGAAGTTGTGCATGTTCTGGTTAGTATCTGCTTTTCCAGTGGTCTTTCCTACTGTCAAAATCGAGAAAGTTGCAAATTAACGAATGGATCGCCGTGAAGCCGATGTATATGGAGGACAGCCGAATCTAAATTTAAGTCACGAGGTGCGCATCTATTTGCTGAGCGCAATGTTCGCCCTCGCAGCCCTGATCCAATGGATACTCATTGGATACTTTTCGGATTGGCGCAAATACAAAATGCCCCAGGAGCGCTATGGCTTCTGGCTGATGGCCACATTCTTCGGCATCTGTTTGCTGTCCTGTACGCCGTGCGGTCGTCGCTGTCCCTGGAACGTGATGCTCGTTATAATCATTGTTGAATCGTCTACGCTCTACATTGCGGTCGAGCAGCAGAATTCAAGGGGATTTATGGTCAATATATATGCTGTCACAATTGTGTTCTTGGTGGTCATCACATCCATCTTCTATGGTGCGTACTTTCCAATGCGTATGGTGCCAGGTGATCTGATGCTCAGCCTGGGCGTCGCCATTGCCAATATAATGATGATATTGTTCTTCCTCAATGCGTTCATCATCAAGAACGATACTATATTTACTATAGTGCGAAACTATTTTGCCTTCACAGCGATCACAATGATCATGTATACGGCCACCATAATACACGATCGGCAATCCGATGTGCCCAAACACGAATATATCTATCTCAGTGTTTTGCTCTTCTTCGGCCAAATGATACTCCACGAACGCATCCTGGCCATTTCCGCGAGTACGACACGCTCACAGGCATGCGAGTCAACAAAAGCCATTTAGGTCTATTTCAAAAGTGATTAAACAAACTGTATATGTATATGTATATGTATATGTATATGTATATGTATATGTATATGTATATGTATATGTATATGTATATGTATATGTATATGTATATGTATATGTATATGTATATGTATATGTATATGTATATGTATATGTATATGTATATGTATATGTATATGTATATGTATATGTATATGTATATGTATATGTATATGTATATGTATATGTATATATGTATATGTATATGTATATGTATATGTATATGTATATGTATATGTATATGTATATGTATATGTATATGTATATGTATATGTATATGTATATGTATATGTATATGTATATGTATATGTATATGTATATGTATATGTATATGTATATGTATATGTATATGTATATGTATATGTATATGTATATGTATATGTATATGTATATGTATATGTATATGTATATGTATATGTATATGTATATGTATATGTATATGTATATGTATATATATATGTATATGTATATGTATCACACTGTAATTGATATTTAATTGCAGCTCAAGTCTTGGCAAAAATATTGTAAGGCAGCTCTTCAGCCTGGCCCATGGATGGGTTGCGTTTGGACAGCAAGAAGATTGTATTTGTAGGACACGATAACCAGCAGGGAATTACGTGAATCCATTTGAAATGTACACATGGAAATTTAGTCAAGACATAATAATACTATGTTAATTTAACCCAATCAGAGACGAAGATATGCAGAAATGTGAAGCATATATGAGGACACATCATTAAAAATAAAATTTCAGCTGTTTGATCTATGAATTAAAACTAAAGGAGTTGCAGCAGTTGCAGTTGCTGAAATTTTCATTGTATTTTGATAAATGTATATTTATATAGCTGTATAGGAACCATATGTGTATTTGCTATAGTCGACTCAAATCAATTGAATGGGCGGCGCGTGCTGTACGTCTCAGAGCACAATGTAAATGCAAGTGATATAAATAGGAATCAGAAAACGCACTTCAATTGTTATAGCTGGGGATTGTCTGGTCTTTGTTTATACGGTAGTAAACAGGTGACTCAAGTGAAACAATAAGTTATATTGATAATATAACAATTACATCGAGTGCGCTGTTGGCGAATTCTAAAAAAAGGTGTCAATCAGAACAGATTATATAACTACAAAAGAATGTAGGGTGTGTAAGAGAGAATGAGAAGGAAGAGGATGAAAGTAGTAGTGAGGCAAAGCGAGAAGAGTAAGGAATAGATTAATACAGGGAAAGGGAGACGAAGACAGATTTCATGAGAAAGAAGCAAAAGAAAAAGAAAGAGAAAGAGTGAGAGTGGGGAGGGAGTGAGAGAGATTCCATTGCCATCGCCGATTCCAAAGGAAAGCGTGAGAGAAAGAGAGAGACAGAGTAAAAGAGAAAGGAAGAGAGAAAGGGAGAATTAAAGAAAAAGTGATTGTGCGAGAGAGAAATTTAAAAAGAGGCATTATATAAAACTAAATATATCAAACCAATTTTTTTTGCTTAACATGATATAATTACTAAAATTAATGGAATAGAATAGAATAGAGTAATATATATAAATAAATGAATATAAATTAATTAAAAATAAGATTGCCTAATAGCTTTTTAACAGTCACGATTTTTTAATAAATCAATATTATTTTTATCTGTATAATTTTTAACCCTGTTGGCTGTGGTACGGATGAATATTTCTATATATAGAGTATACTCATATGCATATACATAAATATTAATTTTGACAATTCAAGCTGTGTAAATATGTAAATATTATGGCCAAAATACTTCCTTGCTACTAAATAAATTGAATTTCACTACTGTCGCGTGTAGATAATAAACAAACGCAACAAAAATTCTAAAACAAAGTTACAAAAAAAAAAAAAAAAAAAAAAAAAAAAAACTTAAAACTAATAAATAAATTAAAGAACAAATTTTAAAAATAAAAACAAATTAAATTTTTTTAAATTTAATAATTTTTTAAAATATAAAATCTATGAAATGATATAGATGACAAATTGAAACTAATAAATAAACTTAATAATAAATAAACAGGTAAGGAATAAAACTAATATAATAAATAATAAACAAAAAATATATAATTAGCGGAAAATGCATTCCAGATTAATATTTAAATTTAAATATTTTAATGCTGAAGAGCAAACAAAATTTTAAAAATAATATTTTCATAAATTCCGTCGTCTGAGCCAAAATGCAAACAATTTCCTGTCTCAAGTGTTTGATCAAAATTCAACCAACGCCTTTCTGTTACAGACGCCACCCCTTTCCTCCCTTTATTCGAAAGGACATTCGCGTATCGATTTAAACTGGATTAACAAAAAAAGTAACTATAATACTTAACAAAAAAAAATTTACATAAAGTATCTCTTGCCTCAATTGGGCGCCGCTTTAAGCTGGCGTAACTGAATCCTCGACTACCTCAACCTCTTACGAAAATAAAAAGAGAAAAAAAAAAAGAAGGAAGAACTGGATTAATGGGCGCTCGCCGCTGTCCAGGGGCAAAACAATGCGGCAGCTGGCGCTAAACAAAGGATGCCAAGGCGTTCGCGAGCTGCCAAAGAACAATGGCCAGGCATTAGTAGCGCCTGCGCGATTCCGCTGCCGTGGCCCGATCTACATGCCGATCCACTTAAAGTCCAAGCGAGGCGAAAAGAAAAAGTATTTAGAACAATACGAAAAACTCGTTATGAGTCACACAAATCTCAGACTACGCTAGGGCATCCTAACCGATGTCCAAGCAAACTATGCATGAGTGTGTGAGTGTGTGTGTGTGTAGAGGTATTTAGGGCATTGCTACGATCAACCCCCGGCCCCTTTCCAGCCGCCGCGGTCAGTCGCGAAAACAATCAGCGGGCAGAAATGTTGATTATGATGCGTTTGAGAAGCCCTATTACTATAAATATGTTGAGCTCAGAGAGAGAGAGAGAGAGAGAGAGATAGGAGTATAAGGGGAAAGGGTATAGAGGGAGGGCCAGCAGCCAAGCTTACCGTTGTGTTACCTTGTCGTGAAAATCTAGCACGAAAATCGTGGGAAATTTCCCAAAAGCGCATATCGAATGCAATTAAACGGCCGCGATTCGCGGTGGTTGCTGCCAAGGCGAAGGGAAAGCCAAGGCACTTGGCAGCTATGGCTATAACACCACCACCACCACCACCCAATGGCATTATAATTATTTATCATTCGGGGTGGAAATTGTGTGCGCGGAAAAACTTGAAATAAAAAGCTACGCGCATATTTTCTATAATTTTCACCCCAAAAAGAAAAAAACTGAACTGAACTGAAATTTCCGCTTGTTGCGCGGTCAGCGAAATCTACACAAAATCGTGATTTACCTTTCCGGTGACAACGATTCCGTATGCGGAAGTGTTGCAACACGACCTGGCGCCGCATTGCGTGGTATCTGCCAGCAGAGGTAGGCGTCAAACGTGGGAAAGTTTGGCAGGCAACAGGCGGCAGCAATTCGTTTTAATGAAATGCAACAAAATGTGCCCAAAGTCCGTTTGATCTGTTGCTGCCTGATAAGGCCAACTTACAGCCGAGGGTGGCGGAATGCCTAAAGGAAAAAAGCCCAGTTACAACATATGCCAACTGACAGAGGGGCCAAAGGGAAGATCTTTGATTGTAGTGTCCACTCCAAACATGTTTCCATAGATAGCTCAGAATGCTATGCTATTTGTGTTTCTTCATTTCATTAAGTATATCTCATCAAGATAGAAATTCTGAATAAAAAAATTGTGCTGAAGCATCATTAGGCAAAATTAAATAATGACAGCCGAAAATTGAAGAAACATGGCACGACATACTAAATATAATATATAAAGATAAATAATATATATAAATATTTTATTCATTTTATTTCTAGAATACCAAAAATAAATAAATTAATAAGAATTAATAACTAAGTTGCGAGCCACCCTTCCAGTTCTTCAATTAAATTTTTTAAATAATCTTTCAAATATCTAAAATGTTATTTAATAGAATACTGATATAAATCATAAATTTTATACTTTATTTAACACCAAATAAAATGCATTGCTAAAATAAATTTGCAAAAAACCGTTTTTAGTTTAAATAACTATATATTAATATAAACAGTTTATTTGCTAAGAAATTCCAAATATTATTTATTATTTACTTGATTTATTTCTGCTCAAGAATTTCGCCCTTCAGTGACTTGGCCAAACTATGACACTATACGAAATTCATTAAGAATTCAAATTGTATCTTTTGCGTTAATTGGCTCGCTTGTTGGTTGTTGCCGTTACCCCCAGCATATATATATATATATATATATATATATATATATATATATATATATATATATCTATATATGTATATAAGCGTCTTTGCCTCAGGTGTAGTAGTTACTGCTGCTGGAACGTTACCTTTTTTCTTGTCAATATTTTCATTGGAAAAGCAAACAAACATGCTTAAAATAACAAATTAGCATAGACGAACGACACTAAAACAACAAGAGTACGAGACAGAGGGAGAGAGAGAGAGAGGGGCAAACCCTTTGGGCGTTTATACTTTAGTTTTTGTTTGCAGGGTAGCAGACAGTTAACAGCTGGCCTGGTTTAACAATTTGGTTAACGCACTCGACTCGACTCGACTTGCCACAGTGTTACATGCTACATCAATCAATGGCACGACTCATCGACTCCCCAAACGAGTCGACTCCAAAGACTCATTCGAGTGGCCAACAAAATGGCGCATTGCTGTTAATGATGCCGACTTTGAAATTTTGCCGACTGCAAAATACAAATAAATGAACCAAGTGTCACCTCCTTTTCGTTTTTTCGTCATCATCATCATCATCATCGTCGTCGTCGTCGTCGTCATCATCGGCCACATTCGTCATTTGGCAAACAAATAAAAGCGAGGCTATGCAACGGGTCGAGGACAGGCGCGACAGACGTGCTGACAGATACTCAGATACTTCATATTTTGCACTTCTCGCGAACGTGAATGATGTGCGAACAAGTTGTAATTATTTGAAGAGCTTCAATCTGCGATGGTCGAGCCTAAATAGAAGCCCACAAAAAGTGTAAAAAAAAACCTGCCAAGCAGTTTGTCAACATTGAAAGAACATCATGAGCGAGTCTTCAAATTGACATTTTGTTGACTGACTAATCTTGCTTTGCAGAGATATCTGACTCTGACTCTTTCAATGCGCGGGGACTGCTGACAGCCTGTGAAATATTTATGTGAATATGTTGAATAATGGCAGCTGTGTTGGTATCCAGCTGGGCTAGAAAGAAATTCAGCTAATGTAGAAAATTACATTTGAGTATATTTGTACATAAATTAAATATTTATTATAATTATCAATTAATTAATTACTAGTTCAGGAATGTGAATAATTATGCCAATTAAATATATACTTATAAAACACCTAACTAACTCCGACAGAACTGTTTCTATATTTTACATTTACACAAGAATCTTATATTTAAAAAAAAACTTAATCAATTCAAGCTAAAGCTCTATAAATATAAATATAATATATTTAAATATAATAAAAATAAATAAATAATCGTATACAAAAATAAAAATAAATAAAAAATGAATAAAAATAATAATAAAATATATAAATAAATAATAAATTAGAAAAATTATATTTGTTGGCAATTATTTATATAATTTCTAATAATTAATTTTATAAAGAACAATCAAACAAAAACACACTTTATTTTTAATTATGTTTGTATAAATTTCTATACAATATATAGATTTTAATACAATTTTAAAACAAGTTTTCTTCCCAATAAAATTTTCAATGAAAAAAATCAAACAATGCCTCAATTTGTTTACAATTGTATCGTAATTAAATATATATAATACTGTATAAGAATTATACTACAGGCCAACCCATCCCAAACAAGAACCACTCTGGGCGCACTTATAAATGCTGTAAGTCCCGTTGCTTGACCATTAAAGCTACCCTTAACCCAAAAACTAAGCCATTTAAAAGTCACATTACACCTAAAAAAAAAAAAAAAAAAAAAAAGAAAAAGGAAGAAAAATGGGAAAATCAAGAATAATTGCTCTATGATTGTCCAGTGAAGTGCTGTGCTCTCAGGAACTTACAACTTGTTTTTTTTTTTTTTTTCGTCTATTGGCTAACCTTATTATTCAATTTCCTTGTAGACTTAAAGTAATTTCGTGAACCAATTCCCGAATAGTGAGTTCAGCCCAAGGGGCAAGCTGTCCAGCCAAGCAACATATTAGCCCGAAAATGCCAGGAGAGATAACTAGTTTTTGGGAACTGGCCTCAATAAGCAATAACTCAACACACTAATTATGAATTATGAAACAAAAGGGTTAAAAGGGAGTAAAAACGCAAAACCAATTGCACATTGACTTCGGCACGAACTGGGCCTGAGTCTCATAATCGAGTTAGAGTGAGAGAACCGGACCCGAGGACGAAGACGAAGGCGAAAAACTAAACTAACTGGTTGGCTTGCACAAATATTAAATTACCACAAATTTGTCGGCGCAGCATTAATGCAATAATTAAAATCAAGAACTAGACACAGACAGACAGACACAGTTGCAGCTGAAGACGAAAGGACGGAAACCAAAACCCAAACCGAACCACCAATTGACAGACCCTTTTGCGAGAGAGCAAGCCAGACCTGAGGACGGGCATCCGTTGAAAGTCATGTAACTTATTTCTTGTTACGGTTGAGAAATTTTCTCCGTTTCCTTTCCAATTCCAATGTTACGTTTTTTTTTTTTTTTTTTTTTTTTTTTTGCAGTTGACATTGAAACTGAAGTTGCAATTGTAATACAAAACTAAAGCCGAACTCGAACTCGAAAAGTAACCCAAATAGGTTTCGGAAGCTGCGGTCGGAGCACCCCGAGACCAGGTTCTGGCCGCCCCTTTTTCTCTTATTCGCTGTGTCCAAATGTGTTTCCAATTTGTAGTCACTGCCGCTCTTTATCCTTATCACATCGAGTGGCACTCGTGAGAGAATTTGGTCGACTCGACCGCAAGTCGAATGCGGTGACATCCTTTTAATGCGACACCACCTCAGCAGGCGTCCCGTCTTTACCCCCTCCTCTCTCTCCCGCTCTCACTCACTTTCAGTCGGTCTCTGCCCTAGGGCGGCACCACCCCTCGCCACGAATGTGGATTTTAATTATGCTTGACAATGGTTACGGAATTGATTTTCGATATTTGATCATTCGCTGCGGTTAGTTAACGCTGTTTAGGCACCAACATATCACACACAGAAAGAGTGAGAGAGAGAGAGAGAGAAACAGCTAACTAAAGTGAGAGGGAGATCTTTGCCAACGACACAATGCCATATGAAATTACAGCGTTCCAAGCACTTGAACTGCATTTCCGCATTGAAATGTGTTAATGGGCCAAACCCCTCCACCTCTCCCGCTCTCCTTTTCCCTATCTCTCTCTCTCTGTCTTTCTCTCTCTCTGTCTGCCTAGTCTATCTGAATTCGGATCTTTTCGAGGCGTCAGAAGCCAGTGACAGCCACCGCTGAGGTGTGCCAACTCTTGGCCCCTATTAGCCGTTGCATGATTTGCATAATTTGTAAGAGTTTCTTTCGCATCTGACATTAGAGACAGTTGCTTGTTTTTCTGTCTAATTTATGGAGTGCAAAGGGTAGTTAACGCTGATACCAATGGTAAATCATTGAATTGAATGTTATTCCAAGCATGATTTATAATAGAGTTTGTTTTTTTTTTTAGAATTTTTAAATAAAAAAGTTTTTTTTTCTTCTGTACATGGCTTATATTAGAACTCGGAATGGAATCAATTTAGGCAAAAGGTTAAAGATGCGTAAAAAAATGTAAATAAATTTGATATACAGAACAAATAAATATGTATTTATAAATAATTTATTACAAAATTTAAATTAAAATTTAATTAAAAAATATATATTTTAAAATATTTCTAATTGAGTCTATTTTTTAATAATTTACCTCGATTGATTTTTAAAGAAATGTATTCTTTAATTCATGTTTTATGAATATGTATTTTAAAAAATTATTAAACATTCAAAAATATATTACTTTTTATTTATTATGATATTTTGCTGCAGACAAAATAAAGTAAATTATTTTTGAGTTGTTAGACTATGACTAAATTTGGTTTTATATATAATTTTTATATATAGAATATATAATTTATTGGGATTATTTTTCAGACAGTTGCACAGTTAGTATATAAATCTTTTATATACATCTTTCACACTGTACAACCTTGTATTCTCTATATAGTCGTACATATATTCCAGCATGTTCGCTCTACTTTAAGCATCCAATAGGATGCTCACCGCTTATCCAGTTTGCCAATCAACACAGAAATCTAAACAAAATGCACTTATGTATCCCTGGAAATCTAGTTTTAAGACTCATAAGCAGTTGGCTGTTTGGGCTAAAGCCGCGGCTTTAGTGAGAGTCTTAAGACTGCCCAAATGTCTAGCACGAAAAATAAATATCCAGCTACTAGTCTAAGGCCGGGGCTTGAGGCTGATGCAGAGGCAGAGGCTTAGTGCAATTCGTGGAAAATTGTGCACAGAGCCGTCGCACTGTCTAAGATCTTCCACTTGAGCGGCCATAAAAACAGGTAAATGAAAACGGTTTTCCTTTTTTTTTCAATTTACAATTTTCCTACCTGTTGCCCCTAAAACTAATTGAGACCGCCCTCATTGAATAATTTTTTGAAATATTTTTCTCGCATTGTTTTGCTGCACAGATTATATATATTTTTATATACTCGCTCAATTTTGTGAACCGGGCCAGACAGTTCGGGGCCCGAGCGGGTAATGATGATGTATGGGTAATTTGAATGATTAATGGAGTACGATTTATGTCAGGGTTCCGGTTGGTCAGGGACTGCTATGGTGCCTCTGTCTCTCTCATTTTCTCTGTGTGTGTTTGTGTGTGTGTGGCATGCGTAAAAAATAAAAGGATATCGTGTGGCCAAATATATGAAATTTAATTAAAATATTTTTATGGTAGCCCAGAAAAATGGAAGTGGAAGAAAGCAAGGTGTGTTCAACCATTTATGAGGGCTTGTCGAAGGCAATTCAATGTTGGCCTAAGTGAGAAAAAATTTTAATTATTTATCATTCTCAGTGGGTAAAAAGGTTTTTCCATTTTTTTTGGAATATGTTTAGCAACTCAATGAAATAGAAAAGCTGTGCTGGCTGCTGATGTTCAGGCGAGAGGAATACATTTTAAATGAATGGTAAATTAAGTATTTCAAATATATTTACCCTCCTTTATATATAAAATATACATAAATATATGAATAAATATAAATTCATTCTAAAATATATATATATATATATTTTAAAATATGTTACTTTTTTCAAAGCATATACAATATTTAAAAAATTACAGAAACATTTTTGAAAGCATGTATAAAAATTATTAAAAATATTTATAAAATAAATTAATTCTCTTAAAGCAATATATAAAACTTTTTAAAATATTTGTAATGTATATATACATTTTAGTTATGTAAAAAATATTGAGGACCCATAAAGAATCCCAGTGAAATTCATTTACAAATTATAAATGTTATTTAAATGCAGTTGAAACACTTACAGTTAAAATTTACAATGCTCATGAGAGTTGTGGTCTGCCATAAGCGTTATAAACTATCTGGATGCATGGATGCAATGCATGGAGGAGAGAGTGTGGAGAACAGAGAGTTAACCAATAAGGCGCCACATCCTTTACAGGCCATAATCAGCACACAATCAGCCAACGGATGGACGAGGTCCAATGCAGCGGATGGCAAAAATTAACTTTTTTAATGAATTACGTGAAATGCAAACAGGCAGAGAAAGACGCAAAGAGAGTGCAAGAGAGTAAGAGAGCGAGAGAAAAAGAGAGCTCACGTTACATCGGTCGGTCGAAACGCATTATGTCATATCGCTGATTGAACCAACCAGCCGAGCCAAGCGAATATTGGCGAAATGTTGGTCTAGAACAAAAGGCCAGGTCAGGCCAGGGCCATACAGCGGCTGTGGTCCGAACGGTCGGTCGGTCGGTCGTCCGGACTGTGGTCTGTGGTGCCCTGTGGTCATTAAAATTTTATATTTTAATTTGATTTTCCTGCTGCGACATGGCAATAAAAATCATGTAACGAGTTTGAACTGCCAACAGGATGGAGCGACGCAGCACGGCCCGTCTCACTAAGCGGATCAGCGACGGAAGGCGCGTTAAAATTGGCAAGTCTGCCATTTTTGCTTGATAGCTGCTTAGCGGATTATTATTTCTTCGTACAATTTAATGCCCATCTCTATCTATTTGCCGAGCCTAAGTCCTGATTGAGTCTGAATGGCAAAACGGTCTTGGCTCCGCGTCCCCCCCTCCAACCGTGCCACACCCAATAACCCAACGCCAAAGACGCCGACGTGGCGTTTCGATTTCGCAA
Source organism: Drosophila mojavensis (assembly GCF_018153725.1). Taxonomy (NCBI): domain Eukaryota; kingdom Metazoa; phylum Arthropoda; class Insecta; order Diptera; family Drosophilidae; genus Drosophila; species Drosophila mojavensis. The sequence continues at coordinate 10,888,466 of NW_025318858.1, forward strand.
AATACCCAAGTTGTCAATTGGAAAATTGGAAAGCGGCTGGAACGGGATTTCCTTTTGAGCTGCAACTGCACCACGCGTGCATCCATCAATTGTATGACAGAGATCTTTGTCTGTCATTGAGGATGTGTCGTGTCTTCTCAACTCCTTTTCGACTCCTCTCCTTTTCTTTTACTTTTTCTTCTTGTTGAGAACATGTGCGGATTTATTTCTTTCAATTGCGACCAATGAATGCGCGGCTTATTCGATTATTGTGCTGCAGCCGCTTTCATTTCCTTTCAGCGCGATGATTGAGCGCGAGTTATCATTCACGATTTAGGCGCACAAAGAAGGTGACCTCATCAAACAACGGCAAGGACTGTATCGCACAGTAGAGGAGGACGCACATTAAGTGCAAGCGGCTTAAGCCACTCCAAAAACCGATTGCACATAATTGTCAAGGCGAACAGAGCATAGCAAACACCTGGGGTCGAGACCCCTTTTTATATCCATTTCATTTTTTCTATTTCATAAGTATAATATCTATATTTTTTAATTAAATAAGTAAATTGAAATGACAATTTTGTTAGGGCTTCCACTGAAATGGCATCTGTAGTGGCTTATTAAATTAATGTTGACAGCAGCTGCACAGCTCGAAAGGATTGTAATTCAAAATAATATTAAATTAAATTTATAATATGATATATACAGTATATTCAATTTTAAAATTAAGTAAATTAGAAAATAAATAAAATGAAATTAATAAATAAAAATAGCTTACGTCAATCGTATTACAATTTTATATAATTAACTGAAATATTTATTCAAAAAAGCTATTTTAATAAGAATCAGATTTTATATTTATTAGTTAAAATAAATGAAATAAATGAAAATATAAATATATATTTTTGCATAAAAAGAATTTGTATTGAAAAAATATTAATTATCGTCAATATAAAATTTCATTTAAATTAATTGAATTAAATTCACAAAACAAAACATTTTAGAAGCTAAATTAATTTTGTAAAAATATAATGGAAAACTTTTTCAATATTTCATAAAATGCATGCAGCTAACATTTTTGTCAACTTTTTTTTTCTGCTTGTTAAGTTTAAATATTTGTTGACAAAATGGCGGCTGACTGGTCAACAAAATGGCGACGCGCGCTTACAGCAGTTGCCAGCAGTGCGCTGACCCCAACATACACACACACACACAACGTCGCACACTCCAACATTTATTTATAAATATTTACACACTTTTTTCTGTGTGCAGTCCATGCGAGTTGTGAGCGTTAAAATAAACAAACCGCCAGCAGCAGGCAGAGCAACAACAACAACAGCAGCAGCAACAACAAATATGTGTTGTTATAAATTATGTTTGCTCAAAATTTATGCCCATATATATGTAGGCATGCATATATGTGTGTGTGTGTGCGTGCGTGTGTGCGTTTTGGTCGAATATTAATACCTTCATAATTAATGAGCATTCGCCAGAGTCGTGTGCAAAATGCATGTGCCAAAGCCACCAACACAATTTATCCCCCTCACTCACTCACTCACTTCCACTCCCTCTTCCTCTCTCTCTCTCTCGCTCGCTCTCACAGCATCAACTGTCTTCATGGCTGCAACCCATATTAATGGCACCAAATGCCTGCCTATGCATGTGTCTCGCTGTGTGTGTGTGCATTTGTTTATATAGATATGCATGTGTATGTGTATGTATGCGTGAGTGTGTGTTGTGGGTGACAGCATCTGTCAGTTGCCAACGTGCGTGGCATCGCCTCTCGCCACTGGCCGTTCATAATGTCAACTGTCCGGCGGTTTAAATCAACATCAACCCTAGGCTAGGAAGACCCATAACCAAAGTAACAGCATCAGCAACAACAACAACAAAAGGAGCCACAGCATGCCAGTTAGATATAGAATTTGCCGAAATGCAGCAATAGAAAATATTGAGGATTTAATTGCAATTACTAAATATAGCGGTTATTTAATATAAATATATGCTATATTTTATATGTATATAGAAAGATTTATATATAATTATGATAGACTATAAAGTACGTATTGGTGGCATGCAGAATATGTTTCGAATCTGTAGGATTAATTAATGCAATATCGAATATGAAGAGTCCCAGTCAATTTATTCTATTCTGATTTCTGTTTCAGCTATAGTTGATTGTATAAATTAAATATTAGACCAGAGTAAATGCAAATGCTATAAGTATGTAGTAGAGATCTCGGCAGATTTTCTAACAATCATCATCTGTCGTACGCACTCAAATAATAATTAAACACAAATATTTCTTCAATTCAAGGCACTCACCCCACACTTTCTTTCTAACTCAAAATTTCGCAAAAACGCACACAGACATAGGAAAAATGATTAATATCTTACTAAAAAAAAACAATAGCCTGCCTCTGGTAAAAATAAATGTATATCACACGCTTTATATAATTATTAAACAAATTTTAAATAAATAAAAAAGCAAAAACAAAATAAAAATAATTATAATAATAATAAATCTAGTTAGGCTACACATCAAATGGTATCCTTCAGAAGAGCAATGAGTGCTGCTCTTAACAGAAGTGTTAGTAAAGAGAACTCTCTTTATTTAAATATTTAAACAATTGAATTTATGGCTTAATGTATTCTTAATCATATTTTTAATGACTTTAGATGCCCAACTGCCGCACATTTTCATTTTCACAGCCTGCGGCACTTTCCCACATCAGCTGTGTGTGACTTTGCGCAGTTTGGGCCCGATTCCAGGACACGGACACACACAACGCGAAGCTATCCCAGCTACAGGGGCATCTGCATTCCAGGGTTTTCGCATTGCCTGCACCGACACCCCAACTCCCCTGGGTGCAGTTTCAGCAGAAACTGCACAGGCAATCGTGAAATTTTTCACACCTTTGGCACGGCATGAGGCCGGAGAGCGACAATGTCTGATTAATCGCCATATATCGATCAGTTCTTTTGCAGACAGCGTGGCAGAGCGGCGTTAATGTGGCCAGGAGACCCTGACTCGACCCGACCCGACCAGGCCCGACCTTCTATTGCTTGCCTACTGGCGGCCCCGCTGTTTCTGCTTGCCTGGAAGCCAGCGAGCCAACACCTGTGCGCATCCTGTGACGTTTCAGGTGTTCGCATTAGTCACAAACACAGACTCAGAGACGACAAACGGGCAAACGGGCAACAGGCGACAGGCAGCAGGCACAGGAAAAGGAAAAGGACAACGACGAGGACATTAACGAGCCAGGCAGTTAGACATCGTCGCCTGCTACTCCTGCCGCTGCCTACTCCCTCCCCCTCCACCACACCCTACTCCTGCTGCTGGCATGATGCAGCATTTTGCATGGTAATTTGGGAGGCAGGCATCCCGACCATCCCGCGCTTATATGACAAATGTTTTTTCTCTTTTCGACCGTCATGGCCATTTAAAGAGCTCCCAAATAATGAGCGCAAATATGCCAAATCATCTAGTTAAAGTATATTTATAAAGCTGATTTATGAGGCCAGCGGCAAAAGCCTGCTACGCGCTGTGCAGACAAACGGAACATGTCCTGGTATTTCTAGTTTTTTTTTTTTAAAGCTAAACTCGACATGTGTTGGCTGGGTAAGTTTATTGTTTAGATTTATAAGGATAGAGAATGGCTGCTAGTCGGGGAAATCTGTTTATAAGTAAATTTATAAATATTTTTACATATATATGGCTCTAGTATAAGTTGACAGATTTATTTTAGTAATTGTTAATGTTCTAAAATATTATTTTCTTTTTTTTTGTTTTAATTATTATATTATTAAAAATTTAATTTTTCTATTTTTTCACAATTTCATAATTAATAAAAATATATACAAAAAATGTATTTATTTATGCATATATGGTAGAATTGTGCAAAAAAAGATAAATAAATTTTTTAATAATACAATAAATTAAAATAAAAATTAATTTTTTATTTTTATTTTATACTGTATTATTATTACATTATAAAGTTATATGAAAAACCATATTATGTATTTATAATGATTTTCGATTATCTCAATTTAATTGTTTAAATAATTAAATGAATAATTTTAATGATTATTTATTATATCAATCGTTGTCTTATTCAATTATATAATTAGCATACTTATTTTTTTATTTTAAAATGTTTAGCATTTTAATATTTACCTTAATTGACTTTTTAATATAAAAATAGAAATGTATACAAATTAATATTCATTAAAATTATACCAGGAATAAATTAAACTAAGTCTCGCAAAACGCAAACAGAATAATCAATAAATTTGAATTTGAAATTCATTCACAAGCCTCATCAAATTTTCTAGTTAAGAAGTTCTCTTCCATTGAACCCAGCGACTGATATAGAAATATATTAAGCCATGCAGCATATATGTATGTGTGTGTATTATAAATAAAGATTATTTCAGAATTAATATGCAATTCATAATACATTTTATGCGTGCTTTTAATATGTGGCATATCTGGCCGTTAGACCGACGATCGTCTGCTAGATACGGTCCATGCATAATATTCTGTTTTCACAGCAGCATCGCGTCGACATATATTTTGAATACATTAGGGAGAGAAGTAAATTGTGCTGCCGTAATTTAAATTTGTGTTTATATTGATCTTTCGCATACTTAATAAGCTAGCAAAAGCACATTCACTAATTAATATTGAAACAAACGAGTCGGCCGGCTCCACAGAAAGACATACAACTCATAAAGATTCAATAAGCCAACAAGCTAATGGCTGTCTAATTTTTCGAGGCGCATCTGTCACGTCCCGACCCTGCTCCAGTGCCCCTGACAGATGTCAAGCATAAATACACATGTATACACTTACACACATATATATAAGTTTTTTTTTTTTTTTTTTTTTTAAGTTCTGTTTGTCGTTCTGCGTTCCGGTTTATATTCTCGAGCTCGCTTTATCAGCTTCACATTTTTGTTGTCTCTGCCTTTTTAGTCGCTTTTGGTGGCGCGTCGACTAATTTTCATAAAATAACGATCGATTTCGAGATCGAAGAAAAAGGTGTGAAGTATTAATAAGACGTCAACGAGAAAATGTTAATAAGTGGCTTTTGCCTACATGATTTTCAACACGGACCTTTGCGTTTGTTTTCTTGTTCAAACGATTGCTTTATGTGCATTATATAACATCAGCAATTACTGTAGTTTAATTTAAAATATTATATACACTGCATACATATACTAAGTATTAAAAGAAAATAATAAAAACCATTTTTGTCAAAAGCAAAAGTTAATAATTGCTATATATAATTATTGTATAGAATAAAAATATATTTTTTGTATAGCAAAGAGACTTCAGTCCGCAGAAAAATTTTTATGCAATTATTTACTCTATTTACATAAAATTCTGAAGAATTTAACAAATTACCAACATTTTAAATTACAAAATGTACTCAATTTATTTATTTTTTATTTTTTATTAAAAGCACATAGACAATTTATTTATTAAATTCAGCGTTTGCTTATGCATTCCACAAATGTTAAAAAAATATTTAAAATAGCAAGGAACATGATATTTGCATTTCGTTGAGAAAATATATCAATAATACATTTTTTGCTGATTTACATAGCTGATTTACACACAGACATACATGCATAATATATATATTCTAGAAAGGTTTTTCTAGGGTTATGTCTGCCGATTCTAGCCATAAAATATCAGACGACTATTTGTACTCTGTCGTCCACTGAGCACAAAGCTAACCACATTTCTCATTTGGTTGATTTGTTTTTGGTGTTTTGTTTTAGTATTTTTGTTTCGTATTTTTCGTCGTTTTCTCGATGTCTTTATGCAGAGAGCTGCTGCGTGGCACATCATCAACTTTAACTTGCACTCGATGTCTCACCTTTCGAATGATTTATTAAAGTGTCATTAGTGCACGAGTGCTCGAAAAATGAAACGAAACCGAAGCCAACCAAAACCACAAAAAAAAAAAAAAAAACCAAAACGGGTTCAACTGAGTCGCAGACTCGACTTGACTTTGAGCAGTAGATGAGGCTGAGATGAGATGAGTTGCTCGGCTCGCCCTGGACGTGGAGTGCGGTAATGAAGTTACAAAAAAAAAAGAGTCGAAGAAGAAGAAGAGAAAAAACGAAACACAAACGATCGCCGCTTGGAAATGGAACCCGATCGTGTAATGGCTGCGTTAAGTAGTTGAAGCTGGAGAGGCAAACCTCTTGTAAATTTAAATTAAGCAAGCATCTCACACGCACACACTTGCTCTCTCTCTCTCTCACTCACTATCTCGTAGTCTGTTCTACGTTTACAGTTAGCTTCTATGATCTGTTGCCTTTGACCCAAGCGCTGTGGCTTTCATCATGATTGGAACGCCACGATGTCTGGCATTGATTTATCTGTGGCCATAAAGAGTGCCAAGTTTTGATGTCGAGGCGAGAAAATTAAGTTGTTGTCGCTTGCTTGGGCGAAGGAATTCTCTACAAATCTGATAAGCTCCATTAAAAGTGACCATCAAAGTTATTTATGTCTTAATGCAGTTGTCTGCATTGATTGTGCCTAGAGTTAACAGATCACTCGATATATATAGGTATAGGCATATGTATAGTGAGTGTGTCAATAGTTAATCAGCTGAATTGGTGCCAGGCGAATGTAATGTGCATTTAGTGTGAATTAGAGAGTTGCTTAGAGTCTTTTTTATCTTACCTGTTGACAAGTCTTAAGTTTAACTTTAACTGTTGCATGTTCGCGGGTCTCATGTGACACTTCCAGCATCTGAAAGATAATAAGAAACGATGCATAAACTTGGAGTGGAAATCACAAAGGAAATATAAGTAAAGTTTAATCGCCAAGTGACAGGTTGGACATTGTAACTCAAAAAAAGAGTTTTAGATTATGTTTAAGCTATAAAAACTAAGAAATTTTTAGTTGGGGAATTGTTTTGTATAATAATGCTTAAATCTATCAAAGCATTATTTCTAAAATCCATACATTTTTAGCTATCTATGTCAGCGTTGAGACCAACTAAATATATATAAAGTAACTGTATAGTATAACTATATACTAACTAGACTAAATTCATTGATATTAATTTAACATTCACTAAGCTATTCTCTTAAAGCTTTTGCCTTTGCTAAGAGAACGAAATAAACGCAGCGAAGATATTCAAACTTATTCATTAAACATAAATCAATTGAAAATGCTGAATTTATTATATGTATCAATTTATTCCCGATTTGCTTTGTAGTATACTTAAAAAATCTATATTAAATATTGTCATTTAATTTTTAAAGTTAACCGTAACTTCTACGCAAACCAGCGGCTCAACTTCTGCCTTGGTTAAGAAATTAATTAAGTAAAATTTTTGCAAGGTAGTCATTTGTTAAACATTTGAGTGACATTATAAATAGGATCAATAAGAGCGGCATTTGTCTTGAGTGAATTATGAATTCGTAGGAACGGGCATATTACCTCAAGCTTACTCTCTTTTGCTCTCTATTAATATCACAAACATCTTGAAAAGGATGCCAGATGAAATTTCCAGATGATCCTAGAGAGAAGAAGCGAATAGTGCAGAGAACCGATAGCTGATATTAATATCTGTCAGACGATAGTTCTCTTGAGTTAAGTTGTGCTTTGACATAAGCCGACATAACTAAACTGGCAGTCAAGTATTTAAGTCTATTGTAAAACTCTCAACACGACAGATCACTCGGTTCAAGGAAGAGCAACTTTTGGAAAAACAAATTGAGAGAGCCAGCCAGTGGGGATTTCGGCTCTGGCCACAACCGAAAATTACTCAAATTACAATAGAAGGTCATCAATTAGCTCCGTCACATATATGTAAGTCATATATCGTTATGTTGCGGTACAGTACAGAGCCCTGCTTTTACTCACTACCATTACCTAAGCCAACTAAAATTACTTGCTCGAACTCTGCACATACCCTTGACCGAGACCCAAAAAAAAACAAATACAATTATACATATAAATGTTATATGCTCGTATGTAGACATATTTTTGACTACTTTGGTTGTTTCCGTTTAGGTAAGACGTGCGATCCAAAAATGAAGAAAAATATTGAACACCTGCTAAAGTCACGTAGCTTGTTTTGCTTGGCACAGGTCTTTTGATTGCCAATTGGCAGCTGGCGAAACCTATTCAAGAGTTTGTTTCGCTTTTGTAATTTATTTATTTTTTTTTTAACACTTTCGAAGTCACAAACCGTTTCACGCCACATTTAAAAGCAATTCAAACAATCCACAAAATTTATGGATTGTGCATATGGAAGAGACCTGCGACCCAATCAAATATTCAAATGCGATGCCTTTCAGCGTTCTTCATAACTTCATCTTTCAAATTAATCGATGAAATATGTACCAAAACGAAGCGGCAAGCGGCAAGCGACAAGGGCAAGGGGTAAGCGGCTACAGTTAATAGGCTGTCCGTTCATATATTTGCTATCCAACTTGTTGCTGTCAAAATAGGCAGCAAAGTCGATGTTGATGGGAGGAGGAGTAGTCCGAGTCGCACCACAGGCTGTCTAATACCTCATAAATAAATGTTTAGCAGTCGGTCAACGAAACTGTAGCGCACAAAAACAAATACCCTATTCAAAATGGATACACGCGCTCGGACCGGCCGGGCACCCAATGGACCCCCGACCCCTGACCACCGCCAACAGAGACATGAACCATAGATAGCAGCAGGAATGCACACATATCTATATATGTACATACATATATATCCATTGTCAGGGTCCGTCCCAGTGCCATCGTGATAACTTCATAACTTAACGCATTTGAATAATTTCGTATGCGCATTTACAATTTTTGTCACAAAAATAAAGAGAGAAAAAAATGGGCAACGGGAGGAGGTTGCCCCCACGGCTGAGAAAAATATTGACAGCGACTAATGTCTGAAAATTTGTTTCATCTTTCTGGAATTTCAAAGAGATAATTTTTTCTTCTTCGTCTTATTTATGCTCGTATGATAGACCATTTTTACCTGAATTTATTGAGTGCTAAAGCAATAATCAACAGCTGTGTTCGCATATCAACAGAGAAGACGGAGAAAAGTCTGAGATGTATGAAAAGCTATCTGTGAGATCGGAATATGATTATCAAATATAAAATGAAAAGCAGAATTATATTTAAATATATTCAAAATATTTTGAATGTAAAATACTGTTTTAGAAAATTATATAAACGTGTTGTTAGTTGAAAAATAAATGAACAAAATAAAAGCAAATAATTTGAAATAATTAAAAAAATATTTTTTAATATTTGTAAACATTATTATTTAGATTACATCCAAAAATTATGAGCTGATAATAAAAATTAATAATTAAATAAAAGAAGCTAATAGCTAAGTTAGTAAAGTCTAATAATCTTAAAATAATTATAAAATACAAACTAATAATATTTAGATGTAATAAAACAAAATGTTATTAATTATTATATATTTTAATGAAGGTTTTATGCAATTACAAATTAAAATAAAATTGAAAATTTTATGCATATTAATTGAATATCAAGACTTAGTTAAAGTACTTATACAATTTTTTATGCTACAATATTTTATACAGATGCCACAAAAATTTAAGCACAGTTTGATAGGATATTTTACAAAACCATAATCATTTTTATTAATGCCAAAAATCATAATTCAAAATTTACCGACCACACTGATTAATTGGAATCTTTGGAATGCAAACATTTTGAAGGTGTGCAAATTGGCAGCAACAAAAGCCTTAGCCAAAATTAAAATACCGTTACCCCAAATCAATGGCGCTCATTAAATCTAAAGCGCTACCATTGATAAGAAGAAGCAGCAGTAGCAGAAGCAGAAGCCCAGCAGAAGCGCCAGCAGCATCGGCAAGTGGCCTTTGACAAACGAGCCAATTTCGGAGCTGATGTTGATAAATTGAGCGAGATAAAGTTAATGGAGACCAAGCCGTTGCTAATAAATACATATTATTACAAGATCATCTGTCCAAAAGCACCGGGGGCCAGCTAAAACGGGTCTTTCGCTTGACCAAAACTAAAAGCCAACAACAGCAAATATTTAAATTTGCAGCTGATGGCGCATAAAAATAGGAAAATATTTTTAAAGCTTTTGATTTTATTTAATGTTTGCAAATTTGTCAAAGAGTTTTTTGTTGTTGTTGTTTTCTTGTTTAATCACTTCTTATATTTTTAGCCTCCCTCATTGAATTATTAAATAGTTTTATTTATGTGCATGCCATTTGGCAACTCGTTAATTGTGTTAATTTATTAAATTTTTCATCGAATTTATGCGCATTTTTCATAATTGATGTTGTTTCTACAAACCGTTACAGTTTTTTGTTTTAGCGACAATAATTACATTATGCGCATGTATATATATATATATATATATATATATATATATATATAAATATAAATAAATTTTATTATAATGCAAAAAATAAATATTTTAAAATCTTTTTAGGCGCTTTCAAAAAAATTGCCGCTTTGTGTTTATAATTAATGTGCGCTCATTTGTTGTCGTTGTGCCTTGTTTTACAACTAACTTTAAACAATGAAATAAATGTACAGCAAAAATGAGTGAAATGTGTGGAATGGCCATAGATCGAAGTATGAATACCTTAATAATTAATTAATATATATTTTATTAAAATAAAAAGAATGGCTTTAAAACATTTCTTAGAAGAGCCATAAAAAACTTAAAGCAGAAAATGTATATTATTTAGTAGAAATATATTTATTAGCGATCTGTAAAAATAAATAAATAATTTTTAGATAAATTAATTGTTAATATTTTTTTTTTTTAATTTTGATTTTAAAAAAAGGATGGTTACATTTATACTCATTTATTAAATTTTATTAATATTTTACATTATAAAAAAGTAAATATGTTTTATAATAATATTTCTTACTTTGTATGCTCTAAAATTATTAAGAAACTAGAATTTAAAAACTAAATAAATAACAATAAATAAAGATTATCATAATCTTACCTATATTCACTTTAGCTCTATTCAGTACCCTTTCAATAGTCATGCCACATTTGTTGACAATTTTCAAATACAAGCCATAAGGGTATTAATATGCAGACATAACAAAAAAAAGAGAGAAGAAAAACAAATATGAAACAAGCCTCACTGAACTTGTTCAATAAACCAAAGCGAGCCGAGGCGTAGCGAATCGCTTTACTGGACAGCTGGACAGCTGGTTTAAAAAAAATTATGATCATTAAAATATGCTTTGATAGTCATCGGACACTGCCTCACGGTTGTTGCTCGAAAAGTAAAAAATAGAAAATAAAACAAAAATAAAATTAGCATATTAGCAGCATTATATGGATATGGAAGCATTTGTTTTTGTCAAAACTTTAGTGCCGCTGTGTGGCGTTCGGGTGACATTATTAGCACATTAACAGCTGAGTTGACATGGCGCCAAATGTGAGCACAGAGAGGGAGAGAGAGAGAGAGAGAGAGAGAGCAGTAAGAGAAGTTCTACGAGACTAATCTGTTGACAAGAGAATGGTATTGCAATGGCGTTCTTTATTATTTTATAGAGTTTTTACTAGTACATATAACTAGATCTATATATTTATATATAATATGAAGTGCTGCTCTTATCGAGCAGTGTTGAGCAGAGAAAAAATTTAGAATTTTGCTTAATATACGAAAGGAAATGGAATGAAAAATAATTGCAATACCTTACATCGTAAGAGAATATAATTAAATTTGTCATATAGTGGCATATTGAGTGGAATGAATGGAAATTAAATCGTTGCGCACTTCAAGTTGATCAGATTCGCTAGAATAAGAAACCCAAAATATTTAAAGATTATTGAGCTGAGGAATTGATAAGAGAAAAATTGCAATGCTAGAATTGAGAGCTCTAAATATGTGATCAACACTCTTCACATATTTAGAGCTTTCAGGAATAAATTTGTAATGTAAGAAAGTCATTTGGCAGCTCGTGAGTGTTTAATATAAGTATTAAAATATTTCATTCGGTTAACGAAATATTGTGGCTATAAAACAGAGAAAGTCAAGTTTGACTGGGAATAAGAATGGGAAATGAGTTGCAGAAGGAGATTGAGCAAATCCAGAAGTTAATATAAAATTTGGTCATTTGAAAGGGATGGATTGAAAGTAGAAAAGCTATTACAAAGATAAGAAGGTTTAATATAAAAGAATGGAAATCAGCAAAGTTCACTTATGAACTTCTCCTCATTTATAGCTCTTTAAAAACAGCTTGGGGTACACATATCTAAGGAGAGTATACTGGACCTACCAAGAAAAGGCTTCAAAAAGCATAAGTAGAACTTGAAGAAGAAAAAAACAAGGCAATATATTAAACTTCGATTGCTTCGTACACTTCATAGTCTCTATTTATACATACATATATACGCAATCCAAGCAACTCAACTATCAGTAGCTGAGCTGTAGAACGACGGCGAGCTAACTTAATTTTCTTTTAATTATATGGCTGTGAAACAAACGGCGAAGCAGTGGCTCGTAGCCAGAGCAAATCAAATGGCGAATAAGAAATAAAATTGAAGACGGCTTCGTTGCCGCCATTAACGCAAATGACGCTGCAAAATGGCGTCCGTATTAGGCAAGAGGCAGCCAACCAGTCAGCCAGTCAGGCAGTTGTTGGCGCTGGCCATGGCCTGGACAAGCGCATGTTGATTGGAGCTGCGAGATTGGCAAACGGCATAGCTCAGTGCTCCATTCCGCTGGCCGCATGCCGCATGCAACATGCTGCCTGCCGCATGCCCCAGCATGCACCAGTTGGCCGGCTGACAGTGATGACTGTCAAGAGCAATTAAAGTCAAACTCAAGTCAGCGTTGTGCTTAGATTTTTCACCGCCGTCGCAGCAGCAGCTGCGCACCCAAGCGGACCGTAGTGGACCTGGCAAACCAGCCTGAAACCAGCCCGGACGTGCTGTCCATCTAAAATGCAGCAAACAGCAACAGCTACACACACACACACAGCTTCAACCTACAATTAACAACGGCAGCAGCAGCAGCAGCCTAAACTTAATTTCTTGAGTTTTTCCACTTGAAAAACTATGTAATTTAGCACTTGGCTTCAAGTGCGCGCCTGAGTCGAGCGCGTCATCGCCTTTAGCTTCATATGGACAGCTCAATCAGCATACGCCTCCTTGCTGGCAATCTCTCTCACTCTCCCTTCCTCTCTTCACCACTGTCTCTGCATCGCCAGCTCCATCTGCATCTGCGTTTTGCTGTGTGACATGAAGTGTGCCCAATAATGAGCAATTAACGCCTTACTGCCTACTTTTTTTCTTAAACACTCTCCCTCCCTCCCTTTCGTGCTTGCTCTATCTCTTTTAAGCTACATCGAACGGTAGTTTACTGCGTGTTTTTCTTTTTAAATATTCCGCGTCAGCTGGAGTCAGCGAGACGCCAGCTCTGAGTGAGCAGTTGGCCTGTTTTTATTTTTTTCTTCATTTTTGATTTCATATATATTTACATTTTTTTTTTTTTTTTTTTTTTTTTTTTTTGTTGGGGCCGCCAGCAATTTCTGTAGCGCCTTTTATCTGGCACCGCCAAGTCTTCAACACCTTTCGAGTGTGTTGCCCGAGAGAGAGAGAAAGAGGGAGAAAGATAGTGAGAGAGAAAAAAAAACACAACTCGTTGTAATAAGAAGTTGGTTAAAAACAGTAATAATAATAAAGAAAATCACCAAATCATCATCATCATCATTATCATCAACAGCAGCCGAAGCAACAGCAGCAGCAGCAACGAAGCAACCGCATTTCGAGATCGTTCGCATCAAACGATGAATCGATTTACACATTGTTGTCTTTACTCATAGGTGTGTGAGGGTGTGTGCGTGTGTGTGTGTGCGTGCAGGCGTGGGTGTGTGTGAGAAAAGCAAAACAAGTGGTTCGCGAGGGCGGTATGTAAACTGAAAGCTTTAGATGAGACTGCCTGATAAGCAAACTGAATAACAGCTATGCACTTGCTGGGAATTATTGCATAGGAAATAGATAAATAAATTTTAAATGAAATTGGAAGTGGAGAGGTATGAAAAATATATATGACATGATATTTGAATGAGAGATAAAATATATAATAGTATATAAATAATATATATAATAGTATATACATAGATAAGTTATATTATAGTAATAAAAATAATAATCCCACTTTCATATAAAAACAAACAAGTTTTAATAAAGTTAAACATTTCATAAATTTTTAGGCAAATCAAACTTTACCTAAATATACAAAGAAATATCATTTACATATATTATTATATTAATTTACTAAACCAGGCAACAATACAATTAATTACAAAGAGAAAGGACTAAACTCTTTATGCTTATTGAATCTAATTATATTTAATAAAAAAATTTTTAAAAATAAAACTAAATAAATTTTGATATTTTACTAATTTATTTATTTTTATTTTACTTACTATCATTTACTTTACATTTTACTTTAAAATAAATTCATTCACAAATATTTATATATAAAATATAATTATAAAATATATCATGTAAAATATAGTTTACCTTGCCCAACAATAGGAACTACCCAAACTATATATAATGTAATTTCCAAAACAAATTTAAATACGAATGGCTTAGTGATATGCCTCGCTCTCTACCTCACACATGCTGTCTCTCTCTCTCTCATCTTTACTCTCAAGACACACACACACAGATAGCCATATACACATGCCAGTCAAGTTCGTTGCCTAAGTCTTTCGTTTCGCGTTATGATTGGAATGGATAGATAGATGATTCGCATGCCGCAGTCTCATCTGCGCATTGATTGGACCTCATACACCCTCACTCCCTCTCCCTCACTCGATCACTTTTGCTGTCTTACTACTACTCCAGCTTATTGCTGTTTAGCTCGAACTTCAAAATGGCATTTTGATGTGAATGCGAGTGAGGCTGTGCGGCACTACCGTTGCCGCCACTCTCGGCATACGAGTGTGTAATTAATGTTGAACAACTTCATCTTGATGAGCTGTTAATTAAAGCCGCCGTGCGGTCGTCCGCCTGTCTAGGTGAAGTGCCTAACCGGCGGCAGGGCAGCGGCTGTAAGCCGCTTAGATGATGGAAACACGACCGTAACGGCGTCTGGCAAAATAATCACAAATTAAGTTGCCAACAAAATACAAAAATCAAAATAAATACATACACACATAAAACCAAATTGCAAACAGAAATTTGTCATTGTCCGATTGGCCGGAGAAAGTAAGCCAAACTGTTTGCAGTTCTATACGCGCTCTAATTGGCCCAACTGACATCTTTCAAGGTCTTTGGCAGTCGTAGAAGCCGCAGCAGCAGCTTAGTGACGCTTTTTGCGTGCTACTACGCCAGTGACACAGTTATTAGCGTGATTGGCACGAAAGTCGATTCGTGTTGCGAGTCGATTTTCGACCGCATGGCAAATGTGACAAAGCAACAGCAGCAGCAGCAGCAGCGGCAGCGGCAGTGGCAGCGGCAGCTGGTCTTTTGCTCTATAGACCACAAACAACAGCAAACGGTGGCAGCCATCAAATCACTTTGTAATGACTATGCAATAAACCAACTCCTAGACTTTTAAATCAAAATCGGTGTCGTTTCTGTGATCCTTCAGGTCAACAAGTGTCGCTGCTGCTGCTTCTGCTGCTGCTGGCAACCGCAAATTATACTCAAATGAATTGGCACAGCAGGCAAAAAGGTTTTGCGGTTTTACAAGATTCCTTTTTTTTTTGTAGCTTGGCCTCGACATATGCAAAAAAAAAAGGCTTCAATTTAGCAACCACATGAATTTATTTTCCCAAATATAAAAAAAAAAAAAAAAAATTAAATGAGAAAAACAAACAACAGATTGCGAATTGTGGCCAGGTTGACTATTGCCTGTTGACAATAGACAGTTCAAGGCGTGGGCGTATATTTATGTCTTGCAGGCACTGTGCATTGACTTGAGAGAAAGCTTAGACTATGTATTAATATATTTCTATTTTATTATTTTATATAGCGAGGCTCACAAGATCAGCTTGTTTATAGCTCAAGAGAAAGCGTTGCAAATATCGTAATCTATATATTTATAAATGTATAAATTTTAATCTCATATGAAAATTTTTTTAACGCCAAATTTGCGTATTAATTGGAAGTTTTTATATAAATATGTGCAAAAATATTATTATTAAAAGATTACATTTTAATATTGAATGATAAAAATAAAACCAAATTAGCGTCTTACTTTAAAATTTTTAGAGAAATATTTTCAAAAAAAATTATTCTAAAAATTAAAAATTAAATTAAAAATATTAAAAAAAATATTGAATTTTCAGATTGAAAGCTAAAAATCAAAATAAATAGTTAAAGCATTCAAAATCGTATTGTATGCTTCATTATTAAAAGAACATTTGCTTAAAATCTTTATAAAAATACATGCGCAAACAAAACAAGTACTTTACAATTTTTGTATTTTTTTTTTTTATCAAAATGGTATTTGCTCTACGATATCTTGCAATGAGTTTAATAGTCAATCTTTTAAATGAATCCAGTGAGCAGTCAGAGCACATATAAGAGATTCGCCTTGAAGGGAAATAGGAGCTCAAGGGAGATAAGAATTACAACTCAAAAGGCAGCAAGAGCAAATGCACAGCGTGACATTTAATCTACCTAATCCACATGAAATTATATTATTGATATTTTATATATATATGTATATATATACTTTAAAATTTTATTTTTATTTTTTAACTATATCTATATATATAATCCTGTTTAAATATTATCCCTAAAATAATGTTGTACACAAACATTTTGTAAAATCTAAATTGACAATTGCAATATGTTATTTTCATATTTAAAATTTGCCACAAATTTTCATAGCAATTTTTCACATTCTTAGCCCTACACTACACTATTTTGTGCAAAACTACCCTCTGCGTTGCTGATTGAGTGCGAACTGCCACAAGACATTAAATCTAAGTAGGCGTAAAGAATTTTTATTTGATTTTATTGTTTCTGATGAGTGTGGCAAAAGTTAACAGTTAATCCCGGGGGCCAGCGGCAGGCAGGCAGCTCGCTCCCCTCGATCCATAGCAAATTAAATCAAATGAAAAGTCAAACCCATAAGCACTTGGTAACGACCCACATAGACACATACATATATCCAGCTCCCACACTTTACGCACTTGCAGCGACCCAAAACCGAAAAAACCAAAAACCAAAAGCCGTAACCGAAACCCAGCCCACCCAAATCCACGGCCAACCCTCGCCACGATGCTGGGGTTGCTTGGCCTTTACCCTAGGTTAGAAATCGTTGCGTTACATTTTGTTAAATTTATGCACCCTTTGCTAGAGGTTTCTCTCTGTTCTGTTTGCTCTTCGGAGCTCGCTTGCACTTGTCATTTTTTACGGCGTTACTCCAAGAGCTGCGTGCGTTAATTTGAGCGGCTCATGAGCAGCTAATGCTATCAAATGACCCCCAAAAGCCGTTCATCGATATTTCACTTGGTTCTAGTGTCAGATTCAATTTAGCGCTAAATCTTTGTGCATTTGAGCTCTTTTTTTTGCGCTGATTTATCGAGTTTTATCTTTTATATATTCCTTCTTTTTTTGGGCGCAAGCTAAGCTCAAATTATGAACAGCTGTGAGTAGTTTCCAAAAGGATTTGTCCACATCTCTAGGAATTTAGCTGAATTGTCAAAAATAGAGAGACAACTGCTTGGCAGAGACTTCTGTATTCACTTGTAATATATGTATATATATTAAATAAAATACTTTTTATTTTAATATATTTTTAAATTAATTTAAGTTCGTGATTACAAAATATTACCCCTTAGAATATTTTTTAATTTAATACAATAAATATAATAATCATAATAATTTTATTAAAAAATAACTAACTAATAATTTAAAATATAAGTTTTAGTTGGTTAAAATGCTAAATTTATATAATTTTATTTAAATTTATTTAATCACATATTATATTTTATTTTTATATTTATTTTATATATACACATATATTTATTTTTATATGTATATATTTATATATATATATATATATATATATATATTATTTTTTTTATCTTGTTAATTATTTTATAATAATAATTAACAATAATTATGAATTTTTATTTTATTACTTTTCATAGTATTAACTTATAGATGAACCTAAAAATAAAAAACTTTTCCTTTTTCTTTAAAATATTCGGATATTTAACCAAACGAAAAACTTAAAGAGATGCGGTCAACATTTAGATAAATGTCTAAATTACAGAAGAGAAACCCCGAAAGGAAAATCGTATAATAAACACGTCAAGATTTTGGTTGAAATGCGTTTCAACGTTCTTCTAATAGAGATTGCGGCAAGCAATCAAAGTTGTGGGCGCGAGTTTACACAGCAAGATAGACAGATGAGGGAGAGAGCTGGACGACGGCAAAATGCAAAGAGAGAGAGAGAGAGAGAGAGAGAGAGAGAGAGGGAAAAAATGCTGATAAATGAGGCAAGTAAATGATGAAATAATGACGCTCAATTCTCGTCTGCATTTTTAGCTGAAGCTGAGAGCTGAGAAATATGACACGACATGGAAAATAGTTCTCGGCAATGATTAACGCTGCCAAACTGATTGATGAACTGCCATTAAGCCACCGGCCAGTCTCAGTCTCACTTGCAACCGACAAAAAAAAAAAAAAATCAGTTCAAAAAATATCTACCCATCCCCCCCTCCCCCCCTCAAACTAAAAGTGTTAAAAAATTGTGAGTGATGATGCGTGGTAGAAGCAAACGTCGCTCTAATTGCACGCGCAATCAACGTTCCTCAGCGTTGCTCAACTGCAACTGCAATCATAATCAAGCCAAGTGCAGGGCTGAGCTGGGCTGGGCAGGCATAAACATACCCTAGCCCAACTATGGGCCCATTACCAAGCCATCATCCATTCTGGACTGCAATTAAATGTAGTCTTATCGCGTGTTAGAAATCTCGCAGCTGGCAGCGATAAATGCTGCCGATAAGTCGAATCACGGCTCAAAATTCATCTCCGAGATGACGTCTCACTGTCTACCTCGGTTCTCAAACTCTCGGTCACAGCTTCCACTCTCCCTCTCACTCCCTTTCTCTCTCTCCCTCTCTCTATCTCCCATCCATCTCTCTTCTTCTCACATATGCGCCGCTAATTTTGGATTTTATTAAACGGCCATCGCATATAAAAATCGGTATTTTTACTCATCTCATTTGTTCGTTTTTGAATATCATCCTATATAATTAAACATACCAAGCACGTCGTTATGAGTTGGGTTACTGCTGCTTCTCTTGCTGTTGTTGTTGTTGTTGTCGTTGTGGCGGTGGCTGTTAAAAAATATTTTCATAATTTAATTTTAACTTCATGTCACAAATAGCACTGGGTGGGTGGATAAGGTAGGTGGGCAATGCCACATATTTGTTGCGAGAGCCGAAATTATTCATATATTTGAAAAATATCTCTTATATATAATTTTATATAAATTAGAAAAATTATAAATTACTAAAATCTAAATAATAACAATAATAAAATCTAATTTAAAAAAAAAATAAATAAATAAATAAAAATAAAAAGTATATTATATTAATAATAACTTTTTTTGCATTATTAATATGATTAATATTTATATTATATATTTGTATACATTTCTTATATTGTTATATATTATAAAGATGACTGTTTCATATTTAAGTACATCAATTTGCTAATCTTTTCAAGCTACCCACGACCTCGACGGATGCTGTTGATAATTGTTATGCGTGTTGCATTAGAGGCGACATGCGTTGCAAGTTTAAAATTCTGGCCTCATCTCTTGCTGTAGCTCGCGCCACTTTAAGTGCAGCTCACACACATGAACAATTCGTCGACAGAAAGCTGCACTGGCATTTGTCTCTGTCTCTCTCCCTTTCTCTCTCTCTCTCTCTCTATCTCACCCTCTCTCTCTTTTCGTCTCACTCTATGCCAATTGCAATTAAGTCAAGTGACAAGCGAAATGACACTAGTAATCCTTGCGAAAAGCACAAGTTAAGAGCAGCTGAGCAAAAGAAACGAAGCAACAATCGACTGGCTGTCAAGATACACTTAAAGTGCACACCTAGACGACTTTAAATCAACAACTACTAAGTGTTCAATCTAATGAAAGGGAAGTTGTAGCATTTAGGTAAGCAAAATGCTACTTTTTGTCGAAATGAAAAAGGTAAAAATATATGAGCAAATTAAATGCGTAGAGCCTTATCTGTTAAAACTCGACAGATATGCGAATGCTCGTAGAGTTATGAAAAAATCGGAATTTTATATAGAAAATAAAATAAATACATAATTCTTTTTAAATTATCAAACATCAAAAATACTAAAAATGTATATATAAATATATATGTTTTTTTAAACATACGTATATTATTAATATTTCTAAAACGCTACAAAAAATTTAAAGAAAGTTATATTTCAATTAGCTCATATTCAAATAATATAAATATGATTAAAGAATTTTACATTTTATTCATATTTTTATTAAAGAGATTTTCGTGTTCTCCTTTTCTAATTCTCTTTGCAATATTCTCTACAAAACTTTCACTGCCCACCAACTTAAATTGAAATACATTCGGAAGCAACAAGTCAGCTTCCTTTCATCGGAGAGAAAAAAATTGTAGCACATGCTCAGCCCATCTCAGAACTTAAGAACATGTAAATATATTGAAATTAAGTGGATGCGAAAGCAAGCGCGTAGAAAAAGCGCAACAGCATCATCAACAGCAATAACAAATGAGAGAGGGAGAGAGAGCATAAAAAGGAGGCATAAAGGAGGAGAAATGCAGGCGGGAAAGAACAAAATTGACAACACGCCGCAAAATTCAATTACGTATTCATGTATGCAAAAGAAGGAAGCGCCAAATACGCAGTCAGCCAACAACAACAACAACAACAACACAACAGCAACAACAACAAGAATGCTACTAGCAAAGCAACGCCCACGCCCACAATTCTCACACATTGGGCGGGCATAGACGAGCAGACGCCTCCTCATGCGGTTGGCAAACTCTTTGCCTCACCTTCAACTTCGCTGGAAAACGCGAGACAACGAGTATGTGTGTGTGTGTATGTGTGTATGTGGGAGTGTCACATGTGTGTGTGTATGTGTGTATGTGGGAGTGTCACATGTGTGTGTTACATGTGTGCGCGTGTGTGTGGCTGTCATTTATGCAAAACAGCTGCCAAGCAAAGGAAGCGAAGTCAGTCCCTGTCCAAGTTTATCTCACAGCCACATTGATAAAGGCAGCGGAAGGACTTAGACACCAAAAAGGCAGCCGACGGGGAAATTCAAAACAAACTGAAAAAATAAAAATTGGAAAATGGAAAGTCTCACAACAAAGGCAATAAAAACTAATCAACGAATGCCAAATACACTGCAGAAGAGCAAAAGAAATATATTTAGTATAAATAATTGAGTTATTTTTGTTATTCTGTAATTTGTTATTATTTTGTTATTTTCGTTAAAATATTTGCATTTTTTCTGATTATTATTCTTTTTTATTTTTATACATCCTTATTACTTGTTGTAATTATTTTATTTATTAAAATTAATTTATTATAATTGATCGATTTTGTAGGTTTCTTACCAAAATATTATTTAATAATATATTTATAAAATCTCTTTTGCCGTATAACTTTATTTTAGTTTATACGTTTAAATTGTAAAATAGATTTTTGCAAAGACTTATTGAAAGAAAGAAGAAATAATATAAATTTGTAACATTGATTTTTGTTAAAGTTTTCTTTTTGTTCTTAATTTATGGCTAGGTGAATTAATAAGCGACTCCGCTATGCGAAGTGTATTTCATTGTTAGTTTAGAGTCTTGCACTACATGTTCACTTTACTTTTAAACAAAGAAACCGTTTTGCTTCACAGCTTGAATTTCGATTTTACTTTTTAGACTATGATGATAAACTATTTAAATTTTGAACAACAAATGTCAAAGCCAAGAATAGTTATAGAATAAAATATAACTGAAATATAATTGTTCAAATGTTGCTTATTCATTAATGTCGAATAAATAAAAAATAAAAAAAATAAATTAAAAAAAAAATTTAATTTAACGAAAATAGACAAATATTTAATTTGTATAATCATTATTAATCATCATTGAATCAGTTTTAATACAAAATAAAACAAAAATGTAAAAAATATATATTTTGTTAATGAATTTTTTAAATTAGTTAAAAATGTGTTTTATTATATACTAAATTTAGAATACTTCAAGATATACATAACATACTAATTTTAAAGGAATATTTAATTATTTCTTCAATTGTCACACACACACATACACACACACTCCAAGTGCCAGCTAATACTTAAATGCTCAGCTACAGCGCATATAACCCATTGTAGGCCCGAAAAAAAAAAAAACAACAAAAAAAAAACATTTCTATTAGACAATTGGCCTACAGTCAGCAGACAAACCGTCGCAGCAGCCGCATTGCATCTTCAAAAGGCTCGGCCAAAAGAAAAAAAAAAGGGTTTTGCGCGTGTTTATGTACTACCAATCAGGCGACGAGCTCCATTTGAATGATGCGGCACAAAATGCCACGAGGCGAGAAAAATGGAATGGAAATGGAAATGGAAATGGATATGGAGCTACAGTCAAAGAGGCTGAGCTGTAGCTGGAGCTGAGTCAGTGCATCATCGCAGCGCTAAGATCCAGACATTGATCACAGCGTCAGCGTCATGAGAAACACGAGATTAGCGCAACGAATTAAGAAATTGAAATTACTCCAAAAAGAGTTTGGCGATCGATACAAACAGTCAGCATATTTCACATCAGCCCCCAGCAACAACAACAACAACTACGACAACAACAACAACGACCCAATCCCGATCTGCCAGTCATGCCGGATCAAATGCGCTTCGCCGACGCATGATATTTGTATTTTGTTCAGCTACGTTGAGACGCAGCAATCATGCCGTATATATACATACATATATATAAATCATATATCTATATAAAATAAAAACTAGACAGAAATCAAAAACTCTATTCCTATATATCTGCTAACTGGGTAAAATGGAAAGCAACACTCGAGATGCGCTAATCTCTGTGCTGGCCCATGATCAGACAGGCTGTGCCTGGCCCAGGCCCTGCCCTCAATCAAATTCCACTAATCTAATTAATCAACATTCAGAGCAAAATAGTGTCAATTGTTTTGTCAACCATTTGATACAGGGTATTTCGGAGTTCAATCGATCATTGGCGACATTCCACAGCCACAGTTGACATACATTTTGTATACATTTTTGATCTCAATCGAAACCGAAATCGATATTGATATTGATATTGAGATTGAGAGTTATGTGTCATTTGTCTTAAAAGGCAGCCCGAAGTGTGCCCTCCATTGTCAGCTAATTAAACGGCTGACCAAACGGATTAAAACTCAAATACATTTCTGCTTTTTTTTTTTGTGTATATGTAATGCAAAGCATTCAATATGTATGTAAGTATGTCTATATATAGCACTGTAGGCTCTTTTGTAAATCAGTTCAGCTTATTTTAGAATTTTTATTCAAATTCAATGCGAATGAGATCGAGAGCGAGTTAATAATTTATAACTTTTAACTAATTAACGAGCTTGGCCCGAAGATTTATTTAAAAACTAATTAGGTTTGACTGCAGACACTTGTTTATTAATCAAGATAAGTAAGCAATACCAAAATATGCTATATATATAAATTATATTATTAAAAAACTTAAATAAAATAAAATAAAATAAATTTAAATAAATAAATGTTCTTTAAATTTAGCTATATTTTTACTTTGTTACTTTTGACTTATTAATTATAAAAAAATTAATTATTATTAATTAATTAATATTTTACTATTATTAAATGCTGTATATATTTTATAATAATAAAACAAGCAATTATTACTGAATAATATGTAAGTTCATGTATATTTGTATTATTTTATTTTCAGCTCAGCTCAGTCAATTGTTTCCCAGTCAGGATCCCTTACGTTTTCCCGCCATATAGAAAATGTTATAGGAGGAAAAACATTTTCGTTTGTAACTTCGACAAAGTTTTTTTATTTTAAAAATTTCGGTTCGTTTTTGGCGTCACCTGCGCAACGCACGTTTGTGGCCCGTCGCTGGTGCGTTAAAAATGATTAATTAAGGCATTTGAAAATCATTTGTCATTCTTAATTTATTAATTAATTAGAATTGCCCAACACGTACATTGACACCTGAATACGTCGACGTCGCCGGCGACGCCAACAACAACAACAGCAACAGCTTCACCAGTGACAGCGACTGTTAACAACGAGCGTTGATTTTGAGAAACCATAAAAACCGGTCAGCAAACGCAGAGTGTTTGGTCTTTGATAATGACGTTCAAGAAGGAGCCCAAAACAACGACTATAAATTGAAATGTCGAAGGATTCATCAATGTTATCAGTATCTGCCATTGCTTAATAGCTTGAAAACTTTATATTGAAAAATTAATTTATTTAAATAAACTAATTTTTTAATTTTAAAGATTTTAAAGAAGCAAGACAAAATGTATTTTAATCTAGCAAATAACCAAACCATTCACACATAGCATGGACACACACCTTGGCCTAAGCAACACGTACGTGGCGTCATCTACAGCTCGCTGCTGGAAGCTTCAGCGTGTAGCTGAATGTGCGCAACATAATAAACGTGTTTCGTTAAGCAATTTCGTTGAGTGTACCAATGTTCGTCAAATTGGTGTATGCATTGGCTGAGATGCAAGACGGTAGATGTCTAAGTTTTTGTACCAAATATTCAACATATAAGCAGTTAAGATTTACAAATAAAACATTTGTAAATGAATAAAAAGGAAAAGTATATGTAATTTAAATTTTAAAGCTATAATTATTATTTATTATATATATCTTAAAATATTTCGGAAACATAGTCATTTGTTAAAACAAAAGCTTAAAATTAATATTATTTTAGCAACTAGGTTAGCACTGCTTACAAAGCAGTTCAGGGGCAAACCCTTTCGCACTGCTTGCCTTTGTAAGCCAATTCAAAAGCTGTTAAAAGATTGTTAATTGTCTAAAGCAAAACCATTCATCATTTGTCAGACTGTTCGCTTTTATTACGTAGAATTCTTCCTTGATCTGCTCAAGCTAATTCAAAATGTCAATTTCCAGTCACGTCCTGTTCACACAATCAAGCCCAACAAAGGCTGAAGATGAAACAATAATAA
The DNA here is from genome assembly GCF_018153725.1 of Drosophila mojavensis. NCBI lineage: Eukaryota > Metazoa > Arthropoda > Insecta > Diptera > Drosophilidae > Drosophila > Drosophila mojavensis. The sequence continues at coordinate 10,913,668 of NW_025318858.1, forward strand.
TGTAAATTACATTTACACCCACACACACACACACTCATACACACCGAGAATCAATCATGAGGAAGTGAATAGTCGAGTTGATGGCAATTGAAAATAATAAATCTATATATGTGAGCAATGTGTAAACCCTTAAGGCAGTTCGAGTATCTTACAGTATTTATCTAGCTAAATGAAGAAACGTGACTGACCACACTCGAGCGTTAAAGTGTCAAGTTGAAGGCCTTTGGCAGCCTGAACAGCATCCACGGCAGCTGAAATTCATCAGCTTAAGTATCCAGCATCTATGCGAGTCTCGTTTCATATGCTCTCTTACGCGTGTCGCCGCGCGGGTGTGGCACGACAACAACGACGACACTTGCCCCAGCTGGCCGGGCCCAACTGGGATTGGAGTGTGCGTGGCGCTTAATGAGCTCACATGATAAGATAATTATGCCTAAGAACCAAGGCTAGTGTTTTCACTTACTTCATTACGGCTGCCTTATCGTAATTAAAAATGCCGCAGCAACAACTACTCGAACTTCGCCTCGTCCTGCTCTAACAATTATTACTTAATAAATTCTCGTGGAAAAAAAGAAGAAAAAAAAATAGCAATTGAAATGTTGGCTAAATAGCAACAGCTCAGGCTTTACCAATTTTTTATTTTTTTTTTTATTTATTATTCATTCTCTTTTTTTACGATCAGTTTTTACGATCGCCTTTGAGAACTGTCAAATCATGCAAATAAATGTGTTTTTAAAGGCCGAAAAAAAAGAAGTGTATAAAAATGCCTAAGCCCAAAACGATGCTGAAGCAGAATTACTATAAAACTCGTAAATCGGCCAGCCTGAGCCCAGCTCCAGCTGTTGCTCCATGATTTGCACAAATCAAATATAAGGGAAGCTCAGCATAAACATCAATAATAAAAGAATATAAAAATATTAATGTTTAGTTAATAAATTAATGAAGACAATGCAGAGAATTGCAATTAGTTTATGCGTAACAGAAACAAGGAATAAAAAGAAGAATTCTTTTGTATTTGCCGCACTTAAATTTATTGTTTATTTACTGTTTATTGTTATTTTGATGGTTTAATGATTAATTAATCAGAGATGCGAGAGATATACGAATTTTTATTTATTTTTAAACATTGGGAAAAAAAACTACGTGTGGATTTATCATGAATATTAAGTAAGGATTCAAATTAAATGTTCGATTCTATAATACCTGTATAGAATTAGAAATTATGTTAAATCATGGCTGAAGAGTATGCTAACGAATATGATGCTAGCGATTATGTTGCCAAGAAATTCGGCTAAAATCGTATTCCGGATGAAACCAACTCTTGCTTGCAATACTGCCTAAAAGAAATATCATTTATGTTTAATATATATACTATATTTTTTAAATTTTATTTTTATTTTTTTCAAGTAACAAAACGATTCTATTTATTATAAGAATCTTCTACTGACAATTAATAAGGAATTAAAATTTCATTTTACTTTTTCGGAAAGTAAATGTTATTTCAATTTTCTATTTCAATTTCAATTTATTTCACTCTTTATTATAACCATATGATTTTTCTATGCTAATGCATAGTTATTTTCTGCTAAGATATTTATTTACATACATGACATATGGGTATGCGATATTATTATTATTTGGTGGTAAATGTTATTTTATTTTATACTTTATTATTATTATTTTTCTGTATATATATTTTTAACTTTCCATTCGTAGCCAATAAAAATATATTTTAATTATACTTTTTGTTAGCTATATTAAATTTCATTTTATGTTTTCCTATTTATTTTTCTAGCTTCAAGCGAAGTTTATATGTACATACCTATATATTACTGAGTATTTTTTATTGGAAACTGAAAGTCAATTAATATACACATTCTATTCAAGCATCGCTCATTATAAATGTACTGTGAATAATTGTTGATTAAAGCAATGACAGTGCACAATTTGCAGTTCGTTAGCAAATGTGCAGGAAATCTCGGCTCAAGAATTTTTCAAGTTCCGCAAATATCTGTGACTTGCTTAGCTATGGAAGCAAGCGAGAGGTCTGTCTCATCATGCTCATCATGCTAGACAGCAAAGTATCATGCCATGGATCTAGAGGCAGCCCAACTCTTTAGCATAATTATGGCTATTAGTGCTGGCGCTATTTAAAGTAAAAACAAATATGCTGATTTATTACGTTAATTATGAAGGCTTTCGAAATAAAAGAGAAGACGAAGAATCTTCTAGCCCCAATTAATCGATTAACAGTCGATTTGGTGTTGCGGCACTAAACGAGTTTGGGTTGTCGGACGCCATCAATTACAACACGAATCGAAATGTAGGCGATATCCAAATTAATAAACAAGTTATAAATTATGTTTTATAGAATTTACATAAACAAACGCAAAGTTGGAGTCAAAACAAAGAGTTCGATTCACATGCAGTTCGCCAATTGAATGGAAGCTTTTGTCTCTTAATGATCTCAGCTGAGCTCGGAGTTTGTCAATTGCAGCCATAAAAGAGCATTGGCTCATTTAATTACTGCCAAACAGAGGTATATAAATGATTTCATAAATAGGTTTTAATCGGCGGCACCCTCGATACAAGAGAGAAAAAAAATAAGAAACAAAATTTACAGCAAGCTCAAGTCAAGTCCACTTGGGCCACAGTTTTGTGGTCAAGGTAAGCGTCTGATTGTGCCGCTTAACTTCGTTTCTTTCCCTTTTTTTTTTTTTTTTTTTTGGCACAAATTAAAGGTTGAGTCATAAATTTTGTAATTGAATTGCAAGAGGCACAGAAATTAGTGCAGAGACAAAGGTTCAATTGGAAACCTAGAGTCGCTTCGGTCAATGCAAATATAAATGTTAACAGCAATTTGATTTATGGCCAATTAACTTTTGGCAGCAGCAGCGACAGCGACAGCAACAGCAACAGCGGCAGCAGCATCTCAGCTCAGATATTCTCTGGCTGTTTATGGCCAAAACGAGGTAATTGACATTAAGCCAACTGCCAAGCTGAACAAGCGAATTTGACAAATTAATGCAAATAAATTAAGCGCAATCAAAGCGCTTGGCAACAAACAAATACAAATACAAATACAAATAGTCTAACATTTGCCTATCTAACGTGTTCAACTTGTCGTATACGTAATACGCTGTACTACAAGATTTTAACACACATTGCGAGTGCGCCTCGAAGAGTTTAATAATAACAAAAATCCTATTTGCTTGCCTTTTGAGGACATTGAAATGTGAAACGAGAAATTTAAACTTTATTAGCTCAATATATTACTTACATATATGTATATATATGTATATATATGCTCCATCTGAATGAGGTTCTAAAGCAATTAAGAATATTAAACCATGTCGGCAACTTAAATAACTGTGGCTGTGATCGAGCCTTCAAACCTATTGAATGTTCACTCAAACCTCTTATTGCATTCACAACTTGTGGCTTCTGATCTCTGGGAGAACAATTAAAACACTGCCTACAATTTTAAAGCGATATTATTGCCATAAATGAAGAGCAAGATGATAGAGGTAGAGAGTGCTCTAAAATATCAACCTCTACAAATTCATAGTACACTCAAAGGTAAATGCCCCTCTTATAATCATATTGATAGTTCACTCAAATGCCTGGAAATGTTAAACCTAAATTTATCATTAATGCTTTGATTAACAAGAGATGAACATTCGAAACTCAGCTGCTGACTCATAGCTTATAGAACTAGAGCAGTCCTCATAATTATTATTATTATTATTTGCTATTCAAATTTGCATAAGGCGTAATTTTTACTTTCATTTACTATATTTACATAAAGTATACCTCTCAGCTCTCAATCCACCATTTCATAACATTCCCAACTTTTATCAATCAGCACAGCCAACAGCCGCCTTAGCCGCCCTTGAACGCGGCGTTTAAAAACCTTTTTGACCCAGCCTCCAATTGTATTGAACTCTAACAGACAAGAGACACTCGAAGCACGCTTTGTTGTAACTGAAATATAACACAAAAAGAAAAGGCAGCGACTGCAAGCCCTATGCCTGAGTTCGAGGTGCATTTGTTCGCTTGGCTCGTGTCTGGCTGTGGCTGTGGCTGTGGGGGCGTATGATTGATGTGCCTGATGTGCAGCGTTGCTCGTTTCATTTAAGCAAGACGTGTACAACTATGGACGAATGCAGACAAAAACCAAACCGTTATAAGTCGCTATTGGCCATCAATCATCGGATGTTGTCATGTTGCTTGCTATATATGCACGTGTGTGTTTATGTGTGTGTGTGTAGTCGTCATGCGTCTGCGCGTTGGTAGACAAACTGGTGCCAAGCGGCGATGTAGCCGATGATGATGATGATGCTGCTGCCGCTGCTGCTGCTCAGATTTCCCAGAATCGATCAGACTCTAAAAACTATAAAATTCGGATCTTTATGGCAGCGCAGTCATCAAATGTTAAATTCTTTTTTTCGCTCAAGTTTTATGACAATTACGAGTGTAAGGCGTATTGTTTTGATGTTCCAGTTTTTTTTTTTATTTCTGCAGAAATTAATGTAAGAGGCAGAGGGCATAGACATGTTAATATAGTGTATATATTATTGACCAAGCTGAAGAGCTTGCTCGATGAAGGTATATAAGGCGATTCAGTCGGTAGGAATCGTGCAAATGGTACGAATCTTTAATCTCTAGGGACTTGAGTATGCAATAATAAAAATAGAATACAAGATAAAATTTAAAGAAAAAAATTAATGAACTGAAGGTGAATAAAAATTACTAAAAAATTAAATTCTTTTTCGGTTTCTATTCAATTTTTATATATTGTCAGTTTCGGTTGAAATTAATTAAACATTTTTTTGAGTTATTAAATTTTCATAATTATTCAGCTTCATTTATTTATATATTTTTTTTTGTTCTATTTACTTTTATGATATGCTTTCTAAATAAAAAAAAATCAAGCAGAAGTCTAATAGTTGGACTAATTAATTTTATTTTTAAATTTTGTTTAGCTTTAATTAATTAATTCAATTGAATTTTGATAATAATATTAATTAATTTCTCTATTAATTCAATAAAGTAGGCTGGGTATTTGCTAGTCAGTCAGTGCCCACTACAGCACCACCCTTAGAGCATTTACATTTAAGCTAATGGTGGTCGTCAAGGTTTATTTGACATACGGGAACTTTTTGTCTAAGCCATAAACCAACGGATTTGGGTGTTACTTTTGCTGTTGTTGGGCACATCATAAATGGATTATTTGCGGAATCGGTGTGACAGACATATTGGCATTGACCAGAGCTTATGGAGTTGTTTTTTGCTGTTCAAATGCTGACGAAGATTGTAAATACGCAGAGTTCAGTTAGATAGCTATCAAAGCGGAGATGACCTATTTCATCTTGAAGATAATAAAACGGAATGAATGAAATTGATTTCTATTTACACATGGTATTATAAATAGAAATTCTAAGTTCATAGTCTATCACAAAAATATATGTTTTTTATAGTAGCTGAATAACTAAATAACTAACACAAACATATATTTTTCGTATATTTTTCTTAGTTTCTTCTTTAAATTTCAGCCATGTTTATCAAGTTCGGCAATTTTTAATTAATTTTTCATGTGCATGTCAAAAGTTTCTTCTCTGGCAAACAGTCTAAAAGGCCCCACGCTGCAATACAGCGAAAAAAAATAAAATAAATAATAATAATAATTTTATATATACCTAAATTTGAAAACAAAGTAGAATTTTTAAACAAGTTGAAAAAAACTTTACGCAATGCTTTTTGGCATTTGCCAAAAACAGAAAATCAAAATGCAAACGCAATCAATCATTAGCATCTTTTGAAAATTAATTCTCATTTTTATTGGTCGTGCGATGGATGCAATGCAACAACAACAGCAACAGCCACAACGACGAAGATAATAACACTAATAATAATAGCAATTACAGCAACAGCATCGCCAACGCAGCCAAATGCTGCCATTATGTCTGCAGCGACGACGATGCAGCGCGGCACGCATTCAATTAACACAAATGAATGAATAATTAAATACTGCAGAAGGAAGAAAAATCGAAGGCAGACTGCAAAATACACTGTTTTTGGGGAGCAAATTGTATTTTTATATATTTTTTTAAATTTAAAAAAAATTAGTATGCGCAAACTTAAAACAAAGTACTAAAAAGTTAAAAATAAAATTTTAATTTAATTGTATCAAAAATATATAATATATTAAAAAATAAAATAAGATCTTACTATTATAATAAGATCTTACTATTATATTATTGCAAATTCTCAAAGCTTCGTTTACTATCATAAATTTTTATATTTAAAAAGAATGCATACAAATATTAACAAATGAGAATATATATATATATATATATATATATATATATATATATATATATATATATATATATATATATATATATATATATATATATATATATATATATATATAATAGCTACTCAGATCAATGGCCATAGAGAATATCACTCATGAACATAGTAAAATATTTTTACAATGAATTTGCGTTCCACAAGTCCGTTACATTTATTTGCATAATTTTATTATTATACCCACTTCACCTATTTCTGGCCCAAACAACAGGGTACAGTTCAAGCGAAAGACTTAAGCGACGAACTTTATGCGAGTATTGAGGGAGCAGTCGCAACTTCCCACAAGCTCAGGCACATTACAAAACTATACACACAGACAGATAGACTGTTGCACGTACGCTCAGCTGCTGAAATGATGCCATCAACAGCAGACGACAAAAAAAAGCAAAGCAAGATATAGAAGGAGAAGAAGAAAAAAAAAAAAAAAACAATGAAACACAATTGAGATCTGATGAGTTGTAAGAGGAGCATGCGCGAGCTGGAGGAGCTGTAGCCGGAGGAGGTGTGGCAAAAGTCAGACAGCGGTAATAAAGAAATCTAATAAATGAAAAGCGAGTCGAGTCTTTGGCTGCGCACACACACACACACACACACACACACGAGCGCCTCACGCACACACACACCATTGTTTGGCGCTTGGCAGCCTCTGCGTATTTCTCAATGATCCGCCAACTTGAAGCTTCGCACTGCTGACACACTCACCAACTCATCAATTCACCAATTCACCGGCTCAGCGCGTTGATGCTTAATGGGCGCATAATTAACTAATGTGGGCAATGCTCAAGACACTCCACACTTGCTTGTTGTTGCTCTTTTGGGTTGACAGACAATTAGGAGGCAGCCGCTGCTGTCGCTGCTGCTGCTGCGACTTGTGGCACATATCGAGTGCGCAATTGTAGCACTTGATAGGGCAGCCCGAGGCCTCGTGCGCATTGTGCAATGCTCTTCAGCCAAACGAGACAAAGAGCGGGAAAAGAGTTAAACAATTAATAATTAACCAGACAAACAAAAGCTAACGCCCACTTTGGTTGCCCTCAGTTTGGCTTTAGGTTTTTGTTTCATTTTCTTTGTCGATTTTACAAAAATATTCAATTATGCACTGCATATTTGAAGAAGTGAACAAAAAATACCAACAAAAATTGTATAGCATTTAATTACATTTTTGAGAAATTTCCTCATATGGCAAAAGTTTTATAGTCCAAAAAATCGTAATTGTATAGCAGGGGCATTGTATTGTTATACATATTGCTGATTATGTTTTTAAATAAATAAAAATAAAAACATTTTTAAATACAAAATAATCATAATTATTGTTTTGAATATTTTAAGCAACTTTAATAAAAAATAAATATCCATCAAATGTACAGTACGTACAGTATAGTACATTTATAGAAAAATATAAGCAGCTTTTTTTATAGTTCTTAAAATAGTTTTATTAAAAATAATGTAGAGTTATTATACAAATCAAAAATGTACTAAAAAATTTATAATAATATATAAATACCCATAAATATTTTCATATATAATATTAATATTAATATTAATATTAATATTAATATAGCATTTAAGTAGATATTTAGATTAAGTTATCAATAAGGTAGCGGTGCACTAAGCTGTAAATAAATATATTTTAAAATTTCTCTTAAAAAAAAAAAAATAAAATAATAATAAATAAAATTATAATAATAAAATAGATCGACTCTTCTTCAGTCTGCGAATCGAAACTATAGATTTGTTTTAAAAAATATTAATTATATAAATATTTGTAATTATATATAATTAATTGGTCGTTTTCAACAATATTAAATTGCATTTTCAAATTATAAATACCCACTGTAATTTAAAATATTTTTTTTTTTTTTTTTTTTTTTTTTTCACTTGCCTGATTTGAGATCTAATCTTAGTGCAAGCCCCTCTATGATTATCTGGCTGCAAAAATAGAAATGAATACTGGCTAAATCTGACACTTTGAGTGTCATATCAATGTCGTGAAATGGGCTAGTGAATGGCTAAATCGAAATCCCTCATTTGAAATGGGCGTGGCCAGGGGCTATGTTCAATCAGCTAAGGCTTACAGTTATGGAAAGACTTTTAAGCCATAAAGCCGAGAGTGTGCGGCGCGGTGTCTGCTTAGGCAATAACACGCGCAAATACATTGATTGAGTTATACATTCCAAAGCATGTTTTTCTTTCTTTTTTTTTCAGCAGAAATTGAAAGTTGTCAACGCTCTTCCTGTCCTTCACGGTAACAACATGCAAAACAGATGTCTATCTGACAAGCTCAAGTTCATATTCACACGAGAGACAAATATATATGTATGTCTGTGTATGTAGCTTGTGCGTATTTCCCGGCTTATCTCTGAGCATTTAATTAACTATATGCTTGTGGCTCTTCAGTTTAACTATTAGCCATTTCCTACGCAGCACGAGCATCGCCATACGTAGCGTTGAGTTTTTCTGTACATTGTCAACCACAGGCGATAAATACATCTGTGCGGACAACATGCAAATTGTCGAGAGATGCTACCAAACAGGCGCCCAGATAGGCAGACATCGTCAAGTCGCATAGTTTATGCCGTATATGGCCAAACTAATTAACTTCCTGTTTAACAAAATGTCCGAAATGGTCAAAACAACATCGCCAGGTAAATAAACAATTTAATTAGATATAAATAATTAATTAATAATTAGCGCGCCGCACACAGTCAGCCAATTTACATAGCTTGTAAATGCCTTGAAGAACAAAAACAAAAATATATATATGTATATAAATAAAATATATATGTAAAATGAAAATAAATCAAGCTAACGAAATTAGACAAGTATCTCAAAAATGGTGCGCGCAAATATAAAAAATAAAATACTTGTATATTTATATATATTTCTAAATAATTTATTGTGTTCTCGTTTCGATATATAATAGAAATATTTAAAGTTCTCGCTGCGTCTTTAGCGATAGGCTGCCAGTCGAGCCGCCCTATATGGCTGACTGGACCATGTGGCGAAAACTGAATTCAGTCGAGTTGAGTTGAGAATTCTGAATCAATATGAATCGCGTCGCTGTTTCGCTTTGCATTGCGGCTCTGAGAGTCGCAGACCCACGCGTGTTAATTACAAATGATTTGTTATGGTTCGATCTGCTTGTGGTTGTCTGCCATTGTGGGGCTTTTTTTATCCATCTCTCTCTCTCTCTCTCACACACACAGCGCTCCGTCTCCGTCTGTTTTGCCTATCGACTTGTGGCACATTTAGGCGCAACGTATTTATCATGTCAGCAATTAATCAATATGCTCGTAGTACAATTTTGCCGTATGCAAGTTACGTTATGTCGAGGGCAGATTGTGGAACAAATTCAGTTCATTTTTATATTTAATAACTACAATTTTTATTTTAATATATATTAAATTTACTCACTTGGCGTTTAAATTGAGCTAAGCATGGGGGACAACCAGTCTTTAATCCACTACCAAGAAAAAGAGAAAATTAACATTTTATTATTTATAATGAAAAATACATTTATATAATGGTATTTATTTAATTATTTTTAAGGTTATGTATTGAAATTGAAATTGATTAACGAAATAAATTAGTACTAACAAAATATTTATTCAGAAAAATATAATTAAACATTTTTTAGGAATTAAATATTTAAAAAAAATATTTTTTTATTTCACAATGAAATTCCACAATCTAGCTATACATTAATTGGTTATTTTAATATTATTATTTATTTATTTTATTATCATAAGTACTATTATTATTATTTATTTATTTATTTTTTTTATTATTGTTTTTCTTTGCCATTATTCAAATAACAAAGTTTTTTTTTTTTTTTTTTTTTTTTTGTTCAACAAACATATTTTCTGTTGCTATTTTATATAAATATAAACTCATTCATATTCAAATTCAAATTTGTAAGTAACTCCACAAACTACCCTCGCTTCGCAAATTATTCAATTCGTTCCAGTTCATTGCTAAACGATTTCATTGAACATATTCAAAGTGTTGCATTTTGGATGCTTCACACCAAGTGACATGCATATATACATAGTAACCAGCAGCTGACAGTTCTTCATCAATCAATTAATAGGCCCAGACGACAAAATACAATTAAACAAGGCAAACATTCATAGTCAAAGATTTGGCATCAAAGTCGATTGTCTGGTTAAAGTGTTGAGCAAAGTAATTGTTATAGCAGTCGCGGGCTGTGCCCAAATGACAGTTGTTGGCATACAAACGAGCACATAAATATGTATTACCTACACACACATATGCACATACTCATTGCTGGCACTCGATAGAGTGGGCTGTCATTTTGGCCATAAATATTAGGTGTTAAAATTATGCTAAATGCAGTGGGTAGTTAGGCCGTGATTTCTATATAACTACATTTTATTGCATCCAGTTTGTTGCCCAAGTTATTTTGTATTTTTAATTTATATATTTTGTTGTTGCTTTATTGTGTTTCGCTTTTCAATGAGGCAGCCAGCCTTAATTTATGCCCATTACGCTAACTTTTCTCAAAGCTTCCAGTTACGCGATGCGAATTGCTTTACTCTTTTTATATGATATTAGCTGTGAGACATTTTGTGGCAACTTCTGCAACATAGTCAGTCAGTCAGTTAGGCAGTCAGTTGCCAACTCAGTTATTCATTTGGGCTCCCAAAATGGTCATGAAAAAAGAAATATGTTCACATTTTTATGGTTAAATGCGGTTTTCTTGTTTCAGCGCCCGTTTGAGCAAGGATTGCGCCAAGAAAACATTTTTGCCATAGTAGTCTTTGGGGTTTGGACACTGTGATCCAATCGATAAGAGCAATCGATTGCAAAAGTAGGCGATAGTTGCAAGAGTAATATATACAATCCAGTTTATTAATATATGGGAAGAGTTTATATTGATTACGAATTAAGTAAATAACTTCTAAATAAAACATAAATTATTAATTGACTCGGAAACTTGTGTTTTACCATATAACCATTAAAAAAAATAAAATAAAATAAAAAATAATAATAATAATAATAATAATAATAAAATATTCAACAAAAATAATATTCAATGGAAAATAACCTATATAAAAATACTTATAAAATTACAGCTTAAAAAACTATATATAATTAGAGAGCCAAACAACAACTTTTTTATAATTTAAATAACATCTAAAGACTTAATTCATTAAGTTTAATTAATTTAAAATTAGTAATATTATTTAATACAATGTAAATACAATATACATATTCTTATTATTAAAAAAAAAAGTTTAATAAATTATGTTCAAACAATAAAACAAAATTTTTATGTATTAAAGAAAATTAAACAGAAAATTTTAAATATTTCAAATTGACATTCAAAAATAAAAATGGGCTCGCATATTTATAACTATTCAGCTAAAAAAAAAAATAAAAAAATAAAAAAAAAAAATAATAATAATAATATTTATTATTAATAATCATAAATAAAAATATTTAACAAAAATCTTTAAGTGCTTGCCTGCTGAACATAAAAAAAAGATTTCTTTAAATATCTCAACTATTTAATGTACATTATTCCCAAACGCGTTATTTGCTTTCACATGCCATTCGAAGCAGGATTTCCTTGAGTATATACTATCTCCACTATAAAGTTTGCTTAGAAAACTATCTTCTCACGAGCTGGCTGTGGTTATGCAGGCACCTTCTCTAGCAATTTAGCGACTGTAGAGGCTGGGGGCTTGTCAACATGCGTTCCAAGTGATTTGCAGATGTTTCTCCTCCTTTTTTTTTTTTTTTTTGTCTTTTGCTTCTTGCTTTTCTTTTGGTATCACAACGCGTCAGTCAGACAGTCAGACAACGCAGAAAATTTGCTACTCGTTTGTTGTCAGCCCGGTTTTATGGGTGCCAAAGCGGCAGGCCCAACGTACTACATACTAGTACAACAAATCTGTGGGGCTTAAACATGTAATAGCTCTTTAAAAGGTTCAGCTAAGCGCGGCCGAGTTTCAAACAGACAGCCAGTCGCAATTGGGTCAACAGAGTGTTATGTGTGCAGCTATGTATGTAGTTTGTTTTTGTTGCTGTTTCTGCTTGCTTTTATAATACATGTGAGCCAAGTTTGTTGCCTAAGTCATTTGATTTGCCTCCTGGCATTAGACACATTCGCTGTGCCCAACCATTTGGCACTGTGCCACACATTAGACTTCAAGATGCACATTGATTAGCTTGGGCCAAAGTTTAAGCGGCTAAACGTGCCGTAGCAGCTACAACATCAACAATAACAACAACAACAATGGCAGCAACATGAACCACCAAAATGCCACAACAACAACACAAATGACTCAATTTGTACGGAGTATGTGGCAGAGAAACGATTTGGTTATTATGGCACGCATGTCTTTGACTATTAATTAAATGAACATAAATAATATTAAACATTTTCTTATTTATAATAGTAATTTTTATTACACCTGTCCCTCTAATAGAGGAGCCAAAGAGCGAGAGAGAACGATTGACACGCGTGTCTAAGGCTAGGCACATTATAAATTCGAAGCATATTCCCACCATAAATGTCGCATAAATACGACTATTTGGAGAGAAAAAGGGCACACAAGCATAAACAAATGCAAATGAACGTAAATCAATCATAAAATATATGTCCACGTTGGTCCGCAGACATAAAACACATGTTGCCGGCACTGTAAATACATATGAAAAGTGTTTTCTTGTCTGAGTTCTAGCGAAACGCCCACGACTGGACTGAAGAAGGCATGCATCATTTAAGTTTGAAAACGGAGCGTAATTAAATTTTTAATAATTTTAATTTTGTATACGTTTTAGCTTAGCTTATTGGAAAATTAATGATTATCTGATGGGATTAAATTAATAAACATTTGGTTTTATTTCAACATAGCTGTAATGTTTTGCAGGTAAATGCAAATGTAGACAAAAATAAATAAATAAAAATAATAATTAAATTTGTATGCATATATATATTTGTAGTATTGATGTAAGATCGTATGGAATGTAGACTTTGATTCTATTCTTTTGATAGTTAAGAGCTGTCGAATCGTAGGACCAATTTCCTCCAATTTTTAGTCATCTAGCAAATGAATCGCCAAAGGAAAATTCCATTACTACACTACACAGATAATATTAACAGCAGCTGAAATATAGTCAATAGTTTTCATTTTCATTCCTTTTTTTGCCTTATGCTATCTAAAATACTGATTAAATTAAGAATCCTTTAATAAATTAATTAATATTAAATAATATTAACAACTTATTAAATTCAATTAAATAATAACTTTAATAGATTTATTTTTATTTTTAAAATAATAATTTATATATATTTTTTTCTTGATAGGAGATTGGTATAAATAGAAATTATGTCTTGCCATAGCTGCATTGAAGCATTTCTAAAACAGATTGACAAACATAATGTCAGCTTAAGCCAATACATCAACCCACAAAGCATCCACATTTTTATCCCACACATTATTATATTTGTTGCTAGCATTTAACTGCCTGATGCATATCATATTTTCAATTCCATAAATTCACTATAAATTCTACTATTTGTTTTGTGCGTCGTTCAAGTGCTGTAAATTATGATTAAAATTATAAATAATCAGCTTTGAATTTATGTTATGAGCTGTCTACACATTTTTATAAATTATTATTTACAGTCAGACATCTACTTTAATAAAAACAATTATACAAGCAAGTACTTAAGCAGCGGTAGTTTTTATTTTTATTTGTTTTTTTTTTTAATTTTTATTTTTTTAATTTATTTTCTTTTTTTTTAATGGCATTATGTGCTCAAGAACTTGTATAATAACCATTTTGACAGACATATAAAAGCTGCACATGCCGCGGCAGATAACACCACACAACGAGTGCCCAAGCACACACACACAGACACGCACATGGAGGAGACAACAAATAAACGATTAAACAAGAAGAGACAAACAACAATTTTGTTCACCTGCAGCTGGCGCCCTGGAAACCGGAAGCAAAAGGTAGACAACGACGACTGTTGAACCTTTTTGGCCGGCTCGAATGCAAAGGCGGGGCAGACAACCAACAAATAAATTTGGTTTGCTTTTTTTTTTTTTTTTTTTTTTTGGATGCGGCTAATTTAGTGCCACGATATGTTTTCAACAATTAGTCAAGCATGCAGGCCTGACTTTTTGGGCGCTGCCGTGCAGACAGTAAATAAATCACAAAAACAAAAACACAAATTTTTGGAAACAACAAACAAAAAAACTTTAAGCAAATGTTGAGGAAGCAAGCGTAATAAAACAACACACAAACACAATAAATAATTGTTTACAAAATGCATGAATTTTGCTAAACGTGATTTGTGTTTTGGCTAACAAAACTCTAACAAAAACAAGAAACAACACCAAATAGTGTGTAGCACGTGTGGTAAATGATGAGCGGACGCCTCATTTGTTTGCAATTTAGTTGGCTGCTGTTGCGTTAAGTGCGATGCTATTGACTTTTGAACTCTGCTCAAAGCTTAGCCAGCCATAGCTTTCATTAGCAGTTCAAGAGCTATTTACTAATGCGAAGAATCAAATTGAATGCAGGAAAAGAGCTTAGACTCACTGCACATAAATTAATTATAATTAGCAGAGAAGTCAAGTACAAGTTGAACAGAACTTCCTAGATTATAATTAGTATTAGACTACGAAGATGAAGCAAGCTTTAATATATGTAAGTAAGCTACATATAATATATTATAGAAAAAAAAAAACAAGACAATTTAATTACTAATAATAATAACAACTAATTTAAGCTACTGAATGAAAAGATAATCAGTTTGGAAATCAATTTGATCGACTAATATATATATCTATATATTTATAATATATAATTTTAATGTAAATATTTATATACAAACATTGAATTGTCAAATAAAAATATATATAGAACTCATATTTTCATTTAGTTTAAAAAAAAGAACATTCCTATATCTTTTAATGAATTGTAGTTGTATATTTTACTTATACTTCTTTTTATTTTTAGCCAAGATTTTTAATATAAATTTGTAGATAAAGAATAGTGTAATATCAATATAAGATTGCTTGTATAAATACTTCTTCAGTTATAATATAAGTTTTCGAAGTCTTATATTTTATTTTGCTATTAATTATTTATAGCTCCCAAAAATTTTTTACTCAAAAAGGTTTTGATTAAATAATACGAATAATTTATTTGTAAATATAATTAATGTAACATAAATATATTTAGGTATAAATATAGGTATGATTTAAACAATTCTTAATCTCATTTATTAAAAATATTAATATTACACAGCCAATGCTTTGAAAATCTACTTAATTTAAGAGCGGCGGCGCCCTAACACATTTAATGTCTTTATAAAGAGTTTTCTCTCATTCGCGCCCTTCTGCTCTCCTCTTATAATGCCTCTTGGTTCGCTCAGGCCATCGGCTCTGCCTTACTAAGTCGTTCGTTACTTCGTTTATAGTTCGTAGTTTGAGCACAATTCAAATACTTATGCAGCTGAATAAGCTTCGACTACACTGTGCTCTCATATTGTTGATGGACGAATATAGACGCCTCTACTCGCATGTAAGATAAACGTTGTTGAATTAACAATATATTGTACTTTAAATAAATTTTAAATATAGGTATGATATAAAATTAACAATATATTGTACTTTAAATAAATTTTAAATTTAGTTAGAGCTTCTTAAAAAGTCTAAAATAAAATTTACATTTGATGGCCTAATACATATTTTTAATTGAGTTTTTAGCGCTAGATTTTCCTGACAACTAACATTTGGCATGAATTTTCGTATTACTTTAAATTTACATATATTAATAAAAAAAAATAGTATATTTATATATGTAACAAAATAATACTAAAATATTCAGTTAAAAAATTTCATTTCGATAAAATAATTAATAACAATTATTTTAATAACAATTATTTTTAATATAAATATTTCTAATGAAGAAACTGTTCAAAAATCTAAACATCAACTTTTTTATGACGTCTAGTATAAGCAATTTATAACAAAAATGTATTAAAAATGTATTTATAAATAACTTAAAATATTTGAGACTTAAAACAAGTTAATGCAAAAGTTAAAACAAAAATCAAATAATAAATTAATAAATAATTAACAATAATTGAAAAATTACCCGTAAATAAAATATTTATTGTTAACAGAAATTTTCTTAATTATAACAAATTGAAATTTAAGACTTATTTGCAATTTATTAGCTCAAGCATTTATGCAAATTTAGCCACCCACATAAAGCCCAAATTCGAGTTCAATGCATTATCCATTAGCGACAATTGTGTGGCAAACAAGTAAGAAAGCTCTAGTCGAGACTGCTCGACTACGAGATCCCCTGAACCCTTGGAGCAATAGATATTTCAATAATTTTTCGCGACTTTCAGTTTACACAAGAAACACGCACACACACACACACACACGCACGTACGCACACACAGGCATACACACGCATACAGACACACATACACACACACACGCATAAATACACAAACGCATACACAGACATACACACACACATACACAAACACATACACACACAAGCAACCACGCATAAACACGCATGGGCTGCAGTGTGCGCTTACTATGAGAACTTAATTGTTTAATAACTTTTTTTATGGACGTACGATCTTCATGAAACTTTCAGATTATAATTATAACATGAATATGCATGTAATTGCCAAAGCACAAGTCTCTAGTATTTGAAATACGCTTATTACAAAAGTGAGGGTGAGGGGGTGAATTTAGAGGTGGGGGGGTAAATTTTAACAAAAATCGAAATTGTATAAATTGCATATAAGCATACATTAAAAATTTGGAGACTCTAGCAATAAAGGTGTAGAAGATATAATTTTATAACTGGGTTTCGATAAGGTTTTTTATCGATAAAAAAAGATCGAGATGAGTTATCGATTTTTAATGATAAACTTGATATGCGCGCTGTAATTACGGACATTTTAAAAAAAATTTGAAGTCTCTAGCTCTTATATCTTCTGAAATCGACGCGTTCATACATACGGACAGACGGACAGACAGACGGACAGGGCCAAATCAACTCAGCTCGTCACCCTGATCAAGAATATATATACTTTGTGGGGTCTGCCACGCCTCCTTCTCCCTGTTACATACATTTCAACAAAACCATTATACCCTGATTTCCCATTGAAAATGGGTTCAGGGTATAAAAAGGACACAATTCCATATCGATAAACAAAAGACACTAAAACGAAATCATTTGGCCAACAAAAATTGAAAAACAGAAGTTGGCCGCAATTTGTTGCCCTCACACTCGGCCAACAAATGAAACGAGGAAATGACAGAGGAAAAAAGGAACACAAAACTTTGCAACGAGAGAGGGGCACAACTTTCAAATGCGATTTGTTAAAAAATTTGTAGCCCGAAAAAAAAAAAACAATTGCGAGTATTTCCAAACGGCGTGACAACATTTTTATTTTAGCCATGCTTGAATGGTTGGCGCTGCTGTTTCAATAACCAAAACCGTAACCAAATACGTATACCCCGCCCCTCCTCAGACGCCAATTGGCAACAGAGCCAATACGAAACAGCCACCGCTAGCGACACGTTTTGAACCCACAGCCCCAAAGGGTCAAGTGGCGCGTGTAGCGAAAGCCAATCCGCAGGCTCACCGATATTGACAGGGCCAACCCAAGAGCTATAACAGCCATAAAGAGCGAGGGTCGGACGTGAATAATCAGAACTATTCCAAGTAACAAAAGAGATGAAATGCAGGTTTAATTTTACCCAGAATCAGAATTAATTATATCAAACTAATTAAATATTCAACAATAATAATTCGATACTATTGCTCAACAATGACCTTAAAATATACGATAATTTCCAAAACGATCGAGATACAAGAATATAAGGTCTTCAGAGGAATGGAAGAGTACTTCTATTGGCTTCGCTGTTCACGAAAGCCGCTCAACAACAAATTTCCTTGAAGCTCGAAAAATTCGCTCTTTCGCAACTTTTTAATGATCGCTGTGTGTCTTTTTTAAAAACATTGCTACCCGGAGCTGTAGCTGATCCATCTAAGTGCAGCATCGACTGCTGTAGCACCATAGCTCTGATATCATAATAATATTAAAATATGGTTTAAATAATTTTTATTTTTTCATCAAGTATTTAAAATATTTATAATATATTCTTTATGAACCTGGTAGGCTTTTTTGTATACATTAATTATATTTTCAATTTTTTATCGGTTTTTTTGCCCGTTCAGTAATTTTTTGTTATACTCACAATTTAGTTGATTACTTGTAAATCAATTCAAATATTTTCTGTCTATGCTTTCGGACTTATTGTCCACTTTTTTAACCTTCCCCTACTGAAAATATAAACAACTGCCTAGCTTGACATTGTTAGTCTAAGTACACGCAGAGTCAACATCAAATTACTTTTACTGAAATTTATTTTTTCTGATTATCTACAGCACATGTGAATTCTAGACAATGGCTTCCACAATGCACTCACTAAGCACTCAACTCTATTGTTATTTGATATTCCTAAAATATCATTATCTATCACTTTCTAATGGGTACAGCTATTTGGCTTATTTATCCCTTAAAACTTGATTTTCCGTTCCAGTTCATATATCAAAGCTATACTATACTATACTATACTTACTTTACTCTATATAAATAAATACTTTTTAATTTTTCAAACTTTACTCTTAACTAATTGCTGTAACAGCCCTCGTTCGTGATGGCCCTGCTGTTAGCGTAACGACCATAACTACACAGATACAATAAATACGAATGCAATGGCAATTGCCTTTATAGATATATAGTAGATAAATGCGAAAAGGGCCATTTGTATCTGTTCTCAGTTCGATCTTCACGCCCGAGTGCCGCAATAGACCTTCCACCTATTGAGACGCCGAGCGTTACTTGGCATGAACTTGACATGCATTTTGTTGTTGCCGGTGCGTGTGTATTAAGTGTGAGTAAATGCTCGCTGGGGAGGCAAGGGGGATGGATGTATGTACTTATATACCTAACTACCTGGCTAGGCTGCCTACCTGCCTACTCTGCCAGCGAGTAGGTAGCCCAGTCTCCCCAGTCTAGACTAGAGGCGAATTGTAAACTGCATTGGAGCGCGGCCTACGTGCAGCATTGGGGCGAATCGAATATTTTGATTTGTTTTTGTTTTCATTTTCAAGTTTTCTAGTGTATGTTCTAATTAATGGCTTAATTCTGTAGCGTCAATGGAGTCGATTGGCAATGGTTACGCCATCAAATTTCACTTATGGCCAAAAGATGTAAAAATTAATTAAGAAATTTGCTGACGCATTATTATTATATCAGACGATCAAAAACAAACGCCAGACACCTGCTGTTTTTTATTATTTACAGATACTCAACTCTAAAAGGCATAATTTTTTACGATTAGCCAAATTTTTATTTTGCTTATACATATATTATATATAACTTTTAGTTCAATGGCATTGTATACGACATGAATATAAAAATAATTTAGAGCTTTAGCTTGGCTGAGCCATATGTTAACGTTTATATTGCCTTACGTCATGTTACGTTACGTTACGATATGGAATGTTACGTTGTTTATATACGCGCGCATGCCGGTCTCAAATGCCGGTTTGTGTGAGAGCTCGGCATATAGAAAGAAAAAAAATGCCGGGCAAGAGCACAGAGAGCACAGCTCTTAAGAGCGAAAACCAGAGTTGTCGAGTTATGCTATGAAAGGCCTTAAAACTTTTTGAATTATATATGCAATTACATATACATATGTGAATGCTCAAAAAAGTCACGCGTTAATCTTAATATCATATATAAAAAAAGGTGATAAAATTTTTATTTTTAATAGGAAACTAAAAAAAATTAAATACACTGAAACTTTATATAACAAAAAAATAATAAAGAAATTATTACAAATTTAAATTGAAAACAAAAAAAAAAACAGAAGCATAAAATATATATATATAGATCTTTAGGAAGGAAAGAAATACATATATATACAATACACATATATTTAATATGTATGAATAGCAAAAAAAAACTTAAGAAACAATATTTTGTTTTGGTTATTAATTTTATTACATTTAACTTATTATCAATATAAATGTATATATATAAATATAATTAAAGCGCACCTTTCGAAGCTCCTTTCACAAATCACTTTATATGAGGTGGATAGTTGTTGCTAGTTCTCTATAAGAACACATGACTTCATTGGAATTACTTGGAATTGCTCGCTCCTTTTTAGGGATGCCAACAATAAATCAACTTTTATTACAAAGCTTTTGTTACTTTGTGTATATAATATATATATATATATATATTTATACACATATATATTTATATACAGATATAGATTGTAATAAGCAATTAGTTATCTGGTGTCATTTGCAGCACAGTGGGTGCAGATCAATACGAGAAAATATTAAGCCAAGCCAAGCAAAGAGTAGAGTGAACAAGTTGCTCTTTAAACAGCATTCGCTGCTCTTTGATAGTCACACTCTCGCACTCGCACTCTCTGGCCGCTCTCTGTTGGCAAAAAAGCTGACATCATCCAATGGCTAGAAGGCAGCGCTCAGGCTGCGGGCCAAGTTAGTAGTCAGGCCAGCTGTCTGACGGCGGCTTATTTAACGTGCGGGCCAAGCTGAAAACTCTTTTAGTATAGCGTTGGCGTGCGAGACAGACGGTTCGGTTGAGCACAAGATACACAAAGTACTTGGCAAGCTAAAGCAACAACAAAATATAAGAAAAACAAAAAAATAAAAAATAAAATACAACCAAAAACGAGTTCGAGTTCGAGTTCCGAGCAATTAATATACATACGATATAAGCACATTTAGCGCAGGCGTTGAACTAGTGAACAAGAACATATTCCAAACAAACAACAAACGTAATAAATAATGTAAAGAAAACAATGCAAATATACAAATAAATAAACATTTAACAGTTGCACCGAGAGCCCAAGCTCCGGCTGATGTCAGTTCCCAGTAGCCTAGTTGAACTCAACGTGAATTGAAGTGTAGCCAAGCGTTCAGTGTGAAACGCAAAATAAGCGAAGCCAAGTGCCGCGTTTTTACTTTAGATATATACCTATATACAAATACATGTATATTTAGTCACAAAGACTAAGCAGCAAAAGTTAAATTCACAATTGTAAAGAAAGTGAAAGACGAGACGCGACAAGTTGGCCTAGCGCAAAGCATTCAAAAAAGGGAAAGGTTTCCTGAGCTGAGTTTTGCATGGCGCTTTTATTTCTTATTTTTTTGGCGCTTGTCAAGTGCAGCCGCTAAGAAGTTTTCAGCTTCAGCTTCCAAATTGCCCACGAGCAACAGCTGTTTACATATATATCATACATACATATATTTTCAGTTTCGTTGGCTGCGCTTCGCCCACTTGCTCAAACATCGAAAATCATTGAAAATTAATTTTTGTATTTTTCATACATAAAATATATATATTTATTATAGATTTATATATTTATATGTATATGTTTGTATATATTCAATAAATAATTATGCCAATACTTTGCTGACTACGCGCTTTTGTATATATTTTTTCTATACCACGCGTTTTCTGTTTTGACTGTATGTTTGTGTGCGTGTGTGTGTGTGTGAAAAAAACGTAATAAGAAAAATAAAAAAAATCGAAAAATATATATAAATATATCGCAGCTTAAAAAGCGACCAAGCGACATTGATGCCAATCGCCAGTGCATTTGGCTATGTTGTTGTTGTCGCGGCTGTCCGGAGTTTGAGCCAACAACAAATACAAAGCGCTTAAGCATAAGCCTTAAACGCCTTCAGTGAACACACGGCTCGAGTGTAAGGCACATGCTAAAAAGCGCTATCAACGTCTGACTATCGCTCTGCAGGTACGTGCAATTCGTCTTTTGATTTATATACATATAGATATATACATACATATATATTTACCGTATTGTCCATTGCCAGCACAAAAGGCAATCAATTTTTTTTACATATAAACTCACATATATATTTGATATATGTGCATAATAAATAAGTAAGCTGGTTCGCCAAATATATTTTGCTCCGTCCAATTATAATTGAGACATTAAAGTTGGCTTTGGCAAAATATTTATTTTTAGAAATTTACATTTGATTGAAGTTAATTTTAACACTGAAATTTTCAATCATTAAATTAGAATTTGCGTGAACTAATTTTCAGCGCATTTTCACTACGCAGAAGTTGATATCTATAAGGCGAACTGTTAAGAAACTTCTTCAGGCATTTTTTTTTTGAGTATTCGGAACAGAACTAAAATATATAAAAAATGTATTATATATTTTCTTATCTATTAATTCAATTTATTCAGTGCTCAAATACTCTCTTGAGTTGAGTCGATGCGTGAGAGAGCGAGACATATTATCTTGCTAAAGAATAATTGCTCTTCATTATTTATCTGGCTACCCTCGCATATTAAATTCACCGCCCAGAGCAGCAACAGAATTATTTTGAATTTGTTTTTCCACAATCAAATTTAAAACTCAGTCCACTCTTAAATTTTTGTCTTTTCATAATTACGTTTATCCTCTTAATGTTCACATACTCTGTTCATATGTTCATTACTTCCGGCAGCTAAGTATTACACAACATTTACATTTTTACTTCTTACCCACTCGACGTTCATTAGCTAAAGATTTTTCTCAGGCAGCGTGAATTGTAATTTTCAGCATTTCTTATTTCGTTTTTCATTTTTGCGCAATGCTAAAACAAAAGACTTAGGCAGAAAACTTGAGCAACTACACACACACACATATCTTTATATATATAGATATTTGCTCCATTCGCCATGAATCATAAGAAGCAAAATAAAATCTTTTGCTTACAATTAAAGTTCAATGATTCTAGCTCGCGCATGAGTTCACATTTTGCCCAGACGCTGGAAATTAGTCATCCGTTTGCCATATGCAAATAGTTGTAGTTGCTTTTGCCAGCCATAAATATGGATATACTATGGATAAATATTTAGCAGAGCAGCTGATGGGGTAATCCAAAATCAGTTCTCGATTGACTTGCGCCACTAACAAAATCTCTCATATTTATGACTTTACGTCTTATGCCCCTGATACAGCTTGGAGTTCAAGCGCTATGTCACATAAAGAACTTTGTGGCGTACATTAGCGCAAATTACCATTGGCAAAAGGTGTTGGCCCCAATTGTCACCTCCAAAGATATCACAAAGCAAGAAAAAAAACTGGGTGCGGAATTCTAGTTCAAGTCGCAATTCGCTGCAAAGTCTCTAGCCATATTGCATTACCTTGTGCCGCGTCATAGCCTACGATAACTTTTATTGCCACGCGCCTTTTTTATTTTTTGTCAATTTATCAGCTGCTTGAATGTCAGGCACAGAGCTGTCTGGCTGTCTGTCTATCTGTTTGTCTGAGGGTTCTCTGGTGACATTAAGCACATTTCAACACTGCAATCACTAAAAGCAATTTTTGAGCAGCACGTGCTATATTTTTAACAAGTTGCAACAATGAATTCTTGATCTATTGAGAGGTAAAGGTCTTGAAGAGGAGAGAGATATATATATTTAAAATAAAATATATATTATTTATATGATTTTTAAAATTCATATTTTATAATATATGTAGATTAATAAATTAATACAAGTAAAATGTACATATATCAACATCAAAATATATAAATATTTATATAAATATAAAAATAAAAATTTAAAAAAAAAAAAAAATAAAAAATATACACCTTCTGTATTCATTTTTTATTATTATTAGATGATGAAAGTAAAATATATAATGAGTGGATATTTGCAAAATTTCATTATTTTAAATTATTAATTATACTAATTTATAAAACTTGTTTGTTATTTTTTAGTTTTAAATGGAAATATTATATTAATTAATAAGGCTCTATCAGGTGTTCTAATAATACTTAAGATTCTTAAATAGAAACGTGTATGTTTTAGAACATTTTATTTTATTTTATTTTTTTTACATGCAAATGGATTGACGAAACAAACTTTAAGAGTATTTTAGTGTTTTTTAGGTGCTTTGAAATTCTATTTATATATATTGTTATGCTTATCAAAGACATACAAGTATATTCTCAAATATCTTTGATAAGCTTATATGAAACAAGTTTATAATAAAGGAGAATTATTATCAATAACTTTTGGTGCTCGGACGAAAAGTTCTTTCTAATTATTAATTCGAATTTTGTTTAAAGTGTGTCTCGCTTTTATATTTATCTAGCTGTTATTCATATACTATGCTTTATAAAGAGACTCCACCCGATTCTAATTGATAGTGTATTTACCTATTTTAGCTAAAGAATAAATATAAGTATAAGTAAATTTATATAGAAATCATATTCCAAAAATGTTATATATAATCATAATTAACAGAGTATCTGCCATTCGATTACCAATCAAGTCTCTATTAATATTCTGTCATATCGAATCGCTTGGGTTTTCGGAGCACAAAAAAGGTCTAATGTGATTGCTGACCAAATAAATAACATTTTGTTTTGTTTAATCAATAATTTAATGGTGTTTTTGACACCACGCCCAAGCACAGCATTTGCATTTTGCACTCACGCTTAATTCGATATCTCGCGAAATCTTTTCTTTTTTTTCCTCTTGATTTTGCATTGTTTGACAATGCTTTAGAAAATTAGCGCAAAGTCGAATGAAAAAAAAATAAGAAAAAAGTGCAGATAAAACACATCGAAAAAATCCGACATATTCAAACGTTTCAAAGTTATAATTATTAGCTTCGCCTTTTATGGTCTGCACATTGCTATTTCTCGCACAGCAAAAACCCGAAAAAAAAACAAATTCTGTATAAATCATGAGCTAGCTGCGCTTTGCATAGAAAAACGAAATTCCACTGAACTTTGGCAGACGTCAATTTGTTTGCATTCGCAAGAGTTGAAATATATTTTTAAAGCTAGCTTTTGGGTTCGGTTCGCGCATTAATTGTCAGTTTCAGACAGGATATATATATCCAAAAATAAAACTGAAAAAAATGAGAAAATGGTTACGGATGACATCAGGGACTAAGCTGTTTGTAGACTGGCTTCAAGGCTTCAGTATTTTCTTTGCACACGAGTTGTTTCAATCTTGCATCGAAACTTAATTACAACCATGTTCCTAATTAACCAGAGTTCGAGTCAAGTTTGTGTCTTAAGTCTTTTGTTTTGACACTGCTTCTGTGGCATTGTTCGACCTGAGTGCCTTTCATTTTGGTTTCTGTTGTGGTTTGCTGCTTTTTTTTTCATCATGCTTAATTAAAGCATAAACACCTCAAAACACGCTACCATATTCAACCATATTGCCACCCATATAACAAGCGACCCACACGACTTATTTTCCACATACATTTTATTTTTTTCTTTTTTTGCTTTTTTGACAATGCCAATTGAAATAGCAGCTCGAAAAATAAACTGCAGCAGCTACACCTCCGCAACTAACAGTTGGCAGTCAACACTCGAAAAATGGATTCGTAGCCCAACCTAGGACAAGTTTTTCTGCCGTTGTTGTGAGATGTGGTGGGTTTACGTTTAGGCTAATCAATTTAAATTACCTTCAATTAGGCCTTTTGTTCGGTTCGACGCATTGTTGTTGTATAAGAGATGTGAAACCAGAAATATGAACAACAACAACAAAACTAAAACAATATGTTGCATTGTCTCCAGCTCTAAACAGCTCTTTAGCAACTCAATTGCCAAGCAAAGCTTATATAAATCTGTATCTCTATATAATATGGGTTTTCTTTTTTCCTTTGTATGCGTGAATGTACATATATTAGAAATGGAAATTACAATTTTATTGCTACTCAATGTGCCGACGCATGCATCCAATTTGTATGGCCAGAGCTATAGCAGCTGGCCACAAATTCATGTATATGCATATATCTTTATGCCCGGGTTGCGGCTCGGGCAGCCACACACAGCGCTTGGCTGGCAATTAGGCATTTTATAGCTTCATTCGATATGCATGCTGGGCAGGCTTAAACTGGAGCAAGAGGTGTGCGGGAGGGTGCGCTGCAATGCCGTGCAATGTTGTGGGTGTTGGCGCTGTTTTGGACCATAAAATGTAAATTTCTTTGAGTCATAAAATAATATGTAAGCGAATTGATTGCCCGGCTATCATCGGCGCCAGGGGTGCAGAATCTGACAAAACGTAACACCATTTCCACCTCTATTTGCATTGCAAATTTGTGTGAATTCAAACTGGAATCGAATGTTGATTATATATTTTTTAAGATGCTAATCAAATAATATTATGCGATTTTAAAGGGTGATTTTTTAAGCGGATTTATTACACTTCAATTGTGCAGATATGCATAATAGAAAAAATATATGTAAAACGGACAATTCTATTGTTTACTTTCTAATATTTTGCAATTCAGTTTGTGATTTGCTATCGAAACATACCCTAGGTATGAATCGATAATTGTGGAAAGGTTTTGAAGACTATTTGTTTAAAGCTGTATATAAATTCTTTTAAAATGGCATACAATGGCATACATAAAGTAACAAATAATTGGAAACTAATAAGAAATATCTATCATCTCATATACCCAAACAATAAACAGTATAAATAATTACAAATAAATTTACTTCGGTGCATTGCCGAATATATAAAGCTGTCCATATATCAACTATAAGTAGCTTTAAAAACTCTCTGCATATCCTAATCATATTCAGCTAACGTAAAACTCGAAAGACTTAAGACACAAACTTGACAAACGAAAATTTTAATTACTTATTTCAAGCTAGAAAACTTGCAAATCTTGCATTACTTAAGCTGAAGTCGGGTGAAAGCTGATATAAATTGTAAAGGCAATTGTCTAAATATCAAAACGTCGTCACACATCACTCGTCGGACGTACACACACACATACACACACACACACATTTATAAACACGCACAGGCACACAATTTAAATGAGCAATCAAAATCAGCACCCCGGCCATGTCATTGAACTAACTAGCGGCAGCAGTCAGGCCAATAGCAATCAGATAGCTAGATAAGTTAACAACATTCAGTAGATCAAAGCCGCTTAGCAAAAAGACACAAAAACTTATAGTTTATTGCTGCAGTCACACAAATCAGCGGCGATCGCCTTACAACTGACAACGGCAAACCGCTAAGGATTGATGACAAGACGGCAATACCAAATGGCAATTATTATTGCCTCTCTCTCTCTCTCTCTCTCTCTAAAGCCTACCAGAGAGTGTCATAAAAACAGCCAGAAAGTAGCAAGAGCAACAGCAAAAACAAAAAACAAAAAATTAACGAAAATGTGTTTATTGACGTCATTTGATGAAATCAGCGGGGAAAAAAAAGAAGCAAAAAAAAACGAACTAAATGTGATGTGGAGAAAATTGGCAGGCCAGGCCAAAGTCGGGCCAACTCCAGCTCCATCTCATGCCCATTCGCAACCCGCTGTGCGACAGAGACGGAGGCTGTGCGAATTGTTATAATTGCAAACAATTACAATGGCTATAAAGAGCCAAGCAGCGCTGAGCTTTTGTACAGCGGCCCATTGTCTTGTCCGGTTTCGGTCTCATTGAAGACAATTTTTTGTCAGTTTTTTTTTTGCGAAATATTTGCAATGTCCAAAGCCTATCAAATGGCCCGAAAAAAACCAGCTAGCCCAACTAACCATGGCAATCCCATTAGATAGGGTCCAAGTTCGCGCGGGTCAGCCTCAGCAAGCAGCTCCTGCTTGTGCCTGTTGTTGTCGCTGGTTTTTGATTTTTATTTGTGTGTGTGTGATTTTTTTTTTTTTTTTTTTTTTTGCATAATTATGTGCAGAATTCTCTTTTATTTGGCGGCGAGAAGTTGTATTTCAACTGTGCTGCCAATTACCAGCATGAAGGTCTTTGACTGCGCAATCAGCAGCCAACAACAACAACAAAAACTAGAAAATTTGTAACATTTTTGTCTTAGTCGGAGCTCTTCAAGTTGTTGTCATTATTATAGTTTCGGCTTTTTTTTACGACTTGTTTTTCATGCTTTAATTTGTTTCGTTGTTTTGGTTTTTTTTTTTACGTTGGTTTTTGTTAAGCTTTTACCATGGCGCACAATTATTTTTTCCAGTATTGTAGTTATATATATTATATATATTTTTTTTTCGAGTGCTCGTGGCTTTTACATTTCACGCTCTTGAGTTGATTGGCTGGCGAAACGTTTCAGTGGCAATGAAAATCGTTTTAGGATTGGTTAGATATTTAAGCATGGATACAAGATAATGCTTAGAATTCGAGGGTAAAAAGAAAAAGATTTAGTCTTTACTATTATAAAATATATGTATTTATATTTATAAAAAATTAGGTTAAAAGTATTTTAAAAGTAAGAAATAGAAAATTATTTAGGTATTATTTATTTTTAAGAATTATGAATATGAAAAATTCTATACATACGTTTATTTCCATAAAAACTATATAATTATTCAAATGAAACTTTTTTTACTTTTTAAAATACATAGTCAAAGCTCGACACGAATTAACTAAATATATTGTCTTAATAATGTTTTAGCTTATTTTCATATAGAGATTTTTTTTCCTAATTAAACATCTGTAGATATCCGTTTTCACTTGCGCTTTCTGTATCTAGCGATGCAATAAATCAATAAATCTTTAATAATCGGTAGCTAAACACAATACACAATCAATTTTTCAATTAACTTAAACCGCCAAATGCAATTAAGCCTTTACACGATTTCTAAAAAGAAAACAACAATAATGCTGGCTCCAGACTGAAGTTGATGCCGATTTTTACCCGGTAACCCAGTTATTCAATGTTTCCAGCAGTTTCTTTTAATTGACAGCCGCACAGCAGCTGAACATTATGCTGCAGTCCAAACATATTAATTAAATAATTAGTAGCAACAACAATAAATAAAAAATTAAAAAAATACAATATTAAGCAACAGGTATTTGTCTAAAACAAAAAAAAAGCAACTGCAGCATTAATTTGTACGTTAA
Organism: Drosophila mojavensis; assembly: GCF_018153725.1. Taxonomy (NCBI): domain Eukaryota; kingdom Metazoa; phylum Arthropoda; class Insecta; order Diptera; family Drosophilidae; genus Drosophila; species Drosophila mojavensis. The sequence goes on from NW_025318858.1 coordinate 10,943,039, forward strand.
CAATTAAAATTTTGACACGCTAATGATTAATTAATAATTAAAAAACAAAGTAAACAAAACTGACAAATTGCATGTGGCACGAACAAAACATAACTGGGCACTGGAGAACATAATTAAGATTTTTAACAAACTGGATATAATATAATAATGTGTTTATAATAAAAAGTATTTTTAGAGATTATTAAAATGTAAAAAAAAAAAAAATAAAAATAAAACTATGTTAGAGTAATAATTGCATGCAGAACTCATAAATTCAATGTCAAAATAAAAAATTTTAAATACAATATCCATTGCATTATTTTTGGATATAATAAAATCTGACCTCTTAAATTAGATTTGGCATTAATTTAAAAATTCTACGTTATAAAATCCTTCGAAAAAATTATTAAAAAAACAATAATAATAAACAAAGGTTTTATAAAATTTTGTTCAGATTTATATACATATATGCATATGCATATTCCGTTGATAATTAAAAATGTACAATATAATATAAGTTGTACAATATAATATAATTTTGAGAGAACGTTAAAATCAATGTATTATTATTTCTTAATACAACTTTAAAACATAAAACAAAAGAAAAAGATTTATAAGTACAGTAATAAGAAAAGGCTAAATTTATTTCAGAGCTTAATTAACACACTTATGCTTAAACTTGACCTTTACTCTAAAGTGAACTGAAAATATTAATAAGTATAATAACGCCCAAAATTAAAGGGAGAAAAAATGGCAAATCATGCGAATTGAATGCGCTTTTGGCGCATTTTAAATCGCTTGAGGAATTCAATGTCTCGGATAAAAATTTCCAATTGCCAATTGCCAATGAAATTGTTATTGTGCCGGCAACGAAAGAAGTTCAAGTTTAAAGCTAATAATGCGGGCTAATTGCGAATGATAGCATAATGGGCCGCAGAGTGCGAATTATGTAAATTGCAGGCGGCGTCGGCAGTACACGTGAAGTCAAACGTTGACCTAGAATCGGCAACAGCTATCGAGTATCGAATATTGTGTATTGAGCATTGAGGTGCGAGAACTGGGTAAGCAAAATATTAGGCATTTTTTTTTTCTTTTTTAGGGGGCTGCTAGTGTTTGCCTGCTAATAGACATGCCCTGACCTTCAAAATTAATTGACTTCGATGTGTGTTTGGTCGAGTACCTACAGCGTTTATGCGGTTATTACTTGTTTAGTCATGCTGCTAATGAGACACGGGCCAGGTTCAATGCAGGTTGAAAAAGCGCCACTCGAAATTTTTATTTTTGTTTTACTTTTCGGGGGATTGGCAGCCAAGTTGCCGCATGTGGCGTCCAACTGTTTGTTGTTTCTGTATGTGTGTGTGTGTGTGTGAGTTGCAGGCCTGCAAGCATTTTGACAGCGTTACCTAATCTCGGTAGCTGTATCCGAATATTGCGGAACTGCAATATAATTTTATAGATTTTTCATATGCCCGACTGGCTGTCTGCCAGCTCGCTGAGACAATAAACGTAATTTTCTTTATAATAACAACAAATGGAAAACAACATTGGATTTTTTTTCTTTATTTTTTTCATCTTGTTTTCATTCTGCTCGCTGCTTTGTCGCTTTCACTTTTCCGTTTCGCTGCTTACTTTTCCTTACAACTCATTCGTATTGATTATTGCCCATTGACGATGTGATTTCTGCTCATTTCATTGGAGCTTTTTTTGCTCCAATCTATTGGCATTTCATTTCCCTCTCACCATCTCCGTCTGTCTGCCTGCCGAAATGAAAAGTTTTCGCTTTGCCATTTGTCATAATTAATTTTTTAAGCTTTAGTATTTGATTTTTCAAGACAACACCATTAAAAAATCATTGGTTTCGTCAACAACGAGCATAGTTCAAGTTTTTATAGGTGCTCCAGTTGTGGCTTTTAGGTGAAAGATGTGAACAGCACCACCGTCTGGTGATAAATGAGCCAAAGCGAAAGCATTTTATCTCATTTTGTACACATTTTGTATATTTTGGGAAGGGAATATGCTAAAAGACAATCCAAAACAGATTGTTAAGGTGTTAAAAACTAATTTAGATCGATTAACGCTAGGCAGATATGAGAGTCGCAGTGGAGCATATGCATAAGTGAATGGCTTTTTAAATTATTAAAAAAATTATTACTTAAATATGATTATTATACATATATATATATATATATATATATATATAATTTTAATTTAATTTTTGTATTTTTTTTACATTTTTATTAATTTTTTATTTTTTTTTTTTACTAAATAAAAAAATTGTCCCAGAACTATTTTCAATTTTATTAGTCTATAATATTTTACAAAGGTTTCTTAATCCACATTCCCTTTGTATAAGCCGATATTTCTTGGTTTAAACCTCAATATAAATCTTTACAGAGAAAAAACTTGAGTCAAAACAAATATGATAAATAAAGAAACATCTCATTAAGACTCAACTGACAGTCCTTCCGTTCAGACAAAAGTTTGCAACTTTTTGAAAGAGCCAAACGAGCTGCATGACTAAGCCAACTCGTATTGTTAGGCTCCAGTCACAAGCCGCTGGCGTTGGACAGCGTGTTAATCAGCAATTTAGAATATTTTGCTCAAGTCGAATGCAAACAGCAAATAGAGTGAAGGTGGAGGTGTAGCTAGAGTTGGAGTAGGGACTTGACTCCCTTTCAATGCATTTCCATTTCCTGTTGCAGCAGCTGTTCGAGCGGCTGTTTAGAGTGTTGTTATGGCATTGCCTTGCATTTATCATGTGGTTCACATAAAAGCCCTTAGAGCGGCAACTGCAACAACTACAACAACAACAACAACACAAACAACAACAGCAGCAGCAAAGTTCGCATTGATTTCCTTTTTGCTATCTTGACAGCATTTACTTTGTGCTGGCGTAGCCTAAGCAGGGGCGGTGGGACAATGGATGAGGGGGAGGGCGGGTAGAGAAGGCGGCCACACTTCGACAGAGACAAACGAAATAAATGCGCGATCGGGCGATAAACTATTTTTAAAGACAGCTACAAAGGAACAAGCAAAATAACAGCAGCAACAGCAGCTAACAAATAATTGGTATAAATGCCAGACGAAAGGATACCCTAACTGTGTGTGAAATAAAAAAAATTTATCTTTTAAATATCTTTGCATTCATTTAATAACATTTGCGAGATATATAAATATTTTATAGACCCATTTCGAAATTGTTGTAAGCTATCTAGATTTTTATTTTATTTTTATTAAAATTTGGGATACCAATTATATGAATTTCTACACCGCCTGGTAGGCCGTAAATATTTGGTATATATATATATATTTATTTTTTAATATAACAGTTTTGATTTAGTGTAATTTAAGCACTATTTAATATATATATATATATATATATATATATAAATATTTACTAATATATTTTTTACTATCTTACAATTTTGCGACTACTGCAAAAACATACTCCACATTGTATATCTTTAAAAACTGGGTATCAAATAAGACAACTGAAAATGATTTCTCACACAGCGCAACAGAGACAGAGAGAAAGTAAAAGACAGAGATAGACAATTTCAGGCAAGCCTAACAAGCTGTAGCACTTAGGAGGCACGTCGCAGTCCCTGAGACTGAGATTCTGCAGCAAAAAAAAAAAAAAAAAAAAAAAAAATCAAGCTCCCCTAGCTGCATAGTCCTCCTTAAGCTCCCTCCCTTTACCGTTTGTTTGTTTCTTTTCTTTTTTAAAGGCCTTGGTTAGCTTTAAAAGGAGTTGCAGCTTATTTCCTGCTGCTGCTGCTGCTGCTTCTTCTTCTTCTTCTTCTGCAGCCGTTGCTGAAGAATAAAAATTCTAAGCAGCTGCCACGGCAGCATCCTTTTGTCTTGGCCAAGGCAAGAGGAGCAGCTAGGCAGGCTGCCAAGACTTGTGCTGGCTTGTTAGCCTCTGCGGCCTGTCTCTGGCCATTTCTAGTCTGTCGTTGACCATTTTTAGCTTTTTAAGTACTCTTTGGTCATTGTTAAGTACTTTTGCGTGTCAGGCAGCGCGCTCGACAGGCGCTGCCTTCTGGGACCACATGTTTTAGTTGGTTATTTATGGGCAAAGTGTCAGCGCTAATCAAATGCCAGCCATCTAAAAACTATTTGCTCTATGTGTATCTCACAATTGGCATTGTTTTACCTCAAAAAAAAAAAAAAAAAAAAAACAGAAAAAAGAAATACAGATGCGAAAAAAATACGCTTTATAGAACTAAAGCATCTGCAATGCAAGCCACCTCCGCCATCGCTTGACCATAAAGATCAAAATCTTTATGGCCAGCCGAAGACGTGCATTTAACATTTTGGTCATTTCCATGTTTGAGTTCCAGTTCCAGTGTTCCCAATATACATATACATATATATGGTTATTTTCTTTTTTATATATTGTATAACAAGCAAAGCGGTCATAAACTGCAGCTTTATGACCCAACAACGCATGGCCCACCGATTCAATTGACCAACAGAAATATGACGCAATGCCGACAGTTCTTTTTTGATCTGGGCACACGTGTGCGACGGCAAAGAAAAAAAAATTTGTCATCATCGAATGGCTGCCCACGCTTAGATCCGAGAGCTCACAGTGCTGACAGAGGGTTCGCAGATCGGAGTAAGTGGGGCGGGCTGCTGATCCGCATAGAACGAACGTGGCATTAGGTAATTTGAGCTCTCGAGCCCGTTTCGTTCGTTGACTGGCATACATCAGTCAGCCAGTTAGCCAGCCAGTCTGTCAGCCAGTCCGTCGGTCAGAAAAGTCGCTACCTAACCTTACTCAATCAGAGATGAAAGAGGCTGATGGGAATACACAACATCGGCTATTGTGAAACGAGTCTGCTACGGGTCAACGCCATAGAACAACGGCAAATTGACAATCGATATGTAAATTAACCAGATATTCTGCGCTGTGCTTAAGCAAAAAAGGTTGCCAATATCAAAAAACACGAGGGTTGTCAAGAAAACAACAAAAAGCAACAAGCACCACACACTTGGAATACCTAATTTCGTTGAGAGTTATCTTAACGAGTTATTAACGTGACGGGCTACACAATTATACTAAAAATAATATCGAAACTTTACATTATAAACTGTGTGAAAGAATTTTACGGAATATGTCTATGAGATTTTTAATTTTTTTTTTTTTTTTGCATTGAGCTGTCACAACAAGCTTAAGTCGACAGACAACATTTCCAGTTACTTAAGAGATCTAATACGTTTGGTATACAAAAGCAAGCGGGTTTTCGGAACAGGAAGATGCTGCGAACTGAACTTTTATTGATGCAATGATTCAATAATCATTTTCAAATGGCTGCAAATGGAATAAAATTAAATGAAATAAAAGACAATAAGAAATAAATTTTAACCATAAAATAAAAATATATATATACAAAAAAATTCTACATGACAATAATAAATGTATAACTGAATAAAATGAAGAATATATAAAATTTAATATTTTCAATGCATAAGCATTTAATAAAACATGATATTGTTTTTAAAGTCTTTCAGAGATTTTACAAATATATATAAATTTAAAATAATTATATTGTAATCAAATTTATAAAATTCCGTATATATAAAAAAAAAAAAATATATATATATATATATACATATATATATCGAACAAAATCGACCATAAATAATAATAATCGACCATAAATCAAACAAATCAATCATCCTCATCTGAAAAATTATTTCATTACATTATTTAAGATATTCTTTTCAAATTATTACACTTTATATATATGTACAGCTTTCAACTCTTATTTTATCGACTTGCCCATTTGTAAATATATACCGTATTTAAATCAATTAGTCTCTAGTTTCTCTGCTTTAACCCAATTAGATTAATTGATGGACAGGTAACAGCCCACTAAAAGCATATATTTGCCATATCAGAAGTACCATCCTTTCTGCCTGCTCTCAAAGAGTGATAAATGCGAATCCGTTTATGCAAATCCGCCATGTTCGACATATAATCTGACTATGGGCATCTAAGCAGCTGCCACCCGGCATTAAGGCAAAGAAAAAATAGTTTTTGCGCAGATTTCATGCAAATTCCGCCAACTTCATATGCAAATTGGGCTATCTACTTCATGTAGCTGTTCAATGTTTTGCATGTTTTCAATTTTTCCCCTATCTCTCTTTCTATTTTTTTGCTATATCCAATTAAGGGCATACAAAAGACTCAGGCGACAACCGCGCCAACAGAGCTTTTTGGGTCGCATTTCAAGGCTGAGCTGAGCAGAAATCAATCAGCAAATGCCGCTAAATTATTATGTAAATTATAATTTCTTATTGTCAGCTGTGCAAAAAAAAAAAAAAAAACAGGCAAAATAAAAAACAACAACAAAAACTTCAAAAGTAAAAGTGTTAAATTGTATGTTGCCTGTAACCATAAAAACCATTAAGAATGCGGATGTCAAGGGAGCCCAACTATGGCATACCATATACTTAAAAATGAGGTGGCAGACGCTTGAACCTTGAGACATTAATTGAGAAGTAGCTGCTGCGTGTAGAGACATTCATTTTTTTTTTCTTTGCTAGACATTTAGAATTTGGGTCAACGGCAATTAACTTTAATGATTTGTCAGTCTTAGCCGAGGAGTCTCTGTGCAGCAATTAACGTTGACTTGAAAATGATTTACAAATATTTGGTGATGAAAAATAACAACAGTAGGTAAACAAACTTTGAGTAAATTGAACAAGCTTTATACAAAATTTTGACCTAACCAAACTTTAATTAAAAATATTTGATGTTTTATAAAAAGCTTTAAAACTATCTCATATTATGTATTAATTCGCCTATGTTTATTAATTTTTATCAACAAAGCTTTTCAATATTACATTTTAATGTGCTTTAAGAGCTTGATCAACACAGTTGCAAAAACTTAATGGTTACAAAGAAAATGTTTTTCCCATTTTAGCCAGTTAAAAAATATAAATATATTTTTAATTTAATTGCAAAAAAATTTATATATTTATTGAACAAAAAATCATTAATTTCCTTTTTTTTTTTTTTTTCTACATCAATTTTTTTGTTACTTTACAATCTTAATATCACCTCGACTTTTCAATCACTTCCACGGCTCATATACCCATTCGTTGCCATCTGCTGAGTATATGCACAATTTTTGCCAACTGACCACAGATAAATCAGCTCATATTTCACTTTCAAACAAAACCAAAAACAAAAAAATTGAAAAGGAAAAATAAGGCGCACAGGCCAAGACTTGTTGACCACACACAGAAACCTTAACAAGTCGCTGGCATTTCCGTTGTAGGCGTCGCATGTAATTAACTTTTGGCCCTATGAGCAGGGTAACGAAAGGCCCCCGCCCGCTCTCTCTCTCCCCCCCCCTCCTGCGCATGTCTCTCCTATGTGGTCATGTTTCTTTCGCCTTTTCTCGTTACGCTTCATTTAATATGCAGTTCCTGAATACGTTTTTTATGTGCAGGCAAATTTTTCTCTCGTTCATAGCGGCTCATTTATATTTTGTCACATTTCATGTGCATGGGCGTAGGCGCACAAAAGGGGGTGTGGCTCTGGCTGCGACTGTGGCTGTGGCTATGACTGTGCAACGTATGTTGGCTTGATTTTGGCCGTCTGATAAGTGCCGTTTGCTGACTTTATTTATGGCCCAGTTACCTTTTTGGCAGTCAGCCTGAAGGCGGCCTAAACGCTGTAAACTTTATTAGCAGGATATGACAAAGCAGGCGCTTGCGAATGTAAATCAAGTTGATCGAGAGAGGTTATGTTGTTAATTCTAGCTTGAAAATAAATAGTTTGGCTTGAAAATATTGATAAATTGCAGTTACCCAATTAGATTGCAGAATATATATTTATAAGAAAATTTATATAAAATATATATTTATCTAGGCTAAAAAATCAAAGCACGCCCAAAAAACTGAATGATGTATAGAAGTCAAATAATCAAGGCATATATTCTCAAAAATTGTCTGAGCTTTGGTAAAGTTCTGCTGGATTAGCAACTTCAACTCGTTTACTTCCCACTCTACCTTCAATTATTTCTATTTTTATTTGTCTTGTCTTTTCTATCTTAAGATTTACAGAATTCCCTAACACCCACGCTTTGAGCTAAAACTTTCAATGTTGAGCTCTCACGCAAATATCATTCACTAAGTACTTCCATGTACTACGAAGTACCCACTATTTACTCTCAATGAAAAGAAGAATGTAAGCAGAAACACTGAAACAATAATACAACAAAAAAGTAAAATAAATAACAGAAACAGAATGAAATTGAAACAACTTTCACCCACGTTTTCTGTGCTGTGAGACAAATCTCTGACAGATTTTGCGCCATTTTATGACACATTCTACAATTCTTTTGAGAGACTCTGATCTCAATTGCCAGTCGCACAATAGGCAATGGCCTAACAACTTAATCAAAGTGAGCCAAACTCATATATTTCTTGTCGAGTACTGAATATTGGGTGCTGTACGTATAATGATATGCATGAACGTTCACTCAGTCTAGCTTAAGTGAAGAAAGTTCAGAAGATTTGTTGTCTCTCCATTGTCAACAGCCGGCAAATGGCCAAATGAAATAAAAGCAAATTTCGCACATTATTCAACTGTTCTACAGCACAACAATACAAACGAAAGTGTGGCATCAATAAGCGCGCCATGAAAAAGAAAAGTACAACAGCAAAATGGGCGGTAAACGCCCAAATTGGCAGCACTTAAGTGACAGTTGATGGACAGCAATTGAACGAGGGAAAAACAAAGCCTTGGAAAGTAGATCAAGAGACAGGGAGAGATAAATTCCAAGACAAAGACGGGCTTAGCTTGACAAGTAGAATGCTTGTGCACAAACGATATGCATTTAAGCCAGGGTTACAAGAATTGTTAAAATGTTAAAATACATTTGAAAAGATTAGAATATATGATATCCACAAACTGAATTCTTATTTAAAAATCAAAATATTTTATGAAAAAAATCTCTTTTAAAAAATGTCTATATTTTAACTGGAATACACAGAAAGTAATTTATATATAAGTAGACTGAACAAATTGCAATATCTATATTGTTATACGTACATAATGTATATCGCTTTATTGTAGCATAAGTAAAATTTTTCATAGGCATTTTTCTTCAGATGATTTTTGCCCTGAATTAATCAATCATTTGTATTTTATGCTTTTTAATTGATTATCGAGATTATACTTACGCTCTTTGATATTAAAATGAAATATATCCTATGTCTCGAAATGCTTGAAACTAGCAGGGCTCTCTGCTATATATATATATATATATATATATATATATTATAGTTTAATATTTGCTACATAAGAGGATGTATACAAAAGCTTTTCTTAAATTATCTGCAGTAGAAATATTTTTGATATATTATAAGTATATCTACTTTTTTCATATGAAAGCTTTCAATCGAAAGCCTTCAATTTGGTTATACAAGTGTGCATATATCAAACTGCTTAAGCTCTCATATAAAGCATTAAATATATTAATCGAGTGAGTCTGCGTTTTAGTAAAAATCTTCTCAATTATGATATAGAGATAGATACTAACCGTAAGTCGGCCGTTCCCGAGTGAGAGTGCGATGGCCGTTTGGACAGCGCCGTTAGAAAGACAATCCTGATGGATCCCGGCTGTGTTTCACAATGTGCTCATGCAACATGCCGATTTCTATTCGTGAATGAAGAGAGGACAACTAGAAATCGCTATTCTGCAAAGACACACTGAGAAATAGAGCACAGTGGCAATTTCTTTATTGAGCGCAGCTGTAGAAGCATAAAATTAGAATGGAAGGTGAGCAACTTGACGCAGTCTCTACATATACATACTTATATGAAAGAAAATATAGAGCATACCCAGAAGACAGTTTAGTGAACACAAAAATAATAAGACTGAGAGTTGTAAGTCATTTGCTTATTCTTTGTAAAAACATATGTGAAGACAGCAAGAAGAGTTTCCAGCTATCAAATAAATACTTTATTCAACAAATATATAGAGTGGATCTTATTTTTTATAGAAACTAGAAACGCCGTGTTTCAATATTATATATATATCAGAAGACCTCAGCAGCCAGTGCTAATTATAACATTTGACAAGGTTCCATATATTTTGTCTATTTATCAGCAAAACATTTAAAAAGTGTTTTCTAGTAACAAAAATATATCAACAGAAAAAGTGCGAGAGATCCACATCAGCTCTATTTAGCTTCCTCACTGTGCAGCCCAGCAAAATCAATAAATCTAATCTTTCTATTACAACAACTTGTGCTCAACAGCTGCTCGTTTAGATTTGTGACATCAAGAGTTCACATAATCTAGAAATGTTTATTTAAACCTTTTAAATCTAAACTACAATATAATGATATGCAACAGCAGCAGCAGTTATGGCCTATTAGATATGCAAATCGAAACACAGTTTGCAATCGACCCTAGCCCATAAATTAGCTAACAAGCTGCTTGCCATTCGATGGTGTGTCTCTTCCTCGCTTTCAGTCTAGCTCTATCTCTTTCTCGCTTTCTCTACATATGTGTGCTTGGCTTGTATGTACAAATACGTATCTCTAATCTTATCGCTTTGGCCATCCAAAACGGGCAAACACTAAAATACACAGCCATTTAAAGTACCAGATGGCAAGTACGTCATTGAACTTGACTTTGAAGGCGTTCCAGTCTTAGTTTTTCGACCGCAGCTCACGTTATGACACTCGATGTCAGTTAGCATACGCAGGGCGGACAGATGTACAGATATTCACATACAGAGATACAGATACGGCACAGATACAGATACAGCTACAGCTACAGATACATACAAAAATCTTGTCGCTGCGCTCGAAACCAGTTATTAAAGTGCAAGTGTAGCTGTAGCTAAGCATGATGGCCATTTAATTGTAGTCGCGTCCCCCAGAAGGCAGCTCGAAAATTAAATTTCAGAAAAGCAGCTGCATAAATCGTACCTATATACAGAAATATATATATATCTATATATATATGTGTAAAGCGTGGGTGTTTCTCAACAGGCTGAGTATGCCGAGTGCCGTCTGTCGTTTGTCTCTTGCCTCACATTCGCATGCTAATTAAAAATATAAATATATAATATATATATACATAGGTATATAAAATATATTATATATTCTCGTTTTATGCCAAGTTCGAAGTGCGTTTTGCATTTCGTCATGAAATACTGTTCGCAATGAGTCACGCCCATTAAGACCAATTCTGTAGAAATCACAAAAAAAAATCGTAAGGGTGTTTGCCAGATTAACAAGTGGGGCTTTTACTGTCTCTCTGTCGGCATTTTGTGCCCATTTACAGCAAGTTTGGTGCTCAAGTCTTTTTGTTTAAACTGGTAGCAAAAGTGCGGAAGATCTGTGTCTGTGTTAGTAAAGTCCAATGACTACCTCAAAATATTATTTGGTGCCGTTAGCCTGGCCGAAATTACACAACTTAACGGTTTATTTAATTGTAAGTCAGTTCAACAAAAAAATGTTAACAAGCAACCCGAAACAAGGTTGCGCGCAATTTTTTAATGCATTCAAAAAGTTAAGGAACCAACATTGAAGTACTTTACTTAAAAATCACAAAAAAAAAGGAGAAAAACTGTCAGGCAATTCGTCAGTCTGTCAGCCTTTTGACAGCTTAAATTGTTTTGGGGTTTTTTTTTTTTTGGTTCTTTGTTTGTTCTGTTTTGTGTCGGTTGAATAATTTTTGAATTTTCATTCTTTGTTTCGCATTTCAGTGCAATTTTTCAGTTGCATGCGGAAATAATCGCTGCTGAGCTGGGTGACTTTATTATCATGTTGAGCAGAGCATATTATGAATACAAGTATGAAATTAGTGCGCGGTTGTGGAAGAGTAGCTACTTAATTTGTGAAAGTACGAGCAGAAGTAGCACTATTTTCTATACATAGATATCTACAATTTCTAAAATTCATTGAGGGTGTGCCAAAATGTTATATAAAATACAAAATATAAAATATAAAGTATAAAATATAAAATATAAAATATAAAATATAAAATATAAAATATAAAATATAAAATATAAAATATAAAGTATAAAATATAAAATATAAAATATAAAATATAAATTATAAAATATAAAATATAAAATATAAAATATAAAATATAAAATATAAAATATAAAATATAAAATATAAAAATATAAAAATATAAAATATAAAATATAAAATATAAAATATAAAATATAAAATATAAAATATAAAATATAAAATATAAAATATAAAATATAAAAGATAAAATATAAATTATAAAATATAAAATATAAAAAATAAAATATTCAATCATCAACTGAACGCAAATAATCTTCATTTGCATATCAAACTAAATTTAATGGGCACACAGGAAAACGAACGTCCCACTGTCATTTAAGTCTTTGTTCGGCTTTGCTGCTAATCAAAGTCGCAAATATTTGCCATAAAACGAACTCAAGTGTTAAGAAGTAACGGTAGCGAACGAAAAAATAACAGTGAGAGATGAACAAAATTAACGCAGATTACCAACAAATTTGTAGACGATGATTTTCATGGAGGAAAAACTTTCGCGCACTTTTACCCGAAAGGCAAATTACACAAGAGTCGGCTCAGATTTCATGAAACATTACGCATACGCAGCGGCTAGGTGAAATTACGCATACGACACGAGTGTTAAGTACATGAGAAATAGACACCAAACACACACACACACACACACACATACACACAAATGGTGTGTTGGTGGGCGTTGCAGGAAATCATAAAGTGTAATTTTCATTGGACGGAAGATATAATGCTGTCTATATAATATATCTGTTACTTTTGTCACAACAGCAACGCGGATAAATTTTAATACGACAATTACCAGTTTTCGCCTCACTTGTGGGCAGAGTGTGAATGTCTGAAAGCTGCAAACTTTGTCTCTACGCGAATTATGTAATTTTGTTTGCAATTTGGCAAGACAAAAAAGGCGAGCAAAAAAAAAAAAATTAAAATCCAAATACATATATATATATATATATATATAGATGTATATGTAAATGCAGAGAATTGCAGGCAAACCAGTTAGCATCCATTTTACAACTGGCTTACAGCAGATTACATTAAAAAAGCCATAAATCTGTGTCGCTTAATTAAATTGCAATCGACTCATTTAACTAATTAATCAATGCAAATGGCCAGTGGCACGCCCACAGGCAACAAGTGCGGGTACTCAACGGGTCGTATCATGTCATCTACATCATAATTAAAAGATTTGCGCATTTATTTAGTCTGTAAGCCCTTTTTACCCCCCTCACATGAGGAAGTCGTCTTGGGGTGAAGTTGAAGAAACATTTGCGTGTGTCTAATCACAGACGCTAAACGAAAACATTGCGGTACGCTGCGACCACAAAAAAGTTGAACCGTATGTAAAAAAAAATGAAGCTAGAAACAAATTTATTAAAAATTAATTTATTTTTGAGCAACTGAAAACAATTTCACTGCGCGTAGTAGACTAAATGATACTCATATAAAATTTAAAAGCATACAAATATAATTTAAATATTCTATTACATATATATTGCAAAGGAAGTATAATATATATATAATTAAAAAAAAAAAAAAGTATTACGCATTTTTTTATCCCAAAAATCTCATTCTAAAATAGCTCGCAAATCTATAATGTTTACATGAGATAATGCTTTTTAAATTTTCAAGTCTAATTCACGTTGATATAAAACCAATATACCCTTCTTACAACCTGAATGAGAATAACAAAAAATACAAGCCGCAAACAAAACATCTTAGCAAAAGCAACAAAAACAAAAGCGGCACAGCCTCTCGTATCGAGTTAGATTTATAATATGGATAAAATGACGCAGACGGAAGCACAAAGCACATAGAAATTGCCAACAAGCTTGTGGTTTATATATATAGAGGTATATAGTCTGACTCTAAATATATATATATATATATATATATATATATATATATATATATATATATATATATATATATATATATATATATATATATATCATTTTTAATGCGGGGCGTAGCTGTTTCTTTATGTGCCGCACTTTTATCTAAAAGTATTTTTTATAATTGAATTGTTGCAATAGTTTGTGCTGAAAGCTTGAGTCAAATATCAAATAGATTTCAGATACTGAAAATTGAGACATATGCCAGTATATTGTTGAAATAAATGTATATAAATCGGCCAATGTTTGAAGTCAAAGATTAATGTTGAAAGGAGAACAGATAAGCGGCAACAAATGAAGAAAAACAAAAGTCGAAATAGCAAGGAAGTGAATTATTCTTTACTGAGAGATTGTTCAAATGATATAATAAGATTATGAAGAAACTTGAACTTCAAAAAAAAAACAAAAATAAATAAATAAATAAAAATACAATTGTAAAAAAAAAAAATTGTGTGTTATGTTTATTTCTATAGAAATAATTAAATAAATAAACAAATCTTAAAGAGTTTTGCAGAAGAGTCTAAAATTTGCTATTTGAAGAACTGAGTATAGACAGAATACTAAAAAAAAAAAAGCAGCTTCTATTTAATAAATGTGCTATAAATAAACAACTCATGCTTAAAATAACCTTTAAACGATTTCTAGGAAATAAAAAGGCTATCATAAGTTTGACTCTAAATTACTATTTCCAATGATAACTCATACATATTTTTGTTTAAGTTCATATGTTATTTGCAATCGGTCTTAACCTAAATAACAAGCAAATTGATTAACATTACCTATCAATAACCGAATGTTTTGTAGCTCCATTGAACTCAATGCATATATTTACATACTCTATTATGAATCTAGTATATCTAATACAATAACCAAACAAAAAACAATTTAAACATTTCACAAATGCAATTACAATAATCGAACTATCATATCGGCAAATCTTGATCAAATAATGATATATGGTTATGCTATGTTGTATTTGTCGCATGTTATATCCAGTTGTGATTGCAGTCGCCTTGCATGTTGCCTCATGTTTATGCTCGTTTTCTCTCTTTTTTCACACTTGCGATCAAGTTTGTTGCCTAAGTCTTTAGTATTTATGGTGGCTGTCAGACTGACGCATGGTCCGACACGCGCGTGCTTCTGTTTCAACATTCGAATAAGAACACACGACTGTGCGCGCCAATTATGCAAATCTTCGAGTCCAACAAGTGAACTGCAAACAAGACGAGATTTGCATTTCGGTCAATTGTTGCACGACTTTTTTTTGTCGTTTGTGGCGCACGCGCTTAAAATAACAAAAAATAAATTGGTACAAAAATCAGATTCTTTTTTAGCCGCAGGCTCTGCAATAGACAATTAGTTTGGTTACTTTTGGCACTTTTTATTTGTTACGCACTTTCAATGCCAGACGCCTGCGTATAAAAATAAAAATGGCCAAGAGTCAGCCCACGCTGCCAAACTATTTTTAAACAAACAGATAAATCAATCAATATACACACTCACACATGTACATATATATATATACAAAAATATAATGTTTTTTATGTATTAATTTGTCAAATGTAACAAAAAACCTAAAGTAACGGATTAACCTACATAAATAACAATATTTTGAGTCAAAATTTTCAATTGAACAACAATTACTCATCGCATTTGGTATGCAAATGCAAATAACAATAAAAAAATAAGTAAAATATAAAATATTATATATATATTGTATATCTCCCACCCAAAGCAACTTTCATAAAAAAAATGTATTTTCGCTTTATGGCTTTGCGGTCGACAACAAACTGTAAAAATAAAATAATATAAATATGTAAGTATAACAGCTTACAAGGAGAAAGAAATTCATCGCAATATTATTATGATTATTTTTCGCACTGACCTTCGCAATAGCCGCGGCACATGCTCATAAAAGGTCCGCTAGCCATGTTTACCAACTAGACTTGAACGTCTCACGTTTGCCAGTGGTTCCCAGCTGGCTTTGCGGTTACATAGCCCAGAACTGAAAGCCACATAACTGGGAAGTTTTTTATGGGTTACACGACTCACTCTCTCTGCCTCTCTCGCTCTATCTACCTCTCTATCTCTGGTATTACATTTTACATATAACACAAATGTAGTATATGACATATACTGGATAAGTTTATGAGTGTATGTATATATATTTTGTATAATTATATATACAAAAAGAAAAAAATTGTGCACTGCATTAAAATTATAAAATGGCTTTTTACAATAGTTTTAATATTTTTCTACATTTTTTGTTAAATAAAACGAGTATGTACTTTGTAGAAAAATTTTAGACATGTATAGATCCTGTTTGCTCTCTTAAGCTAAGTCTTAAAAATGCACAGGGCACAGGTAACATAATTCGACAGCATCGCAAGATATTCAAAGAGATTCATAAGTTATTAAATAACACACTTCAAAATTTATGTTAATGCCAAAATATAAGTCTCTTTAAATACTCAAAATATCTACGTTTGCAACGATACTATATCTAGATCAAGTTGCTTTCACTTAGCTAACAGCTCAATAGATCAAACTAAGATGGCAGATAAAAACAATCAAAAAAAAGTTGAACAAAAAGTTTTTGACAGCCATAAATATATTTTAGAATGTAACTCAACACACACACACACACATATACACACACATTCACGCATACACATCACATTCATTTCAAGTGGCCCCTATCATTTAGCCAAATAGTCAGGGCGTCCAGGTCGCAGTCAGCAATTAATACACGTTCGTCTAACTAATGCATACAATTAGTTTAAATAATGTTTGAGCTGGCTGTAACCTTCTTTTTTTGCTTGCACGCTGACAAGTTCAGCGGCGATAAGGTTGAGAAATGAATAACCAGCGATTAGCTGGGCAACAGACAACGGGAAATAAATAAATTGGCAACGCAGCGGTGCACAGCAGCATGCGGCGTATGCGATCTAATTATACATAATTGCGCGTAATTAAAATTTAATTAACACAATCAAGAGCTGCTCGCACTCGGCTCACAACACAGCAGAAACACACAAAGTACAAAACACAAAACCGGCAAAACGTGTCCACTCTGCGGCATGTGAATGTCTTTTGGCCAAGTTGCGTGCGCCAGTGAAATAGTGCAACGCGAACAACAGCAAAAAAAAAATAAAATAAAATAAAATAAAAATAAAAACTATTTCCAAGCATTTTTCTTAGCCAACAACTTTTATTTCTTGGCCTAAGTGTTGCAGTAAGAGACTGGAGCACAACGCATTTGGCCAAAAACCGAAACGAGTGCAAGTTCAACGGCGAAAACGAGTTTCACATTTTATTTCATTTCCAATTTATTTTATTTCCATGCCCATTTTATTGGTGTTTTGTTGGCCAACGCGCGTCATACACATATGAGGAAGTTAATGCCTGAGCACCGATTCACTCGCTCCACACGCAAAGATCAGCGACATGAAAACCAAAGAGAAAAACTAAACAACAGTTACTATTTAGTACGGCATCGGCATCGGCATCGTTGTCTTTGCCTCTCCCATAAAATATGCAGTAAAATTGCTTTTCTTTAAACTTGACCAGCGGAAAATTGAGTAGAGGTGGGGAAGCAAGGGAGAGTTTGCTCAACTGGTGTTCAAAGTGGGTCTGGGAGTGAGTGCAGCGCCTAGTCGGTTTCTGTGCTAAATTCGGTTTATTACTTAGTCAAACTGGCGTTTCAGTGTTAATTCCACCTGAACACTTGTTTTCACAGTGCCAGCGCACAGTGGGACAAATCGTGGGCAACTCGCAACTAAATATAAAATTATACAAATATAAAATTAATTATTTTTGGACAAAGAATACATTTTTATTAATATATAACATTAAAAACATTTTTATAAATAATCAAAATAAAAATATATTTTTTGTATAAATGAAATTTTATAAACAAAATTGTTTTTTAAATATTGCTGACACAAAAAAAAAAAGAAAAAAAATCAAATTAATAATAATAATAAAACAGAACAACATAAAATGTAAATAAATAAGAAATTATATTTCTTATTAAATTATATATATTTAAATAAATACTACAAACAAATTTGTTCCATAATTTTAAAAAATTCTTCTTGAGCCATCGTGCCAATGCACACCCATGAAGCAAGATGATGTCGTTGACCACATATAAAAAAAAAAAAAAATAAATAATAAATGAAATTCTTACGCAAGTTTGACAATAATAAATGGATTTGTGCTGTCATTGCGACATTTGTTGGTATTTTGGACAGGCGATTCTTCGACCGACTGTTCAGCCAGCAAAAACCAATTCAATTAAGTACCTTAAATGAACGCAGACAGAGTGAGAAGGGGAGGTGCACACACTCAGAGAGAGTTAGAGAGATAACGAATGAGAAGTACAAGTATTTTACAGGCGGAAATAGACTGTGACATCCGCCGAGTGCTGACAGCTTCAACTGACAGTCATGCTTGAGATCAACGTGCGCCTCTGGATCTAACACATCCGCTGGACGTTGGCCGCAAATTTAATTAGAAATCTGCACGGCTCTCCACTTGAGGCATTTGTTAGTTCAAGGCACTCGGCTTCCGGCACAGCATAACAACAACAACAATATATAATACACATTTTCACACTATGCAATATAATTAACTAATGAAAACTTCTTTCTACTCTGCTCTTGTCATTTCAGCAAACACACACACACACACGGCAGCAACAACACAAACACAAAAATAATAAAAAATAAAAGCAAACAGTCAGCAAAGCGTGCAAAAATAAAAAATAAAAAAAAAAGAAAGAAAAGGAAAAGCAAAGAAAATTATGATAGTTAGCATGGCAGCTGAGGGGGGCTGGGGGCGGGGCGTACAGTAGCTTCTAGGCTAGAACGTCGAGAAAATGATTATGATGATAATAAATTAAAGTTGCCATTAATTTAGTAACGAAAACGGCTGTAGCAGGCCAGCCAGACGGTAGCATAATAACAATAAATAATAATTTGAAATAGGTAAAAGCGAATAGACAGAGGGGCCTCAACTGGAGCTAGAGAACTGGAGTCAGTGCAGCAGCAGCAGCAGCAGCGGCAGCTAGAGCTGCCCTCCAACCACAAAGCATACCATAAACAACTCTCAGTCAAGAGCAGCTCGAGCGCGTCGAGTGTGCAAATTAAAAGCGCACAGTAGCACGAAAGGAGCTGAAACAGCAGCAGCAACAACAACAACAACAACAACGACAGACAACATGGAAGTGGCAACAACAAACAATCACAGTCAGAGCCATCATCATCATCATCATCATCACCAGCATAATCGTCTTGGTGGTGCTGCTGTCGGCAGTGGCAACAACGTCAGCAGCGTCGGCGGTTCCCGTTCACCATTTCAGCGCGAGGTGCGTGAATGGCAACGCATCGATCCGGACACTGGAGCGCTGTTCAGCGGTCGCTTGGAGGCAGATCGCTGGATAAATGGACCACTGAACAGCTATGGCAAGGTAAGAGCCCAAGACAACTAGTACACAAAAACCAATATACACAAAAATAAAATGCCATTGCAATGCATTGCTTAAATTAAGTTTGCTCAAGCCTTGGGTTAAGTTTTGTAAAAATATAGAAATAAAAAAAAAAAAAATGCCGTTGCTTAAAGGATTAGGATTTTTGCTGGGCCACAAAAATTATTCTTAATTGAAATAACTTACTATGAATACAAATATTGAATTTTATTAAAAATATGATTAATGCCTTTTGAGTTGAAATTTACATTCGACTGACTGTCTTTATCAAGGTTTATTTTGATAATTGTTGTTTGTTGAATTTCCTTAACTAAACAAAAATAACAAAACAAATTCTCAGTTTGTTTATATAAAAAATATATTTTTTATTTATTATTATTTATTTATTTTATTATTATTTTTTATTTATTATTATTTATTCATTTTATTAGTATTTTACATAAATTTTTTAAACCTAGGGAACCAATACTAGACATTTTTTAAAATTATATATCTTGATATAGTTTTTTATTTTATTTTTTTAATGTATGGTATGGTATTTTAAAAATTAAAAAAAAAATCGAATAAACAAAATGAAGTTGAAATTAATTAATATAGGCAGACTTTAGCCTAATAATCATTTTCTTGTTTAAAAAGTCGATATTTTATATGTTTTATATTCCTATATGTTTTGTTCAGTTTTATTGCTGCCCCAAAAACCGTTTTAACGATTTATCAAATCATTTAAAATACTCTACTGCTTGTTAACAACTTACAACAACAATTTTCTCGCAGTGTATTGTGCGTTACGCGAGCGCTGATTGATGCCTAGTTGAAGGCTTAATTCCTGTAGCTTTTGTTTACAGTCTGCGTTGTTGGCTTTCAGCTAAGAATGGGCAGCAAAGCCATTTAAATGAAATTGAAAGGCACGCTTCAGGCCATAGCACTCTAAATGCAGAGGCGTCTACTAATTTAGTGCACTCTGCAACGGGCTGGCCCATCTGAGTGATTGAGCTTGATTGCACAGTTTTGGCTCGGCTGCCCCTTTCGATTTTAATCAGTTAATAGTTTATTTAGCTATCAAAGCGGATGATGCTGGGCCCACCTCCCAGCTAAAAGGAAGGCAACAAAAGCCATGAGAGAGTTAAGTGAACTGCAAAAAGTTTTTCATGATTTTCAATAAGCGTAGGATAAATAAAGAATATTGAATTGAAAATAAAGTTTTAGAGTAAATAATAATTATTAAATAAAAAAAAAAAAAAGCTAGAAAGAGCTGAAGATTTTCTACTTAACAAGAATATATACATATTTTTAAAAAAGAATTTCAATTATTATTTAATTTGATTTAAACGCTGCTAGAATGAACTTTTCACATGGAATCCGAAAGTAGTTAGACAACTTGGCTAACAACTCGCCAAAGTTGATTACAATTAAGATTTTACAGTTTTAAGCATTATGGCAATTATCTAAGCCGAAAGATTCTATTGATGCCACTGGGCATGCGGCTCAGACCGTTAGCTACGCATAGCTGACTTCGACTTGGATACTTTGTATTCGGATGGCTTGAGGCTTTTGTGTGTCAGCCAACTCGGCTTCTAACTGCATCAGCGTTGACCATCTCCACTCGGCCATAATTAAATGGTCGCACGCACAAGCTGCACGCCAGATACACATGATGTGCCACTTATTAATCGATTTGCCAGATACAACTTTTCCATAAAAAATAGAAATAAATAAATAAAAATAAATGCGAAATTCTTTCGCATTTTATAATTGCGCCAATTCCAAGTCCATTCAATATATACAAGTGCTTATTTTGCCTTTGTTTTGATTTGCTTGGTTACCTTTGCACACGCACGCACACACAAACACCCATAAAACTCTCGCAATAGCATTTGCAATTAATGCGCGCTCTTCAAATTTCACTTGTGTCTTTCCTACATCGATTGCTCTAGAATTTGCAAAACGCAACAACAACAACCAAATTTTATGCTTGCTCATTGAGTATTGAAGTGTAGCGTATGATTGAGAGCCAGCTGCCATTAGTCGTGCGTGTGGTCAAGTTCAAGTTATATGGGCCAAGAGCAGAGAACTAGAGCTAGTCGTACTATGATATATCCTATGAAATTCAAAGCTCTCCCTCTCTGTCTCTCTCTCTATATTTATCTCTTAAGCCATGCCAATGCAATGACATCATCTCAGCTTACAAGTGTGAATAACCTGTGTCAGGTTCTTTTTCTGTTATTTGAGATCAGCTCAATAGGAGTTCTGATAACAATTTACAGATATAGCAAACTTTTTAAATTGCTTTTTAAGCTACTTTGGATAATTTCATAGACTTCATGTGCACCAATTACTCGAGCTCTTTTTTAATATCTTAAGCTGCGGCACTATAAGCATACCCAATTCTCTCATTTATTTTATATATCTTCCATTTAAATATTTTCTTTATTAAATTTCCATTCAACAAGACTCTTCACACTCTTCCTTCTACAGCTCTTTGGGTCGAATCATGACTTGAGCAAATTTAAGCAAATTCCTTTGCCATTTATACCAATAGAAGCCACTGTTATAGGGACCATTCAAATTGCTGAAAATTCATCCCGAAAAAAAAAAGAAAAGATTCAATAATTTATAGAATTAAATATCCATCCCACACATACCACTGATAGCAATTGTTGAACCACCAGCCGGAGCTATTTTCATCGGCGCAATTCCTATTGCTATTATCATTATCCAGATCAAACGTTGAGAATTGCATATTCAAGTGGGCAGCCATGGCATCGCCAGCATCTCCTGAGTAGACGCCCAGCGACTTGATTCGAAACGAATCATTGTCGTCGGCAATCAAAAAATTATCGTATCGCGCAAAGCGTGTTTCATTATGCTCATTTCGCAAATATATATATAATTCGTGGCGTTGCGAATTCGTTATCTGATGCAGCTTATCGAGTCCGATGAAGAATTCGCCACGCAAGTCACCAAAGCCCTGTTGATACTCTCTCCAATTGCGATTGAAGCCGACTTTACCATCGATGCGGCGCAAGATGACGGTCCAGCCAGGATCCACTAGGCTCGAGTCGCAGGACACTTGAAAGGCTTGCCCGCCCGGCAATTTGATCTCATGCAGTTCTGTGGATTTGCACAGACAGCTGCTGGTTTGGCATTTATTGCTCGATTGCGTCAATTCAGCTAGTTTCTTCTCTAGCTCTGCGATTCTTTCCTGTTCGTTAAGCGTTTTGATTCTTAGCATTGCTATTAATTCGTCTTTATTCTCGAGCTCGGTTTGCAGCGCCGATAATTGGCGTTCCAGACTTGCATAAGTTTTCTAATATGAAACAAAGTCTACATAGTTAAGAAGTTAGGTGAGATAGTTATCAAAGCTCACCGGCAATCTTTCACAATTGACCACCCACAGCGGCGATAGCAAAAAACATAATCCTATTAAATATTTTGTCATTTTTTTGCTGTTTTTAATTGCGAACCACTTGCCGAAACAAACGAACTCAAACTAATTGAGAATATAAACTAAACGTTCTATATAAACGCATTCATCGAGTCCACTTTGGATTCAATTGCATAAATTAACATTCAGTTTGTATTGTTTGTTTAGAGTACATATCATTTATAAGCCTTGACATCGACAATTTACATAAGACCTTGTGCTGAACTATGTTTAGGCGATATATAAATATACATATATATAACTTCATTTATATGGAACTTTTTATGGATATCTTTAGATATTATTATGCTTTGATATCTCACTGAGCAAAGCTTATTTTGCTGTTTCCTTATCTGTCTTCTCAGGAATGTAGTCGACATATCAGAACTTCTTATTTGATATGTGAAATATATATATGTATTTGAGATCTGTGCAAACAGTACAGCAATAATAAATTTCCGGAAATGAATTACTTATAGATATCTTCATGTATTGCTTCGATATCTCACTGAGCAAAAAATTGTATGTATTTTATTTACATTTATTTTAATGACAAAATATTCATACTTAAGTTCACAGCTATATATAAATTGCCAAAAATTAATATTTTCGATTTTTACCTTAGCCAAAATAAAGCAAAGAATAATTCAAACAAAATAAATAGAAATAAAATAACACAAGATTGGTTTTTTTTTTTAAGCAAATTTGAAAAGCTTAAGAAATGTATTTAATAAATTTAATAAAAGATGTAGCTTATTTTTTAGCTATAAAAAATATTTATATAAAAATAGGCATATATTAAATGGAATATCCATTTATCCATCCATGAATCGTCTTCAAATATTGAATATTGAATAATGAAATCAAGGTGTCAATAAAAATTTGGTTTCTGCTTGATCTGCTGTCGATTTGAAGGGTACACAATATATTTGCATGGATAACTAAATAGCCGATACTGTTTGAAAAGATCTCATATAATCATAAATATTTTATTAATGTATAATGATATATATTAAATTAAAACAGCAACCTCAGGCTAAATTTTGTAAAACAGCTAATCTGCAATATATTTCATATATATATTTAAACTTTTTAAACAGCCATCAACTTTTATATTTTGCCAAAGCTCTTTAAAAAAGATTTGATATTTATATAAATATACAAAGCCCATTGTCAATCGATTGTAACATTCAGTCTTTCGCAGTTTTGTATGCCCTTTTGCATTACAACACATGACTGCAGGGTATTTAAAAACTTGCTGAAATCGTCCAATTTATCGCGATTGAACTTTGCTGCCAACTGTTGCTGCCGCTGCCTCTGCTGTTGCTGCTGCTGCTGTTGTTGTTGGCAATCGCTAGAATCGAAAACAATCAAGAGAATCCCATTGAAGCTGACCAGATCCAGATCCCGAGCCACTTAAAGTTAAAGTTCTCGTTGTTATTTTTGTTGTTGCTGTTGCTGAGGCCACTCTCAGTGGTCAATTTAAATAGTCGCACAGTTCACAAATTTGATTGCCCGAGTTTTCGGCTCCCTAGCCGAATTGATATCAATGTAGATTCTCTGCCCGCTGTGTCTTTTTGCCGACAAAGTCAAAAGCAAATTTGCCGACAGCAAATTCAATTGAATGGATCGCGATCTTTGATTTGTGCCAGGGCAGATGCAGTCCAGTCCAGAGTAGTCCAGACTAGCTCCAAGCACCGTTAGACGAAACTGAGCTACGAGTCTTCATTAACATTATGGATAGGTTGTACGAAAATTTACATTTCTTTAGCAGCAGCCGCAGCAGCATGAGGTGGCGGCAGAGGTGGGGCAGCCATGGCATGTGGCATGTGGCAATGCCAACCCGAATGCAGTCTAACGGTACTGACAACCAATGCCAAACGACGTCTTTGTGGGTCACTAGGTTGCCAACAGGCAAAGACAGACGAGCGCAATGTCTGCTCGCCTCTCAGCTGGAATTTGTTGGGCTGCTCAGCTGCTCAGCTGGCGAGTGGCTCGTAAATTACCTTGCAACTAATTGAGGATGTCAACTGACGTGTCTTGCTACAATTAAGCTTCGCCAGTTGCTAATTTCCGGTGCACAGCACCAAATACAAACACACACACACACACACAGTAGCATACAGTGCATTTGAACACTGCCCACAACTTGGCCATGATGCGGTCATGAACAGCGAGGGCCCACATATGATTTGACTCGATATAGCCAAACAAGCTCTAAGTACTCGTACTCGTAGTCGCACTCGCACTTGGTACTCACTCGATCACAGACATACATAGCTGCTGCTGCTCTCTATAGAGATATAAAGCCAACGAGATCGTGACAGAAATAATGCATATAAAAATGTATATTATTAGCGTTTAAGAGGCGCACAGCATTCGACCCAAGCATGGCCAACAAAATGGCCATTGTTAGGCAGAAACCAATTTAAAATGCACTATGCCGCACAGTCTGCTGAAACTTAGGGGAAGTATTTATATTATAAACATATATATAAATATTAATTAATTAAATTTTAATTTCTTTTTATTTACGAATAAAAATACAAAATAATAAAAAAATAAGACAAAAAATATTATTTTAAAATTGTAATTTGATAAATAAAAATAAATAAATAAATTAATTTATTTATTTATTAATTTTACAGCAACATAAATAAAAATGGCTTTATAAACTAAAAAAAAATAAAAATAAATTTAAAAATAAATAAAATAATGGATTGAATAATTCTATTTATATTTATATTCATAATTAATTATATTAATATATGCAGATATTTCAAATAATTTTTTTTTTTTTTTTTTTTTTTAAGTTCAAGTATTTTTTAATTAAAATTTTTTTTAAATATGGGTCATTTTAAGCTCAGAACGGAAACCTCCAACCTATAATTAAAAGAAAATTATTTCTTGAAATGGGTTTTGCTTATTAAATATAATAATTTATATATTTCTATATGAGTTGTCATAACACGCTTAACCACTGTGCAGGCAAAGTCAGTGCCAGCTAAAAATAAAAAGAGTCAACGCTTTGGCATGTCTATGCAGCGATCTGTGCAAGCCCTGCCGCCAGAAAAGGCGACATGCATGCGCAGACATGGAGCATATGGCAGGCCAAAGACTGACACAGCCGGAGGGACGGGCCGACTGAGAGACAGACAGAAGGCATAGACAGAGCAGGCCATGAGCCGAGATAGACAGTCAATCTTATGGCGAGAGACAGCCACGACGACGACGATGTTGCGGGCAGCATCATTAAATTCGTTTAAAGCATGGAACGGGCGAAAATATATGTATGTATATATATAGTTTTTTTTTTGTTTTTTTTTTTGGCATAGGCCAGACCAAATGAAGCAGAGGCGGGCAGCAGCGAACAGCAAGAGCGTGTACAACGTCTACATCATCACGACTTTTGGGCTCTGGGTATCCACTTGTAATATATGCGCGTCTCAGAGCATGGCAACGTCTTTTGGCCTGCGGTCCGCGGCCCGCTGCATTTTGCAGCTGCCGCATTTCATTGAACCTTCAACTTGACTTTGAGCCAAAAGCAAAAGCAACGGCAGACAGCAGGCCATGAAGCCATTGAGCATTTTTCAATTTGGCTATGCGAGGCGCGGGATCTTGGCTTTATCAGCCAAGCAGGCAAACAGCTAGTCAGCCGCATGGGGGCTCAAGTTCGAGATCATGACACTGATTCCCTGATTGTTTGGCCATAGCGAAATATATATAAAGTTTTTTTGTTTTCTTCTTGTTTTTGCGCCAGCTGCTGCTGGCTTGATTAGAGCAGACTCCCCCGGGGGGAGTGTGAGTTTTCAGCAGGCATGCAGATTGGCATAGCTTAATTAGACCGGCTGCCAAGCGAAACCAGGCCAGGCCAACTCAGGCCACATAAAGCTCTCCAGCAGGCAAGCAGTAAAGCCAAAGCCTACACATACATTCCACTCAGCCTGGCTGCCAAAAAGAGGTCATCGATAGACACAAACACACTTACACACACACAAACACACTTACACACTCACAGCATGTAATACATGGCCAAAAGGAGATTTAAGACAAGTCTTCTCTTTTGTCTGCATTTGTGGCGTGAGAAACTCTGCGGACAGAACGTGCATCGCCTCAAGGGTTCGAAACTTTGCTTATAATTTATTTTCTGCACCGCAATTGTGTTTCGTACCAGATAACTTCGTACTGGGCACTCGAATATTTCCTATATATACCCTTGGCTGCTGCTCAAGGATGAGTGTGTCTGTAGGGAGCCGTCAAAATGATTATGCATTTGCATTAGCTGCCTGCGGTCAACATGCACTGAATCAGCAGCGCATCGAAATGGCTCTGAGAGTCAATCAAAAGTGATCGAAGTAAGTCCTGAAAGTTGAAGCTGCATTTACCTGGCAAATTGTGGTACAAAACTGACAGAGGCAGCGAAAGTTAAAGGAGTAATTAGATTTATATTCTCCGATTTTTAATATTAAAAAACAACTTTTGCATGATAATTTAATTTAATTAATTAATCTGCTCAGCTTAGCGCATTATAATCCTATAGTAATAATAGAAAACAAAAGAAAAACAATTCTATAGTTTAAATTTGTTTCAGATAAACTAGAATTGTACTGAAATAACAAAAATTTTTTTATTAAAAAAAATGTATATACTTAGTTTAAAAAAATATGTAGAAAGTGACAGTTAATATTATTTATACTTTTAAAAATTATATACATATCACCAAAAGTTCCTGTTGTTCCGAAATGTATACAAAAATAATAATAAATTCCCACTATTGAATATAATTATAAGTACACATTTTATTTTACAAAAATATATATATTAATATATATATATATATATATCTCTCTAAAAATATTTTTAGAGCATATAAGCTCTTTATATTATTTCTAGTCTAAAAGGGAATCAAATTTCGCCGCTTTAAAAAATGATTCTTAAATTTCAAAACAAGATCCCAATTTCTTTCATTCATTGAAATCATTCATTTCAATATAATTTTATAAATCTCAATTTGTCATTGTTTTATATTTATATAAATTTTTAAAAAATATGTCTAAATAAATTAATATTATACTATAGAAATACTTGTTAGATTTTCTAAATTGTTTAAGATTGTATATTTTCGTTGCATAGAAATATTTATGATAGTGAAATAGACATTTCAATATAATGAATTTTTGGTATGCAATGCAAAATGCTTAATTCACAGATTCATATATGATACATTGGTGGTCACAATATAAAGACAATAATAACCACAATTACCACAGTTTGGGTTAGTCAGAGAGTACAAAGAGTATGAGTCAACCCACAAATAGCCACTGACAGCATCGATGGTGGTTTATTCTGTGGTTTCATGTAACAAAGAACATTTGTTCTCGGCATTTGTTGTTGTTGTTGTTGTTGTAATCAAATTTTATGTTTGGCTATTGACTCAGAGAATTGTTGTTGTTGTTATTGTTGTTGTGCATTTGCATGGAAGTGGAGCATTGAGAATGCATTTGATTTTGGTCATTGACACGAATATGCCCAACTGAACCCTAATAAAAATTCGAATGCCATAAATCATCGACATAATCGATTGCCACAATCGATCTTAGGGGCCACATAGACACAAAGCGTGAGCGTGTGTGTGTGTGTGTGTGTGAGCTAGCACGATCTAAAAACCAACTGTTAATTGTTGCACACAGTAAAAAGGGTGCAGTGGCTCGCTCTTGGTCACGTGTTCAACGCAGCGCGCACAGCTGTGGAGATAAGAGCCGGGGTAAGCACTTGACGTTCAAGTATATGGGCTAACAAAGCGACAAGCACGCGTCCGTGCCCTTCCCGAAACTTTCTGCCCACACCCACACAGTGTTGCCAGTCGAGCTTATATCAGGCTAGATCTAGCCTATCGATAATAAATCCAATGAAAATTATTATGAAATATTGAGCCATACCATGCAGAAATCCTCGTCCTTAAGAGATCTATAGAACACAAGAAACTGCTTTCTATGCCGTCTAAAAATTATAAATATTAGTATATATAATATCAATATTTAGCAGGGTAATGAGGTAATCCGATTTGACTATGAATGTTTGAGTGGCTGTATATCTATTCGTAAGTGTAGTTGTCTATCTGTCTCTCTCTCTCCCTCCCTCTCTACATCACATACATATCTCTCTCCGCGTCTATATGCCTGCATAACTACGAAAGATCATTTAAATTGTCTACATGTATGTAGCAGTATTCATTTGGTATTAATATTTGAGTAAAACAAAGCTAGAATGCTCGCAGCATCAGAGAGTGTTCCCATTGTTCTCATCGCTCACTTGAAGGTCGACTGCAACGACACTATACCTGGTAGCAGGCTTAGCATTTGAGAGCGTCTTCGTGTTTGAGTAAAAGTCGACCTATATAAAGAGCAGCAGCTGCACCATTTCTTCAGTCGCCTGGTAGGGGTCAGACGTGCAGTGCAGTACAGTGAAGTTAAGTGAAGTGTGTGATCGATCAGCTAAGCAGTGACCGAAGGGAATACTTACAAGAAATACTCACAGGGGAAATACTTAGAGGAAATACTTAGAGGAAATACCTAGAAAAAATACTTAAAGAAAATACTTAGAGGAAATACCCAGAGGAATCTAGCGCGCTATTTCAAATTTTTTTTTTCATACATTTTAGCCTGTTTGAGCTTTTATCCACAATTCAACTTACTGTGGAGCTCAACAGCTGACAACACTGCTCCCACGTGCCCAAGCATGCAACACCAACACGCATACGCACCATTGGCCACACCTAATAAACTTGCATACGATTTTTGACAGCCTCATTTGCACACTGGCTGAAAAGAGACATTGTTATATGTGCTTAGCTTGCCTATGTACAATTAATTGTTGATATTTTACGGTCTAACACATACATATATGTGAAAGACACTTAAAATCATCTTTAAATTGCATAATATGCAGCATTCAGAAATCTGTCAAGATATTCTGTGGGCTGCATGATTAAGGGCTAGCAAAAACCAATATAAAAATAAATTATTAAAAAAGATAAATTATTAAAATAAATACTGTTGAGCTATCGAGATTTTTCGAATAGCTTTAAATTATTAAACGATTGAATTTACTTAGTGATTAGTTTATTAGCGATTATTAGAGTTTACAGAGTTTATGTGATAGACGCGAGCAAGCGACTAGGCTGTCGTGCTGTCCGCTACTATGTTTGTAATAGTCAATCTAACACAGCATCTGCTCTAAACAAGAGTTAATTGCATACTAATTACAATGTACGCGAGCCGGCGGATTAAGCTGAGCCGGTGCGTGGGTGAAAGAGACAACGCAAAAGGGAGAGCGTGATCTCCGTTACAAATTCTCTTACATGATAACATACTCTATGAACTGCCGCTCTTAATTACAATGAAGCGATGATTGCTGAGCCCAACAAATACATTTTTTCAAAATGCAGTACATTACAAAAATATTTATTTTCAAAATACATATAAATATAAATCATAAAATATAAAAAAGAAAAATATATATACTTTTTTGTAAATAACAATAAAATTAATAAATTGAAAAATAATAAATATTCAAAATTAAGGAAATAAATTTTCTAGTTAAATGATTTTTTAGCTTCGCCTTTTCCAAATCATTTCCACTGATTTTTTTGTTAAATAAATCAATAAATAAACGACTTTTGGCCTTCTATGCCAATATAATGGAGTCATAAAAATTCCAATTATTGATCAATGATTGCTAAATAAGCGCACACTTATGCATAATAAAATAGTTTTAGCTAGACTGTGTTATGGAAGCCAATTGGCCACATGGGCTGACCTACTAAACATACCAACAACTCTTACTACTCAAACTAAATTAAAATCAAATAGTGAAACTCGATCATAATACAATTAATTAAGACCTTGCTGTCCAAATACTGTATCCAACATACACATAATCCTACTGTCACTTAAATCCAAACACTCTGTGTCTCTTTCTCTCTCTCTCCCCCCGTATCTCTCGTGCGATATTGCAGATATCCGATTCCCAAAATATCTCACAGCCGAATGGCACACAGCACACACAGCGCAAGCAAATGGAGGTGCTGCGCACCGCCAATGGCGCCATGCAGGTGATACGCACACAGACAGTACAAAAGACATCATCCACATCCCGTTGGTCCACCTCCTCATCCACCACAACCACACAGCAGCAGCACACCGCCACCACCAGCACCACCAATGGCGGCGGCATGGCGCCAATGGCGCTATGGGCGCCTCGGTCCGCCCAAGGCGTTGACATTTGTGAGCTGAGCGAAGATGACAACGATGATGATGATGAAGATGACAATGATGTCAAACATCATGATGAGTATAGCATACATAATGGCAGCGACGCTGGCGTCGTCCACGAATGCACGACTCCATCAAAATCAGGCACTGGCCATGGCCAGGAGCTGGTTGATGATCATGTTGATTTTGTTGTGATTAATGGCCAAGCAGACGACGACGTTGACGACGACGACGACGACGACGACGACGGCGGCGATGGAGACGACGGTCATTTGCACAAACTCGGCCACAATTTGTTACCCGATACAGCGCCAAGTTTGAAATTGAGCAATCTAATGGTAAGTTGTGCCTAACCGCCCGCCCACTCCACCAGCCATCCAACCATCCAGCCACCCAGCCATCCAAACTATCCATCAGACATCCCCAACATCCCGCGAAACACAGAGACCCAATGCTCCATGCCTATGCCTGGCCAAGGCTCCACCAAATGCGGTAGTCGTCGTCGTTGTCGCCGCTTTGGGCCGTCATTTCTCATTCGCTTGTTTGGCGGCTCATTAGCATGCGGCGATGTTTGCTTTACGGTTTCTGTTTTGCTTCTGTTTTTCCAATTTTTTCTCTCATTTTGTTGCTTTCTGCTTCCTCTTTTTGTGCGATCCCGGCCATGGCAATGACCGAATATGGTGCCTAACGATCTGTTTTGGCTTGAGAAAACCTCGAGTTAGGGAAATCATGAAAAACTCTTTTTTCTCTGGTAATCATGATCTTTACATAAATACCAAAACAAAACAAAAAAACAAACAAAAAAATCATCTCATTTATAAATAAGGAAATAGGGAACTAGAGCTAAAAAGCAGTATTAACAGTTAGGAAGGCACTAGTCGGGAAAGCCTGGCGAAGAGCTACCCTGGACATTACCAAGAGCTGCTATACCAGCCATTTAAATTATTTTTTTTTTTTTTTATGGCAAAAAAAAAAATTATTTCTATGATTTCTATGATAATTCAGTGATTAAATATGTCGAATTATCTACAATATTTAAATATAAATAAATATAAATATAAAATATAAATACAATAAAATTTCCTTTTTGTCCTCACAATTTTTCAAAATATTAGAAAAGTATGTCTTCAATATAAATGTCAGTTGAAAAAGCTTGAAAAATTCAATTAATTAAAAGAAGAAATTATTTATTTATTAACATTATTAATTATTTATTTCCCTTTCAAGATTGACTGCAAAAATGAAGCTTCTTCATATTTTTTAATTAAATATATTGCATATGTTAAAAAACTATATAAAATATATTTCTTGCTTTTAAGTTTTCTGATTGACGAAAAAAAAAAACTAAAACTAAATATGTAAAATATATTCTCGACAGAATAACAAATCTTTAAATGAAACTGATCACAGAGCATACGTCAATACAGAAAATAAATTATATATATAGTATATAATACATATTTAAATGTGTCACATATTGACATATTCCGGTTGGCAATTGGTTAGACGCCATAGATCATTAGATCACGACTAGAGCCTGACGACCACGCTCCGAATGTGAGTCGAGAATGAAACGCCTGGCAACAAATCGATAATCGATTTCATTTTGAATCGCTAAACTCAATTAAGTATTTAGCACTTAAGCCAAATTTATTAACGGCAATCGAACCATTTTGGCCAGCAGACATTTGGGTCATGACCGCAAAGGAAATTCTTGGCAAAATGCGATGCGACGCGACGAATCGAATCGCGACTTCGTCATTAGACGAACAGCAAAAAGTGTTTAGCTTAGTGAAAGGGGCAAAGTGAGGAGACAAGCGGAGACGAGACGAGACGCGATGATGTTCGAGCCAAACTCAACGCCCACCAGAAGTAGTGCCATGCCCATCAATCTTGACACAAAAATTTCTTTCTTTTCATTGTAAATTATGTGAAATTCGTTAAGACGAAGACAATGCGGGAATCGAAATGATATGTGGGGGAAATATTTTATTAGTTGAAATGAAATGGTATAAAAATATTTGAAATTGCTATTTCAATAAAATA
Source organism: Drosophila mojavensis (assembly GCF_018153725.1). Classification (NCBI taxonomy): domain Eukaryota; kingdom Metazoa; phylum Arthropoda; class Insecta; order Diptera; family Drosophilidae; genus Drosophila; species Drosophila mojavensis. Next base: position 10,976,210 of record NW_025318858.1, read on the forward strand.
ACTTATTTTTCTTTAATATGATTCCTATATAGAATTATAAAACAATTATGTTTTTTCATTTTTAAGGTCTTCAATTACTTGTCAATCAAAGTCATCTACAGTTGCTGCACTTACCTTTTGAATATGTTACACAGCCGCAAATATTTAATCTGAAAAAAAAAATATTTCGTATAATTAATTTTAAATTTTGTATAAAACTGACTAATTAAAACATACACTCTTAAAGCTTATCTATTTTGTGATTAAATATGGTTTTAAATTAAAATTAATTTAATATTCTTTACTAAGCGTAGAGAAGATAGTTCCATCCAAAAATCTCTCAAAGATAAAAGGAAAAAAATGTCTGCTTTATAAAAATGTATTGTTTTAAATGTAAATTAATTCATTAATATTTTTTATATAATAATAAAGAAAATTATTTCTATTCAAAGAGAGCTCTCCCCAAAGCACAATAACTTCATTGATCAATATACGATTATATATCCGATAATATGATCTATATTGATGATATGGTAAACTCTTTGGAAAGCCTATTAATAATTCATGTACATTCATAAAAACTAAATAGTATATAGTACATAAAATTGAGTCATACTTTTAAAATAAAAACTTACTTCTATCTCCTTATTATAAGATCAGAATATGCTCAACCATTTGCCCAGCTTTCCAAGAGTCCAAGAGTCATGTCAATCATAATCAATCATACTTTAAGAGCTTATAATGCGGAAATTCACTCGTATAGTTTTTTTTTTTTTTTAAGAACTTCCTTATGAAAGACACAGCCATTGCCCCTCAGCCCTCAGAGTGCACTCAGTCGTGCTAATGCGTCAAAATCTGTATATTTTTGTTTTGTTTGCTTGCCATTTACAGAAAAGCAGTTCGAGTATTTCCAGCCAAAGCAGCAACAATTCAAATTTAACAACTGCAGCGGGTGGAGCGGGTGGAGCAGCTGGCAACAACAACACCCACAGAAATGCGGGCAAAATAAGCCTACATGCAATTGTTGGACAGACAGCAACAGCAACAGCAACAGCAACAGCAGCAGCAGCTCCAGCAACATCATCAACTTGGCCCCAGCGACTCGAGCAAGCTGACTTATATGGTCAGAGCAACAACAGCAACAACAGCCAAAAACGTCGCGTGGGCGGTGCTGCTGACGTCGCTGCTATGGGGACGCCAACGCTGCGTCGTGATTTGGAAAGTTTCCGGCATTATAACGATGACGATGCCACCTCCATCGATGAAGATTTGCGGTAAGTGCTGCCAGAGATTCAATTGGAAATCTTTGTAAAATACAATTTGCTCATTTGCGACATTATTTGCTTACCTGCTTGCAGGCTCAGCGCACGGCATCAGCGTCGCCAGCAGGTGTCACAGTCCGTTTATGCACCACCGTTGCCAGTTAACAACGCCAGCAACAACAGCAGCTTTGGCAGTTTGCAGCGTTCCCGTTCCATATCCACGGATGATCTCAGCAACGATTGCTGGCAGCAGCAGACCGGAGAGGAGGAATTGCCGTGCGGCGATTGGCGACGCGTTAGCAAACTGCGTCGCTCGTTTCAGTCGCAGGACTATCACAATAAAGCACAATCCCGACCCAGACCATTGCCATTGGATTTGCCCAGCAGTTCGGTAAGTGTGGCCCGCATCCGGGCGGAGCTGGAGAACGGACGCAGGCTAAATACGGCCATGCGCAACAATCACGTGGATCTGGCAGCCCTGGACAGCATACTAAACACAACAGCCGCATCAGTAGCAGCCGCAGCAGCAGCAGCAAACGACGCATCAGCTGCTGCAACAGGCAAAACATCCCAATCTTCGAGTAAGCCGCAGGTAACGAAACGTGAGACATTTTTGACTGCCGCCTCACTGCAAGAGATACGCGGCAAATTGAAGAAGCTGTCGGACGAAAGTCTCTACAAGGAGGATTTCGTGGCGCACCAGCAACAGGCCAACAGCAGGCAGCCGGCCACAATTGAGCCACCGCCGCCATCCGCATTTCGGCCTGTTCACAATACGCACAGCCTGGAGACGCGTCAGCGGCCAAAGGACAACAATTCCAGTGAATGGCATTCGCGTCGCAAGTCGTACGGCTTTGAGAAGATGTCACCGCCCGAAAATCGTAGCATTTTTCGTGTGGACGCCTCCACGGACAGCGGCTTGGGTCGTTCGGGTGAACAGTTGGGCAACTGGTCGCCTACGGAGCGTACCGCAACGGCGGCTGCAAATGGAGCCGGCTCCACAATAATACACTTTGGCCGACAGCAACAGGTGGGCAAACCGGCAATCAGCAGCGAAACGGAGCAGTTGAGCAAGCGGCATTCGATTGCTGTTGAGGAAACTTGGCGCGATATAAGAAAAACTTCACAAGTAAGAAGAAGAACAACTGCAACTGGTAGTCTAATGAGAAAAATCGATAGACAAATACTTTTCTATGAGACGATGTGTCATATAGACTAAATAATTGAGAGCAGTATTTTGCACAATTTATATATTAGAACAAATTTCAACAGCCATAAGATTAATAATTCCATTATTAATTTTTGGGTTGCTCGTTTAATTGGCAATAGTACTTCTTCCATTTGAGCAATTTGAGCATAGGCATACATTTAATGCAGTTTAAATTGAGTAAGTAAAATAGCTTACCGATATATTTTTAAATATCTTCCACAAAGTATTTGCAATCGACCGAGCAGAAATACCACACATTCCAATTTGATTTGATTATCGATAAATGGTATGAATTGGAGCCATTTAAATTTCTTTTTTGAATTTTTGCTTTCCACATAGAAAAATACCATACCTTTCAATTGTATTAAGTTATCGATAATTAGCACAGACAGAAAGCTATTTAAATTTCTTTAATATTTCAACGTGTTTTTACATTGACCCGTGTTTTACATTTGTTCATTGGACATAATTTATTGATTTTGATTTCCATTTGCAGGTGCATGTTAATGGCGATACCATAAATGGCGGCAGCAACAACAACAGCTCCAGCCAGTTGCAACGCAGCAGCGCTCAGAAACGAGTTGAGTTCTGTAAAACAGAAGTGCACTTTGCTGCCGAATCGGGCCGCGTTAATATTGTGGAAACTGATGGCAAGCCGCCACCCACGCAAAACTTTCGTCGGCGTCGACGCACCGCCAGTGGACCGCTGCAGAGCCTGGTGAAGTCGGCCAGTGTAAGCAGCACGACCACCACCACCACCAGCAATAGCGGCAGCACCACCACCACCACTAACAACAGCTCCAGCAACAATGTCACCCACTTTGGCGACGATCCCACAGTGCGAGCCAAAACTATAGCCTCCACCACAGTAGCCTATCGCGCCACACTAATGGAGCCGCCAGAACTGGTCACCCAACCGGTGGCCGGCACCCAGGTGACAGTCATAACGAAACCATTAGTGGAGCCACGCTACAGCTTGCTGGAGACAACGAGCTCCACGTCGCGGCACAGCTACACCTCCACCAGCGGTGTGGATACAACCGACAATGAAACAGACGAACTGGCCAATATACGGGGCATATTGAAGAACAAGCCAGTCAAACCGAAACCCTATCATCTGGGCGAGAATATCGAGAGCGCTGATGCGCTCTGGAGTGTTCCAGCCGCCATCAAGAGCGAGAATCGTGAGAGCAGTCCGCCAAGTCGTGATAATGGTGAGCTTGAACTAGTTAGAGTTTAATTATAAGAGCCACTTAAGCGAGTTGGCTTTTATATGAGAGTCAAATCCACACGTGAAAACTTCGCGAAAAGAAAATCTCTTTGGTTTAGAAATTCAATTCAATGTATTTTAGGAGTGCTGCCAAAGCATTTAGAAATTTCAACAAGCTTCAAATTAATTTATTATTAGTTTGAATCGATTGCCATAAATTAAAATTTTAACTTACTAATTCTCATTTTTTCCAACACTCACTGCGATTGAGCAACCATATAAATCTAAAAATCCTAAACTAAAAATGAAAATCAATCTATCAAATTATAAAAACTATCTATATACCTTATCCAATCAACTAAATCATAAACATACAATTTAATTAAATCTTAAGCTTTTTTGTTGCCATCAATTAGTAAAACATTTAAAGATAATAATCTAATTAAAGTTTCCAAATAATTAATTCTGAAAAACAAATTTATGTATGAGCATTAACTATAAATTAATTAATAAGATGTTTCCTCCTATCTAAACAATTTAATCAAATAACCAAAGTTTGCGTAAATTTCAAAATTTATCTCAAAGACTTTAATAAACCAAGATCTAACTAATTCCATTTCGATTTCACCCGTAGCCCCTGTCGAATCACCAATAACCACCAAATCGGTGGCCGAACGAGTCCGAATCGTGGAGCAGAGGCAATTCGAGAAGCAGCAGCCTTCGCCAGCTGGAAATGGCTATTCGACCAAGATCAATGTGAATCTGGGCGCCGAGGAGTGGACTGAAACAGGTGGGTATTTAGTTGTAGAAAATTGTACGATTAACTATGTATAGCCTAGCTGTTGCTGCTGTGCCTGTATTTTCTAGTGTCTTGTATTTTGTTTTGTTTTGTCTATGCGGTTTAGTTGTAAACTCCTCTACTTGATTCTCAATTTGTTTAGTCTTGATATCGTAATGCATGTCTCTATGTCGCTGCTTCTCTTTCGCACTAAGCCAATTAACTTAACTCACTATCCTAACCTAAAACAAACACAAATACATACATTCATTTGCTAACCAGTGTTGGAATGTATCAATTCACATATGAAAACTAATTTGACTCGATGATATATCATGACTGAATAGCTAAGTTGTACCTAAAATGCAAATAAAATATGTAAACAAAACTTTAATCAGTATTATAATAAATTATTTATTTACTTTTTCAAGAATGAGCAATAAGTATTAATTAAAATATACATTTACGTAAATTGATATTTAATATTAATAAATATTCTTGTTTCATAATTTACAATAGTTAAAGCTTTGTTGCTATTTTCAAAACGTAGACAGAAATTTTTAAATTTAAATAACAAATAAAACGGATAATTTAAAAACCAAAAAATTAAAACAAAAATATCTAAAAAAAAAAAACTTTTTTAACTTATTATAATTTTGCAGAATTTACTATTCAATTAATAATTTTTTATAATTCAAAAGTCTTTTTAAAACTTCTAATTAGTATTCCAATTTATTTAAAGAATTTTAAGTTTCAAAAACAATATGTAAAAATGTAAACAATTTATTGAATTTAACAGTTTTATTTAAAGTTCCCTTAGTAATTAAAATACTCTTTTAGAGTTTGTGTTTTAATGAAAAATATTATTTTACATTATTTTAATAAAGTAATCTGATTACTACTATTTTTGATCAAATAGTGACCATTTTACATTTTAACTTAAACAAGTTTTAAATCAACGTAAAACGAATACTTAACCTAAATAAAAATTTCAAACTTAAAAAATACTGAAATGATCGAGAATATTATATTATATAATAATTTAATTTATTTATATCAATAAATCATTCAATTGATCTCTTTTTAAATATTTAACAAAAACAACTCTTATATTTAGTCATGATTATCACAAAATTAATTCCGCCCAACACTGCTGGCTAATCCGAGAGCAATTCATACAAACAGAAAAAAAACCAACAACAACAACAAAAAGCAACACCAACAACATTTTTCTCGCACATTTCCCCCATGCAGGTCGTCGTCGCAGTAGCGCACAGGAACTGCTGCTGCAGGACCTGCGCGCCCATCAGCGCATCCTGGACGAAGGCCTCAAGTCGACATCGTTGATAATGAAAACCATGCGATCGGCAAGTGAATTCGATGAGGCAATGCGTCGATTGAGCATTGCCTCGATCGAGTCCGCTCTGATACAGCCCACGATTGTGGTGCCGACGCCCATGTTGCGCTCGCACAGCTATCAGGAGGAGGGCAGTCGCCGCACCTCGACCACATCGATCAGCAGCAGTGATCTATTCGGGAGCACACTGTACGACTCGCTGCCTCGCACGCCGCTCGCACCGCCTCGTCTCAAGCTCTTGGGCAATACGCAAATCCCAGTGAGCCAGCAGCTGACACAGCTGCGTAGGCTCTATGATGCCGCCGAGCAGGAGGAGGACAGCGCCGATGAGGAGGTTAAGCGCTATTTTCGTGAGAACAGCAACAACAACAACAACAGTGATAGCGGCGACGGCACACAGTGCAGCTCCTCGCCCGAGGATGTGGTGCTCAAGGGCACCGAGTATTCGAGCAGCTGGAGCCGGCTAAAGGCCAAGCGCACCATCTGGAAAATCGAGGCGCAAGAGCAAACGCTGCAGCGCACAGGTAAAGGGATTGGCACATTGCCGAGTTCAGGTAGAGGAGTTTACTTAGCGAGTAGGGCTCAGGCAGCTTGAGTAAAGCTTCAAGCATCAATGCTAATATATATATATATATATCCTCTCTGTTCTGTTCGCAGATCTGCCCAAGTCGAATGTGATGAGCATCGCGTTGCATGCGCCGCGGCTGCAGAAGCCGAAGCCCACACCGCCCACGCTGCGCATCGGGCAGCTGGTGCCGGTGGCCAAGCCACGTACGCTGCTGGTGCAGCCACAACCACAGCCCCAACAGTTACCAGCACATGTACACACGGACAATGGAGACAATGAGTCGGGCAGCGAGTCTCTTAAGATTGTTCGCGAAGCACGCGGCGCACGCAAGTTGCGGGAGCATGAGCTCTCCTATTTTGGTGTACAACATTCGCCGATGACCACGCAGAGCGGCAATAAGCTGCAGGCCACGCCCAGTAATCCACGACGCACGCTGCCCACGCGCAGCAAGCAGAGCCACGCCGAGGAGGCAACGAATCCATCAGCAATAACAACTACAACAACAACAACCACAACCAAGTGGCAACTATTGAACGATCGACCCGATTTACTGCGGCACAGTCCGCAGGCCAACGATGATGGCAACAACGTCTACGACAATCATGAATTAGCTGAGCAGGAGGAGGAGAATGAGCAGCAGGAAGAAGAGGAGCACTGCTATGAGAACATAGCCAACGAGCTGACCACAACGTTTAGGGTCAAGTCGCCGTCGCCGTCGCCGGGCTGCTACGAGCGTAAAACGGATTTGCAGCGCGATGCGCAAATACTCAGCGAGATGACACGCAACGCTGATCAGACAATGAAAGTGAGTTTCTGTTCGTAGATTAACTATTGCAATGTTTGTAACTTAATCTGTGCTATTTTTTTTAGGCCCTCTCCGATGAGGCCGCTTTCAAGGATCAGCGACGTCGTTCGTGCTCGCTGCAGAGGCGCAGCGCCAAGCCCTTGGCCACCATCGATGAGAGGGTCAAGGCCGATGCCACCAAGGCATTGAGTGTCACTCGCGGCACCTTCGCCTCGGAGGCGCGACGCAATTCCCGGCAATCGACGCCGTCGCCGACGCGAGCACGCAGCTCGTCTCAGTCGTCAATCGAGTGCTGTCCGCGCGATCGTTCGCGTTCCAGTTCGCGTGAGTCGATGACCCACGGCGGCGGCTCCTCGGATGAGCAAATGAGCAAACAGCGCGTAGAGCGCTTGCGCATGCGCACGCCCAAGCGCGAGAAGACACGCCACGAGCCAGCCGAGCATCGTTCGTCCAGGCAGAGCAGTAGCGGCAACAAACCGAGCGGCAGCAGCAGCAAGCTACGCAGCAGCTCCAGTTCGGCGGCGGCAGTGGAGAGCAAGCGCTCGCACCACCACAGCCGCCATCGCGAGAAGGAGCACGGCGGCGAGCACTCGACCAAGCACAGTTCGGGCTCTGCCCCGGGCAGTCGACTGTTGCGCTCCATGCGCGTCACCGAAGAGGGTCGTCCACGCCCCAGCAGCTCGCAGCGCACCAGCGAGCGAGAGAAGGAGCGAGAGCGAGCACGGGGCTCTGAGAGGCAGCGAGATGAGCTAACACGTTCGCGTGGTAAGTCCACTGCTCGAGTCGAAGACAACAATGCCTAATATGCCTTCTTTGTTTGCTTTGCCCTAATCTATTTGCTGTACTATATGCATGTGTGTCTATTGCAGAGTTACTTGTTTTGGGCTTGCTCATAATGGGTGCCACACAGCCGATTCGGCTGAACAAACGCTTTAGGTTAGCCACAGCCGCCTCAAGCGGCGAACACAGCATCCAATACGAAAACTAAGCTGCACAAAGCAATAGATCATAGCTTGATGAAGTAGCTAAGATCAAGTGAAAAGCTCAAGGCTATTGCTAACTTTTGCTATTGCGGCACTTGTTTTTATACATACACTATACTGCAGAGCTGGGAATGAAAGCGAATTCAATTCGGCTTAATTTAAAGGGGAATAGATTTTTTGTGAATACAGGTAGCTTCTATGAAGTGTTTCGATCGTATATTTTTTTTTTAATATGAAAATTTACAAAAAAAAGTTTAGTTTGTTGAATTTATTATTTTTTCTTATATCTGCTTAACTCAATCAACATAAATAGCTAATATGAATTAACCAACAAAATTAAATAAACGAATCCAAGCAAATATTTGTAGAACGAAATTCAAAATGTATTATTATGATGGACTAAAAAAATACAAAAACGCATTGAAATCGAAATATAATTGAAAATAAAAATATTGGAAATAATATACAAATCGACAAATAAATAAAATATAATGAAAAAAAAAATTTTATTGTAAATTATATACAGAGTTATAAAATACAAAAAAATATTAAATTCTTTTATCAATTTTTCTTAATATTTTTATTTGATTTAAACAAATTTATTTTTATTTAATTATGACTACAAATATTTGCATTAATTTCATTTGTTCTTTTGTAAAATCACTTTATAATTTTTTACTTTAAATGAAAATGAAACAAAATTGCCTTAGATATTTAAAAATATTGTTTAAATTTGAAACTATATATAGTTTTGGCAAACAGTTGAAAAAAATTGTTAATTTCTCTTTGCAATAGTTGCAAAAAAAAAAAAAAGGGCTGAGTGTAAAGTTATAGAAACTTTAGTTTAGTTACAAATTGGCTGACATTCAAGTACGAGTCATTCATTCCCAGCAGCAAAAGTCGATCACCAGAACACATCACACACTGTAGCACACAGTCGCACAATATACACACGGCCACACCCACAACAACACCTACACAGTTAGTCTAAACCTTCAGCTAACAGTCAGTAGTTCAGTCGAGTTAAATTTTAGATGATTCTAACTCTCTGCTCGTACATTGAATTGTCACTCATTTAATGCCGTTGCCATTCCACACACAGGTCACTCCAGTCGCTCCAGACACAGTGAGCCGAGCGCAGCTGCGCACAAGTCGAGCAAAAGCAGTCGCAGCAGCAGCAGCAGCCACAATCACGACACATCAATGTCCGCACATAGAAAGTCCACAGCAGCAACAGCAGCAACTGCTAAAGCAACAACAAAATCCACAACAGTGCACAAATCAACAACAGCAACAGCACAAGCGACAGCAACAACAGCAACAGCAACAGCTACGGCACCAATCAGCAGCACAACAACAACCACAACAACACCGCACAACGAACTGACGTACGTATACGTAACGAATTTAGCCAATACACAAACCGCCGAGGATACCGACTATGCCAGCATCGATGATGGGGCAACAGCAACAGCAACAACAACAACTACAACAACAGTAAAGCCTACAGAACAAGCATTGCCGCTGCCATTGCCGCCGCCGCGTCGCAAACGCAAACGTTCGCTATTGCCCGTGCCCATACGTACCACTGCCACGCCCACTGCCGCCTACGAGCATCGCATTAAGCTGGAGATGATACCACAGGCGGCCAGCTACTCGAATCAATCGACATTGCGCTGCAAGCAGCCAACGCGCAAATCATCTCTGAAATGCACCCAGTCGACCAGCTCGAGCTTTGCCTTTCTGCCCTATTTGCCGGCCAAGCGCAACTCGAACGTTAGCCATGTCTATGACAATTATCTGCTGTACGCAGCGCCTGCCACGTTGGCTGGCAGCAAACTGCGGCCCTATCAGCACAATTTGAGCAACGATCACGCCCAGCTCTTTGGCAGCAGTGGACGTGGTGGCGGTGCTGGTATTGCTGCTGGCAACGCCAGTGGTCCGCTGGCCGGACGTCTGGGCAGTTGGCCAAAGCGTTTGCGCATGCGGCAGGTGCGCAGCAGCGTCTCCACGCACCAGCCCTTCGGCATCTGCACATGTTCATAGTCAGCGCTGGAGCAGATCACAAAAACCAAATAGCAAGTCGCGCATGGATGGGCGCAAACCGGATCTCGTCACAGTTAACAGGCAGTGACACTGACACACAATCACAGTCACAGTCAAAGTCACAGTCACAGTCAAAGTCACAGTTTTTCGCTCACGTTTAACCACCTATGCACGCCAACAATATTCCCACCTTTATATAGATTTCTGATATTTTTCTGGGCATTTTTTGATACTTACCTCACGAAACGCAGCACGCAAATCAACACGAATTTTAGTAAACAAATTATTTATCGAAAAGAACGATGCGCAGTTATCTAACCCGTGTTCCTTCCCCATACTAATACTACTTAAAAACTCGAGCGGGCGACAGACAGTGTGAAAGGGAATGATACAGAGAGAAGAGGAGTGATAGTGCAGGCTGAAGCGACGGGTTTATATATGTATTTTACTTTGGAGCACACGCCGCCTTGCACATAAATAAAAATATGAAATAAAAAAATCCCCGCACACACAACACACACAATGAATGAAAATGGTTCTGTTTTTACTTTTCACAGCGTAAGCGAAATTTTCAAAATTTTTGACACTTTTTTTTATTTATCTAGTTAAGGAAATGGTTGGCATGTTGTGAATGCATTAGGAACTTAGAAGCTAACCGGGAATACTTTCTGTAGTACTGCTGAACTAACTTTTCAAACCAACAAACAACAAAACTAATGAGACTCAATTCCTTTACGCTTTAACTCAATTTAATTTATTGATATGATAAGGGTGTTATTTTAAAAAAATGTAGTTCAATTGAAATTAACATTACCTATTTTTTGCACAGGTCTAAAAAAAAATAATTAAAAAAAAATATTTATATATATATATATATATATATTTATATTTTTATATAATAAATGATACTTGAAGAGATAGAGAAATATTTTCATTTCTATAAAAAATACGTGTATAGCTATATTTTTATTTTTATAGGGAATACTCGAGGATATTGATTTATTCTCATATAAATAATTCTGGGGATAAATTAAAAAATAAAACTAAACTTTGGGAGATTTGATATAACATTTTTAAAGAGAATCAAAAAGACTTTTAAGAAGTTCGGGCTTTAAGAGGTTTAAATCATATCAATACACAAATACTATGTAAAAAAAAGTATCATATAGGAAATTAAATATTTAAATATTTTTAATATTTTGCACGGAGCAAAGCTAAATTTTACAGTTAACAACTCTTTTGTTGCCGATCGTCAGTAAAATGTTCGGTCTCTATAGTAGCTTAACAAGAATTGTTTTTAGTATATATCTTAATCAACTACTAAACTGCATGAATCTAAAACCAAAAAAGTATTTAAAAGAAAATATTTACTATAATAGTCTGCTCACACCCTAGTAGCACGCTGAAACTATACTTTTAGTATCAATTCTAAACACTGACTATGAACATGTTGCTGGAAAAAAAAAAAAACAAATACAATCTATAAAATCTATCATCAATGAAATTGGAAATGAACTGCAAACAAATAAACATCAACATCGCTCGCTCTACTCTATATTTCTAAACTGGAACTACGTAGTGGAAGTAGCACATTGGTATACTCTCTCTAAAAGGATATGTTATATATATGTATAAAAACCAGTAGCAAGCATATTAAACTTGAATTGAAAACTTATATATTACAATTGTGCTAATATATTTTCATTTCTATTCTACTGCAGACACGGTAAAAGCACACTGAATGGACATCATCATCATCATCATCATCACAATCATCATCAGCAGCAGCAGCAGCATAGTAGCAGCAAACACCATGGAGGACAGCATCAGCCTCAGCATCATGTGCATAGCCTGACCACAACGACAATTGCGGCCACAAAGCATCAGCGGGATCGCCATGGCAAGGATAGAAAATAATTAGAAGAGCTCATACCAGGACTATCAGTCACCTTAAGCACTAGCTGAATGAACGAAGCAACGAAGGATATAAAAGAAAACTACTAAAAACATAATTAAGAGACTAACTAACTGATTTATACAAATGCTTTTTTACAAGGCACTATGCGATGCCAATTTTATGTGAATAAATCTGGTAATTTTTGAAATTTTTCACGTGTTTACAAAAATTTCAATCAAATTACTGGCGATTGGCAAATATCTATTGAAAGTGAGATAGAAATATATTAACTAACTAACTTAAATATTTGATGCGTGCAATTTTTCTAAGCAGTTCCTTTCGCATTCATACACATACATGCATATATATTTCTAATCTTTATATATTTCCAATACTGTAAAAACACATTTCGGCATAAACATCAAAATTCAAGTATTAAACTATGCCAGAGCCTACGCCTCTATCTCCGGCTCCGCCTCTCCCCACTAACTTAACTAACCCACTGTCTTACATTGAAAGATTCCCAAATCAATTCATATAAATATTATAATAACAAATGATACTCATATATATTCTTTAATAGTTTTTAAGTTTTGTAATTTGCCTATGCGACAATATATATCATTTATACAATCATTTTAAAATGCAAATTATTTCGCACACGAACAAAAAAAATGTAAAATTTAGCTTGTGTTTTTTGTAAAGTTTTTTATGCTACATTTCGATTTATTATTTTTAAAATAAAAATAAATATTTTCTGAATGAATAATGTGGTTATTTTTGTGTATTGTTTCAAGAGTATAAGTTTGAATAAAGTAAAGTATAATTTAATTTAAAATTGTATATTTAGAACAGCTGCAATATTTTTGTTTATTTAAAAACCCATATAATTTTTTTTTTTTTTTTTTTTGCTGAATTTTTTTTATATAAGAAACTTATTGTTTACTGATGTATTATTTATATAATTTCTAAAGTAAATATTACGCATATGCACCGTATATGCAAAGTATAATGCTGTGAAAGGTTTCGCGCTCTTTAAGGGTTTCCACACATGCATTGCAGCTATATCCGAATGTTTATATAGTTTTTATCTAAATATATATTATATAAACATCTATAACTGTTATACAGTTACATCAAATATATAAAATTAATATACTAGCTAAGCAAATCCAGACCGATATTCGTATCATTTGAACTAAATATTCGCTCGCCTATACCCAATATAAATTACAGGATATTTCACAGTCGGGTCAACGCTTTCGCAACCATTTTAATGCTATAGTTATAATTTCACCAAGTACGTCGACCATTCGTGCAAACGTTTTTTATCTTTTCGCCACTGCGACCATCTACATATGTAGGTAAACAGATGCGTCTGTATATACATGTGTGCATGTGTATAAATATATATGTTATATATATATATGTGTGGCGTATATATAGATATGTCTGGGTGTAGAAACGGCACACGTCAATGTGATTTTTAATACGTGAAGGCTGAAGGGGCCGCTCAGTTGTATTCGAAACGTTGTTACCTACGCCAGTTACTTGTAACGAGCTGTTTGCCGGCTGACAGAGAAGTGAGTAAATATACTATATAGCAACGGGTGTCGAGAACTTCTCACAGCGAAATAAACTACAAATATTATGCATAACCAATTGAATCAAAATCTAAATTTAAAAGATTTCTTGAACGCAAGTTTTGATTTTAAAATATATCTGTAAATTTATATGCCAATCATTTGATGATTCAGCCGGCATGACTCATATGGGCCTAATCAGATAACTATCATTATTGCGAAATAAAAACAGTCGTTATACAAGCCTACATCGTCTGTATATACACAGAACTTATTTATGAACTAGCATTGAAATTGTGCTCAGGTGTTCAATGCTTCTATAAATTTCGATAAGCCAACTCTCACGGCGAAAGCTTTTATGATAGAGATTAATGTATCTATGAACAGACTTTTGAGAGTTGTACAAATATATTTTAATAAATATATTTTTGTATATATAATATAATTTTTATAAATATATTTTTGTATATATAATAATATACATTACCACGCTCTGAAATAAATATACGCTATATAATAAATAAAGAATTTTGACGATTTACAAAAATAACTGCTTTGACTTTCATCTTTTACCTTGAACTTTTGCAAACGTGTAGCAAAAATTATTTAAAATAATATAATAATATTTTAAGAAGTAATACTTTTATAACAAAGTTATTTACTTTGCAATGATTTAATTTATTGTGTTTGAGTTTAACAATTTTGTGTTATTAATATTTATATTTGTATTAAAATTTAACAAATTTTTTGTCTCTTTATAAGAATTTAATTTTTGTATTGTTATTCAAAAAATAAAAATACTAATTTAATGTATTAAATAATTACAGAAATGTATATGCACAGAAATATATTTAATTATGAATTATCACCTGTAGGCGCTCAAAAAAAGTTAATTTGTTTGTGTTTACAAAGAAAAGAAATTGCAAAATAATCATAAACGAAACAATAATAACAATTTCCATGAGCAATAAATAAATATGAAAAAAATAAATAAAAAAATTTAAGTTAAATATAATTGATTAATTTCAATTTATCTTAATATCTCGTTATATCTCAACTATATTTGATCTTTATTTATTATTATTATTTCTTCTTTTTTTTTTTACATTGGTAAATAATTTAAATAATAATTTAAAAAAATATATATTAATTTAATTTCTGTTATAAATACATATACTAGTATACCTAATTATAAATAATGCTTACTTGCTACATTGCTTTTTTTTTTTTAATTTCCCATGAATTCTGCTCTCTCTGGCGTATACTTAACATGCAACAAACTAAGCATATAAATGCATCAATGTATATATTATATGTGTTTGAATATATACAACAATTTGCTTAGCTTATGCTATTAAGTGCCTTATCTAATCGCCCCCAAATGGGGTTTATCTTGTCTCAACAGCAGCAACAACAATAACAACAACAACAGCAACAAGAGTCATTCGCTCACTGACCACATTTGGCTTAAACAAAGTGTTTGCCATATCATTTACCGATAAGACAACGCAATTTTATTTTTCTATTTTGCTGTATGTATTTTATTTCCAGCTTTTTTTGTGCTCTGATTAGAAATAATGGAAAGAAACAAATGCTGACTTCGTTTTCTTGTTGAGCGCCATTTATTAACGTTTTGTCTTTACTACTAGACGGTTGTGCATATTTGTTGTTTGTTCAATTATTGTGGGTATAGATAATGGGCATTATCTTCCGCTTCCAATAACACTATATATATATATATATTTCTTGCTTTCAGAGTGTTTAGAAAACCGTAAACATGTCGCTACTAACGGGCAGCGCAAATGCTGTGAAATACACACTTTTTGGATTTAATCTGATCTTTTTGGTAAGTCGCAAAACAAGTTAATAATGAGTCTGACTCATCATTAGTTACAATAGAATTTACATTAGTTCATAGTCCAACGGGAATTAGTTCGACTATCTACGAATATATATATATATATATATATATATAGATTAGATAGGCAGTGCTGGAGCGTATATTATATACAACTAACATATAGCCGCAAAGCTTGTTCTAGTTGAAACAATAAAAAATTAATATTTTCTATTTTTATTTTATTTTTTTTTTTTTTTTTTTTTTTTACATTACATTTTTTAACATTACTTTTACGCTTTCCAATATATATTCACGTATATACTCACATATTTATAATATTCACATTTTGTTCGATAAATTCAGACACTGACAAATTTTTGGTTTAAGTAATTAAGATAAGAAACATATGTTATCTATTGTCTATACTCTGATGGGCTGCTAGAAATATTTATGAGTCAACACTTGGAATATTTATAGGTTTCATTCTATTAATGAATTAAAATTAAAAAAAAAAAAAATAATAATAATAATTAAATTGCATTAAAAAAAACTTGCATTAAAAGCGTTGCAATCGGGCGCAACCGACTGCGTGATACATTGTTCACCCTACTGAACCCACTTAAAATATAATTTTGCATAATACAATTGGACGCTAAAATTTTTCCAATTTGCAACGCGGGATATATCCTCCTTATCACTTCAACTACAGTAGAATCCCGATAATTCGAAATGGCAAGAGAAAACGAATACCTTCCAAGGGGATAGAATTTTGTTCGATTTATCGCGATTTTCGATGTAGCTACATTATAAGAAATATCGAGACTCGACTGTACTATATTTTTGAGATACCGGAAAATGCATTTTGCAATTTGTCATACAAATCTTAATATTATAATTCGATACACGAGTATATGTATGGACAGACGGCCAGACATTGCATAGAACAAATATACTCATTTCACTTTCGTGAATGAGTCTAAAAATCAATGTAATTGAACTTTTACTTTAATTAAAGAAAATAATATTTGAACAATTTCAGAAATAAATTTTAAGTATTTAATAAATAAACGTAAGATATTACAATCGGAATATTGAAAAATAAAAATATATTGATATATCGTTGATTTTTTGAAGCTAAAAATCATAATTATTTATTTTTTAAAGAAGTAGGTGTATATATTCCTACTTTATTCTTATTAATTTATTAAATATTTATTCATATAATTTGTAATACATATATTTATACATATATATTTTTTTAAATTAATTGAAATTAATGTTCAATATTTATATGCATATGAAAAATATCATTTAATTCAAAAATATTTATTTTATTGACAGATCACTGGCATTATACTTATAGCTGTTGGGGCTGGCGTTGGCGCCGTTTTCAATGACTATGAGGACTTTTTGGTCGGCAAATTCTTTTCGATACCAACATTTTTGATAGTGATTGGATCGTTTATCATTGTGATCACGTTCTTTGGCTGCTGGGGTGCATTGAAGGAGAACTATTGCCTGATTCTCAGCTTCTCGATAATGCTGTTCATCATCTTCATTTTGGAACTGGCGGCGGGCATCAGTGGCTATGTGCTGCGCAATGATGCATACAATTTGATTGATACCAGGCTAAATCAATCAATGAGTAGCTACTCGAATACGCCAGTAAATGGTGTGACAGAGCTGTGGGACATTGTCCAGCGCAACTTCGACTGCTGTGGCATTAACAATGCCACCGACTGGACCGATCATCTCAAAGATAATCAATTGCCATTGTCGTGCTGCAAAATACCGTATGGCACCATTGGCACCTTTAGCTGCCTGGCGAATAATAACGATCCCAATAGGAACCACCATCTGGGCTGCTTGAGCGGATTTTCCAACTATATAGCCGATCATGCGGTCAGTTTGGGTGCAGCTGGCGTTGTCATTGCCGTCATACAGGTGAGTTCACTGTACTCAATATATACAATCTATATGTATATTATTCGTATTAAACTTCTCTCGTTTTCTTTCAGTTCTTTGGCGTCATCTTCGCCTGCTATATAGCACGAGAGATTAAAATACGGAATGGCATCACAGGCTTCATCTAGACCAATGGATTTATTGATTGGTTCCAATATTTTAATAGGATATCAAATCAAATCTTAAATTATTCACCGGTACAATTTAAATTCACACTTTGTTCTAGCTTTGTCGCGCTTTAATACAAAATATATTTTGTAAACCTATAGGTATTTTTATGAATAAATACATATTTAGCTTTTATATTGGCCATGGACTTTATGGAGGCCCCAATACCCCAGTACCGAAACACAAATCTAATCGGCTTTGTTCTGGAAAAAGTAACGCAATCATTTCATTTGCGTTGCATAAAGTCTCAGGTATATAGTAGGTATATATATACTTGATAAATGTGGGCAGAGCTAATCTATCCATATATGTCTGAGTGACAGAACTGATTACCAGATAGTCTGAATGGTGGGCCAAATGATTTACTGATTGGCTATGAATGATTGATTAACTGAATGATTGAGATTGATTGCTACTGATTGACGATGTTAGATTATGTTAGATTTACTGATGCAAGTGCTTAACAGAGAGATTTAACAAATGATTTATACTGATTGATGATAAATGAATGATGGATTGATTTATTGATTAATTGATTAATTATGAATGAAATGGCTAATACTGATTGACTATAAATGATTGACCGGCTGATTGAGAGCGTAATTGACTAACCGATTGACACTAAAAGACACTAAATCAATAAATCAATAAATCAATCTTAAAGGCTATAAGCCATTGACTAACTGATTACCGAATGATTGGTGCTTATTAGCTGATTGATCGTGAATGATATATGTATATATTGCTGTTCACCAGTGCACATGCGAAGGTTGAAGTTGAGGCGATAAACGAAGAAAACAATGCTTATTGATTGGGAAGGTCTGAATTTAAATAATTCAGGAAAACCAAAGATAAGCGATTGTGTTCTCAGCTTGAATGCAAATATAAGCCAGCTCAGCTTCAGATAATTGAATTAAAATATGAGCAATTTGCTATTCGGACTAATCCAGTCGACACATGTAAAAAGACAAGAAATACGACTATATTTGATAAATATTTAATTTAAAATCTCAGAAAGTGGAAGTACATTATTCAGATTAGCAGACTTATTACTTGAATCAACTGCAAATTCTGCCAAAATTAAGGATCTCCTGCATGCCATACACGACAGAGGTTGAGGACATAAAACAAGAATGTTGAATTAGATAAGATCTATTTAGTCAAACAATCCCAACCGCATGGAGGAATTAGAGATAATGGAGATAAAAAAATTGTTTATAACTATATATATATATATAGTACGTTTAATTACTGGGTACTCCTAAAGCCAAAATGGGCTGAATGAATAGCAAAAAAGCACACAAAGGGGTTACTAAACTACCCCGTATGGCGTTAATAAATCAAAATATAAAAAAAAAAAAAATAATAATAATAATAATAATAATAAAATATGAAAATATTGTATAAATTACGAGCCCAAAAGTATGCAACATGAAACTTGGTCAAAATGAAAAATTAGAACTCTAGCTTATTGGTCAAAAAAAAAAAAATTCTAAAATAAATAAATTTGCCCACGTACTTAATCTAATTGATGGCCAACTGTAGAATATGAAATGTCCAGTTCGCATGCCTGACTACAGCCAATGAATAATTGAAATGCTTCTGCTAACAGTATTATTTAAAAATCGATAAGGGCAGCAGTTGACTCATTAAGAACTTGGACATATAGTCGAATCGATAACACATGCTCCAGTCCCCAAAAACCCAATGACCTTGCACTTGAGAAAATCAGTTTAGGTTTAGGTTTTTTTTTTTTAGTAGAAGGAAATGCAAAAGGACTATAATATATGATGTATATATATATATATATGGAATACATCGAATACCGCGCTGAACTAATTTCATATATTATTGCAAAACGCAGAGAATTGAAGGCGTAATCTTATCGCACGCTTTTATCATTGAGTAAAAACAATGAACATTTATAGGCAGATAAGTGGCCAAGAGAGCGAGAGAGAGAGAGTGAATGTGTGTGTGTGAGTGTGTGTGTGTATGACATACACTGTCTGTGTAACTACTTGGCCAAGAGCCGAGCCGAGCACCGCTTGGCGTTTGCAACTGGCAACGTTCCCGTTCTGAAGCTCAGTCAACGTGTAGCCAGCTAATGTAAAAGTACGTTTTGTGGGTGCACAGAAAATACAGAAAAACAAAAACAATATAAATTAACAAACAAAAGAAAAAAAAATGTATTAAATTAATTGAATGCTTTTTATAATTAACATCTTGCAGTCAACTACAACGAAACAAAAAAAAAAAAAAAAAAAAAAAAAAAAAAAAAAACCAGAAGCAGATCAACTTGAATTCCACAAAATGGCGAATCGAGAGCTGCAATTAAATTCCGGAATGCGCTGCGCCAAATATATGCTCATCATAGTGAGCTTTATGTTTGCGGTAAGATTTTAAAACTAAAAAACAAATATATATTAAATCTATATGATTCACAAATAAATTGCGACGCCATTTTGAATTCGAATATACATACTTATATATCAAACATTTCATGATAACGCGATTTTTCGCGCTTATCAGTTGAGTTGAGTAATTTTTCTTGTGCTATTTGTGTCTGTGTCATATACGTGTGTAAAACTTGCCGTTTGATAAGCACAGAGAAGAGCCGCATAGAAAAACTGCTCGGACGCCTCTATTTGTTTTCCAATATAGATAAAATGATGACGCGAATGCTTAACCGTGAAACTGAATCAAATATATATTTGGAAATATTAGATATGTTCCTTTTAAGTTCTCAATAACTTCCGCTCCAAAGCCAACTGAATATTTTATGCTCATGCTTGTGCTCTCTCACTCCCGGTAAGACAATTAATATATAATAGAGCGTAGCTCCTCCGAGCATACAAGTCATATAGTCCAAGGTTTTTCATCTGACTTTTTTGTTTCTTCTCATAGTTATCTTAGGCAAACAATAAAAACAGCTGCCAGACAGCGTTAAATATTACTTATTACGCCTGATTAATTTTTAACTTTGAAGAGAATTTCTCAGCACTCATTTTGCTTGAACTTAAGGGTAGAGGGAGGCGGAATTGGAAAAGTCCGTTACTCAGCATGTACTTAACTTTTTATCTACATATTTCTGTTTCTCTGTATCAGCTGCTTACCTGTAGTTTTTTCCTTTTTTTTTTTTTGCATTCAAAAAACCTATACATCAAAATGAAGAATTAAAGTATTTACTAAATGAAATGCACTTACTTATGAATTTTATTGTTTCCCTTTTTAACTGATAGAAAAATAAAACATTTATTAATTCTGTTGAATTGCTTAGTTAATGTGCTTAGTTATTCATCTAATTAAAAGTATTAAAACTATAAATTAAAAAATACAACAAATTTAAGATTGAGAATTTCCTTGCATATTCAATCTGAACACGAAATCATAATAATTTAAATTATAAATTTATTTATTCAAGAATTTTTTTAAATTTTTTTTATTGTATTTATTTATACTATTATTGTTTTCCTTTTATTCAATTTTTAAAATACTGACAAAATCTAGTTAAATATTTATTATTTATTTATTTAAAAAAAAAAAAAAAAAAAATATATATATATATAAATATATATATATATATATATATATATATATATATATATATGTAAAAGAGCTGAAAATATTCGTCTTATATTTGATACTTTAAAAAAAATATTCATACCTAAATGAAAATAGTCGCATTCATTAATAATATGCGAGCTTAAATATTTAAGGGGCTACAAACCGGAAACTATTCAAATCGATAATAGAGAAATGTGGCAATGAATAACATATTTTATTTATATACATATATTACTTAAGAGACATATAAACGCTATTTGACATGCGATTGCTAACTGGATTTGTTAACTAAAATTTGTACCTATTTTCAATGCATATTTATATTTATATTTTCCTTCCTAGCTGACAGCTATATTGCTGATCATGGTTGGCACAACCATTCAGGCAATTTTCGGCGACTTTGATCTCTTTATCGATGGACACTTCTCGTCGCCGCCCGCGCTGCTAATTGCCATAGGTTTCATACTTATCGCCGTGGCCACACTCGGCGCCTATGGAGCGGTCAAGGAGAGCGTTTTGCTCATCAATTTGGTATATAACTAATTTGCATGCATCACAGAATATTTGTGTCTAATGCCCATATGTATCTCACATACTCTATTTGTCAGTATGGCGTTTGTCTCTTCCTCGTCTTCATACTGGAGGTGGCGGCAGCAATTGCCGCTTTCGTCATGCAGTCGCAGGTTAGAGAAATGCTGGTGCGCACCATGAACGAGGCATTGGTTGCATACGAAAAGGACACCACGGTGGCTGCTGGAGTGGACTTTATGCAAACTGGTGTAAGTATGCTTCAAGATCTATGAATATAGTAATATAGATATATAGCTTATATATACTTATTTAAAAAACTAACTGACTAATCTCTTACTTATATGATTTCGCTTTTATCTCAAAATTATTTATAAAAAAAAAAATATATATGTATATACATATATAGAAGTGAATAATAAATCATTTAATTTCCTAAAATATTTCAATTAAATTAAAATTTGCCGGTATTAAATAAAGTATTCAATAAGTACTTTCCATTTTTATTTACATTTATTGAGAATTTTTTATTTATTATTTATTTTATTAATACTTTTATAATATTATTAGTAATTTAATAATTTTAAGTTTGTTTAAATAATTATTATCACATTTGTTATTATTCTCTAAATCGAATTATCTTACATGAATTTTTATATTGATTAGATTCTGCTACTTTTTTTTTTTATTATTTATTTATTTATTTTTTATATTATTTATTTAATTTTTTTTTTTTTTTATACAAATAAATTCAAATTTTTCTACATTTTAAAATTTAAATATGCTTGACTACTTTATTTTAGAAACTATAGAAAAATTTGAAAAATAATTGAAGAAAAATTAGATACATATTGAAGAAACTATTTATGAAATATGATTTGATTTTTGTTTAAATATTTAAGTATACATTATGGTTAACTAATTAATAATTTTTGTATATTTTGTAGTTGGGATGCTGCGGCGTTAAAGGTCCCGATGACTGGAAGGAAAACTATTCGCCCAACAACATGACCCGACTGGATGCGGATGATGTGGTGGTGCCATTCTCGTGCTGCGGCAGCGTGGGCCCGAGTGCCAACGATAACGAGATGAACTGCGTGGATCCGTACGAGTATGGCTGCTTCAACAAGATGAACTTCATCATGTCGCAGAGTGCCATGCTGATTTCCACCGGCGCAACCACTGTGGCCTTTGTCCAGCTGCTGGGCGTGCTCTGTGCCTTTATGCTGGCCAAGACGTTGCGCCGCAACAAGTCGATACGCGAGGCACGCCGCTGGCAGCTGCAGCAGAGCCTGGGCGTGCTCATCTCCGGCGGCAAGGTGGGACTCCCAGCCAATTCGGCAATGAGCGGCTATCAGCAGCTGGAGAACAGCAACGAGCTGGGCACTCAGGAGCCCTACACCTACACACCCCACAGTCCCAGCGTCAACTGAGGCAAAAGCAGCAATGCTTAGCACAATAACAATAACAACAACAACCACACTATAATGTAAACACCAAAAATATTTAATTTGTTAGCTAAACGAAAATCCAATGCCAAAGTCAAATAAAGCCCGTCCGGTTCTAGGACTCTTGTCGCAATTCCTTGATCAAATTCTTAAGCAGCCGCAACTGTTCGACTATGCTGGCCGTCGAGGTGCCACCGATTGCATCATATTGCTGCACATTGTGGCCATAGTCGGCCACGCTGGCTATGTCCGCCCCGAAGGCCGAACATATCTGCTGCAGTTCACCCAGCGGCACCTCCGTTATGTCGACGCCACGTTGTTCTGCCAGGGCGACGACGCAGCCGATGTGATGATGCGCCTGCCGGAAGGGAACGCCCTTTCGCACCAGATAGTAAGCCTGAGAGCAGAAGCAAAATGTTTATTGATTGATTGACTGAGTGATTGAATTGTATGTCGAAACTCACCCAATCGGTGGCCAACATGTCGGAGCTGAGCGCTGATTCCATTTGATGACGCTGCACTTTCATGGTTTCAACCACACCCACGGCGATATTCAGAGATTGCGTCAGCTTGTCGTATGCCTGGAAACAATATTGTTTGTCGAATTGCAAATCTTTATTGTACGTGGAGGGTGTGCCCTTGATGGTCATCATGATGCCCGTCAGATTGGATGTGATGAGACCGGAGATGCCACGTATTAGTTCCAAGCTATCGGGATTGCGTTTCTGTGGCATCAAACTGCTGCCGCTGGAGAAGGTGTCGGCGATCTTGATGAAATCGAACTCCTTAGTGCTATAGATAATGAGATCCTCGGCTAGGCGCGACAGATGCAGGCTGACCATCGAGCAGCAGTAAATGAAATCGACTAAAAGGTCACAGAGAAAGAGAGAGAGAGAGATAGAAACACATTAGCGCTGATATAGTCCTCTGCAGCGCCTTTCTATGCGCTTCACACTCACCCACAAAATCACGATCGCCCACGGCATGCATGCTGTTGCCAGTAACGCCGGCAAACCCCAGACGTTCCGCCAGCCACGCTCGATCAATGCCCAAAGGATTGCCAGCCAGAGCTCCGCTGCCCAAGGGCAAGACATTCGAGCGATCACGCAGCTCGGTCAGCCGCTGGCAATCCTCGCGCAGGGCAAAGGCGTGCGAGAGCAGCCAATGGGAGAACTGAACGGGCTGGGCCCGCTGCAGGTGCGTATAGCCCGGCATCAGGATGCCCAAATGTGCTTCGGCTTGCCGGACAATCGCCTCTATCAGCTGGCGAAGGCGGCCCAGCGTTTCGCGTATGGCCTTGCGCAGCCAGAGCTTCATGTCGGTGACCACCTGATCGTTGCGACTGCGTCCCGTATGCAGGCGCTGGCCCAGATCTCCGGTCAGCTCGACGAGCAGCCGTTCGTTCACCGTGTGCACATCCTCGTCGCTCGCCTCGAACTTAATTAGATGCTCGACCCAATCATAGCGTATTAGCTCCAAGTTCTTCACCAGCTTATCGCACTCAGCGGCATTCAAATGACCCGCTCGCATCAATGCCTCCGCGTAGGCCTTGCTGCCATCCAGATCGTCCGCATAGAGTCGTGCATCATATGGCAGACTGATATTCAGCTCCTGCAGCGCTTCGTGCGGCTGCTCACTGAATCGTCCACCCCACAGCTGATAGGCGGAGCTGCCGCTTTCTTGGTTTGCTGGCGGCTTTTGAGTCATTTTCTGAGTCGAGTTAGGAGGTTGCTTCACGCCCGACGATCACTCACTGAATGCGCGTCGCTTGCGTTCTACGATCCTATAAAATATATTAATAATTGTGTATACACTTTGTATTTATTGTGTTCGGTGGGTGAGGTTTTCTTTTCTTTATTTTCTTTTTTTTTAGACATACATATATATAATCTTGTCTTATCTTTGGAAATATACGTTACTTTTCCCACATGATTTTATGACCGCTGGTTTTAGCGATAGAGTCAAAATGATGCGTTGCTTTCCAGCACAGTGGTTGCAAATCATTTGTATTGAAATTTTTTTATTATTATTATTTTTTTTTTTTTAATATTTAAAATATTAATTTTGTAATTTAAGCATAACATTTTGAGTATATAATTAAAAAAATTTTTTTTTTACTTTTACTGAATAATAATCTTCTTCAATAACATTTTTTTTTTTTTTTTTTTTTTTTTTTGTCAGTTAAAAAATAATTTTATTCATATATTTCATATGCAATATGCAATTGAATACAATTTTATTAAATTTTTATTTTATTTTATATTTAATAAATATTAGGTTCTCTTTAAACAAATTTAACTTTGATGCAAGAAATAATTATTGAATTGTTTATTACATTGGAGATATTAAGATTACTACACAAATAGAAAAAATAATATATATTCTTGCAACCACAGTGCAGCTAGTAACAAAAATACAACTATTTGACTTTATGTGTAAAATGGAAGGCAAAACCGCATTTTTTTGTTTTCTTTTTAATTTGTACTCTTGATTTAGTCTATGAACAAACAATAACAACTATTATGAAAACAAATACGACGCCTTATCAACTATTCACACTAATAACGCCTGAAGGGTAGCCTCTGACGCGCACGATTACAATTTCTGGATTGTGATAAGCGCAAACTGGCGAAGTTTCTTGTCATTGTATTCTGTTCGACTATATTATTTTCATTTAATTATCTGCCATATACACACACACACACACACTAGAGATCGTCCAGAAAGAGTTTGTTCAGCTCGCAGCACAGACGATGCAGTGGCAGGCCCATCACACAGTAGAAATCACCATCGATGCGAGGTATTAGAGCACCACCCGGACCGTTCACCCCATAGCCGCCTGCCTTATCGCTGTGGGTGAAAAGTTGAATCACAGGTGAACTCTCAAGTCTAGCAAGATTACAAATATACCATGTATTGCTACAGGCTAACATAGGTGGGTGTGCTGATGCAGTAGTGCATTCTGAATGTGGTGAAATGAGGGAAGAAGATGATGGAGGTGAGCTGTTCATATCTAATATATCAAATCCTTTTTCACATATTTTACCTTAAATATACATATTATGTGTTTTCAAATATTCTGTTAGAATTGTGACTGGAATATCTTTTCTAAGATGACAAGTGTTAAATGTTATTACTTTTTTAAATAAATCTATCTCCCTTATCTATCCATCTATCGACACAACAGATATACAGCCAGACTGTATTCAGATTGGGAATCTCTTCAGCAAATAAGTAGGGCTTTTCGAATCTCTATATTTATTGGTTAGTAGTACGGGATATCTATAAGTCGAATATTTTTTGAAGCTATATATGTTAATAAAATATTTTTATAATTTTTCTATAACAACAACAAATAAAAATATGTAATTTTTTTTTAATAAAATAAATCATATTTATATTTTTTTTAAACTAAATTAGATTTCTACTAAATGTAAAATAGAAAGTAGGCAGAAAAATCAAATAAAAGATACAAATTTGCAATTGCACAAATAAAATAAATAAATTGAACTTAAATAATTGTTAGATAATCTAAGTTCATTCTTAGATCATGAAATTTTATAAATGCTTAGGAATTTTATACATGTTAGATGCATTTAATAGAATAAATAAAAAATAAATATACATATATATGAATGTATGTTGAATGAATAAGTGAATGATATCTTTATCAAATTAATCAAGTCTAACAGCATCAAAAACTCTAGTTTACATGCGGCCAATACTTACAGTGGCTCGCCGCTGTCGACATAGCTCCTGATCTGCTCCTCTGTCAGCTGGCCAAAGTAAACGTCCGCCGTGTCCGTGAATTGCCGAACGCCATTCGAATGCTTCAGGACAACGCCCGTAAAGACCCGATTGCAGGCGCCGGAGAGCCTGAAAGGGCAAATCGTAAATTAGCCAGAAGGAGGGTATATGAACTGATTGATTACTTTGTCAGCATGCGCACAGCATCATCTGCATCCTTCGGCTTTCCAAAGATCTCGTTTCCAAGCGTAACCATTGTGTCGGCCGCTATGACAATCAGCTGACGGCCGTCGCCGTCGTTGTCAAGGCGCTGATAAACTTCCTCTGCCTTGCCCAAGGCTGTCGCCTCTATGTAGTCGGAGAAAGTTTTGAATTCTGTTCTATCCAGATTCTCTTCAAATGTCGAAGGGCAGAGCTCTGCATTGAGGCCCTAAAGTATGGATATACAAAATTTTAGTTTCTGACCTTTTTTTGGATTTTAGTGCACTTGCCAGCATTTGCACTAACTCTTTGCGTCGTGGGGACCCACTTGCAAGAACTATGCGATAGTTGTTTAATAAATGTTTTATAGGTGCCAACATTATGAAAACTAAACAATTAATTTATAATTTAATAAGAATAAACCGCGAAACACGGTAAAAACCAAAACATGTGCACAATTATCGAATTTATACTTATCGATAAATGCAAACAAAAACTACAAAATCAATTGTAAAAAATGGCCTAAAAAATGCTGAAAGTGTGGGTATTGCAGGTGTATTTAATTATTGTTATTACAAATATAAGCAAACAATCAAAATTGACTATATATTTATAAATATTAATTAAATTGTCAAGATGTCCAAACAATTTATATATCCTGAATTTGCTTAAATTGCTTGGTATTTCAATTAACACCCACCACTGACCATTTTGTGTTTTTTTTTTTTTAGCAGCATAGCAGCTGCGATGCCGTATAGATATCGATCGGCCGCCACAAAGTATCGGTCAAGTGCAGGCGTCGCGAATCTCTTCGGCGGCGCGTTTTAGTTTGCCAAAAACATTTTTGTTGTGCAATTGCTAAATGAAAAAATCCAATACTAGTACCAAGTTTACCGTTACTCACTGGCTGCTGCAGCCATATTTAAATTAACAACCAAGCTGCCTTGATATTAAACAGAAAAGTGCATAGAAACAAGAGCCAAAACATAATGAAGAAGCAGCATGAATTTCGCTAGCATACGCTTATGTACAAATATGTGTATATGTGTGTGCGGGCGCGCGTGTGTGTGTGTATAGTATAGTATAGTGTAGTGTGTATGTGTCTAAATTAGCTTAGTGATATTTTTAATTGTACCATCGACATCGTCGACGCCGAAGCCGATGCCATCGTCGCTGTCCCATTGTCAAATTCAAAGTTCCGCTGTGGCGACCGCATTTGCCGTTAGTTCACATTTACAGGTAAACAGTCGCAGAGCTCGTGTCTACGTGCACACTCAACAACAACAACAATAATAATAACAACAGCAACAAAAGCAGCCTAAAATAAAAAAATAGTAAATACGGCAACTTTGTCATCGTCACCTTGAAGTGCCACTGGCCGCTGCCGCTGCCGCAGTCATAGTCACAAGGCGCACGCGAGCCCTCGCAGTCGGTTGTCGTCGATTCGGCGATTTCCTAGCCTATTTCATTGTCTCGCGTCTCTTGTCTCGCTCGCAACAACAAAGTCCAAGTCTGGGGCAGACGCGTCTGCCGGGCCGTGTTGGTGTCAAGGTTGGTGATAGAAATTAGAAAAAAAGAAGAAAAATAAATAAATGAAATATATGTGCAAAGAAAAAGAGTGCACATCTACATACAATCACATTCACGATAAGCATATTAACTGATAGTTTTGAACATAGCAATAAATACTAAATGGTTAATCATTATTTGTTTACTTATCTCGGCGAAATTTTGGTCTCTGCGAATTTGCAACTATTGCGTAAACAACGTAAATCAATGTTCAATTTTTGCGTGTAATGTATTAAAAGCGAGGGCTGATTGAAAAGTTGTTAATAATAAAATGTGTACATTTTACAAAATAAATATAGAAATCTTGAAGCGAGATGTGCTTCAAGAGTTGCTTATAATAAAGAGAGACAATTTTGACTAGAGAAATTCAATTTACTATATCCAAGTTTACAATAAAATATAAATTATACTCAAATAAAATTTTAATTTCTTTTATTTGTAAATTACTCTAAAATAAATTTATAAAATATTTATTTTTAATTGGCTGTACTTGCAATAAAAATTATTATCATAACCCCACCTTAATTAAATGAAATCTTATAATCCAATAATGGTTGAGTAAACCCTATAAGCAGCCCTCTGTTAATTATATTAATGACAAAGCCAAAACGGAAATATTTATATTGCTTACTCATATATGAGAAAAAAAGACATACAAATTCAATTTCCAGTTAAAACCAGTAAAATAAACAGATCTTAATTATTAAACCGTAAATATTAATTGAAATTGAAAAACAAAATATATATATATATATATCTTGAGTAAACCAAACAAAACCCGAGTTTCCGTTATATGTATGTATAATACAAAAACAAACAAGCTACAGACTGCTTGTCAAACTGTAAGCAGCAGTGCTTGCAAAACTTGCAATTCTGCTCAGACAAGAATCTACATACGAAATAAGCTAACTCTCTTGCTCTCTTTCTCATTCTATCTATCTATCTTTCTTTAGGACACACACGTTGCACGTGTTTGCATCGACCACAATTTTGTAGCTAAACATTTTGTCGCACTCTCCAACGATAAGTTCGCCGTCGCTCACGAAATTACTCTCTCACCATGTTCTCACGACAGCAACTGATCAAAGCGACGGCCACAGCGTGCCCAGCTGGCAGTGGCGTTGGCGGCGCTGCTGACTTATACAAGTTCCTTAGGCAACTCAGCAGCAGCAGCAGCAGCAATGTCGTCGTGACGTCACCGACGGCGACAACAGCAGCAGCAGCTGAAGCTACAACTACAAAGCCAAAACCAAATCAATCTAGTCAAACGGCGTTGAGCGAATTGAACTTCAGCGACAGCGTTAGTCACAATTCGCCTTCGATAGCGCACGGTTGCTGTCCGAGTGAATCGAAATCGGAGTCGGCGCAGTTCGTCAATTTATCAAAGCGATTTGTACACAATATACTACAGCAGCAGCAGCGTAGCCAGGACACCATACAGCGACATTTGCATACGAAGTGTAACGGAACTAACGCTAAATCCTCGCATCCGCAGCAACAGCACCAACAGCAGCAACAACAACAGCAGACAACAACAAAATTTGCAATGTCCTCACTGGCCGCCGAACCACTCCAATCGGAAATCTCCAACAGCGATGGCAGCAGCAGCAGCAGCAGCAGCAGTCTAACAGCTGCCACAGCCGCAGCAGCAGCGGGAAGCGAAGGCGCTGCCTGCCACGATGCAGCCTCCAGTGCGGGCAAGAAGCCCTGCTTCAACACAGGCCTCGCCGACATATTGCAGTTTATGGAGCTGATCGGCAACCTGAAGGTGAGTGCAAAGCAAATCAATGCAAATCAGAAATCGAAGCGGAAACAGCTAGAGGGGAAAATGGAGAGAAATATTCGAGTAACCAGTTCCTGCTGGGGTATTCAATTACTCTTTCGTGCTTACGCATCGATTTTTCAACTACAGGCACTGATTATGCTCTGCTCTGTTATGTTTTCTTTGTTCCCCCCTCTAAGTTGCTCACTCTCTCTATCTCTCTCTTACTGTTTTTGTGAGAGTTTGTTAGTTTTGTTTATTTTTGTTTGATTTTTTTTTATACCCTGAACCCATTTTCAATGGGAAATCAGGGTATAATGGTTTTGTTGAAATGTATGTAACAGGGAGAAGGAGGCGTGGCAGACCCCACAAAGTATATATATTCTTGATCAGGGTGACGAGCTGAGTTGATTTGGCCCTGTCCGTCTGTCTGTCCGTCTGTCCGTCTGTCCGTATGTATGAACGCGTCGATTTCAGAAGATATAAGAGCTAGAGACTTCAAATTTTTTTTAAAATGTCCGTAATTACAGCGCGCATATCAAGTTTATCATTAAAAATCGATAACTCATCTCGATCTTTTTTTATCGATAAAAAACCTTATCGAAACCCAGTTATAAAATTATATCTTCTACACCTTTATTGCTAGAGTCTCCAAATTTTTAATGTATGCTTATATGCAATTTATACAATTTCGGTTTTTGTTAAAATTTACCCCCCACCTCTAAATTCACCCCCTCACCCTCACTTTTGTAAAAAGCGTATTTCAAATACTAGAGACTTGTGCTTTGGCAATTACATGCATATTCATGTTATAATCATAATCTAAAAGTTTCATGAAGATCGTACGTCCATAAAAAAAGTTATTAAACAATTAAGTTCTCATAGTAAGCGCACACTGCAGCCCATGCGTGTTTATGCTTGTGTGTGTATATGTATGTAATTGTTTGTGTATGTGTGTGTGTGTGTGTGTGTGTATGTGTGTGTGTATGTATGTGTGTGTATGTATGCCTGTGCGCGTGCGTGCGTGTGTGTGTGTGTGTGTGTGTGTGCGTGTTTCTTGTGTAAGCTGAAAGACGCGAAAAATTATTGAAATAGCTATTACTCCAAGGGTTCAGGGGATCTCGTAGTCGAGCAGTCTCGACTAGAGCTTTCTTACTTGTTTTTTTTGGTCTGCTTTTATCGCCTACACGCTATCGCGTGACTGAGTTTATTATTTTGTTTTTTTATTCCGTTTCGTAACGCACTGCCAAATTTTAAGGTAATGAAGGGGACGTAGCGGTTTTTCAATGTCTGTCACAAGGTTTTATTGTTGTTGGATTTTGAAGTTGCGACCGCGAAAGTTTTTCGTATGATAGTTGATTGATATAGTAGTGAAGAATTTGTTGTAGATTCGAATATAACAAAAATTGAGTAAAGATGTCTATGTATATATATAATGTATATCTGATCACAAGTTTAGAAAAATACTGAGTTCGACAGCGAAAAGAAATGCTATCCCATTTAGCATTTCTAGACCGTCCGAATGTTAATGAAGTGGATGAGAAAGGATACCTAAACCATTATATATTATTTGTCAACTTTTGTCAGATTAATAAGATTAGTTTTTTAATGAAAAAAAAAAAAAAAAATTAAATGATAAAATATGAAATAAAATGATAATAAACTATAAAATATAATATATAACATATAAAAATATATGAAAAATAACATTGAAAATATATATATAT
Source organism: Drosophila mojavensis (assembly GCF_018153725.1). Classification (NCBI taxonomy): domain Eukaryota; kingdom Metazoa; phylum Arthropoda; class Insecta; order Diptera; family Drosophilidae; genus Drosophila; species Drosophila mojavensis. The sequence goes on from NW_025318858.1 coordinate 11,008,407, forward strand.
ATACATAATATAATGTAGAGCATAAGACAGAATATTTGATGTGAAATTAAAATTTAGTTCTTTAACGTTTGCACTTATCCAAATATAATGTCCCATTTATCCTATTTGCCCCCCAAAGTACAAAAAAATTGAGATCTTGAACAACAATTTTAAAAGCGAAAACAATGCAAAAAATGTATTTTCTGTTCTATTGTTTTCATATTTACTTTTCTTGTGTATCTAACAAAATTCTCTGTGTGAACAAAACTTTTTTATATATATAAACATATACTATTTGTATAAAACCTGAGGTCGAATGGCTCTCAGAGAACTTTTGGCCATTCTCTGAAAAATTACGTCGAACATTTAAATAGAATATATAAAGATATATACAATATTTGTTGTTGATTTGTAAAGTCTATAAACTATATGAAATTGAAGAAAATTTTTTCAATTGATTGATTCGTGACGAAATGTCGAAGACATATAACATTTGGTAACCTTAGATCGATATGTCTATAATCCAATTTACAACAGTCAAATATTATTATCAAGAGTGTCGCACGCTTCAGTTGATAAGCATTTCATTCGTTCACCCCGTGCCCCCTGTCTACTCCCACGCTCATTTAAATTATCTAATCAGCATAATTGATACTTTCAATATGACAACCGGGCTTATAAAGTGGAATTTCTCTATCTATGTGTTCGTTTGTTATTGGAAATCTTTGATATTAAAGCAGCCAATTCACCTAATTGAACTTTGTATTCAGTTCGAGAAAACTAAATAGAATCAGAAAATGGCTCACGTGAACTGATAAATAATATGTATGTTTATATGTATATTTATTACTTTCTGTTCGTATTTAAAAATCCGTTGAAATTTTCGGGAAATAGCTGAGACAAGCTGAATGTATATAGTTTATGTATATATATGTATATGGATTGACGTGAAAGTTAAGCGAATATTTGCAAGGCAAATCGACAAGCAAAATATTATTTAAAATTCTAAATTATCCATACAAATATATATTTATATATCTAGAAAGCAAATATATACAGCGTAGAACATTTGTTTCTATATATTCTCTATATATTCCAATAGAAATAATAAAAAAAAACACAAACTTGTGACTTTGATCTTGGCCTTCAAAATGAAAACGCAATACACAGGGTGACACAGGTCATATATCTATATATCAGATATATTATAAGCTATATATATTGTCAGATATATTGAATTGCATTGCATTAAATGCATAAGGAATATTGAGTTACGTGTGACAGAGAGGCAAAAATCAAAACAAATTTGATGGCTCGACCAGCAAAATACCCGGTAGAGGATATACATATAAATTGAACTTGAATTTTTTTTTTCCAAAAGTATTAAGAAAACTAAGTGAATATTAGAAATAAAATAAGGAAACGAATCAATAAAAATATATTACATATCATTTAATAATAGAAACAAATTTAATTTAATTAATTAATTTTCCATTAAAAAATTAAAATATTTCAATATTTCATTTACAGTATTAAAATTTATAAATTTAAAATTCGTTGAAATAAATAATCAAAATAAAAATAAAAATACTATAATTAAAAAATCAAGAAATTAAAAAATAATAATAAAATAATAAATCAACTTAAAATACAAAATAATGCAAAAACAACAAAAATGTTACCCTACTTAAATGAAAAAATACTAGAAAGTGATTTTAAATTAATGATAAAATTAATAATAATAAATTAATATCTATAATATATAGGATATACAGTAAATATCCGATATACATTTCCAGTAAAAAATATGTTCCAAAGGCTTTTTAGTAGGTTTTGGAAGGAATACTATGTTTTACAGAAAATGTTTGATGCACTTTGCCTAATTAAAGAGAAGAAAAACTAGAGAGATAGAAGGAAATAAACTGAATAAGGAGAAAGAGAGAGAGAGAGAGAGAGAGAGGTTACATCGTCGTACAAGGGCGTCAGACCTTCAACGGAAACCCATGCGGGGCGTGAGCTGAGGGATGGGGCTGTAGCTGTTAGCTGTTGCTATTTGATCAATAAACTGTTTTATTTATAGAGCCGTGCGACAAGCAAGGCCCAAAGATGTTGCCAACATTCCATTTAATTATAATAATTACATATGATCACATTTAGCCAGCGACTTATCTCCTCGACTTGGGTTTATCTAAAACGCAATGTGAAAGTCACGTTATGGCCGATGTGCCTTATCAACGAATATTCCAGCTATGCGAAATGACGCTTATGTGATAAGATAATATAAACTGCAAACTTGGCTAAATAAATGTAGTTATGTTGGTATTTTATTATATTTGCGTGATTTGTTTTAATAGAATAGTGTTAATTGTTGTCAGACAGAGGATTAGTTGAAGCTGTTAACAGTAGTACAAATGTCAGGCATTTATGTATGTAAAAAAATAAAAAAAAATAAAAACAAAAAGAGTAAATGTTAGTAAAAATATTTAAAATGTAGTTTTTTTACATTTTAGCTAGAGTGTAGAGAAATTTTCACTTTAAAATTATATTAAAAATGTTTAATAATTGTATATTCTATAAATGGGAAATAATTAATAGATCTTTTTAAAACACTATAAAAAAAAGAGAATAAAAAATAAATTAATTATTAACAAGAATATTAGTACAAAAAAAAAAAAACAAAAAATAAATAAATTAATAAAAAATTTGATGAAAATAATATTGAAATTAATATACATATATATATATTTTTGAAATAATTTAGCATGTAATTTATATATTTATATCAATATGATTTTTTTTCTATACTATAGATATCATATCATTTATTAATGAATCACAATTTTAGAAATATTTAACTTACAACTGAAGCTAATTGATGTATTCTCTTTCGGTTTCTATAGCATACCAAACGCACCGGCTGGGTACTGAGGGATGTGAACGATTGTGAGTCGATCTCTGGACATATGTACCGGATGAGCATGCTGACCTTTCTGCTAGATGGCAGCGAGGGTCTGAATCAGATACGATGCATGGAGCTGGCGCTGGTGCATGATCTGGCCGAGAGCTTGGTGGGTGACATAACGCCCTTCTGCGGTGTCTCCAAGGATGACAAACGTGCGCTCGAATTCAAGGCCATGGAGGATATCTGTAAACTGATTGAGCCGCGGGGCAAGCGCATTATGGAGCTCTTCGAGGTAAGAGGAAATGGAAGAACACCTGGGCGTAGATTCAATTAATGTTCTAAAATTTTGTATTGTAGGAATATGAAAATGCGCAAAGTCCCGAGTCCAAGTTCGTTAAGGATCTGGATCGTCTGGATATGGTAATGCAGGCGTTCGAGTATGAGAAACGTGACAATTGCCTGCTGAAGCACCAGGAGTTCTTCGACTCCACCGAGGGCAAATTTAATCATCCGTTCGTCAAGAAGCTCGTGAACGAGATCTATGAGCAGCGACAGCTGCTGGCCAAGGCCAAGGGTGCCACTCCCCCACCGGCCATTCAAGTGCCTAACATGGCAGCAGCGCCCAAAAATTTGGCTAATGGGCGGGGCAGCTCAAGTTGAAGACGTTGAAAGAATGTGGATGGGGAAAGGAGAGGCCGCTCTAATTGTGTTTAAGTTTTGAGATTTAGGTTTAGCACATACAACATGGACAGACACACATACACACTCACACTCACATGCAAATACATACACACACACACACCTACTTTTTAAGCGAATCCAACTAACAAAGATTGTTCAGCCTACCTCGACACGCTCATAGCTAGCATAAATATATGTACATTGATATATATGTATCTACGCATATATATTTATAATTTTAATTTATTAAACAAATGATAAAACTTTAATTTTGTAGCTAACTTGACACCAATTGTTAAACACCTTAGTTCAATTTATATTTAGATATATAAGCGTTAAAGCTCTAGCTAAATATTTGATTGAAACAAGTAGACGATTGTATATATATATTTAAAAAGAAAAAAAAAAACAGCTTAAACTAATTATAGCTAAATTTTACAAACTAACAATTTAAATGTTGTCTCGAACAGCAAAGAAAACGCTTAAACTATTGTATTTTATTCACTTTACTTACTTTTATTCATTTTCTAAATTTACTTTCCCTTGAACAAACTGAACTTGATGTATAATTATAAACTAAATTAGAAAAAAATAATAATAATAATAAAAAAATAATAATTTAAGTCATGCTACAAAACTGACAAACAAAAACGAAAAATTTCTGTTTATATTATTAAAAAGTAAAAATTTACATTTTATGCAAATAATTGCATAGATCTTCCCATTTGTAGTGTATTAGCACCGTGAGTAGGATTTGTGAATGCTAAGAGGGGCACAATAATTTATAAATGCGCTTTTGTTGCCTTTCTTAGCCAGCGAACGTGCCTTGGATGCTATTACATACATTGTACATGCGCAAATGTTATTGGTCCAAATGCTTTTGATCCCGTTATGTGCGCAAAATGAGTGAGCATTGTAGATGGTATGCTTGCAGTTGCATTGTGGATGCTAAGAGAGGCGAGACAATTGCTTTCCTCTCCCAGAGAGCTGTGGATGCTAGCTTAGATTCGATTATTCCAAATGCTTTTAATCCCGTTATATAAATCCAATATGTGAGCTGTGTTCATGTTGATTGCACTTAATTGGTACATTATCTACACATACAATATAATACAAATGACAAAGTCTCATATTCGTTCTCTTTTCAGACTATGTAATGAAAAGAAGTTGCTATATTTATATATATAGTATTTACATACATATCGCAAGAAAGCGCATATACTCTGCTGTGTAGTGAAATCAATGCGTAACTGTGAATGTTTTGAAAGAGAAAATAATTTTAAGCGGGGCTGCAGTCTGCAGGCAATGAGCGATTTTTGTGGATCGCAATTATAAAGGCGGCACTCGTCTCTGAGACTCCGTGACATTCTTCGTGTGCATTAGTGTAAGTACGGCTATCGCGTAGTAGTGAGTGTATTTCGCGAGTATTTTAAAAGTGGTTGTAAGTGCGAATAATAATCGTTGGCGTATGTCTGTATGTAAAGTGAAAAATATAATTTAAAACCAATACTGTTTTTTTTTTTTTTTTTTTTTGTAAATTCAGCTTAGTTACTTAAAGTGAGAAAATCTTATACTTTAGGAATTCGTTCCACATGTGAAAAAGAGCGAGATGGACCGAGAGAAATTGCGTGTTAATAAGTGAGTAAACCGTTTTGATAAACCGTTAGTTATTGCGTCTCTTTAGTTTACCCTTTTAAGTAGTATTATATATTCTGTCAAGCATTTTGTAACAATCTAAAACAATAACTAAACTATTTGCAGAGACAGCTTATTAAATTGATAATTTATTTATTGTCTTATGAAATATGAACTTTAATGCGTAACTTTAAGTAGAATAAAACCGTTTATGTACACTGCGCGTCATCAGGTTAGCGCCCCCCTTTACACTCAACCTCAAAGCTAAATAAAATCTAAACCAGCAGAGCTCCATCTTTGAAATTTTTTTACATTACACTCCATTTATTTTTCTTTAAAATACAAAAAGAATGGCTACTGTAACAATAAGGATTATTTTTTAAAATTTTTTTTTGTAAAATGTACAAAAAACATGTAACAAAAATTTGGTCATCAGATTAGCGCCCCCTGCGCTAAATTCAATTTATTTAAGTTAATTACCAAAAATAACACCTGTATTTTAAGCTAGTGTTATTTTTAAGTAATATTAGTAGTGCGTAGTGCCGTTTTTTGTTTGAAATTACTTAAAAAATTCGATTAGGAATGGAATTATAAAGTTGTTCAATATTATTCAAGGATATGGTTGATTAAGCGTGTTCAGTACCTTCGATTAACTCTGTCTTTGTACTATAATGCTTTCCGGACTCATATACTTTCCTGACCAACCATCCCCAGACGTTTCCAATGATATTAAGGTCGAGTGAGTATGGTGGCCACTCCATGAGATCAATTTTTTGGCCCTGAATCCAGGACTTCAGGGATCGGGCGGTCTGAATTGGGGCATTATCATGCTGGAAAATCTAATGCCGGTTTTCAGACAGGTTATAAAAATGCGGAACAGCAGTTTTAAACACGATATTATGGTCCTATGCGTTCATGCGCGATGTCAAAAATTGAAGCTTGCAAGTGCTGTAGTAAGATATTGATACCTACACAAATGCCACACCACCCCCCCGGCGCAGCGGCTTGGAAACCGTTCCAAATAATGTTCTTCTATGAGTAGGTCATGGATATAATAATTATATCCATCAGTTCCTTCCAAATTCAATTTTTCTCATCAGAAAAGACAACATGCTGCCATTGGGTAGACCACGTCATATTCGCCCGGCCAAAATTAATGCGTATTTCTTTTCTCAGCATATCGACTGGTGTCTTTTTTTTTACATTCTGTTTCTTTAAGTAATTAACTTTCTTAATTGCTCTTTAGACCGTTGATAAGCTCGTCCTAACACTGATTTTAACCCTAATCTTGGTGGTCGATTCGTGGGAATTCGAAGCTTCTCGAGCTAATGCTCTTCTATTTCCTTCTGAAATCACTTGATTATTACCGCATATATAGTTTTTTCCATAGTTTTCCCTATTTGTAAGAAAATTGCCACTTAGTTTTCTGTTTTTTCCTGATTTTTCAGCAATTTTATGGTTGCATAGTCTAGATTCAAAGTATGCCTCAATCTTTGATTTTCAACCAAAGATAAAACTGTTTCTTTACCCATACTATAAATATATTGAATACTTTGAGCTTCACAAAAAATTTGGTGAGTGTAATTGCCAAAATAAGCAAGATAATTACAATTGCATTTGGGGGCGCTAATCTGATGACGCAAAATAAGTGCACACATTTTTTGCGAAAATAGAGAAGGATAGAAAATAAAACATAACGGGTTTTCACTCGCGGTTTTTTTTGGTATGAGAGACATCTCATATGATGATAATGAAATAAAAAAAAAACCAAGAAGTTGCGTGCAATAGGCAAAGAGAAAAACGTAAAAGAAAATGAGTGTAAGGGGGGGCGCTAACCTGATGACGCGAAGTGTATATACAGTCATATATATGTATATATATTTATTTATTGTTTTATTTTATTGCTTACAAACACAAAACTTTATTAAAATAATTGACGATTATGATACACGCATAGCTGATAATATTTGTATGGCAACTAATGAATGCTTTATTTGCCAAATACTCTGAAAGTGATTAAATTGAAATTAAATAATTTATTTAATATTTATATTTATAAAAATACCTTCGATGACAATAAACTGATTGTCGCGCGATGAAGTTTGATGGGAGTGCTGCACATGTTTTTTGGCTTTATCTGAAAATAATTGTGTTTTTTTTATTTTTTTTTATAAACATATGTATATATTAAATACAGCTATATCAGTCGATTTTCTCTATTACTCACGATGCACTGTTATGCTGCGCTCTGTCTCGCCCAATGCATTCTTTGCAATGCATTTGTATTCGCCAAAATCGTGCTTAGTCAAAGGTCGCACTGTAATCCGCATCACAATCCGATGGACATGATCAACGGTTCGGGCATCGTAGGTGCCGCCCTGCAGCAGCTCCTTATCTTTGAGCCAGAAATTAATGGAAGCTGGCTGGGATTCGCTAATGCATTCGAGCGTTAGCTTCTGACCCACGCCCACATAGATCGTATCGTAACGCGTCCAGATTGTGGGCGCAACTGTGCGGCAAATATCGAACGATTAAGAGAATCACAAATAACACCAAATGCTTATCAGATGCTCACAGTTAACCACCAGCATTATCCGCTTGCTGACCGTTGGCGGCACTCCATTGGAGGCGATGCACAGATAGGCGCCCATATGTTCGCGTTGCAGTTGCCACAATGTCAGGTTTTGTGACTCCACACTGTAGACTTCTCTCTCTTTCTTTTCGCCGTCGTCGTCGCCGTTGACATTGTCTGGCATCCAGAGCATTGGTGCGTTCTCTTCGCGCCGCCAGGTTATCGTGGGCGGTGGCACGCCCGTGGCTGTGCAGGTGAGCGTCACATTCTGGCCGCTGGCACGCACCACATCCTGGCTGGTCTGATAGTCAACAATGTCCGGCGGCACAACCACGTCCAAGTAGCCCATTTGACTTTTCATCGGATCCGTGTTTATTTGGCACATATACCTTAAAGGAGCGCAGGAAGAGAGAGCGAGAGAGCGGGAAGAGAGAGAAAGAGCGAGACAGGGTGAGAGATGAGGAGAAAGAATTAGAGAAAGAGAGGGTGGTAGGGTGATAGACAAGGAAAGATAGAGTTCAAAGAAGAAGTCAGAGATTTTTAAAATAATTCTAAATAGAAAATTTGAATCAACAAATCGAAATAATATAATTTTAAGTAAATCTCAAGAGGAAGTCTGCACTATTTTTTTATTAAGATATAGTTTTACTTGAGTTACTCTTAATAAGTGGTAATATGTATATGAAAATATGTCTATAGATGTATGTATATAGCTGAATAGGCAGCAAGAGTAAAACCAATATATGTACTCTTATCTTATTCGCGAACGAAAAACAAAGTTGTGTGAAAGTATTGTACGAGTATTGAGGGTAAGATTAATAGTAAGAGCCGATAAGACCTCATACTTGATTATACCATTATATAAATGGTATATTTTAAATTATGTAAGATTTTCTGCCCCCAACCTGATTTATACTTATTTAGTAAAATATGTACACATACATATACATATATGTACGTACATATATATTTCAATGCTCTTACCAACCACGATCCGATTCGTGTACATCGCGTATTCGCAGCTGCCAGATGCGATGTTCCGTGTGCGAGATGCCGATGCGATGATTTTTCGTGATAACATGATTCTGTATGCTCAATATGGTTTGGGTATCGACGCGCAGCCAGGCCACCTTATAGCTAACCAGATCGTGCACGATGCACGTGAGCAGCGCGTCTCGTCCCACAGGTACCGTTACATTGTTTATGGGGCCACTAAATTTGGGATCCGCTGGCAAGGAAATAGAGTTTTGAAAGGGGGTGTTAATATGAAGTTGGTTGACCTTTGCGATGCTTACACCCATTAGGGTGTTAAATGGCGCACGATTAACGGAGCTGCGAAAAAGGTAAGCGGTGCGTATTTTATGAGACTTGCAAATGCCAAAATGTGATATTTATTAAATGAAGTAAATTAAATTGGACTGGGCAAAGAAAAAAATAATTATTAATTGTATAATTTAATAATAATAAATAAATAAAATATACATAAATAAAAAAATTAATAAAAAAACTAGTTTAATTAGGTAATAATAATAATAATTAATAAATAAATATATATTAAAATAAATCAAATTACATATACAAAAAAATATATAATAACAAAATACTCAAAGTATATCATTTAATAATGAAATAATAATTTAATTTAATAATGCAATAAGTAAGTATAGAAATTAAAATAATTGAAATTAATAATTTAATGAATATAAATAATTAAATAAATAACAGCAACTACTATTTAATTTAATAATTAAAAATAATGTAATAAAAAAATCTATCTAACTAAATTTGAATCCATTATTAAATTGTTGAGTTTTCTTATCAATTACTTGTGAAACATATTCTATTATGCATAATAAAAGTCTTATAAATATTACACTATAGCAGCGATATTGAGAGAATTTATTATTCGTATACAAATATTATTTAATTATTATTTGTGTTCGAGTCTATTTTTTTTTTATATATATATATTTATAAGTTTAAATCGAACTTAAGTTCACGTCTTGTTCTCTAATTCTGAAACTCAAAGATTTTCACAGTTTTTCATTTGTCATTTCTAATCCACACAATTAGGCCAGATAATTATTATTATTATTTCTTTCTAAATGTCTGCGAGCGTCTGCAAAATGTCAAAAATTTCAAATGGAATGAAAATACTTTAAACTTTTCCAGATGCCCCGCTGAGCTGAGCAAATTATCCCCTATGTTGTTGTTGGTAAATGTTTTTATATTTTCCTACTGTTACGCTCATAAATTTGATGATGTTGTGAAGAGGCTGGCAAATAATCTAATAATTAGTGAAATTAGCTTTTAGGGTGACCCAAAAGACCCGCTTAGCCAAGAAAGAAAAAGATGATAAGCTGCTCATAACTTCAGCTTGTGTTGGGCCTTACGATTATTTATGAAGCGTTGCCGAAAATTATACTACATTTTGTTTGTACAGCTGATTATTGAATTTCCCATGACATGGCTAAAAATTTTGAATGCTAATCGGGATTACGTGCAAGCATATTAAGAATAATATTTATTTATGTTTTATATTAATTTAATTTGATTTTATTGTTTCAGCAGAACAAATTTGGAAACAAAATAATAATGCATATGTACTTTAACTAAATATTAAAAAAAAAGCCATAATTTTTTATTATAAATTTTAGATTTAAATTATTGCAGATTAAATTTTGTTTAATTGAATAAAACTTTTTCCTAAAATTAAAAAGTATCACAATTTTTAAGTTTATTAAAAAACACTATTTTATATATTATATATTTATATATATTATACATTTAAAAAATTCAAATAAAAGCAAGTCTACTATCCAATTTACAAAATGAAAGCTCATATTTATGAATTGGATTGAATAACTAGATAAATGAATGCATTTCATTCTTGGAAACCAATTTTGTTTTATCAATGTAAAGTTAAGAGCGTCAACTTTGGCGTCGCATTTGAGGCTAACTGATAATTTAAGGGTAGCCAGCAGTAACAAGCTCAACTCGTTACGAAGGGACAGCTTGAACACCCTTAAAACTGTGGCGTCGCCTTGCCGGCCATAATGGTAACTATCACGCCCCCAAAAGAAAAAAAAAGTTAGTAGCCGTAAAAAATCACATCACATGGCACTAACAAGTAGCATGATTTTGCGGCTCGTCGACGCCTCACATAGCAAATACCTAAATTACAATTATGACCAAATAATAACCCGAAAAAATGAAAAAAAAATAGTAGCTACTGAGTGATAGAGAAAGGGAGAGAAGAGGGATAGAGAGTGAGAATACCTGGAAAAAATGCAAAAATACGGTGAATATGTGCGCAACCTTTTTATTTGCACATTTTGTAGACTCTGCCTATGTGTGTGTGTGTGTGTGTGTGTGTGTGTGTGTGTGTGTGTGTGTGTGCGTGCGTGTATGTGTTGGCCAACTAGTTTCAAGGGAGCCTATGTACCCTGCCATATATAGCCTATAATTTGCGATTATGTTTTGGGTTCGCTGCAAACGTCGCCCATTGTTTGGAACGTTTCGGTTTGTGTTGTTATTGCAATTTGGCCATTGCATGTTTGCATATTGAAACATTCCAGCGTCTAAACACTTTTTACCACATGAACAAGTAAGCTCACACACACACACATACACAGGTGTGTGGCAAAGTTTGAGGTTTCACTTCACGTCTGGTTGATTACTAAATGTTTTGCTGGTTTGGCTTTTTTAGCCGAAGGAACACAATGTCAAAGATGAAAGAAATCCAAAGATTTTGTATAAAACATATGTCTATTCAGTATATTGAGTAAACGTATTGATTAGGAGTGTATATGTGAATCTCTTTAACAAACATGATTTTATTATGGGAACAGTCTTTGATTTAATTATTTATTTATATTTATTTTTTAATTTCACTAAAGTTTATTAATCTTTCATGTACTACGTATTTAAAAATTTATATTTTAATATATTGAAAAGGAAAAAGCTGTCTATATACACATATATCTACTTGAGACAGTAATATAATAAATAATTTTGCATATGTGAAAAAAAAGTATTTAAATATGGGGACAGTCTTTTATTTTGATATTTTCTAATATTTTTATATATTTTTGTATCCTATTTATGACATTGCTACCAGCTTTTGTCCAGGACAACATTTTGCAGAAATTTTCATATTAACATGTCTTCTTCCTTACTAAATACTGTTAGTCTAAATAGGACGTTGACTATATCATACCAGTAACAAAACTTTGCCTAATCTTGACTACCTGACGTTAAACTTGAAAACATGTTAGGTATATTTCTTTTATATTATCTTTCTGTCCGTTTTCAGTTTCATTTCTGAATTGGACATTATTTACACATTGTTGCAGTGCGATTTATCAATGTAGTATCTGGTATATATATGACAGTTAGCACCGCCCCGGTAGGTTGCTAACAGCTGCAGACAGCTCTGGCTGCTTGTTGGCCAGGTTGTACGACTGACGACTGCACGCATCTCACACCGTTGAACTTGAAACGGAAAGTGAATGTCCTGTCTGTTAGACACTCCAACTGTCTGACATTTTTTTTGGTGAAATGCAGGCAATGGAAATCGCGTAACGAAATATGCCAGCACGCAATGTCTGCCAAAAGCGCTGCAGTCGGTCCGACTAACTCACTCTCAGAGAAAAGAAGTAATGAAAAGAAAAAAAATCTTTACCAAAGTGCCATAGGAAGTCGACAAAAAAAAAAAAAAACCGAAGAAGAAGAAAAAATAATGTCGCCTTTCCGTTTTGTTTGTGCTGTCTTCCCACTCTTATCGTGCGTCGGCCCAGCTTGCCAATGTTTTCTATATTTATTTGCATTTACCAGCTCTTGACACATTGATTTAAGCAACAATTTTTGATATATTTATCAATACTTGCTGCCAAGCTAAGTAAAATTGCATTGTTTTTATTTTTCTTCTTCTTCTTTTTTTGGGGCGCTCATCCAACAATTTTCCCCCTTTTCCTCAGCACATTTTTGATTTGGGTTGCGGAAGTCGCTCGTCGTTGTTGCCGTCGCTCTGCCCCTTCGCGGCGATATATGTTGGCCACAGTTTATTCACTTAGTGAACCGTTGAATTTCCGCCCGTTTGTACCGCTTGGCAGGCCTTTACCGTTAGCCATTTTGGCAGAGTTAAGTGTGCTCAATTAGCTAAACACCTCAAAATGCTGTAGACAGACATATTTTGTATTTATAACACATATAGCCTGCATAGACAGATAGTTATTTACATATTGAGACTCGAGGCGTTGCGGTGGCATTTCAATGGTATTGAAGTGCTGCATTTTGAGAGCTTTAAATTATAGATTCTAAGGGCTTGAATAAAAATAAGAGCGCAGTGAAAATAATATGGATCATAAGAGAAATATTTAAGTATTTAATATCTATTTGGTACACTAGATTACTTGCATTCGCTTAAAATATTTTCTCATAACATAAGTAATTTGAGGTGGAGAGTGAAAAGAAGAAATCGTGAAGCAGAATTAAAAATAGAAACTAACTTATGCAGCACTTTTTCTCCTCCATTTTCTTCGCCTTTTTCCTTATCTGTGGGTCTCAATTTCTACCATTCTCTTCATCCTCTCTCTCATTGTATATATGTATCTATATTGCTATTAGATATTCGCTTACTATTTCCTCATATTTCTCTTTCTTTTCATTTCCTTTCAATTCACTTGATTATCTCTATCTCCTTCGCTTTGTCTGTATATCTCTTTATATATCACTGTATATCACTTCATTTCTCTCACTCTCTCAATCTTAATCTGTCATTCTCCTTACCTTAATCTAAATCTGTCTCTTTCTCTCTATCTCTCTCTCTTTCTCCATCTGTCTCTATCTCTTCCTCTTCCTCTTCCAGCATTGCGCAATTTTACTCCCTCTTTCTTACACTCTCTTATATTCATCTCATTTCGCCATTATCATAGTCTATTTGGTTCTTTGTCTCACCATATCTTTCCTCTCTTATCGTTTATCTTCCTCTTTTCTCATTATTTTACCTATCGAGGTTTTCCTTAATATTTTTGAGTGGTTCTCAAAACCTCATTTTGTATTTCTGGTGCTTCAATGCGATTCCCAGCATCTACATAATTAAAATGTTAGCGATTTGTTGGAAATATTATTTAGGTACATGTGATAATAACTGCATTCAAGTCAATTTTGCAAAGAAAAATAAATCAGAAAAAAAAAATAAAAATAAATAAATAAAAGATATTAGTTCAGAAAACTTTGATGTTTGTTTTAAATTATTTGGTTAGTCTTTTGCCCCGGATATTGAATTTAATTTTAAACTATATTTCAGTTAGTTAAACCGTTTGTTTATGATTTTTAATTTTTTTTTTTTTTAAATTAGCAGTATAAATTATTTGTTCAAGCATGAACATGCTTAACTCTTTAGCAGTTTAAGTTTAAAGTGCATTTTCAGTTCCAAAGACTAAACTTCATCCTCGACTCACAATTGTTCAATTCTGAGAAAGTTGTGCTCCCTGGCCACACAGATTGTAGAATTAACAAGACATGAACAAGGACTTTTTTCATATTCCACGCTGGGGCTCACATCAACCGAAATGCAAAACTTGAAGTGCAAACTCTAAAGTAAACTTTCTATTTTTTGTTCTCTTTGTAATATTTTTTGTGTATTTATTTTCTTTATCACTTTCACTACCAAATGGCCAAAGAATTTCCGCACTGCACTAACGTAGATTTATTTGTTCCGCCTTTCGCTTCCGGACGCGTCTGCACACAGTTACAACTGGCCGCGAACTGCGCGAAATGCAAAATGCCGCTGATAATCAAGTGTCAAAATTCATATTCAAAAATTCAAATACAGCCAGGCGCTGACTCCCCGACTCTGGCTACGAGCACGATAACGGGAACGAGAAGGACTCGTCAGTGGTCATGGCGCTGCGCATGTGTCCTGCAGTCTGCCGCAAATCGTGGCATTGCCCGAAGCCCGTAGTCCGCAGTCCGTAGCCCGACGCTGGGGCAGTCGCCAAGGAGTTGACACCGGCTGTTGCTACAGCAGCTGCTAAAGCGACTGCTGCTGCTGCTGCTGTCCTGGGGGTGCCTGGCCAAAGGGTATAAAATAGTAGTAAATATTTCATTCATAAAGTGCATAGCGTAACATTTTCATATGCACGTGTCGTGATGTACGAAGCTGTTGCTATATGTTTGTATGCATGTGTGACACGTGTTCTTGCACTTGCCATTCGAATTGGGTATTTACAATTAAAAACACTGATCAAAGAGCTGTCAATCATTGTTTAACTAAATTAAAATGGGCCATCAAAGGTGGACAAAAGAAACCAAATTAAATTTATTTATATTACATACATAGTTGGAAATGGTTGTAATAAATAAATAACTATATTGAAGAAAGCATTTCTATTGAGTTGTATTTGAATTAATTAATGTTAGAAAAATAGTTGCAAAAATTGTTTATTAATTAAAGACTAAGTAGGTAATTAGAAATAATACATACATTGTATTGTGTTCCCCTAATTGCAAAGAAATATTAGTGTATATACCACATCTTAATCCATTATAAGATATATATTTTTAATAAAATTTTCAAAATTATTTGTAACAATTATAAGTCTTAAACGTATCTGAAAAAATGGTTGGAACAAGCAAGTGTTATTCGTTAAATTAACCTTAGCAAATATTTACAATGACAATAAGTTAATTAAATAATAAATTCTTTATAGGTAATATTAATGTGCGAATTGAATATTTTTTAATGTATCGACAACCAAAAGCATATCAATTTAAAATAGATTTAAAGATAAGATTGATCAAAACTAACTTAAGTATTACTAGATAGATATAATCTTAGATCAGTTAGATTAAATATGATATATAATCCCCTGTAAGTTATCTCAAAGTCAACTAATAAGATGTGCTTCGTCAGTATTTGTTTATCGTTATCGTTGCAACTGAAAACTTTTGCCACCTGGCCACAATTGTTGGCCATAAATTTCTTTGGCAACTTTCTAATTCCTAGTTATGCCCAATATTCCACACATATTCGCTGCTGATTTCCCCACATATCTTTTGTTTACGCATTGCTTTTACTTTTTTGCAATATTCGCACTTTTGCTCCACTTATGAATGTGTGTGTGTGTGTCCCGCGTTAAGTATGCTTTATTATTTGCGCATAATTAGCGCTTTTCAATTTGGAACAAAGTCGAATTTGCTGAGACTTCCCCAGCGAAATCTTTTGACTTTCTGCTTTTGCTGCAATATGCAATTTTCCTTATTGGGCTTTTCCTTTAAGGAAATTCGGCCAAAGTCTGATATATTTTGATTTTTATTAGAGACAAAAGAAATTAAATGAAGAAAATAATGTATATATATATACATATATATATATATATATATATATATATATATATATATATATATATATATATATATATATATATATATATATATATATATACATACATATATATATATATATATATATATATATATATATATATATATATATATATATAAAGTAATTTTCTAATTAAAGTCCAGCAGCCTGGTGCTCTTATTTTTTATATTATACATGGAAAATAAATTGGAAATGAATATTAAACGAAATTTAATTTATTTGATATATTATTCTCATAAAAATTATATTCTTATCAATAAAATTGAATATAAAAAATGAATTAGTAATAATAATAAATTACAATGCATGTCTTATCTTCTATTTCTTATCCTATTTAATAAAAAATAGTTTTATAAATATTCACATTTATTCACATTTTTGTTAAATAATTGAAATCTTATACATTTAGAAGAGGTGAAAGCTATTAGAACAGTTAGCAAATACACTTAACCAATTCAAGCTTTGAAAGCTTGTCGGCAAAAGTTAAGCTTAAAGCCATTCTGTCTATTTCATTTTGTCAAACATGAATTTATTTATGAAACTTGGGGCTTGAAATTTTTTTTTTTTTTTTTTTTTTTTACATATATTTAAAGTAAATATAATATAAATAATATAAATATAATATAAAGTAAATACAATATCTGAAAAAATGTAGTTTTAGATATATAGAAAATATTTTGAATATTATTTGAATTAGTTTTTATTAAATCAACTTAGTTCCTGCATAAATTATTGACATTGCATTTTAAATAAAAATTAAATAATTCAAGCACACCTGTGCGGTTATTTGCTATATATATATATATATATATATATATATATATATATATATATATATATATATATGAGCTGCGTCGATTGAGCCCTGTCCGTCTGTCTGTCTGCGCTCCTTCGCCTTTCCCCTTTTTCGACATTCCCCTCAAGACCACTTCCACTCTGCCCCTCTCCATTCCTCTCACTCTATATCCTATCCCACAAGGTCATTGACCCCTCCTCAAGGTCATTGACCCTCTTCTAGGTCATTGACCCGTCTCTCACTGATCCTCTCACTTCAGGGTATCACCTAGTAGAGCAGTCTCGCCTAGAGCCTTCCTACTTGTTTTCTAAATGTAATATGATACTGTACTCAGTAAATCAATAGACATTGAAGGCTAGAATCACAGCAATTTATTTTTTCTACGTAGGTCGTAAAAGGGAATATATCTCATCATTAGATTTGATGGTGTTTAACATTTGGCCGAACATTCATCTCCTTCACAAATGTCGCAAAGCTTCGATTCCACTTGGTAATATTCAGTTGCCTTCTTGTTCGTATCGTAATAATCATAGAGGACAATCGGGGCGGGCTTCTGATTGGCGACAGCATGAGTCTTGAACGCTTCTATCGGTAGGCACTTGATTTCTCCCTTGGGCAGACTCTCAAAGTAGATGACCACCACAGAGTCTTCATTCTTGGTTTCTACTAGCTGCGTAAAGACAAAACAATAATAATAAAATCGATACATCGGATAGATGATGACTATTGAAGACTTACCCTGACGCGTTCGATGTCCTGTATGTCCTTGAAACTGTCCTCATCTACGGTATAGCCAGAGGGTAGTGAGACTTCCAGTATGGCCATGTTGGATGCTTTAGCCTTGCCTTCCTCTACATATTCAACGCACACGCTGAGCTCTAACTTGGCTGGGGGCGAATCCGGTTTAATAACAGCTTGAATCTTGAAGCTAGGTTTCGGCTCCTTCTCGACAATATTGTACTGGTAGCTGATTTGTAGCAGAGCAGCGCCAGTTCCCTTCGACTCGTACGACAGCGACTTGGTGCCTTGAGGGAACTCCACGGTTTGGAGTAGCAAATCGTTATCTTCTGTCAGGCTGAGCTTCTCAGTCTTTTCCCGCTGACCATGGTTGGAAACGAACACATCCCACCTGGCTGGCTCGTAGCCGGACGTCTTGGCGAACTGTATGAGGGCCTGCAGCCCAGCCACCGTATCCTGCGAAGAAGCAAAACCACCAAAGCTGTTCCGCTGTGCCACCAGCCATCGAATCGAATTAAGCACCGAATCGGGAGTCTCCTGACCCGATTCCAACAGCGAGAGCACTGCATATGAGGTGATTTCAATGTCATGACTCCACACCCAGCACCACCAGCGAGCACATTTTCCGAAGCGCAACTTTTGTTCATCTTCCGTCCACCAGGTGCGATCTTCCTCGTGCTTGGCAAGCGCTTTGAGTGCAGCCACATGCTTGGCGGCATCTGGAGATTTGGCCCTTTGCAAAGCGTAGGTGGCAATGGCCCTGGGCAATAGATCTTCCTTATCATTTGAGTTGGCATTCAGATAGGCTACTGCCTTTTCAATGGCCGTTTGATTAGGCTTCTGTTGCTCAAGTAGAGCTAGAAGTACGTTGGCGGTGATCGTGAGGGCCGAACGTTGTGAGCCGTAGAAATATTCGCCATTTTCCGTGAAGCTTCCGTTGTCAGCCTGGCGGCTGAGTAGAAACTCATATCCACTCTCCAGATTTTTCTCGTCCAGTTTTATTAAATCCCTAATCTGGCCAAATGAGCGCAGTACATAGGCCGTCAACCAGGTGGAACCGTTGCGCTCTGGATCCTCCTCACGCCACTTGCCTGGTCCAAACGAGCTATAGCTGCCATCGTTGTGACGGTAGTGGTACATATTTTGGTATCCCTGCTCCAGATTGCGCTTTATGCGATGCTCCAATTCTGGAGTTAGTTTCTTCATGAACTTCAGATAATCATAGACCAAATAGTTGGGCACAAGTCTGGACATTGTCTGCTCGCCGCAGCCGCTGGGCAAGTGCAGCAACCGTTCTAGGTTCTTAATGACTGGGCCAAGCAGATCGCCAACAAAACCGAATTCGACATGCTGCGAGTCTGGCACAAGTTCCTCTGGTAGATCCAATTCAAAGCTGTCCTTGAACTCGTGCACATCCTTCAAGTTGACGAAGAATGCCCGGTTCTTATATTGCGTCACACCTTCAGGCACTACTTTAAGGGTCTTGTGCACCGCATCGCCGGCAAGAGGGGAAATGGCCGTAAATTTGAGCAGAATGCTGCCAATGATTTTCGGACGCAGAAGGAAGGATGCGCCGGCTGCGGAATTGGCGCCCACGCGCACCGTCTGTGTGCGCTTCTGTTCGCCGAGAACCTCGTTGGAAACATCCACAAAGTCGTACTCGTTATCCTCGTTGCTCAGAGTCACCTCCACGTCCAACTGCTTGGGCAGGTAGTTGAACACCAGAGCGGGCACATTGATCACCTCGCCACGCTTCACTGAGTATGGTAAACGCACGGACACAAAGAATGGCTGGAAAGTCTTAATTTTCAGCTGGTCGTTGGTCACGCCCAAGCCCTTTTCGGGATGCAGTGAGAACGCTGTCAGTACCCAGCTTGTAATCGTATCGGGTATTTTTCGGACCCACTTAAAAATCTCTGTCTTGGTATTTTCAATGTCTTCGAACAGCCAGGTTTCCACAAAGTTTTTTCGTACTACTGGTGCTGAGCCAGGTGCCGCCGCAGCGAACCCTCCTGCGTTCCCAACTAAGGCACCTTCTGCTGCTGCGCTCATTGGAACAGCAGTGCTGAATGCCATGTCATTCGAAACAAGTGCGGTCTTTCGCATAGCTCCACCCACAAAGTTTTCTGCAAATTATAAAATTCGATTATTATTAATATTATAAGACGGTTATTAAAGCAGAATAAAGCGAAGCATTCATGAGTTTTATTAACTTCATTCACACTTCTTACTTTTTTTCAGCTTACGTATGTGATAATCGGGAGCCGTGCGATTATAAAAGAAGTTGGCATTTGTCATGGTCACAACTCCACTACGTTCACCGGGATAGTAGGAGTAACCTCCTTGCCATGGTGTATGGGTGTCATACCGTCCTAAGCGCCAGCCAAATGAATCCTTATTAATGTCGTTATTGCTTCCCAATAGCAAGACACTCTGATCAACAGCCATTAAGCCAACGAATGATTGGGGCGCTGTCTTAATCTCTAGCTCAACATCCGCGCCAGGTTTGACCTCATTCGGAGCAGTTACTTCAATCTGGTTTTGCAGCTCCACATCTGCGTGGAAAGAATCCTCGGCATAGCGGAATTCGCCAGTCTCATCCACATAGTAGACATAAATGCGGCCGTAAGGTGACATAAGGAACGTTGGGGTCAGGCTGATGTTATAGACCTTCTGAGGCTCACTCAGTACGACTCTTTCCGTTTGTAGAACATTTCCACGTCCGATGATGTTGTATACGAAGTAGTTGAGGGGACGACTGGAGTTCAAAGTGACTTGATATTCCTCTCCAATTTTGAGGCTAAAATTAAAGTGAATGGTTAAAAGGAAGGGTTTTCAAATAGATCTACCAATCGAACCTCCATTTGTCCTTAGGTCTCTGCACATCGACCTTAAACCATTCCTTCTCCTTTTCTTCTTCATGAGGTAGAGGTTCAATTTTCTTTGGTTCCCTGTAGGGATAGGTTGTATACAGATCTCGCTCCTCTCCATCAAACTGTAGCTCGATGCTATAGTAACGTGTATAGTTTTCCATATCTGGTAAATCTGGTAACGTGACTTTAAATACAGCTAAGCTGGACTCGTTAAGATGGCTCTCAAACTCAAGCGTTTTATTCTCAATCGACGGTAATTTGGATTCATCGCCATATCTGGAGTGGCGAATGCCCTCGGTGAACTTTGCCTAAAGATGAGCGATTTGATTGAAATGTTAATATTTTGTTTAGCCAATCATTTCCAATCCATTGATAACTTACCTTGACAGGGGTCTTTGTATCTTTAAGTAGGGTACCATCAACAAGAGTGATTTTAAAAATGATCTCGTGCTCTTTATCGGCTACAAATGAATAACAGGAAGTGTAATCCACGCAGGACATTTCGTAGCGATACGGGTAAAGCTGTACGCCGCCCGTTTCGTTGAGTTGTACACCTGTGAAGTCCTCCACAACAGTGGCCAAAATTTTTGCATACGACGACGATGTTTTGTATGGCAAAAAACTAGCAAATTCCTTAACATTAATATCAAATTTCGCCTTGCCGTTGACCATGTCAGCAGTTCGGATGAGAGCGTGCCCCGGCGTGTCTGTGCGGACAGACTCGCCATTTACGGTGGACCACATGCTTGATTCGTCTGTGTGTACATTGAGAAGTACTTTGCCATTTACTGGTTTGCCATAGGTGTAACTGAGTGAACGATTAATGTTATATTCGGCCTAGGAAAAACATGTGCCAAGGTTACTTACTTTGCTTTTACAACAACTTGCATGTCACCATCCTTCACCGATACATGCTTAGTCGAGTCCATTGTGACGGTGTATTTGGGGAGCACGTACTTCTCAACTTCAAAATAGACACGCTCATCCGAATATGAATCGCCATTCTGCACCGAAAGTGTCCATGAGCCCAAGAGGGCAAACTCCGACAACTCGAACTTTCCGGTGTAGACTCCTCCACGCGTCTTGATGTGCTTAAGTTCCTTGATGCGATTGCGTTTCGGATCCTCGAACCACACAACTACGTCGTCCTCGGCCAAACTCGGTTTAAGGTTCTCATCTAGGAAGATTACGCGGTAGTTGACGGTGTCGCCGGGCTTATATTTGCCCTTGTCGGTTTGTAGCTTGACATATGGCTTGAATTCTGCCAAACTAAGCTGCGTGGAGTTCTTGAACTCAAGTCCAGAGACACCCTCTGCGGTTAAGTTATAGTCACCCGACTTAAGAGGAGGCAACGTGAAGGTAATCTGCTTGAACTCATCGGCATTTGGCAACTCGACCGTTTGCGTCTCATTGTACGAGGGTCCCGTAATACCAATCTTCAAGGTAACTGGCTCCTTGGTGTTATGCACGGCGACAGCCACATTGTAATCTCGATGAGAGTGTATGGTTCCCGGTCCAACGATTGTATATTGTCTGCGGTGAGCAACGAAATTAATTATAATCAGTGTAGATTGACGACGATTTCATAATGTTATAATACTAGGTCACCCATAAGCTTAGATTTATTTAATAATTACATGAGTTTATTTGTGTAGCCTAATTTACATTCCAGCTGATTACACTATCAATTGACATTAAACGTATTTTGTTTACATTGTTTCGTTTCCAAGAAAAAGTAAAACACTTTTGGCACATTCCTAACGGTAAATATTCTCAGAACCTGATCTGTAGAAACCTGCTCCGAGTGTCGGTGATGTAATATATAATATATATATAAAAGCGGATGGATTAAACAGAGTTCAAGAAACTGAACTAAGTGGCGAAGTCGGATTTTTAAGGTTATTGCGAAATTGAGGTTTCTTTAATAAATACTATATAGGAATTCATTGTATGTATGTGTGACATTGACTTTGAAGATAATAAAATATAAGTATAAACAAATTATAAGCTGGTTTTTGTGGAGGCATAATTTAGACATGCAAATGTATTTAAAAAACAATAAACGTGATTTGTTTATTTGGTAATGGGGGTTTTTTTTACGACTGTTCTATCATAAAGAAAGGAACTTTTAAAATGCAACTGCTAATGATCTGAGCAAATATACATACACTATATATGGTCTTAGTCACGAAGTGCTAAAAACTATACAAACTCTTAAATAATTCTATAGAAATAAACATTATTATTTCAAGTATACATATTTGTAAAATATTAAATATGTTGTGCTTAAATTGGTTTCTAAAATAACATCATCTACGCATATTGTCAATTTCACTGATCCAATTACCAACTATATTAATGGAATTAATTAAATTGTACATAAAAAACATGACATGAATTTTCAAAATCGTATTTAGTATAAACTCATGATGATTTTGCCCTTGGTAAACCAGCCAACACCAAAAATATGTATATATTTGAATTTATTTAGTACAAAGATAGACAGGAGTTGGACTTACCCATCACATTTGACCGGATCTGCCATATTTAGTAGGGCCAGAGCCGCACAAGCGATGACAGCAAAAGCGCCTGAACGACGCATTTTGTTGGTTTAAAATAGAAATGAACGAAACAGCAATAACTTGTAGTTAAATGTATGTCTATAGATTGTGGTAAGAGTCTATTGGGAATTTAAAAAATAAAATTCTCAATGTGGTTTGCCAAGCGTTGCGACAACCGACCGGGCTCAGAGCTGAGCTGCGACTGGTTGAGCCGGTGACATGCGAGATTTGTTATAGCTTTGTTTGTATGCTTGTTTGTATGTACATGTATGTTCATAAGTAGAAATGTGTGTACGGGGCTTCGGGACTGCAGCCAAGCTAGAGCTGTCGACGCTGACCGCGACAGAAACAGCACAATAATCATAAACAACATAATGTAATAAAATTTTAGCTGATCGTTAAATTTTTCTTTTTTCTAAATTTCAAAACTACATATACATACATGTACAATATTCATTAACAAAATATATGTACATATAAATTAATATTTACATATGTATGTATATATATATATTGTATACATTAATGAAATAATTCGAAAATTAAATTACTGATAATCTCGCATTGATGGCCGAGCACTTAAGCCTTTAAGTACAATATAATATAATCTTTATTTTATATGTGAGTCACACATACAAGTAATTTGTAATTGTAAGCGAATAGCAACTAGACGATTAGTCAGGTCAATTTTTCTGTATGTAAACTCGAATTCAGGAATAGATTCTATAAATGATTTCACACAAAACATTTCACAACAAACCTCACGCAAATTTCTTGATAAATGTGTAAGTTGAGTACATTCATACATAATCTTCATTTAAATGCAGATAAGTGTTTCTACAATATCATGGATTTACGTATGTATGTAGAGAGTATACTAATGTATTTATCATGCCATAACATGCAAATGGGTAATTAAATTTTAAAATTCAATGTATAATAAACTCTGCAAAACAAATTTAATTTCACTTTTGTAATTAGCACTTTAATTGTTATATATTTAGCGTTCATTAAAGATTCAGTTTTTATCGCGTGCACAATAGATTCTCTAGGTTTTTCCTGTTTCAATAGGTAGGCACATATATATCTACACACGTACACAGGAATGACATGTATATGCTGTATGTGTGTAAAATATTCACAAAAACTTAGCACAAATTAAAATTATTGACGTACTTTTGTACTGTGGAATTCCCAGAACTGATTTTTCCCGTGAACCACAAAATTTGTCGCTGTTTGGTGAACAAATGTTCAGCGATTTGTTTACGGTTTACAAAATGGTTTGCTGTTGACTTGTTGGGTCTTTATCTTTATTTCTTCATTCTCGAAATAAACTTGCTTTTGTTAATGAAACACTCGACGCACTAATGGGCGTTTCGATCGGGAGTGCCAACCAAACCGGCGGATGGCACAAATGTCAGCTGGTATCTGAGAAATTCTCTCAGTTGCTCTTTGTTTTGACCTTCTCTCTCCGTTTGTGGCTGTGTGTTTGTTTTTATTACTATGGGAAATATTCTCTTCAATGACGTCATCTTCTGAACTACGCTGTGTATTTCACATTGATACAGTAAACAATATTTCGTTCGGTCTGTGGCAAATGGTATTCCCCATTTCGAGTGAAAGAGAGGGCCTAACACTCAACCTATTAAACGAAAAATTAAACATTTCTTGATTGATTGTTATATATTTATGTATATATAAATAATTCATGACATGTCTTTGATATAGATAACAGATAATCTACATGAAACATTTAACAATTCTCATATCCTGAACTCATTTAAAATGGAAAATCAAGGTATAATTTTCTTGTTAAAATGTATGTATATAACAGGCAGAATGTATATACATACATACATATGGATGTATATTCTTCTTAAGGGCGACTAGCCAAATCGATATAGCCATGTAAGTTAGTCCGTCCGTTATAACGCTGAGACCTCGTCAACCACAAAAGCTAGAGACTTGAAATCTGGAACATACACTCGTATATGCCCTCAAATTATAAAGTTTTAAAATTTTTTTATATGCCCACTAGAGGCGTGGCAAATCGGAAAACGTATTTACCGATATACCAGATATCTTATTAGTTAAACAGCTAGAATGTAGATTCTCGTTGACAACCCAAGATAAAAAGCTATGGCGAATATATATCAACGCTCATTAGGGGCGAGGCAAATCGGTTAAAACAAAATTTTAGATCTAGAAACTCAAAACTCATCGACCAAATTTCGATTGCATCGAATGCTCTTATATATGTATATGTTACAATTTAGGGGTGTAAGACCATTATCGTTTAAAATATAACAAAAGTTGTAAAGTAAATAAGCCCCGATATAAAATAAGTAATATAGCTAAGATATAATAAGAAGTAATAAGCTACAGCGATATATATGATCATTCCTTTATGTATTTATGCAAATCAATTAACAGTGTTATCGAATATCATATGATTAAAGTAGTTAAAAGCATATAAACATGTTATTCGATAAGTTGCTGTTTAGCACTTTGTCGAACATTCATCTCCTTCACAAATGTCGCAAAGCTTCGATTCTACTTGGTAATATTCAGTTGCCTTCTTGTTCGTATCGTAATAATCATAGAGGACAATCGGGGCGGGCTTCTGATTGGCGACAGCATGAGTCTTGAACGCTTCTATCGGTAGGCACTTGATTTCTCCCTTGGGCAGACTCTCAAAGTAGATGACCACCACAGAGTCTTCATTCTTGGTTTCTACTAGCTGCGTAAAGACAAAACAATAATAATAAAATCGATACATCGGATAGATGATGACTATTGAAGACTTACCCTGACGCGTTCGATGTCCTGTATGTCCTTGAAACTGTCCTCATCTACGGTATAGCCAGAGGGTAGTGAGACTTCCAGTATGGCCATGTTGGATGCTTTAGCCTTGCCTTCCTCTACATATTCAACGCACACGCTGAGCTCTAACTTGGCTGGGGGCGAATCCGGTTTAATAACAGCTTGAATCTTGAAGCTAGGTTTCGGCTCCTTCTCGACAATATTGTACTGGTAGCTGATTTGTAGCAGAGCAGCGCCAGTTCCCTTCGACTCGTACGACAGCGACTTGGTGCCTTGAGGGAACTCCACGGTTTGGAGTAGCAAATCGTTATCTTCTGTCAGGCTGAGCTTCTCAGTCTTTTCCCGCTGACCATGGTTGGAAACGAACACATCCCACCTGGCTGGCTCGTAGCCGGACGTCTTGGCGAACTGTATGAGGGCCTGCAGCCCAGCCACCGTATCCTGCGAAGAAGCAAAACCACCAAAGCTGTTCCGCTGTGCCACCAGCCATCGAATCGAATTAAGCACCGAATCGGGAGTCTCCTGACCCGATTCCAACAGCGAGAGCACTGCATATGAGGTGATTTCAATGTCATGACTCCACACCCAGCACCACCAGCGAGCACATTTTCCGAAGCGCAACTTTTGTTCATCTTCCGTCCACCAGGTGCGATCTTCCTCGTGCTTGGCAAGCGCTTTGAGTGCAGCCACATGCTTGGCGGCATCTGGAGACTTGGCCCTTTGCAAAGCGTAGGTGGCAATGGCCCTGGGCAATAGATATTCCTTATCATTTGAGTTGGCATTCAGATAGGCTACGGCCTTATCAATGGCCGTTTGATTAGGCTTTTGTTGCTCAAGTAGAGCTAGAAGTACGTTGGCGGTGATCGTGAGGGCTGAACGTTGTGAGCCGTAGAAATATTCGCCATTTTCCGTGAAGCTTCCGTTGTCAGCCTGGCGGCTGAGTAGAAACTCATATCCACTCTCCAGTTTTTTCTCGTCCAGTTTTATTAAATCCCTAATCTGGCCAAATGAGCGCAGTACATAGGCCGTCAACCACGTGGAACCGTTGCGCTCTGGATCCTCCTCACGCCACTTGCCTGGTCCAAACGAGCTATAGCTGCCATCGTTGTGACGGTAGTGGTACATATTTTGGTATCCCTGCTCCAGATTGCGCTTTATGCGATGCTCCAATTCTGGAGTTAGTTTCTTCATGAACTTCAGATAATCATAGACCAAATAGTTGGGCACAAGTCTGGACATTGTCTGCTCGCCGCAGCCGCTGGGCAAGTGCAGCAACCGTTCTAGGTTCTTAATGACTGGGCCAAGCAGATCGCCAACAAAACCGAATTCGACATGCTGCGAGTCTGGCACAAGTTCCTCTGGTAGATCCAATTCAAAGCTGTCCTGGAACTCGTGCACATCCTTCAAGTTGACGAAGAATGCCCGGTTCTTATATTGCGTCACACCTTCAGGCACTACTTTAAGGGTCTTGTGCACCGCATCGCCGGCAAGAGGGGAAATGGCCGTAAATTTGAGCAGAATGCTGCCAATGATTTTCGGACGCAGAAGGAAGGATGCGCTGGCTGCGGAATTGGCGCCCACGCGCACCGTCTGTGTGCGCTTCTGTTCGCCGAGAACCTCGTTGGAAACATCCACAAAATCGTACTCGTTATCCTCGTTGCTCAGAGTCACCTCCACGTCCAACTGCTTGGGCAGGTAGTTGAACACCAGAGCGGGCACATTGATCACCTCGCCACGCTTCACTGAGTATGGTAAACGCACGGACACAAAGAATGGCTGGAAAGTCTTAATTTTCAGCTGGTCGTTGGTCACGCCCAAACCCTTTTCGGGATGCAGTGAGAACGCCGTCAGTACCCAGCTTGTAATCGTATCGGGAATTTTTCGGACCCACTTAAAAATCTCTGTCTTGGTATTTTCAATGTCGTCGAACAGCCAGGTTTCCACAAAGTTTTTACGCACCTTAGGTGCAGGGGCCGACCCCGGCGCTGCCGCCCCTAATCTGACTGACTCTCCAAGGCCCGGCACCATTTGGGATGTAGAAAAGTACACTTGATTGTGCGTTACAAGTGAAGTCCTCTCGAAATCACCTAGGTAGGGTTCTGTGAAGTAAATCCATCAATTTAGATACTATTTTTGATAATACGAATTAAAATCACATCTTAATTTGAATATTCTGTCTTAATTTATTCTTACGTTGATGGTTTGTGGGAGCCGTGCAATTATAAAAGAAGTTGGCATTTGTCATGGTTACAACTCCACTACGATCTCCGGGATAGTAGGAGTAACCTCCTTGCCACAGTGTGCGCGTATCATACCGTCCTAAGCGCCAGCCAAATGAATCCTTTTTGATATCGTTATTGTTACCCAGAAGCAAGGCACTGTGATCAACAGCCATTAAGCCAACGAATGATTGGGGCGCTGTCTTAATCTCTAGCTCAACATCCGCGCCAGGTTTGACCTCATTCGGAGCAGTCACTTCAATCTGGTTTTGCAGCTCCACATCTGCGTGGAAAGAATCCTCGGCATAGCGGAATTCGCCAGTCTCATCCACATAGTAGACATAAATGCGGCCGTAAGGTGACATAAGGAACGTTGGGGTCAGGCTGATGTTATAGACCTTCTGAGGCTCACTCAGTACGACTCTTTCCGTTTGTAGAACATTTCCACGTCCGATGATGTTGTATACGAAGTAGTTGAGGGGACGGCTGGAGTTCAA
The DNA here is from genome assembly GCF_018153725.1 of Drosophila mojavensis. NCBI lineage: Eukaryota > Metazoa > Arthropoda > Insecta > Diptera > Drosophilidae > Drosophila > Drosophila mojavensis. Next base: position 11,037,072 of record NW_025318858.1, read on the forward strand.
AGTGACTTGATATTCCTCTCCAATTTTGAGGCTAAAATTAAAGTGATTGGTTAAAGGGAATGGTTTTCAAATATATCTACCAATCGAACCTCCATTTGTCCTTAGGTGTCTGCACATCGACCTTAAACCATTCTTTCTCTTCGTTGCGTGATAGGGGTTTAATTTTTTTCGACTCTCTGTAGGGATAGGTTGTATACAGATCTCGCTCCTCTCCATCGTATTGTAACTGAATGCTATAGTAACGTCGATAGTTTTCCATGTCTGGTAAATCTGGTAACGTGACTTTAAATACAGCTAAGCTGGACTCGTTAAGATGGCTCTCAAACTCAAGCGTTTTATTCTCAATCGACGGTAATTTGGATTCATCGCCATATCTGGAGTGGCGAATGCCCTCGGTGAACTTTGCCTAAAGATGAGCGGTTTGATTGAAATGTTAATATTTTGTTCCAATCATTTCCAATCCTTTAATAACTTACCTTGACAGGGGTCTTTGTATCTTTAAGTAGGGTACCATCAACAAGAGTGATTTTAAAAATGATCTCGTGCTCTTTATCGGCTACAAATGAATAACAGGAAGTGTAATCCACGCAGGACATTTCGTAGCGATACGGGTAAAGCTGTACGCCGCCCGTTTCGTTGAGTTGTACACCTGTGAAGTCCTCCACAACAGTGGCCAAAATTTGTGCATACGACGACGATGTTTTGTATGGCAAAAAACTAGCAAATTCCTTAACATTAATATCAAATTTCGCCTTGCCGTTGACCATGTCAGCAGTTCGGATGAGAGCGTGCCCCGGCGTGTCTGTGCGGACAGACTCGCCATTTACGGTGGACCACGTGCTTGATTCGTCTGTGTGTACATTGAGAAGTACTTTGCCATTTACTGGTTTGCCATAGGTGTAACTGAGTGAACGATTAATGTTATATTCGGCCTAGGAAAAACATGTGCCAAGGTTACTTACTTTGCTTTTACAACAACCTGCATGTCACCATCCTTCACCGATACATGCTTAGTCGAGTCCATTGTGACGGTGTATTTGGGGAGCACGTACTTCTCAACTTCAAAATAGACCCGCTCATCCGAATATGAATCGCCATTCTGCACCGAAAGTGTCCATGAGCCCAAGAGGGCAAACTCCGACAACTCGAACTTTCCGGTGTAGACTCCTCCACGCGTCTTGATGTGCTTAAGTTCCTTGATGCGATTGCGTTTCGGATCCTCGAACCACACAACTACGTCGTCCTCGGCCAAACTCGGTTTAAGGTTCTCATCTAGGAAGATTACGCGGTAGTTGACGGTGTCGCCGGGCTTATATTTGCCCTTGTCGGTTTGTAGCTTGACATATGGCTTAAATTCTGCCAAAATAAGCTGCGTGGAGTTCTTGAACTCAAGTCCAGAGATACCCTCTGCGGATAAGTTATAGTCACCCGACTTAAGAGGAGGCAACGTGAAGGTAATCTGCTTGAACTCATCGGCATTTGGCAACTCGACCGTTTGCGTCTCATTGTACGAGGGTCCCGTAATACCAATCTTCAAGGTAACTGGCTCCTTGGTGTTATGCACGGCGACAGCCACATTGTAATCTCGATGAGAGTGTATGGTTCCCGGTCCAACGATTGTATATTGTCTGCGGTGAGCAACGAAATTAATTTTAATCAGTGTAGATTGACAACGATTTCATAATGTTATAATACTAGGTCACCCAGCTTAGATTTAATTTTGATATGATTTGCATTGCCCAATCGGCTTTTTGAATTCAAATAAATTATGAATGCTGCCGCCGAGCACAGACTAATCTGCATACATCAATATTTTAGTTTTGCGTTAGGTCGTTTTGCATTATCAATTTAATTTATTTTTGAATTGGTAAATTTCCATCAACAGCTCTTATATTCATGTATGCTGTGTTTTAATGAAGCTTAACGTCTAACTACATCTAAAACTTAATCCCATTTGTGTTTGGGTATAAAATAAGCATTTAAAGAGAATCTGCCTATGAGTAGAAATAATTAAAAAGTGCTAATAATTATACAACCCTTAAACTTATTATGAATTGTTTAAGTTTTGTAATCAATTTAAAATGTAAACTTTAAACAGGATTTTAAAAGTTAGTTCTCTGATTAATAAATTACATTATCAATAAATTCGTGTGTAAAAAAAAAAAAATTAAATTGAGATGAAATTAAAGAATCTAAATTAGCATGTAGTTTTTGTTAAGCACGACTTACCCCTTACTTTTTACCGGATCGGCCATAGTTAGAAGGGCCAAAACCGCACAAGCGATGACAGGAACAGCGCCTGAGAGACGCATTTTGGGTGGCTTAAATTGAATTGAACAAGAAACAATAAGGCGAGAATCAATTGGAAATATATAAAAAAAAAAGTTCTAAAGTTGATTTGCGAACCGTTGCGACAACCGATCGGGCTCAGAGCTGAGCTGCGACTGGTTGAGCCGGTGATATTCGGGAATTAATAAGTAGTCGAATTTTTCTAGGTATGTATTATGTACATATGTCTGTATGGAACTAGCATTGGGCATTGATGCTATCGGTAATTAAAGCAGAATTATATATATATATATATATATATATATATATCATCATATATATATATATATCATATATATATATATATATGATTAAAATTATATATATAAGTGAAATAATTTTAATCACAGTGCTAGACTAGGACTAGGAGCAGTTATTATAAAATAATAATTTTCGTATTTTGAATAAACTAGATTAATGTCATCTAATCTTTAATTAATAAGAAAACAAAATACAACAATTAAATATTAAACGCAAAAAAAAAATTAATAAATTACTGACAGATTTTACTTAGTAAAAAACTGAATAATTGATTATTCACACAAAAATAAAGATTAATAAGTTCGTTACCTTTGACCTTGACGAGTCATTTTTATTATAAATTATACTAATCTCAAAAGAGAATTATAGTTATAGGTATATGCATACATATGCATACATATATGCATATATACAAATGTATATTTAATGAGCTAAATTATCGATAAGAACTGTGAGTAGAAATCATAAACGAATTCGTAGAGCTGAGATACTTAATTAATTAAATGTGCGCATGGAGAAAGGTGTGCAGATATAGACAGCAGTTCTATAATAAATATAATAAAAAATAAAAAATAAATTTGACAATTATCAACTTCATTTATCATCTTGTTTTTTTTTTTTTGTTTCTTTATTTTTTGGTTTATTTAATGCGTTAATTTCGCTAGAAAAATTTAATGTCAGCTCTCTGATGCTTAAAATTTGGAATTTAATAATAAGTTTGTTATCTTATTTTCTGTTTCAACAAATATTTTTAGTAGTCTAGAATTCCCAAAATTTATAATATTTACTTTTTTATTCGTATTGTTCTAATCTATATATATATATATATACATTTAATTAATTAAGTATATATATATATATATATATATATATATATATATATATATATATATATATATATATATATATATATATATATATATATATATATATATATATATATACATATATATATATTTTTTTAAATTGGGATGTTGAATGTATTGTGTTAATTAATATTTAACAATCCAATCCATTTCCAATCTGTATGAAGCTGAAGTTCTGATATAGGGTAAGCTATAATTGATATCTCTTCATTGCCTGTGAGTCTTAGATACAATGCAATCACTTAAAATTGGAAGAAATTTATGCTAAGATAAATTTAAAAAAAGCTAAAAAATCTAGCTCTAGCTTCACTACCGGCGAAAAAAATTGTATTTAAAAAGTAGACTACAATAAAGAAATATTTTGTTTTTTTTTTTTTTTTTTTTTTTTTTTTTTTTTTTTGGAGCCAGTTGTACTGTATCCAGAATAGTTTTTATTGCACCATTTTGATGCCTATATAGGTGAAGAAGACAATGGAGCAGCCAATGATTGAGTATTGCAGCTTATGGGAAGCGAACTCCCGAGAAGTTTTAGCCAACATAGCGAGTATGAAGCGCCAGAAGTTGCGACGTCCATGACGAGCCGTATGTGGACCACATACTCGCCTATCGCCATAGCTATTCAAATCCTTCATCACCGCATCAGCTATATATTTTTTGCGTTCCTCCGCCTTCGCATAGTCCATGTTCACATAGTTGATCGTGCATAGCACTCGCTCCGATGAGACCTGGCCCTCACGGTCCATATTTGTGCACGAACTGGTCTTCCGCTCTCCACAATTGATGAAACGTTCGGCCGCATGTAGCTGATGCTTCATATCGGGTTCCAGGTCCGTCTCTGCGACATGCGTTTTAGGATCGAGTTTATTCTCGACATTACTGCTGGTTAGAGTTAGATATTCCGAGGCCGTCACTTGGCTGGTACTCGAATCGGAGTAGTATTCCACGCTCGATGAGGATGCACTCGGTTTCCTTGCCAGGGCAATGTTGGAGGTGCGATCCTGTGGACGCAGTAGATGCAACTGTGGCTGCCCATCGGGCTGCGAGTGTATCTGGTGCTGGAACTGCTGCTGGAAAAATAACGGTATCTGGTAGCCATACGTTAAGTTTGGCTTCCTCGTGGCCTGTCGTTGCCGCTCGTACTCGTATTGTTCCTGCTGCTGGATGAGCTCCTGGTCTTGGTCCTGCTCCAGCTCCCGCTGCTGCTGCTGTTCTATAGTGTGGCTTCTTCTGTTGTACATCTGCTGGCGCTCATACTCGTACTGTTGATACTGTTCATACTCCTGCTGCTCCCGTTGCTGCTGCTCGTCATCGTCATATTCGTTGGCCGTTTGCTCGTCCTCGTCGTCCTCCATGTCGATCTCGTTGTACTCCAGCTCGTCTCCGTCGTCAATAGCCAGAGCCCTGTGCTCTAGCTCCTGCTCATCACCTCCTCTGTGCCGCGGAGGCAAGCGCACACCTCGGAACCTTGAGAACAGCATCCGATTGTGGACATCGCGAAGTCTGTCATCCTGTGACCAAAGATTGCCAAAGTACGACCGATGATCATCATTGAAGTTGTACATTAGATGACGCGCCCGCCATTTGGCACGCTCGGCAATAATGGCCACGTGCAGCCGCCGCTCCAAATGGCGCCGCTCCACGGGCTGGCGTTCGACCACATTGTAGTTGTAGCACAGAACATCCAGCTGGCTGCCAGTCAGCTGCTGCACTTGGTCCATGGTGGATGGCATGGTGTTGGCTCCGTTTTTTCTTTTCTATTTTTTCCCTATTGATTGACTGGCGTCGACAGAGTTTCCCTACACCTCGAAGTATGTAAATACAGTTCTGGAGATTTATTTGGTTTCAAATGTCCAGTCCGCCTTTTTACCGTGAATTTTGATCTGCTCGATGCCATCAATTTAAAAAATTTTTATTTTAATTTTTTTGTTGTCAATTTTTAATTTTTTGTCATTTGGTCAAGAGATAAATTTCAATGCCCTATAATATTTTACTTGAGTTATTATTTTTATGCCAAGATTTATATCGATTTTATAGCTCTTATCATGAATAGCGAAAGTATATTTTTCCTATTTTAATTTATTCCAAATTTTATATGTCCTGTACCACAAGTAGTTGTGGTGTTGAGATTTTTCCGATTCGCCACGGATGGTGGGGCAACTTTCAATAGCAACAAAATGTTTTACGATTGGACGGATGACGGTAAGATGGATGTTGCAAAAAACAATGTACTCTTTTCATTGCATACGATATTATAATGAGATATTAAACTATCTGAATTTCCAAATAAAAATTGCAACAAGGGCTCGATTTATACCGAAATTAAGCTGAGCTAAGATTACAGATTTTTATTTCGCTATTTCTGCCGTATACATTTTTACTCTCTTGGCTGACAATTCTTTTTTAAAGATCTTGTCTTATTGGCTATTCTTTGATATCCCTTCACTTTGTTCGTCGATCAATCACCGTATCACTTGAACTTTCTGAATTCAGTTTTATCACAAATTATAATAGTATGAACAGCACTGTTTGTGACTTAACTGTTAGGTTACTGCTCTCCCAACATTTATTTTTGTCGTTGAGAATATTATACATTCATGTTGCTTTACACACGAGACGTTAAAATTTCACCAATGCATTTCCAAGTTTCTTGATTCAAATCAGAGTTCAGTGCATTCTTTGATAATGAGTTTGCGTTAGACCAGAACTATATAAGAGACATTCTGGTATTCTGTATCTGATATCGTTCAGAGAATTCGATGTACTTTTTCTGGTCAGGTGAGTGTTACCACAGGTTTTTGCATAGAGGCAGTTCTCTAATATGAACTTGCTTGCATTCCAGAAATTGAATGAATTCAGAAGATATGGGCTGTTGCTCTCTGAAGGACACTCAGCTGAACTATCAAAAAGTCAGGAGAATAAAGCAATGGAATCATCTAACTATATCAATGCTTAGGCTAATGATCTTCCTTTTTATGCTCGATGCTTCCTTAGTGTACGCTAAATACGCGTCATGGAGCATTGAAGATCCCGACTTTGACACGAAGCATGAGAAGCTCGGACAACCCCACTATCCATATGCCGAGCTCACCGAATATTACTCGAGCCCTAAATATAAAGCAGAACCGATATATAATGCCTTTGGTATGATGCCATTTCACTTGATCATACGTATTTTATTCAGCAAAACTTCAAGAGTACCCAATGGTAGTTTGAAATCCTAGCTAATAGATACATAACTAAAGTAATCAATGTAATTTATATTGCTATAGAGTATATAACGGTAGTTAATGGCACGAATGCCCTGGCCTTCGGTGAGAAGTCTATCGCAAATTCGTGGGCCAGTTTGCTTTGCTGCAACAAATTGGCGTTTGTCTGGACAATTTTTTTGTTATTTCTCATAATTGTCATACCATTCGTTGCGTAAGTAATGTATGGGAAATCGGTGTATATGGTTTTGATTTAAAAAAAAAAAAAAAAAAAAAAAACAAAAATAATAACAATAAATAAATATTAATATATATTTATACTTTTTAATATAAATAAAATCTAACTAATCTAACTATATCTTACTAATAATAAAAAATGTATATAGGATCACCTATTTTTGCTTTTGCTTCTACCGTTGCCCCACTGTGTGCGAGTGTAATGAATATGCGGATCGTCGGATGCGTCACTTTTGGAGCGTGGGGCTAATGCTTCTTATAGTCGTTCTGGTGTAAGTTTTACATGTAAACCTACTAAGAACTATATTAAAATTATGAAATACAGCTTTGGTTTAATCGTGGTAATGTTAAATGATAAGTTAATTGATCAAGGCGTTCGGCGAAATTGGGCTGATATGCAAGAAGATCGTAAAGATATTTGCACATTTTTGAAAGATATATTGGATAATATCCATCATATTTTTGTGTACAACTTTGAGGAGTTCGAAACGCATATAAATGCTCAGCTGAATGGTAAGCGAGTATGAACAGACCTAATCGCTAGATCGCTTTTTCTATTTATTCATTCACAGATGTCGACAAACACATACTTATGGATCTAAGCGATGCTTCTGGGCTCAATGCTCTAACCGAGCTAGAGGAAATACTTTCGAATATGCCCCAGGCGTTAGCTTTAATGAAACGTGTCGATAAAAATATAGAGACATTATTATTCTACATAGCTCAATATAGAGATGGTATTAACTACATATTTTGTTTTTATGTGATATCTTTTTATATTTTTAATTTAGGACTCCGTTTTGTTAAACGTAAAATGACCTATTTGCTAACGGTCTGGTGTGACTATCAGCAATGCAACGATATTCTGCGGAGCTCTGGAATTTTGCAGTGGGACACCTCAGAGTGCCTGCACCTGGACTTAGTATGCTTCAAGTCAAATAACTTTAAATTGTCGTTATTTATTAAATTTATGGTATCGTTACAGTTGCCCAACATAAGCGAATATATAGAGAGCTTGCAGGATATCATAAGAGCTAATTTGTTACATATACCAAGGCAAGGAATATACAATTATCAAGTAGTTGGCGAAATGATAAGGGAAAATTTGCATGATCAGCTCCCAAAGATTTCTATGAAGCTTGCAAAATTGAGTGAGATTTACAGGCAAAATGTCACTCACTTGCAAGGATTAATAAGTTCGCTAATCAATGATATATATACCCAACATTCACATATGTCAAAAGGCTTTCACGAGCTCGAACAAAGCTATGGAAGTGATCGTAAACTCATTAGCATAGCATTATCTGTATCAATATTAACGGTAAGAAACGATATATGTGTTTAGCTAGCCCTATGTAAAATATAAATGCATCGACCTTAGCGCTTTTAGGAGCTGGTAGTTTGAAATATTGTTTGTATGTCCGTTTATAAAAAGTAATTTATCAATCAATCTCGAAAATACAAATATATTTGTGAATTCAAATATTTTTCTAATATACATACCACGGAATTTCCTATTCAAGCATTATTGACCTCAGTATTCTTGCTTTAAAATTTAAAATTAGAAATTGGTTTAGTATAAAATTAATATTAAAAAGGTATCTACCGAATTACACATATATATATAATTATATATTATTATTTTCTTACTTTTAGATTACGATTATCTTGATTGCTGCACTTATTTGCGGATGGTGTGTACGTAGAGATAATTCGGGATCCAAATGCTTGTTACTGTGAGTAGTACATAATTAAGTATTCGCTGTCTCTTTCGTTCTATTTCATTGCATCCTTTTCGCTCTTTCTCTCTTGATCACCATATTCTTTCATATTCAGGGCCATGATATTGATATCATTGATTTCGTCACTTCTTCTACTAGTCTGTTTGTTCTACTCAATAATGGGCTTAATCATGTACCATGCTGTATGTACACCCCGAACCGCTTCGGAGATATATAACGTTTTCAATACTCATGTGAATCATACATTCAACAAGAAGCAAACTATATGTCGTGCACATGAAAGCATCTTTGATCTTCTTCGTGTTGCGGGTTTATATGATGTAAATAATCTAAGGAAGGAAATGTCGGACACTATAACACCAGAATATATAGATGAATTTAGAGATGACTTAACCAAGCTTGTAATCTTAACAGAAGAGCAGAAAATTACGCTCAATCACATGCGCTACGGGAATCTATCGGATTATAATGGTCTATCGATCCGAAAAGTGTTGTGCCACAAATTATCACAGGTTGATCTGATCAAGTGTACGGTTTATTTACAGCAGTTTGCAAACAAATTTCTATATGGTGCTAAGCATTCGCTCACCTATCAGTATCGAATAAATGCCACCATTAACAATATGTGCCTATTGAGCTACGACATAAATCAAATCGCATCCCTACAACGGCCAATCCATGATTTGATAAATCGCATCTGGAAGGATACGACTACGATTGACGAGCTTATAACGAGGTACGACGACTTTAATAACTCGATCTTACTTTTACTTGAAGACATAAGAGATGCCGAAGATTTTCTGCATACACGGGGCATTGAGTACATAAATGCATTGATACAAGAATTTCACGAATATCTTAATAAAGCGTTCGATAAATATGTGCAATATGTCAGCGAAGATTGTAAATATATCATTGGCCGTTGTGTGCCCTTGGCCCAGATCTACAAGCGTTCCTATAACAATCTCTGCCATTATCTGGTCGATCCCATTGTAAGTTTCTCTGGAGCAAAAAATTTAATTATTCTTCTTTGCGTACATTCTTCAAAAGGACAACAAGCTGAGTCAATCCCTTTTCATCTGCCCATCCGTCTGTCAGTCTGATTTCTGATAACTTAACTTATTATCCTTATTATCGCTAAAAATCAATAATTAGATTTGATGCTTAAATATTAAATATTAAAATATTCGATTTCTTTCGATAACTCCCCTCTTCACATATATTCCTAAAATAAGATGTTTCAAACACATTTCATTATTTTTGATTAAAGTCGATAATTAGGTTCACAGTCGGGGTATTTCCTATTCGGATCCGACTAGAGTATTTTCCATTGTTAATTTCTCCATCGATTTATGTATGTCTATTTTTTTGATTGTAGAACGGATATTGGTTTGGCCTATTTACTTGCGCTCTAGTATTCTTTCCCATCTTGTTCGTTGCCCACAAGCTCTTGTGCTTGTACAGAGTATATGGATATATAGGGAGTGCAATTATATACTTAAATACCGCCGACTTCGTATGTCCAGCCTGCACGGACACGCCATTTGTACCGGCACCCTATGTCATCAGCACCGGCAATCAGATTCATTTATGTGGCTGTGAGGATTCATTTAAAGGAAAGGATGCATAATAAATTAAGAGAAGGCGAAGATATGAGTGATATAGTCGGCACAATGCGGACAAAAACTGACCAATTCACGCAGAAATCAATCTAATAAGAATATAACAATATATAATCTAAAGGAATCTGGAAATCATATGTATTCTATTTAAATGTTTTTTAAGGAAAACAACTGTTAAATATAAATATATATAATTAATATATATATATAATTAATAATTTAAAAAAAATTAAAAAAAATTTTTTTTATAATTTAGTTGTTACTCTTTACGGTAATAATACTTATGGAGAAATGAGAAACCAATATAAGTAGACTCAAAAGTACATTTTTATATCTGTAAAAATAATTTAACACTCAAAGTGGTCAAACTATGGGCCTCTCGTAAACTTTATAATTCTCCTCATAAGTGGCTACATGTAAAAAATCTTAGTTTATCAATTCCCACCGGATATCTCCTAGTTTAGCTCTTCCGAGCACTACTCTCAATATTTATTTTTTACAATTTTCACATGTTGGGAATAAGACATTTAATAATAAATTAGCATGTATTAACCGACTTTAGTTATTGATAACTTTAATAGCCCTTGAACACTAATTGAAATATTTTTGGTACATATATGAAAGACTGTCAACGAAATAAACTTTACTTCTCAGATTTAACTGTCATTACATAAAACTTTTCGTTTGTACACATACACTTATATAAAAGTTTTTCCACAATTCCCACCATTTCCACAATTTGATAACACACGAAGAGGCGGTGAATGATTTTCCATATGCCACATGATGCACAATGCATCATATGAAGTATCGAAATTGGTATACTTGATGGTAAGTTATGTTATATACATATAGCAGTTGATTCATGTGGGTTGATTCCCAGGGTATTGAATATTAAGCATCAATGACTCGAATGTTTCCTTATTCTGTAAAACCTAAAACATGGCTGATGAGACAGTAAGTTCGATTGAATTCACAAGTGATGCATTACCGTCTATTAACTATACTCGGTACAATTCGAATGTAACGTATTCCATCGAGCCGATCTATTCGAAACTGGGTATGGGTTTTATACACGATTTTACTCACGCTTTGTTTGACAAGTACTATACATCAAATGAAGATTCACCAAAAGGTACATACTTTCCAATATATATAGACGTATTTTTAGTATAATTATTTGATTAACTATATTTGAATGTAGGTTATGTAATTGCCGTTGACAACTCAAGCTCATATGCTTTGGGTCCCAAAGTATGGGCAAATGTGTGGGAATCTTTGATTGCTCGAAAAGCAGTCGTGCTCGTCTGGGTGATGTTTCTTCTAACCGTCATAATAATCGTACCGTTTATTGCGTAAGTAAAAAATAGAAGAAATTCTTTCCCAATTTATACCCATTGCAATTCTTATTAATATACTCTTGTTTGAAAAAGTGAAGACAGTATCAACTATATATAAATAAAACAAATATTTATATATAAATTTTAAATATTATATACAGCTTATATAAGTATGTAAAATGCATAAATATAAGCATATTTTTTAACACATTTTGCTGGGATTCTGTTTAGTTTACTTAGAATCTTCTATTCAACGATATGATGTAAAATGTCTATAGAAACAAATACCATAACAATGGAAAAATTTCATTTCATATAAGGCGGTGGGGCTCGACCGTGGGCATAATATTGTATTAGAACCCACCAAGGGGCTTTTAGAGTCGGGATCGGCTTAGAAAGTAGAGCAAAATTTGATTGATATAGAATTCATAATTAATTCATACATTTTGTAGCATAGGTAAGAGTTGAAGATAAGTTGAAATATATCCATAGACGTATTACGTACAAAATCCAAGTTTACGATTTATTTTTTATTTTTTATTTGATGACATTATATAGTAATATTATTATTATTATTATCATATATTAATACATATATATATCGTAATTATAGCTTCATTAATGCAATTTTCATCACATTTCACGTAGGGTATGTTATTTTTGTTTCTGTTGTTGCCGTTGCCACGCCATTTGCCCACCTTGTCAAAGTGCCTCGAATACTACTAAGCGTATTTTACTGAGTTTACTGCTAATACCACTTATACTGGGAGCTATGTAAGTTGAGTCAAATGCATATATGAAATACATATTCAAAGTAAATACCACTTAGGTTTGGATTGGTCGTGGCATTCCTGAACGATAAACTGATTAATAATACGATGCGAGACAGCAGCGAGACAATGATGCGCAGCAACAGGGACACTTGTGCCATGCTGCAGGACGTCTGCCTACATGTCCGTCACTTGCTCGTCGATAACTTTGAGGAATTGGCGACAACGATGAGTAGCCAGCTCTTTGGTTAGAATTTGGTTAAATTTCTGATTCATTTGATTGTTGAAATAATGTTGGAATCACATGTAATTGCAGCCGTTGCTGAGATGGCCTATAAGGATCTGAGAACAGAGGCGGGCCTACATCTATTAGAGGTATTGGAGGATATCTTTGACAATATGCCCGAGGCATTGGCGCTTCTGGAGCAGGTGAAGGAAATGCAGGCCTATTTAGTTTTCATTGGCAGCCAATACCGTGATGGTAATTCAAATATCTCTGATATAGCTATCTTAATATCTATTTACCTCTCTAATTGTGTAGCTTTGCGTGGGGCTAAGCGTGATTTCGTGTATGTTCTTACCGTGTGGTGCGATTTCTTTGAGTGTAATAACATAATTCGAAGCAATAACCTTTTATACATGGATACTTCACAATGCCTTCATTTCGATAAGGCAAGATTTCAATATCTACTCAAAGCAACAACAACAGCAATAACAATATCTATTTTCAGCTGCCAAATACCAGCGCCTATATTGAGGATGTCAAGAACATTATATATGAAGACTATTATAGAGTACCGAAATCCTGGTTAGATCGCCTGTACGATGAACAACAGAAATTCAAACTCGCTCTCGACCCGATGATACCGCCCATGATACGTCGCATCAGCATGTTGGCCGATTCCCTAGAGTCCGAAAGCCACAAGATATGCAACATAACTTATAGGGCTATGAGTAACATATTTATACGAAACATGCATTCCACCAAAAGTTTTGAAGAGCTCTACGATAACTATGGCCGTAGTCGTTGGTATGCCAGTTTCGGTTTGTTTTTCATCATGCTAACGGTGAGTAAAATATCTACGCATAAATTGAAGATATACATCGACAAGCTGCATAAAGTTTTTTTATTTTTTTTTTTTTTTTTTTTTTTTTTTTTTTTAATTATTTTTTTATTTGTTATTTTTATGAGTTTACAAATTATGAATATTATTGATAATGAAATCCGATGAAACCCACTGTATAGAAAGCTTAGTGCATAGAAAGCTTTGTCTGTAGTAAGCTTAATATGTAGACAGCTTTGAGTCAATAGAAAGCTAAATTTATAGAGATCAAAGTTTATTGAAAGCTCAAAATAAACCTAAGCATATAGAAAACTCGGAGGCTATAGTAAGGCAAACTTATGGATAGGCCATAGCAGTATTCCTCTATTTCATATCAATGTCATTAACTACTAATGCTGGAGACTTTAAATTTTAAATATATATTGCGATATATTTATAAATAAATATGACAGCATATGCTGTTAAAATAAATAAGCCCACAAATTATTTTGAATATTTTTATGCGATATTAATTTGAATTTATGAAATATATAAAACCAGCTACCAGTACCAGGCAGCAGCCCGATTTATTTTTACTTTTACTTAATGATTCATAGTCTTAGAGCCTCATTTCACATTTTAGATTGTGATTATATTGAGCTATACTCTTATAGCTGGGCTTTGCATACGAAAAGATAACTCTGCATCGAGCTGTATGTTACTGTAAGTTGAAACTGTATTCCTCACATAATTATCCAATTACATATATAATATCAATTACATATATAAAATCTCTACAGCGCGATTATTTTAATGTTTGCCGTCTTGTCATTCATACTGATAATAAGTCTGTTCTACTTCACGCTTGGATTGGTCTTATATCCGGCGTGTATTTTGTACGATGACGAGGGGCGAAACACACTCCATTCGCTGCTGGAAACTGTGCTACAGAAATCGAATGCAGTAAACAATACAGAATTTCATCGACCGTCTGAATTTGCCACTGGAATCAAAAAGTGCCGCGCCGATCAGTTGATCTTCGAGATGCTGCGCGACAATAATTTGTACGACATTAGGAGACTGAGAGAAATCAATATCCATTTGGAGGAGAGCACCTATCTACAGTTTGGCAAGTTAGACATTTATTTCAATGCGTTGGTGTTCATGTTGCCGAAAGAGTTTCATCACATCTTTAAGCTACGGGCGAAATACTTATCAAATTATCATAGTCGAACCTATATGGATGTGTTGTGCCGAGAGATAGACAAGTTGGATATACCCCAATTTATTAGCGATTTGCGGTATTGGGCAAGCAATTTTTTCGCTGAAAGCTATGGTAGCTATCTAGATGAGCGAATGCAAGTGGCATATGTGAATTTACTTAGAATGGCGACAGACTTGTCGAAGTATAGGCTCATGGGGAAATCAATATTGCAGACAATAGATCAGATTGAAGAACATGTTTACCGAATTGATAATCTTATAACGTTTGGGGACAACAATTTTAACAAATCCATTAAAATTCTATTGGACAGACTGATGAAGGCGCAGAATTATATAGAAGGCGTTGGCAGCGGTTACCTGAACACCATCGTTGATAATTATACCGACTTTATTCATGGACAAATTGACACCTACTTCGATATGGTCATCAATATCAGTTTGTATGAGATTGGTCCTTGTGACCATTTGGCACAAATTCACATCCATAATGTGAATAAAATCTGCGATTATTTGGTTAATTCAATTGTGAGTAGAAACATGAATATATGTACATATGTGTATATTCATATGGTCCATCCAGCACTAACTTGATCTGATTATAGAACGGCTATTGGTTGGGCTTAGTTATATTTGGTATACTGCTAATCCCCTTGCTGTGTGTTAGTCATCGTTTGCTGTGCTTGTATCGAATTTACGGTCATACTGGCGCGGCGATTGTCCATACGGAACAGGGCACTTGTCCAACCTGCACGGGTTTGCCATATGATCCCCAGAATATGAATGCGAATGCAGCTGATGCATTTGCAACCAGTAAACATAAACACGATTGATTCTGCGCTCGAAAGTTGTTCATCTGCTTTGTACAAAAAGAGCTCAATTTCATTCAATTTTTATACAATATACGAGTAATGATGCTATAAATAAATCAAATTTTTTATTCATTCCAGCAAACTTTAGCTCATTCAAATATAATTTTTTTTATTACAAAACTAATTTTTATAAAGTCATTAAATTTCCAATGTCGGCAAATATCAAAATATTGTATATCAATACTCATTCATAAATAGTATTTCGTAACTTCACTCATCCTGAAATAAAACTATTAGAACTATATATATATTTACTAAACTATACCTGCGAAATAGTAAATAAAATAAGTAAGTAAGCTCTAGTCGAGACTGTTCGACAACGAAATCCCCTGAACCCTTCTGGTTACACAAGAAACACACACAGACACATATAGGCATGCACGCATAAGCACGCATGGACTGCGGTGTGGGCTTACTGTGGGAAATGAATTGTTTAATAACTTTTCTTGTGGATGGACTGTCTTCATGAAACATGTAGATGGTGATCATTACATTGAAATGCCAAAGCATCAGTCTCTAGTATTTGAAATACGCCTTTTAAATTAAATCGAAATTAAATCGAAAATCGAAATTTTATGAAATACAGATAAATTTACATTTAAAATTTGCAGACTCTACCTCTAAAGGTATAGGAGATATAATTAAAAACCTAGTTTTCGATAAGGGTTTTAATCGTTAACAAAAAATCGGCAGTAGTTATCGACTTTGGGAGAAAAACTCGATATGCGCGTGATATACACGGGCCTAGGAAAAATTTTCAAGTCTCTAGCTCTTTATCTTCTGAGATCGACGCCTTAATAAATACGGACGGATTTGATTTGCGCTCAAATTCAATTTCACTCACTCCCACACGCACACAGTCACATGTTTATTCTAGCTCTAGTCGCGACACGATTTTGTTGTCTTCCGCTTGCCTGTTCACAATCCAAAATTGAATAGTTAGTAGGCAAACTGTTTTGTGTTCGGTGAACATGTTTGTGTAATAAATTCGACTGGCTAACTTGCTCTAAAATTGCTCAATTCAATGAGTCACAATCTTACCTCTTACCTGTTTTCTTAATTCAATAACAATAGCAATAAGAACATTTCGTAATTGCTCGGGTCGCTCAATTTGGATGGTCGACTTTTGTGTTGTATGGTTAGTGGTTATAGTTTAGCCCCAGCCGCATCGGTTCACCATGTTGAAGAAACAGTTTAAGTGTCTTTACGTCATAGGACGACGTCTCGTAATACCAGTTCTGGCTGCTACTCTAATATTCCTAGTCGTACTATCCTCTATCACGGACCCTTCTATTATTTCGAATGGAACTTTCGGCTTACGTAAATTAAAAGCAAAATTGTTTTCAACTGAGAATCTTATTGAGGACATACTATATTCGAGCTTGCAGCCTCCGCCAGGACGCAGCATTTTCTTTCATGAGACCAGCTGCACTTCTCCAGATTCGATATCCAACATTATGACTCTGACGGCTCGACAAGCCTGTTCCATAGAATCGGCAGCTCTGAATAATCCGAACTTCCAAATTTTTACTGTATTCTCGTGTCCGACCTTCCGTCCCCTCGCCGGTCGTCAAAAACTTTTCGTCGATGCCATCGAAAGCTATGAGAACGTGAACTTACGTCACCTAAATCTAAGGAACTATGCTATGAACACGTCTATTGAAGATTGGGTCAAAAGGGGCGATTTGCTTACCTCTAGGTAAGTTTTATATTCATGTTTCCTTTTAGAGTGTAGCGTAACTCACCTACTCTAATGCACAGCTATCCGATGCATCACACATCTGACCTGATCCGCCTGATAAGTCTCTATCGGTTTGGAGGCATCTATTTAGACATGGATATTATTGTCCTGACAAGCTTGGAGAAATTGCCCCTGAACTATGTGGGAGCTGAATCTACCGATACCCTATGCAATGCTGTCATTGGTTTAACAGCCGAAGGAATAGGTCATGAAGTTGCTGACTTATTTTTACAGCACTATCAAAAATATTTCAATGGAAAAAATTATGTACAAAATGGACCAGCTCTTGTAACAGCCGTTCTGTTGAAATTTTGTGGCACCAGCCTCATGGAAGCCATGGAAGGCGGTCGTAAGAGTTGCAAGGGATTTCGAATATTCAATTCGACTGCATTCTATTCAATTCATTGGCAAGAGTGGAGGCATTTCACTGAGCCCAGGTACCTGGAGGAAACCATGGCAAGAACTAAGGATTCGTATATGATACACATGTGGAACAAGGTGTCCAGCGGAGAGCGCATCAAAGTCGCTTCCAATACTGCGTATGTAAAGTATGCGGAAAAGCACTGTCCAAGGACGTATGCGGCAGCTGGTGATTACTTTTAATGTGTGTTATTTAAATGTGTTTCAAATAATTTATTGCTAGAATAAATACGTTTCGTATATTTGTACATGTATATAAAGAATATATATGTTCTTAACTAGGGTGTTGTTGTTGATGGCTATCTGTTCGCCAGTCCGCCCGTACGTTCAGCTATATCGTAAACCCGAATAGCTAGAGAAATTTTGCCTGTATACTTCACACTTACTGTTTTTTACATACTTTAGATATTGACATTAAATTTACAATTTCAACAAAAATTAAAATTCTATAAAATACATATGAGCCTACATTTAAAATTTGCAGACTCTACCTCTAAAGGTATAGGGGATATAATTAAAAAACTAGATTTCGATAAGGGCTTGATCGATAACAAAATATCGGGAGTAGTTATCAGTTTGAGGAGAAAAACTCGATATGCGCGTGGTAAACGGACCTAGGAATAAAATTGCAAGTCTCTAGACCTTATATCGTCTGAGATTGACGCGTTCATACATACGACCGGACGAACGGACGGTCAGAGAGACGGACAGGGCTAAGTTGACTCGGCTCGTCGCCCTGATCAAAAATATGTATACTTTATAGGGTCCGACACGCCTCCTTCTGCCTGTTACATACTTTTAACAAAACCGTTATACTCTGATTTCCCATTTTCAATGGGTTCAGTGTATAAAATAAATGTTAGAATATAAAATATTTATATTAATATTTATAAATCATATATACATAAATTAAATCTAATATTTAAAAGTCTAAATTGTTTTAATTAGAATATCAATGAACGTTAATATTATTGAAGTTAAGTTTACACTTACCAAAGGTTTGCATTCCCCGGGCTGTAGCTCATTTTGTTTATTTAGTTTCTGTTGTGTTATGATAGTAATGATAGTAATAATTAGTTAATTTACCTAAAATGCTTACACAAATGATGCTTCAAATTACGATATAAGAACATAATTCTAATGCACATAAGATATTTCAATTCGTGATCGAAGTTCCTGAATATTAATATGTATAAATAATATTATCTCATATCAAGTATACATATATTAGCAGCTCTGAAACAAGTGGATATTTGGTCCATTTTATATAAGTACATGTACAGATTCGAAAATTTTATTTTTGTAAACATTTAGACTACACAAAACTACAAATGGCATAGGTAATGCATACATAATTATTATTATTATTAATATTAATATTATTAAATCAATTAATTTTCAATACTTTTTTTTTTTTTGTCTAATAAATTGAAATTGTTCACTTAGTTTTCATAAATATGCAATGTAATAAATAATATTACTGTTCATTTTATTTACTGTTTCTTTCCATTTAGTAATTTTTTTTTTGACATTTAATCAATATTAATTATTGTCATCAAATATGCGTCGCTTGAAAATTTGTTCATATTTTGTAATATTTTTTATTTATTAATTTCTTTTTTGTTTGTTTTTTTTTTTAATTATACTTAAGCTATTAAGTATTTACAAAGCTCAACTTCGAACAAGAACTTTAAACGGCATTGAATTTGTGTGTGATTTTTCCTTCTGTCATAAAATTTGTGCAAAACTAATTGTATTCAATATAGTTATATATTAATGTCTTTTTTTGTTCTTAACACAAATCTGTGCTTTTTATACAAATTTCTATGTTTCTTTTTACTTTTCAATATATATATTTTTCTATTTGGAAGTGCATAAACAATCTATAGCAAATGGCTTGAAATTTAGTTATTTGTATAATTATGAATTAATTGCATAACAAGTTTACTTAGCTTTAAATATATATTTATATATATGGCTAAGTATGAAAATGTAATTTAAATTTGAACTCAATTTAATTTAATTATATTCATAATTATTTACATCATGATGTATGCTAATTAATACGTTTAACGGAATAATATCCAAATTGTTTGTGTTTATTTTCTGTGCTTCTTTCTTGTTTGTTTGTTGATTTTTCGATATGTCTGGCGCCCTCGCAGACAATCGTTGCAAAATAAATTCGTTGATGTCTTGTGACAGCATTTACAACTGTTGCAAAATTTGCGTCTTGGCCGCTTTTAGCCGCAAACCAAATGATGAGGCCAGCCGACGATAACGCAAGTGGATTGTCTCATTCCCATCTTCATCGGAATCACTGTCGATATCGTCATGCTGCTGCTCGTCCTCAAGCACTCATCGTTTGCGATTATAGGCGCCAAGCATTGACTGCCTTCATTCTTTCATCTCGTGTCCACTGGTGCCCAGCTCGAGGAGCTCATGGGGCTCGGCATTTAGCTATACATATGTGTGTGTATATATAAGTTATACATGTATATATTTTGAAACTAATATTCTACATCTATGAGAGATGCATACTCACCCGATCAACGCTTGCCAAATCGTTCTTTGACAGATGATTAACCAAAATAGTGCCCAGAGCATCACACATGACATTGATAGTGGTACGGAAACGATCCCTAAGACAATCAAATTTCAATAAATAACAGTCAAGTACAAATTTTGACATCTACATACAGTAGCCAATCGACAGCGATGATCAGTGAGACATCCTTGGGCTCCAGGCCCACAGTGTCCAGTACCATGACCATTGTAACGAGGCCCGCCTGTGGTATACCCGCCGCACCAATTGAGGCAGCCGTTGCCGTTATACTGACAGCCACAATCGTGCCAAACGAATAGCTCATCTCACGATATTGGGCAATGAATAATGCAGCCACCGCCTCATACAATGCAGTTCCATCCATATTAATCGTAGCTCCCACGGGTATGACAAATCGTGTCACACGCGGATCGATGCCCATATTATCCAGGCATTTAATGGTCAACGGCATGGTAGCCGAGCTGGAGCCCGTGCCGAAGGCAGTGGCCAAGACTTGACTCAATTTGGCTATAAAGCGATACGGCATGCGACGTGTGCCCAAAAAGAAGATGACTGCAATTGTGCCTGAAATTGATTGCAAATCAAAATTTCATTAATCAACTCAACTTAGTCAACGTTGCCAATGTAAGTGACTTACCAAATCCATGCAAGAAGAGGCCAATCATAACGGTTATGAAATACCAGCCTAAAGATTGTATTGTCGCAGCTATGGACTCCATCTCAATGATCTTGGCCGCGATCAAAAAGGCCACGCCCAACGGGGATATCCTACAAATTAATAGCAAATTACCATTTAAACTCTAACTCAACTCTTAACCGCTTTTATTTTACAGAGTGCTTACCAAATGACCCACGATGTTATTGTCATCATGGCCTCACTGAGCGTCGTAAAGAAATCCTGCAACAGTTGGCCCTTCTCACGCATACGGCCAATGGTTGTACCCAGTATTACGCTGAACATGACCAGACCCAGCACATTGGAGCCCTCACGCTGTGCCGACTTGAACTCCCAGTTCTCCATGGGCTCTAAAAGGCATATTTACAAATTGTAAGTATCATATCGTTTCGCAGAGTGACTCAGGCGACTTACGTGCTGGCGTAATGCTGGTGTTCTCAAATATCTCTGTGCGATGCTGTACAAAAAAGGGATATAAAATGTAAATATTGAATTCATTTATTTTATATAAATTTTTATAATTTTTAAATAATGTTTAATTCAAACCAAAGCAGAATTTTATGGATTATAGTAATCTTTTACAATATTCCTTTCTTCCCATATGCGATTAATAATTTTAAGATATTTTATAATCTGTCTCTTTTTATCAATACTTCACATAGAAAATTTATTATTTTAAATTTATCACTAATTTCATCAAGTTTAACTAACACAATTTCTTTAAGAGACCCTGATAAGCATATTTCAGCTGATCCTTTAGTATGACCAGTGCATATTCAATTTGAATGATATTTTCCATTTCTTTATGCAATTTTACAATCAATTCCTATTAAATTTGTATTTCGAATTCTTTCAATTTCTTATAATACGTACATATATAACCTATATAGCACAATCTGTGATAAATATTAGAACAAATTAGTGAAACATTAGAATATATAATATATTATCAATATGTAAAATGAATATAAAAATATAAATAAATATAGAGTATTTAAAAATTCTTTATAAAAATAATTTAACTAAATATTGGACATTTTTGTTACTGGTAATCTTTCCATCTAAACTGATAAAATACTATGTGGGCACGCCAACTAGAAGCAGAAACCCATAATCTATCTCAACTTTGGAACTGTTGACCTTCTACAAAGATAGATCTAGAAATTATGTATGTATGTGTGGCGATTCATATAAAATCAATTTAAGTGTGTTTGGAGCATGAAATTATTAATTAGAATTACTAGAATTTATATGCCTTACACATGTTTTCTGTATTGCATGGACAGACCTAGCTAAGTAAGGGGCACAATTTGGGAGCGACAATAATTTAATAGCATTTTATTGTTACCTATTGAGATATTTATACTCATGCCCAAACGCAGACGACCGACAGTCGAGTTGAACTTTGATTCAATTCGCGCTTGATATATGTATGAATATAGTATATATGTATGTATGTATATATAAAATGTATACATACATATGCATATATCGTAATTCCAGCTTTGTCTGTGGTGATAATTGAAAATTCAACGTGTACGTAAATTAGATATATGTATATAGAAATATATGGTATGATATGTACGCATGTGTGTGGTTTTTGTGTCTGTGTGTGTGAGTGCTCCCCCTTTGCATATAATTTTCAATTTCAATTGAAACGGAAAGAACTTTGCTTTGGAGTAGCCTATCATGTCAGTTTTGATTATGTGCCGCGCGATGCTTTAATCAAATTATGTAAACAACACAGAAGAGCACAATTGAATAATTGACGCTGTTGCAATCAGAAATTGAGCAAATGAGTGTGTGTGTGTACAGCTCTGCTCCATAAATCGAGTCCAAGAACTAAATACCTGCGCGCCTCAGACTCAGAGTCGTGTCTGATAATGCATAAGTAAGTCTTCAAAAGTAAGAAAAAAGAAGCAGACAAAAATGATAATCGCACTTTAATCGCCTTTCAGAGACGTGCCGTTGCCGCTTTGGATAAAAGAACGAAGTTTTTGCATTTCTTCTGAAAGTGAAGTTATCTGAAGGTTGAAATTGGTTTTTTTTCTGAGAGCAAAGCTCAGTGCAGATAGACCAATTCAGGGAGATAACAAGTATTGCAGGTATTTATTCATATAAAACTTTTTTATGCTTCCGAGTATTATGCATATTTATAGCGCAAAGTATTTTCAGTTACTGTTTTTTTAATTAAGAATGAAATAGTACTTTGAATATATGTATATATAAGCTGCTTAATATTAATATATAAAATATATACTTATATATAATATATATTTATTTTAAACTAAGAGATAAGTTTCTATTCCTCTTACAACATATTGACAGGCAGTTTTTTCTGATCTTTATTTGTTAAATTTAAAAATTAATTTTTTATTTTTATTCATCTGAAACGGTCTACCTGGTTTAGCTATAAACTCTGTTCTTATTTAAAAATTTGTAAAATTGCAAAACACATACCTGAAACATTGTGGATTGTATGATGTTATCCGTAAACATATTTCTAAATAAAAATAAAATGAAAACAGAGAATATATAATCATATAAATTATTTAGAATCAATAATATATAAACAGATATATGTAAATAATAAAATATATAGGTATAATATAATATAAATAATATATTATACATATAATATATATCTACATATCTCCCTACCTCACTAAATCCATTAAAGTATCTGGCGTCAAGACCTTAGATGCTTTGTCAATTGTCTCAGTGCGTGTCTCCACAATTTTGGCACCCTGGCCGGGCCGTATGGTGGTGACCAGGCAAATGCCCAATATTACAGCCGATATTGTGGTGACAAAGTAATATGTAATAGCTCTGCCGAGAAACGAAAGTCACATCAGTAGAATTCACACTTTACATATATTTTGCAAATCTATTTTGCTCACCTCGTCGCTATTTTGCTGGACATACTCAAATCCAAGCCACCGATGGCACTCGTTATGGAGGACACGAGCAAAGGTACAATGAGACATTTCAGCATGCTGTTAAATAGAAGAAAAATATGTTCAATCAATATTTCACTAGGTCAGCGACGTCGCTTTGACTTACCGCAAAAAGATCTCGCCCGGAAATGATATGTACATAATCTCACGCTTTGTCCACTCGCCGGTGCTGTTCTTGATTATGAAGCCAATGAGACCGCCCACAAAGACACCGATGACGGTGGCCATTGTGAGCACATTCTCTTGCATGAAGCTTTTAAATTTGTTTGCATCCTGCTTGGGTCGCGTCATTGTGGCTCTGTGTGTGTGTGTGCCTTTATGTGTGGGAGATTATTACCCTAGGCCCGTACGCACGGGCACGATGCGTTACCAGTTGTGCGTTTCCGTTGGAACAGCTAAGCCAACTTAATTAAGTTGTCAAAGGGTAGTGCTGTATATGAAATCAAAACTTTGAATTTATTATTTAAATTCTTGTAAATTTTATATATTGAAATGCATAATTTAGTGCTTTGTGGTTTGGTAATAATTTCCAATGAGGATCAAGGTTCATTGTAAATTAAACGCTTGGTAAGTTAGTGGATCACATTTATATTAAGTTTTGAGCATTAGCTTTACATAGAATTAATATAATAGATTTTGCAATAAATATTTAAATTCTCCTCGCATCACAGATCAATATGCGATTTTCTTAAATCAAATTTTAATTATGATTCATTATTAAGTATAAGAATTATTATTTACCATCAAGTTTTCTAGCTGATAAACTAAATGGGAATTTTTAAATTTACATGAGCTGAAGTAATTAGCTATTTGAACAAATTATTGTAACTTTACCATGTATTTTATCACTTAGTAAGTATATGATATAAGTTGGATAAATAATATAACCTCTAACCACATTCCTAGTAATAGTATTAAACTGTAAATTGCAGAGTTACCTTGGTAGTCTAGCTGTCTCGTTTACCTACTTTATGTACTTTGCATTGGTAACTTCTGAAAGGCATAATTCTACAGTTTGTGAATATTATTATAAATAATATTCATTCTAAATTTACCATCCAATTTATCACATGCCAAAGTACATGGTCATTGTAGGCTATGTGTACGTGATAACTTTTATATACAAGTCTATCTTGTTATCTAATTATCACTTGCTAAGCAAATCTTAAATTTCCATGACGAGCTGCAGCTAAAATCGTAGACTAACTGCAAATAAATTGTGAATGTTCGAGGTATTTAACACCAATTATGATTTAACACCCACTTAACAACCATTGATGTTATCCTCTCAGCTAACCGCTGATTGTTAATGGAGCTCAATTCATATATGTATCTGTGCTGACTGTTGCACTTGAGTGCAATTGAGAAGTATATTTTATTTTAACGCGTGTCGAAACAAATAAATTTACATATGCGAGCACCTAATGAAAACTAATGACTCGACAGGGGATCAATGCCAACTGATAGGGATGATCATGTGCCGGCAGTGCGAAAACTGATCCAAATTGTTGTTGTGAGGGTTGTTAATTGATCCAGCAGACCCGATATGTAGATCTACATGAATGCATTCCAAAATACATTAATAAAGAAAAATACTTTTCGCACTTGCCATTTGTTGTGCACAATATAAATTGTTGAACATTTAACAAACGGAAAGAAATTTGATTACTCTCAATAACATAGAAATGTCAATTGAACGGAAAAGTATGGGAAATAGCTTTTAAGGTTATATTTGTTAAAGTCGAGCTATGTTGAAAACATGTTGATATTTGTATTATATGTTTTTCATAAATTATATGCTTTTAATCTACATACATATGTACATATGTACCGGAATATGGCTCTGGCAGCGCTTGGGCCATGACTGAGTATTCCTCAGTCGGCAATGCCTGTTCTTACTTGTAAATTTATATTTTAAGACATGTATAATATACATATAAACCTTCTGCATTTGAATACCACTTGAAGTCTTGAAAGTAGTATAGCTTAGACATATTTGATTTATTTAATTTTATTTTTTATAAATTTATAATGTAACTTTTTAACAGAATCGACCTTTCTCAATAGTAATTTACATTTTTAAATAATCATAACAATTAACTTTCTAAGTGACATAAAACTTAACTAGCAATCATTTTTTAATCACAAAATTTTAATTATAATTGCCTATATGATATCATTTACATGGTTTTAAAAGGGTCAAGCGTGTATTTCTAGTATGTGACGGCATTTCAAATGAATTGCATTCATTTCATTAAGAAAACAAATGAGACTGATCCGCCTACATGTTGTTATTAGCATTACTCTTGTTCCTGTTGTTGTTGTTGGTGTTGCTGTTGTTAGTTTTGTTGCTAGTGGTGTTGCTGTTGTTGCAATGCAAATCAATTTGTTTACCCGGAGCATTGACAATGAATTATTTGCGTCTCGACTAGTGTTGTGAGTCCAAACTACTGTCAATTACAAAGCATTCCTATATCAAATTCAAATGCTCTCCAAACAGCTTAAAAAATATAATAATAAAAAAAAAAAAAAAAACAAAAAAAAAAAAAAAAAAGCTGTTACATAAAATCGTGTTTAGCAATTTAATTAACATTGTCTACCCGATATACGATATTACACACCTATTTAACCTTTGTTGCAGTAAGGCAAGTTACTTTTTTGCATATGTAAATATATAAATACTAAGTAGAAATATAATATACATATATATTTCGATTTAGGAAATGACATTTCAAGAACTTCGTATATTCCATTAATTCAAACTCTCGTGTAGGTCGTATATGTTTATCATTCATCATACATAATCTTTAAGCCGATATTTCTTATGAGAACTGTCATTAATATTTTCATATCTCATTTTCTCTCACTAACAAAAGATATTTTTTACAATTTTACCAATCTGTCACGTTTCTTTTACCTACATATATGTATGTATATATGCATATATGTATATAAATTAAAAATATAATTATTAATTTATAAATATTTTATTTAAAAAAAATGGGGAAAAAATCAGATAATATATATTTCAATTTAATAATTTTATTTATAAAATATACATATGGTACCCACTAAAACTTATTATTCCTGGAAATCGCAGCCATATAGTATTTTTGCATTGTATATGTATTTAATCAAGACAACAATCTCTGTTGCTATTTTGATGAATAAATAACAATTGATATTTCTGATGATGAACATTTGCTTATATTAAATTAATTCTGTCTGCTGTCTTATGGCCCAGCGAGTTGCATTGCCATAAACAAATCAAAATAACATGTGTATGTTAGGAGTGCGTAACTAGAAAATACCCTGTATTATAATATATGTTAAACAACAGTTTTTATGTTGTTATTATTAATTGTAGTTAGGTCAGTGATCAAAAAATCAAATTTTCAGATTTCCTTAATTATTGTCAAATAGGTTTTAATATATTGCCAAATAATTTTAATAATTCTATCTTACATACGGAACATTTCCAAGATATTACATTATATTAGGAAAAAGAATTTGAGCTAAAATAAAAAATACATACTTTCTTTAATAAAAAAAAAAAAAAATAAATAATAATAATAATAAAAATCATAATATAATTTTCTAATCATAAAAGAAAATAATCGAACAATTAAATAAATTTATTTATTATATATTTCAGTTATCAAGACCAGCGTTTAAATAAATACATTCTAAATTAATTTATTTATTATATATTTCAGTTACCAAGACCTGCGTT
Organism: Drosophila mojavensis; assembly: GCF_018153725.1. Classification (NCBI taxonomy): domain Eukaryota; kingdom Metazoa; phylum Arthropoda; class Insecta; order Diptera; family Drosophilidae; genus Drosophila; species Drosophila mojavensis. The sequence continues at coordinate 11,064,670 of NW_025318858.1, forward strand.
TACATAAATACATTCTTATGAATCTTATGAAAAAGTTTTTTTTGCTATAGCTTAAATTCTTTGATAATTCCTAAATAATTTTTTATCTTTTTTTTTTAAAAATAAAAATAATAATAATTACCGAAAAAGAAAAGAAAACATTGACATTGCTGCAATTTACATGAGGGTCTCGTCGTGCGGGGTGACGACTATTTTTAAACATGACATGAAATTTGCAACGAAAATAGTAAAAACAAGCTAAAAATACGACCAAAACAAAGTAAAGGAAAATAAAATAATATCAAGTGAAGACAAAGCAAAACAAAAAAACAAAAAAATAAATAAAAATAAAGAAATAAAAAAATAAAAATTTGTGTGGTAGATACTTGTTGAAGTGCGACCTACCCTTAACAGCGCGAACGAGGGGTAAATGGGCCTTGGCCCTATGACACCACAACACACCTCCCTCCCCACCTAACAGATGCTGTGAACGTTTATCAGCTTCAAAATCTCTCTCTCTCTTAGATTAGTAAGCGAAAATCGATTCATTAAGAAATTAATAGATGCGTTGGACTATGGAACACACGGGTCACAGTTCAAACAGTATGCAAAATATTAGCTTTATATTATAGCTGTATTTCCTTAGTTTTGATTGAATGGTATAATATATGTATCAGTTAAGATAGTGCAGTAATTGAAAAGTTGTCGGCAATTTACTCTATGAAAAAAAAAGCTAAATAGTCAAGGCATTCTATTATAGCATATGTATTTACATATATACAAAATGTTATATTGTCACTCTAGCATAGCTTAATAAATAATTAAAAGTTGTATAAAATCAGAATAATAAAATAATAATAATTATATATATAATAATTATATTTATTTAAATACTATATATTTATGTTTAATATTTTAACTTTTAACTTTATTCTTATAAGTATATAATTTTCATATATTTTGGAAATTGATTCGTATTCATTTTTCATGCCCAAAGGGCATTCTCACTCAGAAAACTTACCCGGCTTGGAAACAAATAAAAATTTAAAGAAAAAGAAACAACAGTTTAGCAGTTTGATGATGAATAGGAAATAAAAAACCATTATCAGTGAAATAGATCGTAAAGAATTCTGTTCATTCTACACAGTACACAAAGCCACATAAATTTGCAAATTGTTGTTAATTTTCAATAGAGTAACATTTTCCATTTTTAACCAAGAAAATGTTTATTGTTTTTTCAATTTTTTATTTGTTTATTTTTAATTTTATTACACTTACAAATTAGTGCATCGAATTATACTGCAGCCAGTGTGAAATATGCATGAAATTTGCATAAATTTGAAACCTTTTTGGTTAAATTCAGTTGATTGTGAGCACACGAGTAATATCAATTTATATATATATATATATATAGTTGTATATATATATTTATATGTTGTATATATGAAGAGCGCGCTTTAAGTATTTATTTAGTGTTGTTGCTGTCGAGCACGCGACGTTGGCACGACTGAACACAGAGGAGACTCATGCGCAGATCACAGATCACAGATGAGTTGAGGTCCACTCATAGATGCTCACTGACTCTGACTGGCACTGTTCTGAGAGCCAAAAGACACGACTCAACTTGGCCTGTCTGATTATAAAATAGTACTAAAAACTACATCAAAATCAAATACGAAACGTAGCCAACGAGCGCGCAAATTTATGCGCAACTGCGCTGCCAGCGTCAGCAGAGTAGCTATATGAGTGTGTGTGTGTGTATATATGTGAGTGTTGGATTATTTTCATTCATCAAAATATGCGCTCGCTCACTAGCGTCGCCGTCGCCATTGCCAACGCAGCGCTGCTTATCAATTGCAATTGCAAGCAGCGCGCACGTAACTCATACGACGCGTTGTCGCTGTTGACGCGTCGCAGCATCGCAGTATCTCTTAATTAGCTGACTTGTTCTGAGCCCAGAACAGCGCTCTGCATAGATTCGCTTTCTTTTGGCTTTGGCCAATTTGAAAGGGAATTCATTATCAACAATTTATATATGTACATATATCTGGAGAGAGACAGAGACGTACAGATTGAAAGATAGAAAGAGAGAGTGTGGGAGAGGGGGGGGGGATAAATGGGAGCTGCTTTTCCACAGCTGCTCCCACCTGTCGTCCAAAGTAGTTCAGTGTCGGCATTTAAAGCGCCCACTTCCTTGCACACTCTTTTCATTAGCTTTCGTATTGTGAAAAGTTGCTCTGATCAACCTGCTATTGTCTACAGCACTAAGACCAAACAAGTCAAACGAAAATTGCTTTAAGCCTTTTGGAACTTAAACTAGCTAATCGTAAAAAAATTTTAGTTGTGGGAGTTAAGAGAATTAATTAAACGTTTTTAAACATTTTGAGATATATTTGGGCATCAAAGCACAGTATAAAACATATGAATCTCTTAATGAATCTTGTGAAACTAGTTATTCATGACTGTACAATACTTGTTCAAAATCAGATTTATTAATACAATAATAATTTTTAAATTTCAAATGATTTTAAAACATATCCATTTTTATAGTTCGTTAATTACTATTTATATGTCATGCACTTTTTTTTTTTGTCTAATATTTGCATATCTTAAATTGCCGCTGTCTTTTTGCCCAGTTTCCCAATTCTCTTTAACATTGTCGTGATTTTTGAGCCAAGCTGTACAATTATTATCCATGTGGGCTTGAGTCTTTGCTCCACACATTTCTGATATTTCTCTTTTTTCTACACAAAGTACACGAAAAATATCATGTCCCCAAAGAGGGCGCCAGCGTCAAAACTCTGGGGAGATATAATCTTTTACGTTTTACTACGCGTCCAGCGGGCGAAGATATATTGGCCATAGCATTTTTTATTGGGTTCAAAAACATTGCATAAACCAATATATTTTTTTCTCTTTGGGTACAAGGTATAACAATTTTAATTTTTTTAGCTTTCACAAGAACGTTAAAAAATTAGACAAAACTAATATACTCTTCAAAGTGCTTAAGCAAACTTAAACTTGAAAAAAAAAATATATATATATATATACATATATAACTGAGTTAGTTTGAAAGGTCTTGGGTTTTTTTGATTCAATTAAAAATTTTGTTAACTTGATTACAGGATATCTGCTAATTAATTTCTGATTTGTAACGACCTCGAAGAGCATAAAAAAAGACAAAAATGTTTGGCCAGGATATATATAAAGCTAAATAGAATTTGTCTAGTTAAAAATAAAATAATTCTTGATTTGGCACTGATAAACAGATTTTAATCTTATTTAATGAATTATGATTAAATGTGTGGATGTAAAAAAAATTCCAAAGCCCATTAGATCAGGAATACAAAAAAACAGCAGTCCGAATCAAACTAATGCACTAATTCTTCAATTCGTAAGAAATTGCTTAAGCTAAGTTCTTAAGCTATTCCCTTCTATAGCAAGCAACTTTCCAGTATGTATGCATATATTTGGTATATATGTATTATAATTTGGGATTTCCGGCTTCCCTTTTGCCAGCGCACAACAAATGGTAATCAAAATCAGCGTGTTGCATTGCCATAGCTGCCTTTGATCTGTTTCAATTCGATTTGCCTTGGGGGCTAGTTCTGCTGCCCGTTGGCGACACCAAACGCTGGTGGGAATATATGTATATAAATATAAGCTACACATACATATATATAAATAAAAAAAAAAAAAAAAATGATAATAATATTGGGCTTTTTGTCGCTATTTTATAACTACGTATAAGTGCGAGGGCCCAACGGCAAAAGTAAATGACAGCGTTTCGTCGTTATTCCTTCCCTTCCCTTCAGTGAGGTGAATTCCATAACCATCCATCGAGCTACCCTTGTCTATAGAAATATATGCATATGTATATATTGGTGGCTGGGCTGGTATGCTCTTTCTCACATAGCAATGGGCACGAGTATGGGCGAAAAAAACGTGCCAAAGCATTTTTACCGGAACTGTCGATCTTCATTTTTGAAAGTGGAAAATATCACTTTATACGCAATACGATACCATATACGCATATGCTATATACATATAGCTTTATATATGCCTAGTAAATGAAACGAGTATTTGCATGAATTTTGAAACCAGCTGTGTAGTACTCGTTCACGGTTAGCAAATATGTATTTAAAAACTGTATAAAATCCGAATTAGCAAAAAATTTGGATTATAAATATAGAAGTCTACAGATATATATTTTTCATATTGTGCATATTCAAGACGACATGGAAAATGTACAATTTAGCAATTTAGAGTATTACAAACAAAACAAAGCCAGTGCTCCAAAACATATACACGTCTGATATTTTTTAATTATATAGCTAATATTTCTGGTATATCATTCATAAGAATAAACAATCATAATTAGTGCTTAGTGAAATGTCTATATTTCATATTTATAATTTTGAAGGTCGTTAGATTATTATTATTTATCAGGAAATTAATCATATTATCATTTATATTTTAAAGAAAATCCTGATTTGTTGCGTTGTTAATGTTCCGCTCGAATTCCTCCAATCCTGGTTGAAGAAGAAGTCCTAAAATAACTGTATTCACAATAAGCCGGACCATTAAATAAATATTTATATTACGAAATTGATAAAAACAAGAGCGTGTTAATTGGGTGTATTGAAAAACTTTAGGCAATCAATGCTAAAAGTATTTTACAAACGTATTTATTTGTTTTTTTTGTTTTGTTTTTTTTTTACTTTTTTTTTTTTATTTATAACTTTATATTATGTTTAAACGTATTATAAGGTATTGATAAAAATTTTTCAAGATCACAAATCATATTTTATTTAATATTACATGAAAATGTGCAGGCAATTTTCATAACGCTTTTCATTTTATTTATTTTTGTTTTTGTTGCTATTTGCGTTGCGCGAGAAGTTAGCATGTTTACAATAAAAAAGCCCACTGTGCTATAGCTAATAAGCATAGAATGAATGCATGAATAAAATTTTTTTTAAATATATGGCAAAAAATACAATATGGCAACTCTAATTTGAAAAGAAAAATGCATAGAGCATCTCAAAGCAATCTAATACTTGTTGTACGTAAGGATGAAACCGGGTTGTGTGCGTGAGCGTGACTGTGTTCGTGTGCATGAATATTGTAAAGAAATGAGTAAAGTGTACGAGTGTGTATTTGTATGCGTGGGTTTTTGTTGTTGTTGTTGCCGCCACCGCCGTCCCTGCAACAGTTGCACGCAGCACCACCTTTTGCGCAGTCGCAGCTGCTGCCGCTACTGCACTATCGTGTCAGCTGTAACGCTTCCATGTATGCTTATATTATATAGTAGATGTATTGTATGCATGTGAATGTTTGTGAGTGTGTGTGGAGTTAGTTTTCAAAGTGCCTTTGTACGGGTTTACTCCTCCGTTTTGGGACGCCGAAATAGCAAAATATGCGGCTCCGGCTTATGTATCATATAGTGTATCCAACCGCGTGATTGCTGTACTCCAATTGATCTCCATTCGGTTTCTGTCATCAAATGCGTTTTGGGTACCAGCTTCACAAGGTCTTTCGGCAAAACCACATGTCTGCGTAAAAGGTAGTTTAATACATACGTACAAACACATACATATATACATATATATGTATATATTTTTATATATTACGGTTGCAAATTATAGGGATACTCACCTGTACTCGAACTTTTCATCATAGTATTTATCCGAGTAATAAATATCTTTGCTCATCTTTATGATCTGCTGGAATTTGGAAGGGGTGCTGGAATTTAATTTGTATTTAGCGTCGGCGTCCTTTTCTTGACGTCTAAATTCGCAATCCTCTGCCTATTCAATCTCCTTTAGTTTTTTATGATCACACACTGATATTACTATTGCTCAGTTAATAGTTAGTAGCTTTTCGTTCAATTATAGAGATTTATTTATACGCAATTAACGTTTTTACGACAATTTAAAAAAGTAAAAAGTGACGCGGTCTAGAAATATTTTTGTTCTAGTTCCTGTTTGTTCTGTTCATTAATCTACTTATTTCGATTACACGCTATTCTCGATAGTTCGATATTGGAACATATGAACAGCAGAAATGAACTGGTTTTAGTTCACATACTTAGCCGCTGCGTCAGCGCACTTTAGTTAATGGTCAGTCTTAATTTTGTGTTAAATACAGCATAGTGAAAAATAAATGACTGTCAAAATTAATAAAATTTATAGTAAGCAAGTTTTATTTGGACATAATTTATATTAATGCATGTGAAGCGCGCGTTTATTAAAAGGCTTTTCGGTAAACTGTGGTGGTCGGTCGACAAGTTGAAAATAATGATACTCGATTATTGTGGAGCAGCTCGAAATAGGAGCATATTTTTGTAAAGAAGCTTAAAAAAGTTTTATTTTAGAGTGCTGAATTTAATTTGGCAATTATTAATAAATTACCGAGTTAAAATAAAAACACAATATAAAGTCGAATGTTAACATATCGATATACTGGCATGCGGCTCCACAGCTGTAGCAACATTTCACTGCAGCAACATGTGTTGCAACATGTGTACAATAAATAGCCCAGTAAAACGTTGCAGAATGATACCATACATACATATATGGTTAGTGATGATACATGGACATTATGCTAATTAAAAAGGTATGAATTTTTTTATTTCATCATGGCGAATCAACTTAATACCCAGTTCTTAAATAAGCACAAACTAAAATATTCTGATTGGAATAACTCTTGCGTAAAAATGCATGAAGTTGTCAGTGCTTCTGAGCAGCAGAGCAAGTTTCAGTGTGTCCTCATTTTTATTATTTATCTGCTTCTATTTACATATGTATGTATTGACCTATGCATGTATGTATGTACATATGAAAAAATCAATTTCGATATGAGCATGCATAAATATTTATGTATGTATGTATGCACTCACTAATATACATACATATGTACATATGTTCATACTTGTATGTATACATATAAGGAAATTTAAAAAATATTTAGATACAAATTATAAGAAATGGAAATTAATAAAATATAAACTTATTTTGTATAATAAAATGTTTAAAGCGAATAAAATAAACAAGAATGTGGGATTAGATACATTTAGTACATACATATGTACATAAACATATGTATTTACTTCTGTAAATACTTTCGCTTTTCTGTTTACAAACTCTCATTCTCTGTGTCTTTTTAAATAGCTGTGACCGCTCCCCAGCACTTCCAAACTCCTCTCTTCTCTCTCTATTTCTTGCCACTAAGACAGGCTCACGATCTTTCTGCATTCGCGCTCTCTTGTAGCAGTTAAATTGAACAGAACGCCAGAACTTGATAACACACCAATTTTTTTTTTTTTTTGTTTATTTGGAATTACTTAATTCCATATCAACATAATATTTTTATTGAATTCAGTAAAATTTTTCAAACAGTTTCTCATTTTTTTTGTTACTCGTACATGTTTATGAAGCTTTCTGTTGCTGTTGTTGTTTTTTTTTTTTTTTGTTGTTGATGTTCAGTTACTTTTCTTGTTGTAAGTTCATTTTTGTTTCATATTACATCTTATGTTTTTTCCCATTTCCTTTTATGTTTTTTTTTTTTTTTTTTTTTTTCATTTAATATTTAAACTTTGTCATTGATTTATAGTTAAACTTAAACAATACAAAAGCAGTATTTGTTTTTCCATTCATGTTATTACACATACATATATGTATTTATATATATATTTTACCATGATTTTTATTTCCATTTTTTATGAAGGTTTTTATATATTTTTTACTTTTAAATCTAAATTAAAGCAATTCTGTTAGGTTTTACTTTTTGTTACACTTGAAATAAATATGAATTTTTGTTATTTTTATTGTTTCTTATGCTTTTTTGTTTTTATTTTTATTATATATATTCTATTTAATTAAAATGCAATCTGTAATTCGACAACTAAAAATATTTGCAACCGAAAATGTATGAATTTATTTTTTTTCTTTTGTTTTAAATGACAAATTTTTTGTTATCATACTTAAATATAGTTTACATGCTGTATTATATATATTCTTTTTTTTACCATTTATATAACATATTTTATGCATACATAATTTGTATACCATCATGATGTTACATCGCTTATTTCTATATAATCATATTTTTCGAAATAATCAATTTGTTCATCTTTTATTTTGCTTTTACCAAATGGGCTTGCAAATAATATATAAATCAATTTCTTTCTCAAGCTATTTACTTTTAAGTTTTTTTCTAAAATATTTTTTGTATTATGCGCTGCGGAATTATTTTATTTATTTATTTATTTTTTTTTTTTTTTTTGTTGCACTGGTTGTGAGAGATCGCGTTCTCGGACAAATTGTGATCCAAATGAATTGCACACTTTACGCTGAAATAGATCAAATATAACATATACATATGTATATGTATGTGTTTCTGAAATTGTGGGCGTGGCAGTGTTTTAACATAACATAAAAGTACTTAGATAATTTTTTTTTTTTTTTTTTTTCATTTTTATTTGTTAGCAATCAGTTTGGGTATTTCATTTTTGAAACGATTTAAATTTTCTAAACGTTCTTTATATATATTTTTTTAAATAAACAACTGCCACATTTGTTAGCTAGATAATTCGTTGATTTTGTAATATTACTATATATAATATATTATATTTACTCTTCAGTTTATTACACATAGAATTTGAGCTTTCAAAGGAGCAGCGGCAGTAGCTCAGAGGCTGCGAAAGATTTTACAGGTGGAAAACATTTGAAAGCCTCCCGATTTTCAGAAAATGTTTAAAGTACAAAATCCTAAAAATAAAAAAAATTTAATGAAAAAAAAAAAAAAAATTTAAAATATTGATTAAAGGAAAGTCAAAGCATTGATTGCATTTTGTTTTTAAATATGAAAAAAAAACTGTAAATAGCATTAAACAATAAACATTTAAATTTAAGATTGTAATAATTTTTGAAATAATGTATTACAAAAAATGTAAATATTTGGAAATCTTCTTAGGAATTACATTACATTATTTCCAGGCGGTTCTTAAAGTTTTTAAATATTTTTAATTTTTGTTTAATTGTTCTTTGTTGATTCGTTATTTAAAGAATTGAAAATAAATGTATTTGCAGCTGCCTTGTGTTGATTAGTTTTTTTTTTTTTTTTTTTTTTTTTTTTTTTTGTTCATTTGATTTTTTCATGATTTTCTTTTAGTACACTTGGTGTACAAAATGGCAGTTTATATATATGCATTCATATATAGTATATACATATATATACTTGTTAAAGATGCTTTATCAAGTGTCTTCGTTCGAGTATATATGCCGCATGCTAATTAGTGCAAATTATGTCAAATATTTGGATCCGCAAGCCACATTTCTTTTTATCATGTGCCCAAATTAAAAACATTGCTTTTTGTTACAAAATTTAAATCGAAAAACCAATATGCTCATTTCACTTTCGTGAATGAGTATAAAACAATTGTTTTTCAATAACTGTAACTGTAGTTGAATGTTCAATTACACACGCTAAAGGGTCAACATTTACTTGGCAGTTGTATATATATTTTTAAATAGCATTTTTGTTACCCTATATAAACTACTAATATTTATCGGCGGTTTTGGGAACACATTTTGCCCAGGTCAAAAATTATTTGAAAAAATTATAGTTTTTTATTTAAATTTTGTGCGTATTATATATATATAAAAAAAAAAGTAAAATAAAAACAACATACTCGACTCCCTTTCGTGAATGAGTATAAAAAGCCTATGGGATTTCGGATTTGGATTCAGCTGCAGGTGAGAGAGAACAGAAATCAAAAATATATTGAGTGAATCTCACAACTCGTGTTTTTTTTTTTTTTTTTTTTTTTTTTTTTTTTTTAAATATTTTTTTAAATCTATTTATTTATTTATTTATTTTTTGCAGCATTTTACTCCACTACTTAACTAATTGCGTTAGTTGTTTTTATATTTGTTCTTTTTCTAGTATCTTTATTTTTTTTTATATTCTGCATTTGTTTAATTTATAAGAAAACATGTACTAGTAAATTGTTTGTTAGTAGAACTAGTTGGTAAACAATTAGTTAAATTTTAATTTACGTAACAGAAAGTAATTGCTAACAATTTCTTTAACTGAAATTTGTTTAATGGTTTGCCAGGGATTTGACCAACATCGAACATTTTTGAAAAATTTTGATGAAGTTTGAAAAGAAAATTGTACAATTTGTAAACTGAATTTACTGAATTTTAAAAACATATAACAAGTTTTCGCATTAGTTTTTGTTAAATTCATTTAATAAAAGTAATTAGTTGTTTAAAATATATTTATAATATATGTATATATATATTTAAGTATAACATTTTTTCCTTTAGACTATTATTTAGCGATTTTGCTGCATCTGTAGCAAAAACTGTATAACATTTCATGTTAATAATGTGTTTTCTTTTATATACGGTTTTTTATTATTATTATTTTTCTTTTCTTACATTTTAGACTAGCACTAGTTAAGTGGATGGTAAAAGGGGATTAGTTATAAAGCTGGGTATGCCATTGAAGAGGTTTAGCTTTGGTTTTTATTAGATTTTTTTATATATGTATGTATATTTGTTTATTTATATTATTATTTTATATTTTGTGGGCTGGGTAAAGGTCTCAAAAGAGCGAGAGAAAATTGTTAAGCTAGTTGAGGCCTATTTATGAAGTTTTCTCTAAAAATTGTGAAATAAAAATAATTGAAAATCAACGGAGTTTTTTTTGGTATTTCTGGTATATACCAAAAGTAGTCGCAGCATGTTGGGTTGCTCCCTCTTCTCTCTCTCTAATTGCCCCCCTCTGAAGCCCTTCGCTGGAGTCGTGACTGCTGCTGCGGCTGTAGATGAGAATTATTTGGTGATATATCGAAACGGTTTGTGGTTTGGTTGTTCTTTTTTTGTTTTGTTTTTATTTATTGTTAAATTAAGTTCGTTTTTATTTAATCTTTATTAATGTTTCTCATTTTTGGGGAATTCATTGTATACATAATATATTTGTTGTTGTTTTTTTTTTTTTCAATTTAATTTTATTTACTCATTTTGCTTTTGTTATTGTAACCAGTTACTCTGTACTTTACTTTCAGCTATGTTTTTGTTTTTGCCTCAATTTTTATATTTGTATTTGTATTTGTTTTTTTTTTTTTTTTTCATTTTTATGCAATGTTCACATTAATGATCTTGTTTAAATTTTTTTTTTTTTTTTTTTCTTTAGTTTTTAATAGTAAGTGAAGAGTATTAATTTTAAATGTGTTTGCGGTAGTTTTTATTTATTTATTTTTTTGTTTTTATCTAATCTTCTTTTGCTTTGCTCTTGCCATTTGCTTTCTATTCCATTTTGTATTTTAAAATCTACATTTATTTACTTTTTTATTTCTTTAGAAATTTGTAGTTAAACATTTTTTTTTGTCTTTGTTTGTTTGTTTTTTGTTTTTTTTTTGTTTTTGTTTTTTTTTGGCTGTGTTTGCTTTGCTTTGTTATATGAGAAAAATGCGACCTGTTTAAATTTAGAACCAACTAAAATTAATAAATAAATTTCTATTATATTTCTGCTATGGAATGGTAGGAAAGGGGAGTGGCAGGGGGATGGTTGGTATATAATAATGTATGTATGTCTGTATGTATGTATACATATGTGTTTATATATGCGTTCCAATTGTTCTCTTTGTGTTTTTTGCTTTTCTGTTTTTTTTTTATATATATATATATATTTGTATATATATATATAAATATTTATTTAAATATTATAAATATAAATAATGTTTTTTTTTTATATATATATTTATTTTAACACATTTTCTCATCGAGTTAAGAACAGTTGCTGCATTTTTCATTTGTTTATATTTTGTTCGCTGCGCTGTTTGTCGTTTATATCATTAATTATTTTTAATTACACCAAAAAAACAAAGTAGAATATGTTAACAACAATTTTATCCGATTCATTTCAATTTTATTTATATTATATCATATTTGCGCTAAATTATGTGGCTTGCCAATTTTTAACCATTTGCTATTAAATTTTTTTTTCTTTTTTCCTAAATTGTTAACTAAATAAAATTTCCTAACCAATTAATTTTTTTATGTGTGGAGGCGTGTATGTGTGTACATATTTGTTTTTTCTTTTTCTTTTTTTTTTTGTGGGGCATTTCATAGCGTTGGGTAGTTTTTCTTTTAGCGCAAAGTGTAGTCATGTTTTATTTTTTATTTTTACTTGTATTTGTAGCTCTTTGTTTTATTTTTTTCTTCTTCTTTGGTTGTTGCTGTATTTATTTTGCATTTTTATTTAGCTTACTTTTTTTTTTTTTTGTTAGTTTTGCTTGCTGCTACAATTTGCTTTGTGTGTCTGTGTGTGGGTACGTGTTGGTCACCTTTTTTTTATTAATTGTGACTCCTTAACTTTTCATCTTATTCATCATTTTTCTTAATTTTTTTAATATTTATTCTGCTTTTTTTGTTGTATGCCTAATTCGCGCTCTCTTTTCTCCTTTCGGCTTTCTCCACTAGCTGCTTGAATCTTTCTTGTTTAGCTGTTCTTGTTGCTGCTTTGCGCTCATTCACTGATGACGCTTTGCTCCATGTTGGGTACCTTAGTCGACCATTAACTCAAAGTGGACGGATCCTCTCCTATCCGAGCGATCATGTTTGATGTTGCGAGCCCAGGCTTTGCACTCAATGTTGATCAAAACGCCGGCTATGTAGAGTAGAGAGAAAATTGAGTTTGTTAAGAGGGTTATTCAATTAAAAGAGAAGAAAGAAATATTTTCATTTATGCAATATTGCTGTACATATAACTATTTTTTAACTAGTTCCAAGATGTCAATCTTCAAAACATACATACATACAAGTGATACATCGAAAAATACACATAGACTGGCTGATAATATATTTCAGTTTTAGACCCAAATCTTTTCTTTAGATTTTGACTAGCATAAATTCCTACATTTTATTCAACTGGTTAAATAATGTAAAAATACAATATGTTTACTGAAGTCAAAAAAAAAAATATGTAGTTTCCCCTTCCTCAGTAAATAAACTGAGTCCAAATCTTGCTGTAGCTATTAATAATTTCCTTTTCGACTCAAACTAAGTAAATTAATGAATTCCTATTATTGTTAGTTTAGTTGTATATTCCGTAGCCTACTTTTGTGATACCCTATTCACTCCATCTACAATTATCTATGTCCATTTAGTGTGTCTGGCGAAGCGCACTAATGACCCTTAGTTAACTGTTATAGCAATGGTGGCATATAATATATGTGGCTTAAGAAGCATACAGAATTAGCTTAATTCTCTTTTATACATACACACTGTAACTCTCTCTCTCTCTCTTTTTCTCTTCCTCTGTTTTTCCCTCTTTACAAACTAAGGAATTATTACAGTTTATTGTGCCGTGAAATTGGGTTTTTAGAAGATTTTCCTTTGTTATTCCCACTTTTATTTTGTTCCTTTGTTTTAGGGCACGCAATTGGGTTGGCAAAAGTGGAAGAAGTTAAGCAGAAGCTAACTCAAACTCATATGACTTTGTTTCTAATTGTTAAATATCTTTTGGCTATTATTTAAAGACTCTCTTATATATAGAGTGTAAAACTAACAGAATATTTTATTTAAAGAAAAAGTCTTTCTTTTGAAAAATATCCTTACTCATATAGTCTTTCATCTATACCATCTATATCTTCTCAAATTTAGTCATGCCCAATGCTTTATTTACTTAATTCGTTTAATTTACTTCATCATATTTTACATATTTATACTTACTCTCAACGGTAAACTGAACAGCAACAATTGGCGGTATATAACCCTCGATATTTTTGAATGGGAAATAGAATGAGGGGAAACCCATGCGCGGATAATAATCGCGTGACTTAATGTTTTCAACATCAGCAGGATTCTCGCCCTCGCACGATACCCAAACAACGGCAGTCTATAAAGTCAAAATCATAATGATATATAAGCTCGAAATTCACATTATACTACATTAAAATTTACCTCATTTGGTCGCAGGCTCTGCTTCTCCTTGATGTGTTGCTTCAAGCCCTCGGGCATGTCTTTGGGCAAATTTGATAAATCGTAAATTTGTGGCTCCCAGTTGTAAATCTAAGCAAAATTTATTTCAATTACAGATAAATAAAATTTTTTTATATTAGGTTTATATAGACTTCGCTATCAATTTACCTTATTCAACTTAAGGAATATGCAGGGCCTGGCCACGTGATAACCAAAGTTATTATCAAGAGTGCAGGGCGCAAAGCTAGAAACTTCAACGCCACAGACTTTGCCCTCTGGTGGCGGATGCTCAAACGAGCAGTTCACTTGATTCTTCTTGGGTAGATCGTCATAAGCTGTGTATAAATTGATTTTACACATTTTTAAAAATAATAATTAATTTATGTCGATATCTGCTTAAATATCCTATCTAATATAATTAAAGCCATTATTTAATTATCAAATGTGGTTTCATATAGCAATACTTTATTTAGACAAAAACATTTATTACACTCACTGTGATCTTTATTATTTGTTTTAGACACAAAAAACAAATTTTTGATGAATAAAAATATATTTTAATAACATTTTTTTAATATAAAATGTTGAGCAATCAAGTTATAATATATATAAAATAATTATACATATAATATAATATAAATAAAAAAGTAAAACATATAAATATATTATTTTATTTTTAAATTTAATAACAAAAAACATTTAAAAATTTTTGAAATACTACATAAATATATATAACTACATTTATTAATTTCTATTCATCGAAAACTTTTCTACTTTACTTACATCTCAGGAATCGTTCAGTTTCCTCAACCCAATACATATAATTTTCTTTCTTCGATGATTCGTACCAAACTAAAGTGCTCTCAACATTCGCCTCTGGGGGCATTGGTCGGAAGCCAAGACCTGAAGAGATAATACAAAGATATATTATTGTAAACGATGTACATTAGTGGATAAATATAGTTCTGTTTTACAAAATGTATGTCTGAACTGCTTTTAGTTATTGTTAAATATAAATTTAACATTTAGATCAATTGATTTTAACGTAATTGTTAAACAAAACTAATTTAAATTTTTAAAAATTTCAGGTATGATTTATTAAATTTTAATGTTGAATTTGATCATTGAATTTCTAAAGTAATGCTTTTGATTTTATTTCAATTCAAATATATATTTTTAATGCTTTACTTAAGTTTCAGAATTCTAATATAAAAATATATTTGTTATATATTTTTTTAAAGTTATATTTTATCTTTATATATGTATATGTTCTTATATTTAATTTTTATTTAACTTGAACCTTACCTGGATTCGAACCAATCAATCCATTGTCAAGCATCCATTTAGGTTTATCTGCCTCCAATGTTTGATAGAACACCGCAAATACGGCAGCAAAGAATCCGGTTAACGCCGCATAGAATATAATGTAGAAAAGTAAAATTTTTGCTGCAATAGAAGAGAATAGAAAATCCTTTGATTATTATGGAATTCATCTACCTTATTAGATGATTAAATAAATTATATATTCCTTAGCTGTGCGCCATGAAGTAATCAAATTTGGTTTTATGCTACCGCAAAGCGATGATGCAATATTAGTTTTGTTGTCCTTCTAAACAGTATTTATTTTTTTTGGCTTTTAGTCGCTTTTACCGTGCATGCCACGCCCTGTTTTCAACTGTGTGCGGTATTTTAATGGCTTTGTCAAAGTGTGTGTTTGTATGTGTCTCTCTTATATTCATAAAAGCAAAATATTTCCAAATGCCATTACATTTATGTCCTAATGGAAATTTTTCATGCTAAGTTACCTCAGAGTTCTAATAAATTTTTATATATTTTTTCCTTCATTTTTGTTACTTAATGGACTCTAATCAGTGTGAATTAGTCTCACTGGAATTGTATTTCTCACCCTGAGAAAATTATTACATAACCAAGTTATGCTAGTCAAGTAATGTCTTGTTCTTTTTATTTGGCCTATGCATATTAAATTGTTCTTCTAACATGATATTATGAATGTGATTAAATTATTAAACGCCATTATTAAATTTATAAGAAATTTATGTAAAATAATAACAAAAACTATATATTTTTTACAATATTATTATTAATATATATATATATATATTAATAATAATATTGTAAAAAATATATAGTTTTTGTTATTATTTTACATAAATTTCTTATAAATTATATATATATATATATATATATATATATATGTTGAAACAAGTAAGAAAGCTCTAGTCGAGACTGCTCGATTACGAGATCCCCTGAACCCTTCGAGCAATAGCTATTTCAATCATTTTTCGCGTCTTTCTGCTTACACAAGATAATTGTTTAATAACTTTTTTGTGGACATACGATCTTCATGAAGATTTCAGATCGTAATTATAACCATAATATGCGTGCACTTGCCAAAGCACAAGTCTCTAGTATTTGAAATACGCCTTTTACAAAGGTGAGGGTGAGGAGGTGGATATAGGGGTAAGGCGAAATTTCAATTTTCAACTCGATATCCGCGCTGTAAATACGGATATTTAAAAATAAAAATTGAAGTCTCTAGCTCTTATATCTTCTGAAATCGACACGTTCATAAAGGATATATATACTTTATGGGGTCTGCCACGCCTCCTTCTGCCTGTTACATACATTTCAACAAAACCATTATACCCAGATTTCCCATTGAAAATAGTTTCAGGGTATAAAAAAAAAATATATATATATATATATATATTATTATTAAAACGATTATTTTGATATTATAGAAAATTATTTATTATAAAATATATTTAGCCAAAAATTTTATAATTAAAAATAATAAACAAAAATACATATACATATATATATAAGAGTATTCGATGCTACTCTTAAAGCTAGATTTTAAGAAAGTTTTCTACAATTGCCAATTAGCGAGCGAGCACTGTGCTAAAAAACCTTCGACTGGCTGAGTAAGACGTTAACTGAGCCAAGAATTTCCACAGTTTGCCATACTACTGGGCTAATTGACAAAGTGGGCCATGAAGTGGGGGTGTGCATAGTATAGTCGTATAGGCTAGTAACGACGACAGCTGGAGGACTGCCACCGCTCAGCCCCGTTCACACTTGTGTAACTACTCCAAAGCTCTACGATTACACAATGCACGACTTTTGACATTTTCTTGGCTCCAGCTACACATAAAACTAAGGCCAAACTTTGCGAGTGTGTGTATCTATGTATGTGTGTATATCTGCCCTGGCGAAGTTTTGACTAGTTTGTCATTTTGACATTTCTATTTTGTAATTAAGTGTGATTAAAAGGTCGCCAAGCTTTAGCATCCTTCTCCTTCCACTCTCTTATTTTATTTTAAGTTCTTTGGCATTTTATGGGCAACGATTTAATTTTAGAATTTATAGTTAAGTTCAGTTCGCATTACGCATACGCCATGTGACGCAGCAGCAGTAAATTGTTGATGTAGTGCTAAATATGTTGGAATTGGCATTTGGCATTACAGAGCAATTCTGAAAAGTCATTAATCATTTTGCCCGACGACTTCGAGAATTGTGTGTGTGTGTGTGTGTGTGTGTGTAGCGTGGGAAATTTGCAAAAAGGAAATTGCAAGAGAAATAGTAATAGATTAATGAATGAATGGGAAAAGTCATCGGACTAAGTGCATTTTCAAATTCTTCAATATGAATGGTGGGAAGTATTTAAGTGGAATCTTATTTGTTTGTATATTATAGAGAGAGCTAAGTGGACGCTACGTAGAAATGATTAGAATAGCGAGAGTTGAACAATGGAGAGAAGTGTTGAGTGGAACTTCTGCAGAAAAAGCTGAGCGGAAGGTAACTGGAAGTAATTAGTTAATAGACTTTAGACCTCTTAAGCTGAGTTTAATTGTAATAAAAGATTAATTTCTCTAAGTTCAAATTTTGATATTATTTTTGCTTTTTGATGCGCCTTTATTATTAAGAATCATTAATAATACAATATAAAATTCATATTTTCTTTAAAGTTATTAAAGTTATTAAATTTTTTTTAATTCTTACAAATGTTCCTACAATATGTGCTTAAAATTACAATTTTAATTTAAGCAAATAATTATTTATTATATAGTGTGCTATCGTTTAATAAATATTAAGACTGAATAAATATACTTAGATAGGTTTTTATATTCATTTTCCGAATTCTGTCCCCAAATAACTGAAGTGTAACGACATAAATTTAAATATGTAAACTTAATAACCTTAATAACATATAGATAACATTCTCTAGTAAGCCTCGCAATTAAAATAAATTTAAGCTACCTGAAAATGAGAGAAAACGAGCTTCAACTTTTATTTAAAATATTAACTATTGCTTTAGTCACTACAATATAAGTCACAACAATAAGAAATCATATACAAATAAACTAACTAACAAAGTATATACTGATTAGACATCTAGAACAATCCTACATGTCATCAAATCAATACGGATTCTATATGACAGTATTTTAAACATTTTAAGTGCCATGCTTATGGTCAAGAGCTTTTAAAATATACTTGTAACAACAAATTGCTGCTCACGGTCAATTAATTGGCAAAAGTATTGCCAATACAAAAAGAAAAAAAAAAACAAAAATCTAAAAAAAAAAAAAAATTGAAAAAAGAACGCATGCGCTGTCACATTTGGTGCTGGCCGACTAGCTATTACCAATGCGCCCGCACTCTAACGAATTCTCAGGGCCAAATACAAACATATATGGAAATATATAAATACACATATATATATCCATAGATATGTGCATAAATATATACTTTTATACACATATGTATACATATATACATGAACATATATGTATGTTTGTCTATATCGTTTACAGGGTTTTTAGTTCAACTATTTCGAGTGAAAGTTTATACAAATACATTTATATTTTCTCTATTAATTAGCATTTTTACTTTTCATATATGTATATTCTATACATCTTCTCTAAACTTCAATCTAAATCTTGATAAATTCATTCAAAAATTCTTAAACTTACTTACGCACATCCTAAGTCTACGAATACCTAAAACATTTGTGCAACACCTTACGTAATTTGGTTACGTTACGTAGGCAGTTAAATAATAATAGCAAAAAAAGCATAAAAAGATATTCGTTTGCATGGCAACACTCGAGTTAACTTCAAGGGTTCGCCTGCAGGGCGCCTCCTTTTGCAGTTGGCTGTGCTTTTTTTTTTTCTTCTTGCTGAATTTCCTTATTGTCATTCCAATGGGTGTGACTGTGTGAGTATGTGTATGCTGCCGTACATGTGTGTGTGTATTTCTGCACTTAACGAGCGGTTTGCTCTGCTTTTTGTAGCCGCAATGGCTTTTCGTGCTGCGCTAGGTGGGGCGCCTTTGAAGACGAAGCAACTAAGCATGGAGCTCGGATGGAGCGGGGTATTCGATGTGTTTGCCATTGTTTGAGGCGGGGGAACAGATGTTTATGCTTGGTAAGCATGGCAAATACGCTGAGTTGCTCTAAATGCTTAGTGCAGTCAATTAAGATATATAATTTGAATACACATAAATTTTGAGCCTTAAATGAATTTTGAAATTAAATTTTAAGTGCGGAGAACATAAGGAGAAAATATTAACAGTTTTAATGAAATAGAGGAGTCTAGAATTTCTTTTTCAGATTTTTCGCAAAACACATCAAAATCTGTAGATTGCAGGATTTTGAATGATAGCCATAAAAGCAATTCTGATTAAAGATATTGTAAAACTTATTTTAAAAATTAATATTATATCTGGGTATTTTTTATTTTATTGTTAAAAATTAGTTTTATATATTCATGATATTGATTCTATTTTTATTTTATATAATTTGAAAAAAAAAATTTTTAATGAAAATCAGAATTTGAATAATAAATTTATTTGCAGAAAAAAACAAAAAACAAAAAAAATTAAAATAAAAATAAAAGTAATCATCAAAAATGATTATAAAAATTGCAGATTTTAAAATATTTTGTCTTACTTTATAAATTCCTAAGTAATAAATATATATTTAATATATACTAATTTAAAACTAAAATTCATTTATTAAATTATAGAAATTATAATTAATAACTAATAATAAATAAAATATATATAATATTGTATTGAATTTTATTGTATTATTATTATATATTAATTATATAGAATAATTTTATATTTAATATTTTTACGTTTATAATAATTATAAACTACAATTATATAATATTATATAGCATAATCTTATATGCATGCAGAACAACCGTAGTTAAATTAAGAATGTTATTAAAATAATTTAATTGAAATCTGACTTCTTTTAAAAGGAATTTTCTGTTGCCAAGCGGCGCTTCAACTTTTGTTTTCTCTTTTCATATATGTGGCTTGGGTGTGGGTCCTTCAAAATCCGATTGATTTACGCGAAAATCTTTCACTCATTACCTGTGGGCTTGTGTGCGTGTGTGTGCATGTATGCATGTCATTGTGTGTATGTGTGTTCACGCTGCTATTGAGCACCTGGCAGGTCTTAGTAGAACATTAAGTATACGCAGCATTGTGCGCGCACTCTCTGGCTGCGACTGCTCTTTCTCTCTCTCTGCAGCTCTCACTCTCTTTCCCTCTCCCTCTCTTTTTAATCGCTCTCGGCCTCTCTCTCTCTCTCTCTCTCTCTCTCAGTGTGTCTCTTTCTGTCTCTGTCTTTCCGACTCTAGCTCTGTCTTGCTTTTTGTAGGTCTCTTGGCTGAACTTTGCCATTTGCACAGCTGCCGCAATAATGTAACAAACTGTGCTGGTATATGCACTTGTGTATGTGCGTAAGTGTGTGTGTGTATGCGTGTCTGCATGTATGCTACAGCTGCACGCTTTACACACAAACACACACAGTGGCAGTCGCAAAATGAATTGCGTCCACTTCTTTCCCTTTTGTAATTTCAGCTACAATTTCACCTTGCAGCCATTGGTGCGGGCTGTAGCCCATTTGCTCTGTTAATTTTGACAGTTGCAGAAAAATAAGAAAAATATATATGTGCACTCACACACACACACACATACAAACAAATAAAATTCTATAACAGCAGCTGGCATACAAAGAAAAAATATTGGACAGCAAAATGGAGCAGAAAATACAGCTGTCAACAGCAGGATTCGCAACCAGCCCCTAGGCTATGCAGCATATCACGTACATACAGATAGATAGAAAGAGCGACAGAGGCAGCGAAAGGCAGAGAGAGGGACTGAGATACATACACACAAAAAGCACATATTTTTGAGCACACAATAAAATAAGTAGAATAATAATAATGTTTAAATACTCTCGGAAGAGAGCCTTTGAATTTCGAAAGCATTTAAACATGTTTCAGAATATTTATAAATTATATTTTATACTTATTTAATTAGAATTCTCGAATTTTATTTTATTTTTTGCAGATATTTATCATTATATATTATTATAGGATTCCAATTTTTATGCCTTTAATATTATTAAGAGTATGTCAACAATGAGTAAAATCTACTGATTATTTATAAGTATATTTCCTTCTCTGTTTTAAAAAATTGCAAACATTATCCTATTAATAATATCAACAGCTTCTATTATGAATACACAATCAGCAGCTGTATTTAATTTACGAAGTCTAAGAAAACTTTTGCTTTTAATTATGTGTCATGTTTACCAATTTCCTATGCTGCCAGCCCTTTAATTATTTGCCTTTTTCAACTATTGGGAGTCAAATACGATTTATGAATAGCCTAGTCCTTGCTCGCCGCATTACGCAAGGGATTAGCATTTGCATACTTTGTTTATTGGAAATTATAGCCATAGGCAGCTGAGTTATGCAAATTACTTTAAAATGTAAAGATAGAAGAAATATTCGTAAAATATTGCTAGTGTCCTTGGCCACAAAATCTTATAAGATTTGGAACATAGCTTTCAGATAATTAAAATGAATGGTATATATATTTATATACAGGGTATTTGCTAGTCTACTACACTAGAGAATACTTGTCATTCCTCGAGCATTTCTTAATTGCTTTCCAATTAAGCGCAATGAAAGTTTTGTCAATTTAAGAACTTCGATTGCTTGCTAACTTTTCCAGATACCCATAAAGTTCCATGAATGTCTCATTATAATGAGATCTCGGCAAGAGCTGAGCTCTCTATAATGCACTTATGCAATCTGCAGTCGGCAATCGGCAATCGGCCATCGTATGCTAATTGCCGTGTCGATTGAATAATTGCTTTTCGTTGTTCTTGATTTTTTGTTCGCCTCAGTGCAAAGCACTTAACAGATTTGCAGCCGAGTCGAGGTCGATTCGAGGTGTTGCAATCTCAGAAGTTCGCATACTATTTAGCGCAACGCTCAATTTGATGGGTCGATGTAAATTGTAAAGCCTCGAGATATTTTTTCACAAACATCCATATCTCATGTGCCTGCAAAACGTCTCAATTTGAGTCCATTGATCGAAATGATTGGCGTACATATTTCGTTTTCTGTTTGTTATCTTAATTGGTTTGTAGTGAAGCAATTGATTGGCTTTGATTTCTCAGAGCTAAGAGAGATGAAGATGTTTTAGAAAAAAGTATCGTAGAGGCTGCTATGTTATGTCAATTCTTTATTACAGTTGTCGCTTGGAAGACTGAATTGTTGAAAATATCATCTGAAGAAGTTGCTATGAATAATATGTTTTCTATTCAGATTCAGAGTGCATAATATATTTTTTTTTTTATCAAAAATAATATATTTATTAAACATAATTTATTAAATTAAATATAAGATAAATATAAGATAACCAAGAATATTTCAGGGAAAACTAATTTTAATTTATATATAATGACTTCTTTTAGATGCCTCTATCGCTTGATTCGCTTTATTCTTAGTTTTTTACTGATCATATTTCCCATAAAACCAGCCAATCGTTCGGCACTCATTATAATAATGATTATTCACCCATTCATTTTTCAACTGATCAAAATATAACGAATTAATCCTTTATACATTTTTAAAGAATTATGTATATATCAAAACTTTTGGTGAGTTGGAAAGCTGGTGACTAGCAAAGGACTTGAGGCTGTCAGGATTTATATTATATATGGGTATGAATTTGTTTAATGCAAACTCTTAGATATTTATTTATATATTTATAAGTATAAATATACTAACAGTATTTATTACGTAGCTTTTTGGATTTTATGGCAAATGTTTGTTTGAAAAGCAGAATATACTATAAGCATAGCCTGAAAACAGTTATGTATGCATATTTACGTACAAATACATATAAACATATAGGCATAGCGTTCAGTCTCTTTTAATCTCCTCTTAGCCGTAGCCCTATTTCTTGTTGCTCACTAGCTAAATAACGCTGAAAAGACTTCGCGCTGGAGGCGTGTTAAGTGTTTAACTGAGGGAGCAACACAACTTGCAAACAAGTAGGTTACAGACAAAGCAATCGTGCAACAGCAGCAGCAGCAACAGCGCCAACAGTAACAGCAACAACAAGAAAATTGTCTGTTTTTCAGCCATGTTGAATTATTTGCCGCCAACGCCCACTTTTTGGTTACCAGCTAAGCCCGGAGCGGCACTTGTCGTCGTTTTTGTTGCCTGCCTGTCAGCCAGCCAGCCAGCCAGCCAGTGTTATACAGTGTTGTTTGGGAATGAGGTTAGAATTGATTTTTAGTTGAGTCAATTTCAGTGCATGATAGTGCAGGTTTTTCATCAACCACTTGGCACTTAACTGGGTTATAGGCAATTGTGCAAAAAGACCTCGAGTCTAAGGTAAAATGTGCCAAGAATAGCTAACAAATGTTAGAGACTATAAAGGGAATAATACTTTGGATTCGCGATATGCATTGCATATTACACATATCATCTATCACTTGTCATCTATCATCTTTAACTATCAAATATCTTCTATATTTTTATTATTTTTTATCTAGCCTGTATGATCTGTAATTTTTTATCTATCATATATCATCTGCCATCTATCATCGATCATCCATACCTATAACTTATTGCGTAGACTATAAATGTCGGAGATAATATAATATGTAGTATTTAAGATCTCTATAATAAATCATTTTATTCTCCATTTCCTTTCCATTTCTAATTTGAATATTTAAAAGGTCATTACCATAAATAAACCTTATTTTCTTATCCTTTTCTTGGCATCGATATTTATAAATATTCCTTGCCATTTTTACCACTGACCTTCTCCATCTAGTTTGACGTTCGAGCACACATCAATGTTTCAATAGTGTCAAGCGATGTGACAGCATCACAAATTGAAGTCCATTAAAAATTACTCTACCCTGAGAAATTGCTAAAAATAAAGACGAAAAAAAAGAGGGATGACGTGCCTTAAGCTGTGTGACATCTAGAATTGAAGGATGTCGCAGCTAGCGAGGGAGAGACTATAAGAAATGGGGGAGAGAACGGAGCGCAGAGCTCGAGCGTAATCCCATATCAATAAATAGACAAATATCACGTATGCTATAAACAGTTGAGAAAGAACTCTTGAGCATTATCGTAAATCTCAGTTTATCAAGTAGTGTAAGCGACGATTACGCTGAACGTGCTTAGCTAAGGCAAGAAATTTAATGATAGAAAAATCAATTATTTTTTGGCCATAACTAATAAATGATTAAACGAAATTCAATAAGATATGCATATATACAAATCATAAAGAGAGCACAGATTCTTGATATATATACATATATAAATATATATATCTTTATCTTTAATCGACTACCCTTTGGATTGAAGTACAGTAAAATGTGTTTTAGTCCACAGCTTATCGATTTTTCACTATTTTGTTCTATTTTCAATTCATTTAAAGATTTGCGATAAATTTTGATTTATGGTTTTACACTGACCTACAAACGCTGTCAAGCTACTACGATATTATCTAACAATTTATTATCTTTGTGTAGTAAATGATTTTTTAATATCTAAAATAAGCCTATCTAAGGCCTGAAAATTAAATACATAATAGGCTACTGCCTGGGTTGTGTATATATATATATTTTTCATTTTGTTTTATTTATTATTATTTTTTGTTTCTACTGTCCATTGTCTTTCGTTCGGGCCATAAAATATTTATGACAATTTTGCATTCACATTGTCTCTGATGGCGTTTAAACACGATATCAAATGATTAGTCATATTTGTCTACTACTTAAGCCCAGGGGAAGCCTCGAGGGTTCGTCCACGCTAGTATAATTGTTATGCAATGCCTATCAATAAGTAAATCAACTCTATATGAACAGTCCAAATAACTGCCTGCTAGGCAGTGTCTAGTTGACTAGTTTGACTATACGATTGTCAAAGAGAGGGAGAGTCGTGTGCTGCAGTTTACCCATATTTGATTCTATATTTAGGGCTGGCTGGGGCAATTTAGTTGGCCATCTAGTCGCTACCCATCAGGTACGTGACTATTTACTATGCACCTCATATAGGGAATGGGTCCAATCGATCGATACGCATTTAGAGTGTAAATATACAGCTTGAAATTGGAAATAATGAATGCAACTATGACTATAAAATTGATGGCACATTAATGAAAAAAATTATCAATCAATTGGATAATCTCAACTAAATGAAAATATATCGAAAGTCAAACATGTATTACGATTTCCACTTGTTATTAGAATGAAAAACGACAAGTTAAATATACTAAAAAAAAAAAAAAAATATATATATATATATATATATATATATATTTTTTTTTTTTTTTTTTTTTGTATTATATTTATCTTGTCGCTTTTCGAAAACCTTTTCGATATTTCTATGGACATTTATATATTATATGTATATAGTGACACTTTCATATACTGATATTTTTAGCATGTATGTATAACTTTCACATTTCATACACTTTGTTATTGCATAGAATGATTATATAAATGTATCGTTAGTTTATCTGTAGTTTGCAATATATTAAGTGCATTTATAATATATATTTCTGTAACTATAATTAACGTTTGCCATGTCCTTGAATGCCCCTCAAATAACATGTTATTATAAAGCAGTACAATTACTTTTCACATCACATATAAAAGGCAGCCACACACGCAGCGTGTGCGCAATGCGTGAAATTTGATTTATTTGCTCAGCGCTTTAATTAGCAACAAACTAGAGCACGGAAGCGTTAGCTAGGCTATAGATATATAAGAATCTATGTATGTGTATACTTTATTTAATACATTACTGATCTAGATAAAAGAGAGACTTTATTTTATTATAAATAAACGTTTCATTCAAAAAAAAAAAAAAAAAAATAAAATATAAATTAGTATTTTTTTGTAATTTTTAATAATTTAATAAAAAAGTGAACAAAAAATAAATAAAAAAAAATTATTAAAATATAAAATAAAAAAATCAGTTATAAAAACTATTTAAAATCCATTTTAATAGTATAATTTACGAAACCTTTGTTCTTATGGTCTCTATTCACAATAAAAATGTTTTACTTTTAGATTTAAGAAAATTAATATCAAAATTTCAAAAATTTGAAGTTCCGAAAAGTCTATCTAGAAAAATGTTGATACTATCTGAGGCTAATTATGTATATATATATTTTTGTTTTACTTACCCCAACTGGAACCGGTGCGTCCGAGGCATTGGCTAGTTTCACTGTTCCATATGAATTTTCTGAAACCCTCCCATTTGCCCATCTTTGGCGGTGGCGCATAGTATTCACCAATCTTCTTGTCGGCCATTTTTGGTGTTGGTTTTTAGTTTGGTTTGGTTTGATTTTCGGTTTAGCTTGCTGTTGGCTTTAAGTAGGTTTGCGATACGTTTGCACCAGGTCTAAGGAGGGTGTCTGTCTGTTTGTATTAAGCTAGTTTTAAACTATTTGTTTAATTTTTAGGTTTTTGTTCTTAATGCTTAGGTTAAACTTTATGAATATTATTAAGATATTAATTATTTATGTTATATTTGGTTTAATTTTTTATATTTTTGGTTTTTTTTTTTTTTGTATATTTGTCTTAATCAACTGCGTTGGTACAACATTTTTAAATGGGGTTTTTGTCTGAATGTTCGTAGCAGTATTGTGTTAAGATTTGCGCTAAATTTATTTGGTTACTGAAATTAGAAATAAATTTATGAGTAAGATTGAACTGTTTTTCTTTTTTTTTTTTGCCACCTGTTGGGTGGAGAAGACCAGGTGTGACCTACTGATTTTTGATTAAAATATATATAAATATATGTATTTATATATATTATATTTATTTACGCTTGTAACTTTCAGCAATTTCCTTAGGATAGTATCTATCTCTAAAAATAGTCGAAAGTGTATAAAAACTATTAATTAGTTTTAAATACATTTTATGACTCCTTAATAAGATATAATATAAATAATATCAAATTAAATTTGAGCTGTGAAAACTTTTGCTCATATTCAACTGCTTATATAAACATTTAAATCTCATTTGGCTTTTGTCAAAACGAACAAAAAGAAACGAATCAGTCTTTGTCCGCCTTGACAGTTTTTTTTTTTTTTTTTTCGTTTTTCTTGTTTCTATATGTGTGTCCCACAAGGACACGGTTTGAAAACTGTTCGAAAATACACTTTGCCGTTGAGTTGTGCAACTTTTAAGTAGTTTTGTACACTCGGTCTGAATTTTTGTGAATTTTACATAAATTTAGTTCAATTAATTGTTGCTAATTCGATCAACTCTTTATCATTTACGTGAAAACAAATTGCAGTCGCCTTCCGATTTTAGCCACACACTCTGCCAACTGTTATGTAATCTCGAGCGAGGAGCGTTGGAAAAAAGCATCTAAAGCTTGGCCCAAGCCAATCAGCGTATGCGCACTGCGAGAGAGCAAGGCGAAATAAATGCAGAGCGAATTCGAGTGAGTAGAGAGTGCAAGCGCGTGTGAGCTGCAAAATGAGAGATACAGAGCGAGAGAATAAAAAGTGAGCCTGGAAGTAGCGTTGGAAGTACTTTTCCGTTTCTATTCTCTTCTCCTTTCCCTTTTTGTTTTTGGTGCAGAACAGATTCTGGGCATGCCATACAAGTTGACAGCTGGGCGCCATCTTAATGACAGAGCAGCACTCGGGAATGCTGAAGCAGCCCGTTACAGTGATGCGGGAATCATCAGCAGTTAGGTTGGCTTATGGCCATGCTAAGCGGCTTAATTGCTGCAGCTTTAAATACACGACTGGCCATGTACATACACACACAGAGGGAGGCATACACCTACATAAGCTGACAAAGTTATGTAAATTGTATGTTAATTTTGCAATATGATATGCGCTCCTCCTTTATTGTTGGTGCAGCTAAAAATAATGTTTCACTAACACAATGAAGCTGCTCTCTCACGCATACGCGTAGCTTGACTTACTTTCTGAACGCTGCCGCCGGCGACGTCGCTGCCACATTGCGCAACGCGCGTCCGTGGCGAAGGCGAAAAAGAAACGGCCTCGGCTCTATCTATGGCTTGTGTGGCTATAGATATAGCTATAGCTATGGCTGTGGCTATATAAATGCCTGTGGCTGGGCGAGTCTTCTAGCTGTGGGACAGGAGGCGCAGAAATGTAGGCAATGCTCAGTTTTTCTTCTCTTTTTTTCGTCTTATTTAATGAGTACTTAATGCAATTCTGAAGTTTTCATTTATGATATATGTATATGTAGTATATGGGCCAAAGTCTCTCGTACGTGAGTTGTAGCTCGAATTGCAAAGTTTATATAAGCATATTGATTACACAAGCTATATATGTATACAAATACACTACAATTTCACTAGCCGAAACAAGCCAAAAACGAGTGGTAAAATTAGGAAGATCTTTAGTAGCAGTATATCCTAGCTATTTTCTGTTAGTTATGTATAGGAATTAAACTGTTAGGCGTTTTTATATCTTTCAAAACCTTGGAAATTGCTTGATTACATTTTTCATTTATATTGAATTTTTAATTACATTTTATAAGCAATATTTTAACTATTATTTTTTGTTTATTGTTTCTTTCTTTTAATCGTTTATGTTAAATTCTGTTTTTAATTAACAGCAGCAAGAAAAAAAATCTAATTTCGGTAGTTTTACAAGGATCTAATTTTTTTTTTTTTTTTTTTTTTTTTTTTTTTGCTGCTGCTGTCACAGTGTCCTTATCGCGTTGTCTTTGCCGACGCTGTTCATATAATCACTCGAAAAATTGTCTCTTTTTTGTGTTTTGCATAATCTTTTATTTATGGTTTATGGAGGTCGTGAAACGATTTATTTTGTTGAAATTTTGACACTTTTGCTTCATCACCTCGAGAATTGAATTCTTTTAATATTTTTAAGCTTTTTTACTTTTTTTATGTAACCAACGTTTTGTGTAAATACATGAAAATTTGTTGTATTTTCCGCAGCGGTGCACCAACAACAACACACATACAGATGGATTTTCTTGAACGCTGCTTTTCAGCTTCCTCTTCTTCTTCTCTACGCAGACATGCACATAACTCTCTTTATATATATAAGTGCATATACATATATATATTTTTATAAATATATATATCTATGTGCCGTTAATCCGCCAGCGAGTGCGAGTAGCAACCGTCCACAGTTAAAACGCCAATGATAGTGCTAGTTGAGCGTTGAGCTCGTCGGCGCTACAACTGCTGCAGCTGCGAGCAAAATGCTCGGTTTCTGTTCGGCTACGCTTCGGTTTCAATCGTGTCGCTCGTTTTCACACACTCCAGGGCGAATGTGTGACACACACAGACAAGACTGGGGCTGTGGGCAAGCAACTGCGCATGGAAATACACAATCAGAACTTATTCTATATTTCTTCTTCGGTGTGTGCGTTTTTTTTGCCGCCTTGCAGCTTTCTGTGTATTTGTGTGTGTTTTTTTTCTCAGCTGGGTGCCGTCGCCGTCACTGGAATGGCAGACTCGCTTGCTAGCGCTGGACTTTCGGCTTGTGGGTGGCGCCATTTCGGTCGGCACTGAGTGCCGGTGGTGAGCGCTGGAGAGAAACAAACAGTTGGGCTGCAAGCTTTCAAGGTTTCAGGCGTATGTGCTGCTGCTGCTGCCGTGGCGGCGTCAACGGCTGCGGCTGCTGCTGCTAGGATTTGCAATTGCGTTCAGTGGCTCTCGAACTGAACTCGTGAGCCTCATGAGAATGCTTCTAGCTCTCTATGTGCTTTTCCAACTATACGCTCGGTTATCATGGGGCTAGCGTTCTTATCAGAATTTCTGTTTCGAGTACAAAATAAAGATTAGTCAATATTCTATTATAGAATATAAACAAATATATATAAATCAAATATGTTTGCATACACGAGGGTAGTTTGAAAAATGTCTGTTACTTATTTATTTATGTCTAACTTCTATTTTCAAGGCTCTTCGTAATTGTCACAAACAACCCTCGCATACCCATTTTTGTAGCTCAACACTACTTTCCCCCATAAGTATTCTTCACTTTTAATTTACTTACTAAGCTTATAGAAAAGCTCTAACGAACAACGAAATGCTTTTTCTAGACCTACATTTCGCTAGCAGCTCCCGCTTACAGTTAACTTAGCATAGATCTGAATTCGCCGCACATTGAGAACGCCATAAGCTGGGGTAAAATTCTGGCCATTCCAAGGCGAATTGAGCCGCAGTTGCTTCCAGTCACTTTGCCTCAAGCTTGCGCAGTAAAAGCGCAGCCAAAAGAGAGAGCGAAAGAAGGAGAGAGAGAGAGTGCGCTTTAATGAGCGAGACAGAAATCGGAGGATTCCAGTAAAATTTAGTAATATAATATTTATTGATTACTTCTGCTGCCAAAGTTTTCCACCAACCGAAGAGTTTTACTCCCAACTAACCAGAGCAAAAGCCGGAATATTTGCAAATTATGTAAACTAACAAAAGAGAATGAAAAGAAGAAAATACAAAAACTAATGGCTCACACACATCAGAGTTGATTTCTCAAAATGGGGGCTGCATTAGGGGATGCCTTAGGTCTTTTGATTATTCGTATATTATTTCTCCCACATTCAATTACGTCATATCTCAGCTGTTCTGAATACGCGACGCCTGTTATACAATCGACTACGGCTCTTTTAGCTCTCCGGCACATCCGCCCTAAATCTCACCAGTACACCCAAGTGCATACAGTCAGGCTTCATCTCCTCCTTCGGCTATTTTCGGTTTTTAATGCTTACCTGTTATGTATATGGCTGACATTTATTTAAGCTCTTGCTTACTGTTAGTTTTTGTTGCCGATATATATATATATATATATATATATATATATGCCTGTATGTATATGTGTGCGTGTATTACAGTTTATTTAGCTCTTGCTTAAGCTCTTGGCAACTGTTAGTTTTCTGTTTATTGCGGTTAATTTCCTCCTTACGATATCCTATAACAGTACCACACACACACACTTACTTGGCATTTTTTATATACACACCATTCGCTCTAGATATTTAAGTGTCCATTTGGTTGTATACTTCTTAATACGGTTATTGCAAACCTTCTGTTTGTCAGAAGCTTTGATTGCATTTTTTACGACGAACTCTAGAGATAAGGAAAATAAACAGATACAGATACAGTTACAGATACAGATACAGATACAGATACAGATACAGATACAGATACAGATACAGATACAGATACAGATACAGATACAGATACAGATACAGATACAGATACAGATACAGATACAGATACAGATACAGATACAGATACAGATACAGATACAGATACAGATACAGATACAGATACAGATACAGATACAGATACAGATACAGATACAGATACAGATACAGATACAGATACACAGATACAAATAGATGCTGCATAAATTACGCTGAAGCAGAAGACAGGATGAGTATACACTCACACACTTTCAAACAGTTACACGTACTCGCACACACAAGTTCGCCTGAACGATAATAGAACAAGACACATGCTTCAACGGTTAATGCAATTACATGTTAGATAGCAAACAGGAAATGTAGGGAATCGGATAGAGGAAGTGTGCGATAGAGAACATGTATGAGTGAGCCATTGGAGAGGCAGAAAGAGAGAGAGAGAGAGACAGAAAGAGAGGGTGCATGAGGTGGAAATCAAATCAAATACATATATTATGTATACGCCGCATAGTAGTTATGTTTCATATGTTCAGCTAATGCGAATTGCTTGCATGCAGCTCTATATAAAAAAGTAAAATAAAAAAGATTGCAAATTTAAATGTTGCCAGCCATAAAGCAATAATGCAACTTTCAGTCATTTCTTTCTGACCCACATTAGCTGACAAAAGTTTGCGCTTGAAGTGTTGACAAAGGAAGAACAAGAGCGCGAATCGCTGCAATCGCTGAGGGGAATTGCTGCATATTTTTAGGCGAACGCCAATTGCAAAAGTCATTCAGGGGTGGAGCGTAAGCAGTGAAGGAGGGAGGTTGAAGTAAAAGTTATAGCTGAGCTTAAAGACAAATGGAAATTTTATGGAAATATTGCTCAGACTTCAGCGATTGCATCGTCTATTAAGAGAATATGTAAATTTTTGTTTTGATAAAGAATTGAAGCAAAGGAGGTCAACTTGTGGATCCACTTGCATATAGAGTGGAATATGGGTTCTGTTATAGACGATTATCTGTTTGTATAGATATGAAAAACTATTTTAGCAGCTGAACGATTCAGCTACTGATAACAAATACCTAGATTTTAAAATAATATCTTTAAAGTTTTCTGAATGAAAATCTTTGCTCTACAAATTACAAAAAAGAATAATTGTTCAAGCACGAACATGAGACCTCAAGGATTGCAAGCATGGACATTTCGTCAATAGTTATCATATATCTATTTGTCGTGTACACAAGTAAGAGGAGAAACCAGGGACAGGAATTGTCAGCTATTACTTTCTCTGGCCCTCCGCAGAATGTGCATGCACATGCATGAACATAGAAATATGATAAGTATGGGAAAATACCCTCTACGCACTTAACAGCTAGCATACATAAAATAGATAAACTATGTGGCAAGTGTGAACTGTCAGACTAGAATAAATATGACTCTGACCCTTAGCGACAAGAATATGTAAGAAACGAACGCTGAGCCCTACAACATCAGCGACAGGATAAGAATAGCTAATAGACCCACGCGGAGCCTTACAAACTCAGCGATGAGATAAGAATATGTAATAGACCAATGCTGACCCTTACACACTCAGCAATAGACGCACTAGATTTAAGGGTTGAAATTATGCATAGGTCTGGGTATATAAACCCAGGCTCAGAAGAATAAAGATCAATACGCAGCTAAACACCATCATAGTCAAGTGTATTCGTTCAATAATATTATTAAATAAATAAAAATTAAATTATAAATGAATATTTTTATTGATTTGTAATATATATACATAGATGATATATAGCAGCGCCTAATACTATTTACCTAAATTCTACACTATAATATTTATTATATATAATATTTATTATATATATATGTATATATATATGCATTGGATTAAGTCTTTTGTGCTCTATTAATAGAATTCTAGAAACGTACGTAAATTATGAAGATTTGTTCAGTACTCAATCGTAACGCACTTGGTCTTCAGATACTCGTTTAGTGCCTCCTGGCCGAGATCCTTGCCGAAGCCGCTCTGCTTGAAGCCGCCAAAGGGAGCAGCCACATCTGTTTTATTATAGACATTAACGAAGACGGTGCCGGCCTCGATGCGATCGGCAAAGCTTAAAGCCTTGCTAATGTCCTTGGTGAAGACGCCGCTGGCTAGGCCATATTCCGAGCGATTGGCACGCGTCATCACCGAGTCGACGTCACTGCCATTGAATTTGGATATGATCATGATGGGACCAAAGGATTCCTCTTGGGCTATGAACATATTGTCCTCGACATCTGTGAAGACGGTGGGCGTAAAGAAATAGCCCTTCATATTGGGCACACGACAGCCGCCATAGACGAGCTTGGCGCCCTCGGCCACACCGCGTTCACAGTATTCTATCAATTTGTCCATGTGCGCCTTATGATTCTGTGGTCCGTGCGCTGTAGAGCGATTAAGCGGATCGCCAATGGTCATTGAGCGCAGATCCTTTAAGACACGGCGCACAAACTCATCATGAATGCGATCCTCAACGAAAAGACGGCCAGCCGCTATGCAGTTCTCACCCTTATTAAAGAAGACAGAGGACATGCCCTGAAAAGAAAGAATGGGGTAGATTAATAAGAGAAATAGAAGGAAGCGTTGCAAACTAAGATTTAAATAAGCAAAAGATTTAAATAGACCCGTTTACGGATTTATGTGTGTATGTATAGGAAAAGTCTTGCAGCTACTATCAAAAATTGCAAGTCCCAAGCTCCTGTAGGTTTCGATATCCAAGTATGAAAACAAGGACAGATATTTATATATCTATCTGAACTACCTCCCATAAGAATCAAACGTGTCTACTTACGTGCTTCACAGCTTTGTCTAGATCGCAGTCGGCGAATATGACCAAAGGACTTTTGCCGCCCAGCTCCAGTGAGCATTTCTTCAAATTGGAGTCCGCACAGGATTTCATAATGTGTTTGCCAATGGGCGTAGAGCCCGTGAAGCCCAATTTGCGCACCAAGGGATGGTCGGCAACAGCTTGACCCGCATCGGAGCCTTTGCCGGGCAGAACATTGATCACACCAGGCGGAAAGCCGGCCAAGACTGATAGTTCGGCAAACTTCAGAGCAGTCAGGGGACACGTTTGAGCTGGCTTAATCAGGCAGGTATTTCCGGCCGCTATGCACGCAGCCATCTTCCAGGAGAGCATCATCAGGGGATAATTCCAGGGGGTGACCAGGCCACAGACACCGATCGGTTCCTTGCGCGTAAACGTCAAAACATTATTGGGTCTAGCCGGATTCACGGGTATCGTATTTCCCTGAATTTTATCGCACCAGCCAGCGAAGTAGCGCCAGGCATCAATGGACATGCCGATGTGGGTCTTCAACGCCAGAGTGTAGACAGCGCCCGAGTCAACGGACTCAATGGTAGCCAAATCCTCTTTGTACTGCTCCATCAAATCGGCCAGCTTCAACATGAGTTGACCGCGTTGCCTGGCCGACACTTGCTTCCAGGAGCCAAAGAAAGCCTTGTGAGCGGCCTGCACCGCCTTGTCCACATCGTTGACGCTGGCACAGGCCACCTCGCAGAGCACCGTCTCATCGGTGGGATTCACAATATCCAGCACACGATTCTTTTCGGCATCCACAAATTCGCCATTGATGAACAGCTGTGTGGGTACTCGAATGTCGCGCTTGTTCGCCTTCAGCTGGAAGCCCTTGTACTCCACCTGCTTGCCACCGGCACCGCCGCTGCCCTGACGCAAGTTGCGAACAAGCTGGTCGAAGAACTCGTCGAAAACGGGCGCCATAAACACATTCTCATTCTCCAGCGGCACATCAAAGGCGTCCTTGACCTCCTCAACCAGACGCACCACATCCATTGAGCCAGCGCCAGCGGCAAAGAAATCCGTAGCTCCTTCAATGGGCGCCTTTAGGATGGCCTGCCAAATGCTCGCCAGCTGCACCTTCTTGGCCAGCTCGTCCTCGCTAAAGTCCGTGATGGGCTGATGCTCAGCCTGCTTGAACCAATCGCCGGCATTGATCATTTTGGTGCCACGCTTGATGCGACGCACATTGACGAAGGCGCCGTCGGTGCCCTCGATCAGGAGGCCGCCCTCGTGCACCCAGGCAGGCTTGGCCAAACCCTTCAGCTTAAGCGCTTTGCCATCCTTGACGGGTCCCGCCGAATAGAGATGGGCGCCAAAGAGACGCACCTGCTCCTCGGTGCCATCGTCGAGCACCACTGTGGCTACCGCTCCAGGCACCGAGTCCAAGCCGCGCACAAAATTGAAAATTCCTACAGCCGACTGAGCGAGGCAAATCTGTTGATTCTCCACCTTGAACATGGCTGGATCGTAGGTGGCGCCCACCTCAGTCTGAACTATCTTGGGCGCTGTGCCATCGGCTACCATGTCCACAGCCAAGCCCATGGCCTTCACGCCCTCTGGGTAGAGGAATCTCTTGTATATGGTGTCCAAGGTGTCTGTGGGCTCGAGATTCGTTTGACGCTGCAGCAGCAATGGGCCTGTGTCCAAGCCATCATCGGCCCAGAAAATACTGAAGCCAGCGACCTCATCGCCCTGTGGAGCAATAGGAGATTAGGATTGTGGATTTAACTAAGAGCGTATAGAGCTCACCTCAATCAGCGTCCAGGATATGGCGCTGGCGCCGCGATGCCTGGGCAATATGGATGGATGATAGCAAATGCTGCCCAGGCGAGCGCCGTCAATCACCTCCATCGGTATAAATTGTGAGCAGAAGGGCAGCACGTTCAGCTCCGCCTTGACCGATCTATATTGCTCCAGCACCTCGGGCAGCGGCACGCCCTTGCGCCGCCAGCTAGCAAACTTGAAGACGGGTATATTGTGACTGGCAGCTGTCGTGGCCAGCACATCTTCGCGACTGCCCTTGTCTGGTATGGTGAAGACGCCCACCACCTGAAACTTCGAACGCTCCAATATCAACTCCAACACATCGGCAGCGAAATTGCTTTGACCAATAATCGCAATACGCAGATTCGACTGTAAAAAGTAATGATATCGAAACGGAACACGCATTATAAATTTATCCAAAGTGAGGTGAGCTGAATCATTCAATATATGTATATATACATATAAAAAAAACCCCTAAAAATAATTAAATTTAAAATTTTATACATATGCACATCAAATTTGTCTTATATTAAAAAAATATATTCTATTCATTGTTGCGCACAACTACGAAAGAGCCTTAAACAATTTTACTTTAATTTGTTGCTGATACTCGATTGAAAGTAAATCCATAGTAAATTTATTGAGTCCAAAAAATTAAAGGAAAATTGAATATATCTAAATGGAGACTGAATACAAATTACAAGGGCGGTGTCGTATCGATTAATGAATGATTTTGTAAAGCTAATAATATTTGTCTCCTATAACTGATTGTGTATAGAGGAAGGTCAGAAAATTATATAGACTTTATAAAGTGCAAGCTATTTTATTTAAAAATATGCATATAAGCAGATATGTATGTATAGATATGTATGTATAGAGCCATAAATTATATACCAGATTGTCTTGACTACATAAGGGAAAATAGGGAAGGCAGAAACTTGAAATTGACAACTATTTTGTCATAAAAAATATGATTTAAATAATTAAATATTGTTAGGACTAAGTGAGTGCATACATACATATAAATATTGTATGAATAGCAAAACTTATATATTTAATTAATTAATTTAATTTTGTATGTTACTCTTTTATAAATATTTTTATTTTTATTATTTTTTTTTTTTTTTTTTTTGCTAGTATCTATTTAGAAAAAAAAATATTTTTCAAATAAATATACAAATAACTGAATTTTTAAACAATTCAATTATTGCTATATATTTAAATATTTTATTTATTTTTGTTAATGAATAAAAAACATTGACTTTATAACACAATTCCACAAACAAAAAACCTCTAAGCTTTTAGTAAAAATTAGGCCGAAAACACACAATTATTTTTAAATCCTAACTAAAGGAAACGAGCTACTAAATATTACATAGAGAAATTTCTAAACTATTTATATATAATTTCAGGCATATAAATTTTTATACTAACACTCATGATTGTGCGATTTATATGATTTGCTCTCTTCACACGCTTTCAAGACAGATCGATTTATTAATAATTTCTTTTGATTTTCCTATCACGTTGGAAACACTTTTTCCACTTCGGTTTCACTTGTTGATCTATAGAATTATAGTTTTTTACTATTATTATTTAGAAAAGCCGGTTGTTAAGCGCTTGAACAACCTGTCTTAACTGAATCGCATCAAGTGTGCGGCTCGTATTTATACCTAGAGCCAGGGCCAAATATTATCAGCTGTTTCTAGCAATAACAAAAAATATAATAAATAAATATATATATCAGCATAGGCTGCAATCGGACTCACACACTTTTACTTTTTCAATATTTGAATGAAAAAAAAAAAAAAAAACAGTTCGTTGGACAACTCGCTTATCAGCGACGTTATTTAAAGTAATTTTGGACAAGCACAATGATAAGGCTAAATTCGGATGTGGAGGCGACAAGTGGAAAGTTTGGTAACCAACCCCTCAGAGCAGATTTTTAGTTTTGTTTGTCGCGGTATGTGTTTTGTATTGAATTCCGCGTATTACCTAGAAATATTTGAACTCTAGATTGACAAACTGAA
Organism: Drosophila mojavensis; assembly: GCF_018153725.1. NCBI lineage: Eukaryota > Metazoa > Arthropoda > Insecta > Diptera > Drosophilidae > Drosophila > Drosophila mojavensis. The sequence goes on from NW_025318858.1 coordinate 11,102,817, forward strand.
AGTCACAAATATATCACATTCTGTAAATAATTTCCGGCTTGAACTAGTTATTGGGGCAGCAAACTGTAAATACTTTCCGCAATTGGTGTGAAATGAATTATTTGTAAAGGGCGATCGTTTATAATCACATAATCAAGCAACGTCTCTAAATGGCGTTAATATATAGATTAATATTGTATAAAGATTTACTGTAGATTTTGTTAAATCATCATCTTTGGTGTAAAATGCTGTCGATGGGCAATAATAGAACAAGGCATAGTCAGACGAAGCTGCTAATTATTTGACACACATTTTATATTTGATGCCAAACCTAATCTCTAATTAACAAGACTTGTTAATTAATTTATAAACTATTATATTTCATTACGTATCAATATACATTTTCTTCATGGGCGAGATTATAGTGACTCAGGGTACCTTCTTTTGGCCAGAGCGCATTTATTTTTACACGTTTAAATTTATAAATATATTTTTTTAATTTATTTATTTTTTATTTTTTGTCATAGTTATATTAAATTATTATTTTTTATGCTTGTTAATTTTTATATCAGAAATAAATAGAATAATATTTGTTTAAATATTTTGTTTTGTTTGTTTTAATTTCTTATTTGAACAAAAAATTCGCTTAATTTGGGTTATTTATAATTTATTTATTTATCATAATTCATTTTTATATTACTAATAAAATATTATCGTTTTCGTTATTATTTCCATCAATTTTACTACCAAAGACTATATATATATACTATATCTTTACCAAGATAATCGTTTTCTATCATATTTATCTTTTCTGTTATTATTGTTTTCATTGCTTTTTGCATTATTATTAGCTTAATTATTATTAGTATTATTATTATTATTATTGATTATCACTTTTCATATTATTATTTATATTTTTCTTTCTCTTTATAGCAAAGACTAATGCGGAACAAGTGATATTTGGTGAGTACTTTATATTTAAAATAAATACTTAAATAACACTCAATATAAACTCAACCCATACCTATAGCAAATTTACATTGACCATTCACGAAATTAGAGTTTAAAGTTCTACCAAACACTATCTTTGTTAATTGATTTGTTTTGTTCGCGCGTACCGCTTTTTCTATTTTAGCTAATTATTTTTGCATTTCATTAGCGAACATATCAAATTTGATTAATCTACGAATATAGCTCGAGTCAATATTTTTAGCCAAACTCTGTAGTATGCATTGACACATTCTCAAGAGAACATGTTATTCGCTCTGCAACGCTATATCAAGTATTTTGCTGTCTTGGGCCTGGTACCGTGGGTGACCGAAAACTCGCCCAAACAGCATTACCAACAGATCTATACACTAATCATAATACTCTCGAATATCGGTGTGTCATGCTACAAAATCATTTTTCAACCGCCCGAGGGAGATCTTCTGGTCTCACTGCTGGTCAGCTGCATTGTGTTTGTCTCCCAAATTGGTACCATGACAGGCGTGTATCTGAATTCTCTCACTGTCCCTCTCTCTCTCTCTTTCTATAGTATATATAATATATATATTTCTGTTTAGTTATTGAGCTGCAAGTGATGTGCCAGTATAATAAATACTACGAGTTCTGTCTGCAGCTGAAGTGTTTGCGTCTGCATTTTCAATGCGAACTGCAGCAGCCGATCAGAAATTGGCCCTGGATCAGATATATCAAATTCTATGCTCTGGGTGTCATCAATATCATCGTATTTATTCCTTCTATATACGTGGTTCTCAATTCTGATTATACCGGCTACTTTTGGTACTCGCTCGGCGCCGTCATCGTTAATCGATATCAATGTCTCCTTCTGTTACTCTACGTGGACCTCTTGGGCTATCATGCAGAGCGTTTGGATGAACGTCTGCAGGCTCTGCACAGCTATCGTCAGCTGGGTACCCAGACAATATTGGACATACAATTTAATCAGATGTGCTCCTTGGACTATCTGCTGAGTCTGAAGCGCGCCTACATGGAGCTCTATCGTCTATTTGAACTCTACAACAGTTTGTTTGGCTGGTCGATTGTCTGCATCTTCGTGGTGATGTTTCTCGACAGCATCGTCAATATATATTGGTCACTTCTAGTGCTTATCAAGATCTATCAGTTTGGCTTTATCTTCATGACCTGCTCAACTTTTGTGCCATTGCTTATACTACTCTTCACATTTTGTCATTGTGGAGAGTATTGCAAGCGACAGGTGAATCTATATCTATATCTATATCTATATCTATATCTATATCTATATCTATATCTATATCTATATCTATATCTATATCTATATCTATATCTATATCTATATCTATATCTATATCTATATCTATATCTATATCTATATCTATATCTATATCTATATCTATATCTATATCTATATCTATATCTATATCTATATCTATATCTATATCTATATCTATATCTATATCTATATCTATATCTTTATCTATATATGTTTCTATATAGCACATGCTTATAGGCGGTCATGTTAGGGGTCTGGCCTGTGCTGCCCAGTGTCAGGCGGTGCCGCCTCCCTTGGCCTACACTGCGGTTCTTGCTGAATTCGCTATGCAGGTGGAGCAGGATGCCTTGACTATCCGCGCCGAGGGCTTTATGGATATCGACTATAATCTGCTCATGTCGGTGGGTGTTGTGTGTTCTAGTTGTAGCAAGAATATTTATTCTCAATTAACATATTTCTGCAGATCTTCACGGCCATGGTTACCTATCTGATAGTGCTTATGCAATTTGGCTCATTATATGCTTAGAAATAGGCGTGGCGATTGATTTCAAATGCCAATTACAAATTTTCGTATTTGAATTTAATTATGAATTTATATTTTATATGTGTTGAATTTATGTCTTATTAGTATTTTATTATATTAGATGTATCTTGTATCTTGGCGTAACCTAGTAAATATATGATGAGCTTGATGTTATTTATATATCTGATTCGATTTCGTTTAATAATCATTATCCCAGGACATTTGCTACATTGTGCGCTTCTTAGCTTCCGGCAGGGAAATCCTCATCTTATCCACCTTATACAATAAAAGTGTGCTTAAAGTCGTGTCTGCATATCTCATTGTATCATCTAACACTCCTTCTAAATAGCACATACTTAGCTTCTCCCAACTATGATATAATACTCACAGGTGAATTATGTATTACTATATTAAGAGCTCCTTCCTTCTAAATTTTAATTAAATTTTAGAATGACTTCCTTTTCCTCCAATTGACAACAAACTTTAGCCACAGCGATTTGTCAATGAATTTGTATCAGAGGGAATTCCGTCGAAACCAACAGAATAGTAAGGGAAAAGTTTTTACTTGACCGATAAACCACTGACCTACTTTGGCCCCCTCGCCCAGTTATTCAGCTATTTTGCCTGAAACCACTTGCCGAGCGTGATATAGATTAGATTGTAAAATGTCTGAAATAAAATGATTATCAAAATTCATGAAATAGAACTGGTTCAAACTGGATTCAATATATTTTTTATTGTGACGACTATAATCTCGAAAGAATTTCTTTAAATAAACGAAATTTGTTTTCCGAAAAATGAAATTAAGTACAGCTATATATGTATATGACTCCCTCGAGAGTTCCTCACTGATAGATGTTGTCAGCTGAGTGAATTTCGATGTTATTATACTATATGCAAATGAATTTCAATTGTATTATGCAATAAGCATCAATCCATGTGGAATTCTGCCGAGTCCAATAAACTGTGCACGCACTCTCTAGCTGCTCGGTGCTGATGTTTGGACGTCTATGGGAATAGTGCAACATTCTTATTTTTTTTCCATACATTATTTTCGAATTGATAAGGCGCGACGTCGATGATAACCTGCTCGAGTGCCCTCGCCGAAGTCAGCTAAACAAAGCAAAAAAACCGGTTTCAGCGCTCTGGGCAAACCGGTTTCAAGTGGCTCAGGATGTGCCAATTTTGATAATTAATCGATCGGGCAGTAAAAAAAGTAAATAGTAAAATATTGTTCTCTAATCTTTCGCACTTTTAATATATATTTATAAATCATGTACATGGTTTGTACTTTTCATTTGCCTATTGCTATTTAAGGTGGTTCAAACTAGTTTTTGGATTTTGTTTCGTGTGGACAGCTCTCCCTTGGGAAATGTTATCATTGGGTTCGGGTTCGCAATGTTTCCTACACGTGCCTAGTCGGACAACATACACTGAATTGTATAATACAATTTTATTCATTTATTTAGTTAAAATCAACATGAATTTCAATTACTTTTTCAACTCATAGGTGACCTGGGCATTGACGCTCACCTCCTTGACTATAGCATCACCATCATCGTTGAGTATTTCCAGATTACATTCAATTTCTTCGGTCTTCAGTTCGGGTATTGTATGGAAGCTATCGGTATCGGTATTATCTTCAAAGTAATCAAGTATTATGGGAGGTTTTGATGAATTCTCCGGCAACGGCTGGTCATTGTCTATTGGCTGAGGCTCTAGATTTGTGCTCTGCTTATCCTCTTCGGCTTCGGTATGATCAACATTCGCTTCTTGCTCAAGCTCTTGCATTTCTCTTTCTCCAGTTTCATTTAAGTCAAGCTCTTGCTCCTTGGCTTCTAGAGTCTCACCTTGCTCGAGTTCTTGCTTTTTAGTCTCTTCAGTTTCTTCTTCTTCAAGCTGTTGCTCATTTGCTTCTTGAGTCTTTTCTAGCTCAGTTTCTTGTTCATTTTCTATTTCAGTTTCGTCTAGCTCATTAGCTTCTAGAGTCTTGTCTAGATCGATTCCTGGCTCTTCAGCTTCTTCATCCCGTGCCTGTTCAATCTCTTGCGCATTAGCTTCTTCTTCCTCGTCGTGCCAGACTTGCATATATTCGGGTCTAGCGCTTTTCATCTGTGCCTCGCACTCTTCGTAAATAATATTCAGTTTTTTCAGACTCTCCTCCAGTTCATCTTCCTGATCGTCGCCATCGCTGTTCTCCTCATTGAACTGACTCTTATTCAATAGCTTCAGATCGTCGGCCTCGATGAACTCACTCAATTTCTGTGAGATTTTCGCCCACTGACGCTTGGCATTGCGCGCCAGCTCGTCGATGGCGCCACCCGATTCCGTGTCATCATCGTCTTCGTTTTCAGGTTTTTTAGACTCCTTATTCGCTTCCACCTCACAGCTTTCAGCATCCACCTCACAGCTTTCATCATCCTCATCAGTTGTCACCGCTGATTCGGAAACTTCTTTTTCCTTTGCTATATTTCCGACTTTATCTATGGAATTCTGACTGGCCCAAGCTCTTAGCGGCAAACTGAATAGTTTTTTACGCAGTGCTTCTTCATTTTCACGCTCCAGCTTGAGGCCATCCTCGTCGAAATGATTACTAAACAATTCAGTGAGCGCACCCTCGGGCAGTCGCGGGGGCTCCACAACGGCTATATCCTCGCCTGATTCATAGTCCGTCGATGCATCCGATATAATGTCATCATCTATGTTGCCATTGATATTAGAGGTGGCTTTCCCTTCCGACTTTTCACCCATTTCATTGCTTGATTTTTCCTCAGCTTTTTCATCTACTTGCTCACTGTTCGCAATTATTTCCTCTAACTTAAGTTCACTTTCCTCAGCTGCTGCTGCTTTAGCCTTCTCAGCTGCTTCTTCCTCCTCATCTTTTGTATTCGCAACTTGACTCTTTATTTCGCATAATTTACAAGCACCCAGCGTTAATTGTATGGTAGGATACTCCTGGCCATTGTCTAGCTCCTCATCTCGTTCCCCCTGCTGCTGTTGCTCCTCCATGGCATCCTCCTTTAACTCCTTCTCTTTGGGACTGCCCCAGTTCAACATTTTTAGGAAATTTCCTGTCGCTTTCTTCTCACCCAACTCCTTCTCCTTGGGACACTCCAAGCTGTTTAACATTTGTAGCAAATTCGTCGTAGCCTTCGCCTCTTTAAGTTCGCTTTCAAGTTGATCTGTTATCGATTTACACTTCAATTTATGAGCCCCCAAATCCTTAGATAACTCCTCCATCTGACGTTCGCGTTCCTCCTGCAGATGCTGGCGTTCGATTAGATCCTTGAGCATTTCATCTTGTTTCACCAGTGCGCCAGGATGTTCAGCTTTCTGTACTACATCATCGGCTGTCAATTCGTCATAGCTACGCATGCCTTCCACAGTTATTTCACCATCCACGCCGATTACCTTCTGTAGATCCAATTTGTCTAGGAACTCGGAGTCTAGCGAATTGAAGGCGGCTCTCGCTTCTAGCGAATAGAACTGATCGATTGACTGATCCTCCACACTGTCCCCATCCTGGAGGGATAACGATGCCTGGCTTAGCTCCAATTCAGCTGGGTCGGCTTTTGGCCAATTAGCGCGTAAATTTCTATTCTCTTGGCTTTCTGATTTATTCTCGTTAAGCTCTTCGGCCGTATCGTAGTTATCGGGTTCGTTACCATCGGACGAGTCATTGTCCGACTCACTCTCCGTATCACTGATCAGAGCTGGCGGCGGCGGCAAATCTTGGATCTCGCCGGTATCCTTCTTCACAATCATCAGCTTATTGTCCACAACTTCGAGTGTGTCTTCGTAACTGTCACGCTTGGAGAAACAACGGTCTGCCATGGCCGCAACGCGACGTTTGCGCTTCTCCTCCTGCTTGGCCAGCTGTGCCTCGACCTCCCGGGGACTTTCGTCCATGTAGGCATTCTTCATTTTTGACTTCAGCAGCGCCTTGGCTGCACTCACCTTCTCCGAGCTACTTGTCTCCTTTCTATCCAACTTTCTTTCCTTCTTGCGATCTTTGACAGAAGTGAGAAAATTGCCGAAGGCATCGAGACACTCGCGCAACGATTTGCCACCGGCTGGATCCTCCAGGTCGGGTGGCACTATCGATTGAGTCTGGGGATCCGCTGAGTAGCTATATTCTTCATCCGATTCAATGACTCCGAAATCAAAGCATTTAATATTCTGTCCATTGATTATTTCCTGATACTGCAGCTCGTCGATTAGGTCATGGATGAGCGCCGCGCAAACCTCATCGACTGGTGGCTCCGGCAGCTTATCGAGCTCCTCGTCTTCTACGGCGCTCGTGATGTCGTACAGGACATCTGTCTCATCCTCTAACTGCTGCAGTAGTTCCCGCAGCGAATTCTCTTCGGCCTCCAGCTTTTGACTCATTTCCTCACAAATTAATTCCGCTTGTTCGGCGCAACTATTTGCATTCAATGGTTTCACCTTGAACATCTCCTCATCATCGTGCTGCTCTGTTCGAGTTTCTGTTATGGTCAATTGACGCATACATTCTTCCTTATGCCACTCGTGGCTAGGCTGATCACATCCCTCGCCAAAGACTCGCATGGGCACATCATCTGTGCAAGAGTCCAGAGCCTTGGCAAACGCCTCATCCAATTCGTCTTCCTTTTCCTTCTCCATTTGTAGCTCCTCAATCTGAACTTTTTGTTGCTCCTCCTCTTGGGCGCAAATGCGCTCGCGTCGCACACTGAACTCCTCGATGATGCGCAGAGAATGCGTCACTGTTGTCAGCTCAATGCATTTCTTTTTATCCTGCTCCTTCTCCTCATCGGAACTGTTGTTGCCGTCCTTTTGTAATTCGTCCTGTGTAGCTCGTATTTCCTCCAGAGGCTGACTCAACTCCTTCAGGTCCTCATCCATTTGACTGCTCAGCTCTTGCATATTATATTCCACAATCTCGTTGGCCTCTATGCACTCCGCTTCATATTCCAATTGCTCTTTAGTCTTTATTATGTTGTTTGTTGTGGTATTTCCAGTTGCCTCTTTGCTGACAGCCTTAAGCTCTTGGCGTTCTTTGGGTTCTTCGGGCTCTAGCATTGCCTTGTTGAACTCGGGCTGCTCGACAAATATCTCATCTCCATAGGACTCATACATTCTGTCTATGGCATTCTGTTTGATCTGCTCAGGCGTTGGCTCTCCCCCTTCATTCAAAGCTATAGCTTTTAATTTCTGGCATGATTTATCTAGTTCAGCTCTGGCAGTTTGATCCAACTCAGATCCGCTTTCTGGCTCAGTTGTGACTGTTGTCATTTGTTTTGGCTCTACTTCATTAGCTATAAGAGCTGGTATTTGCTTTGACTCTGTATCCTCTGCTTTAGCATCTACAAGGGCAGGTATTTGCTTTGGCTCTACTTCATCAGTTACAAGACATGGTATTTCCTTAAGCTCAACTTCATCTAATACATTTTTCAGCTCATCTTGTGCTTCTTTAACTTCTGGCTTTATTTCCTTTTCTTCTGTAGATCCCTCTTTTTTAGCCTTATCATCCTTGATAGCCTCGTCTGCCTTGTCAGCTTTGTCTGCCTCTTCAACTTTGTCAGCCTGTTCTTTCTCCACTTCAGCTGTCTTGCACTCCACATCAAGAGGTTCTAACTTAACTTCCTCTATAAGCAAACGTTTCACACCACGTTTTTCCTCAGCTTTCATATCCGTTTCATTGACTTCCTTTTGAGCCACCACATTATCATTTGTATTCTCAACCTCCTCAGCCAGCCCCTTATTGGTTTCCTTTTCAGCGTCTTCCTCATTGTCAGCAAATTGGGATTCGTATAGTACCTTCGGACGACCGTCTAAAGGCTTTGCTCGTCGGTTGCTAAGATGCTCGGCTAGCTCTTCATCCTGGGAGCCGTTGCCAGTAGCCCCATCGGCTATACGTGAACTGTCCGTGCTTTCGTTCTCCTCCTTATTATCGCCAGACACTTCACTCCATATGTCATCCACACAGCCGTATTCTAGATCCGCTTTGACACGTGTCCTTTCGGCGCCTTTATCGGCTTCCGCTTCTGCTTCCGAATCGGTTGAGCTAATTAATGCATCTTGCTGATCCGCTGGACGATGGCGATTACGCAACTGTATGGTGTCTAAAAGATGAGAATTTTAAGGTTATATATATATATATTACGGATATTATCTGTCTACTTACAGTTGACACTGTCACGCATTTTTTTACGATCGGCGCGATTCCAGCGCCTATTTTCCTTTCGCTCACCTTCGTAACCCTCGCGCTTCCTACATTATAAGAATAAAAAATTGTTATTTCTTTAGTTCACATTTGGAATAATGCTGTATTTAATAATATTTTTGTATTACCAGGCCTCAGCACAGGCACGATCACGTGGAAAGACAGGGCGACTGTCCAAGTAGGTTAGCTCTTTCTGGGGTTGGGAGAGTTCAAATTAAATAAAATATATTTATAAGTTTAGCAAACAAAAATTTTTATATAAACCATATTTAAATAAAATTTTCTCTTTTAATTATTTTTTAGCGGCATGTATGCAATATATAAATTATGTAAATATCATAAGTTATGTAAAAAAAAAAATCATTCATACTCACACAGGCTAGTATCAAAGTCTTGCGATATTGTGGTAAACGGGATACGACAGGATTTCCTTGTAGCACTAAGACCTTCAAACAGGGCATCTTCTCGAAGATCTTAACCACCAAAATGTCATCGATGCGATTATTGGACAAGTCTAGCACGGCCAGGGTCTTACAGTCCACCAGACGAGCGAGACTCTCGCTGTCCTTCAAATAGTTGGACGATATATTAAGGGTATTCAAGACGGGCAGTACATCTGTGCCGATGTTCTCAATTAAGCGTATGTGATTTGAGCTAAGATTCAGCGTATCCAGTAGTGGGCATGAGCCCAAGTTCTCGATGCGTTTAATAAGATTGTTCTGCAAAAAGAGACAGCGCAGTTTGCTCTGTTTCTCCAGACCCTCGATTTCCGAGATGGCATTGCACTCAAGCCACAGACACTTGAGTTCCGTATATTCATCCAGGCACTCGATATACTGATAACCTACAATATGATGCACAATTAAATAGAAAGTTAATTTTACTTAGTATCCTATTGATCCCCTCGTTTACCCTGATAGTGCAAGTAGAGCACATCGTTAAGACGCGGCGTCTGATATAGTTTATCCTTTTTGCACAGTTCTCGTAATCCTTGCTGGGTCATGCGATGCAGTCCGGTTACCTCCTTGCGAGGCGCTGCAGCGCCAGCGGCAACGGCTTGTGACATTGTTATTTATAATATATATATTTAAAAAATTAACATTTACAATATATATACATCTATATATATATATGTATATTTATATATTTAGTTGATTACTGATATTCAGAAACGCAATTCGTTTCCTACTGTTTGCTGCAATGTGTCTAACGAATTTGTTGGCGTAGTTGACGGCGCTTGTTAGGTTTGTTTATTATTATTGAACAAACAGCAAACTGAAATCGTTAGGGACAACCATATACTGATATGTATATGTGTATATTGTAAGAGGTTGATTGGAAACGGAATGCTATGATACACACATAAGAGAAAGGGTGTGAATTTCGAATGATATAAAAATGTACTAGATAATATATATAGAAATGTTTAATATATTCTTCAGTTTTGCACAGAGTTATATATTTTACAATTGATATAATGGCAATCAAATAATGTTTTCATAATCAATAAATATTGCTTTAGGCTTTGCTATAAATGTAAATGTGAAAAATAAAAATAAAATAAAATAAAGAACGTATAAATAAAAATATATATATATTTAAAAAAAAAAAAGTATGTTAAAATATATGTTTTGCTTATGGGAGAAAAATATTTATTATCCATACTGAAAATTTAATTCATTTTTCATAAAAATAAATTATTTTTTGAAAATAAAATTAAATTAATATTGATGAACAAGCTATAAAATTTAGAAAGGTAAAAACAAAGAAGGAAGCATGAATATTTGGTAAAACTTACCAAAAATAGAAAAAGGTGAAAAAATACTAAATAAGTAAATAAATAATACGCAGGGAAAATATTCCATTCTCTAATCGACTTGGCTAATAATGCAATAACTTAATTATGAAAAATGCCTATTTTCTTTTTAGCATTATGATAGTCAACCTATTTTATGTATTAGTTGCAGTCATAACTGGTAACTGTTCTCTAAGATCACACGATCTGTCACCTCTGTCTGTAGAGTATGCATATTCCATATGTGTATACATTGATAAACAAATCTTAAGCTGCAGCCGCAATTGACATACTTGAGCTTAGGCTGACAAATCAGGCAATAGAAACAAAAGTTTACTCGCAATATAAAATTAATTTACACATAGAATTTATTATTTTTATCATTTGTTCGTTTATTGATTCATAAGTTTTTCAGTGCTGCACAATCATTTGAACTCACATTACATTTAAAATAAATATTCGAAATGCATATTGAGAATTAAAAAGTCGTGCTATTTAAGACAATTGCTTGGATTTTTTTTTTTTTTTTTTTTTTTTTTTCATTTCCGATTACAGAATCTAACATTGTAATATGCATTTTTTGTTTTCAGTTTGAGAGTTGCTTTCAATAAGCACACTGCTTGAGTAATTTAATTTAAATTATCTCGATTTGAAACTGTAAATTCGCTTTCAGTTTTCTTTACTCTACTTCAGATTCTTTCTTTTTTTCAAGGATTTGCCAAGATATGTAAAATTCTCCCAAATGTCTTTTTTCGATATCTTACTTTACAATATGAATACGAATACAGATACAGTCACATAGATATTCATTGTATATATAAATTAATATACATATATATGTATATTGAGTATGTTTGTGTATTGCTAAAAATATTGCCGTGTGTGTGTGTAAAATGCAGTGTTCTGTTCATGTGTATATAATAAATTGCATCAAGGTCTACAGGATATATAAAAGAGAACAATTAGCAAATGGGTGGGTTTTCTTTAGGTTAGGGTTAGAAGTCATACACACACAGACACACGCATATTCATTGCAAAAATTGAAAATACAATTAAATGTACATTACATATCAAAACTTTTGTTTCAAGGACACTTTGTAAAATCAATTTCGAAACAGTCGGTATAAAGTGTAAATAGATGACACAGTTATGTGGTTGGATTGATATGCCTAATGGGTATGTTGCGATGGCGAGAATGGGAATGGAGTAAGTAAAAATAACTAATATAAGAAAACAATAAAACATAGGTAGATATTTATGAGATATACAAGTTGGAGTATCTTATGTATATAGAGCTCAGCGCAACTGAGCTGGGAATAACATTAACAAGTTTTCAAATATATGTGTATATATATGTATAAGCATAGTAAAAAACTAAATCTTAGAATGCTGGGCTAACATTGATTGACAAAAATTAAAGTTATGAATTTGTGAATTGAGAATGTGTTGTGATTTGTGGTTTTCTTATTGTTTGTGTATTATAATTATTATATAATATTCTCTTGAGAGACGGCAACGAGTTATATCGCATGCGTGTGACAAAACTACAGACTACACTAAGGGGATGTCTTGCTTTCTGCTTTTAAAATCGATAGATGGGATCCTCGCTACGCAGCCTAAACGTGATCGTAACTGCGGCGAAACGAACGATACAAGCAGCAGGCAAATAGTATGGTGAGCAGCTAAATAACAGAATAGAAGAGAGAAATTAGCGTAATTTAATCATAATATATATTGCATATATCTCGCTCACCTGTATGCCTGCCACAGCGAGCACCACGCCGGCCAGTATCAAAGTCTTTGAGTCGAGTATGTGTAAAAGCTTCTGCAGACAGCCCTGCTGCACGGCATGCAAGGTGGTGCACTCCTTGGCCTCGCTGAGATTGATCACCTTGCAGCAGGCCGGGGGCAAAGTCTTGTTGGGAAAGATGGGATCCCAGTCGTTGGGCCCATTTGTGCCACAGCAATCCAATTCGGTTTGCAGCAAAGTCCAGGCATCGCGATAGTCATCGCGTTCCTTATAGTTCTTCATGGTCGTATTGAATTGTGTTTCCATTAGCTGCGGCAGGCCCGAGTGCTTGATATAGCCAGCGATTCCCAGACCAATTTCCAAAAGGAATATTATAACTGCCAATATGGCGAAGCTGAGTATCATGCAGCTGTTCTCCTTCAATGCGCCACAGCAGCCCAGGAAACAGATAAATGCCACAGCGGCGCCCACAACCATCAGTATAATGGGCGCCGTCCAAATATGATCACTCACAAAGTTCGAATAATGAGCATAGTTCAGCTGCACCATTGCGCCCACCAACAGGATCAGTAGACCCGTGAGCTATATGAAGAGATATATAGAGATTTATAATGGTCTATTATTCATTTATTATCCACACTCTTTGCCAACTTACCGCAAACAGCAGATTGCAAAAGAAAGTTATATATTTGACACATGTCAAGCCGCCGGATGCCATTTTTTTTTCTTGATTTTTTATTGTTGTTGGTCAGAACCTTTCACACCGGACACCGTCTAGATACTGCAAGGAAATGGGCAAAATATTAATCAAAACAGGCAAAAAATGGTGGGGGCTAAAAAATAGAATAAAAATCAATATGTGTGTGTATGGTCAACTGCACAAAACGAAGGGGAAAGTTATTGGAGCCAACCCCCAAATCAGTGACAGACACGCAAAGCGCCTCCCCCATGACCAGCCATAACGATGTCCAAGTGTCTCTATTTGCCACTTGCCACCTGCCACCTGCCACCTGCCACCAACGTGTGCCACACCTGTGCCTAGCGTCGTCTGGCTGCGGATTAACCCTACAACAACCCTCAACGAATGTGGCCAAGTCCGTATAGAAATGAGTTCGCCTGCATTTAGCCACTTTTTCACAATGCTCTGGCCTAGTTCTTGTCGCAATCTTATTTGCTATTATATCGAATTGTTGCTCTGCCTCGCTGAATGCATTGTTTTGGTGGCAAGGACGTGATGGGCTCTCAACATTTCGCTGCATGCAACTCGCATAAAAATCAATGCAAAATGCGTGCAAAAAACCCAACAAGAGAGCGTGGAGATCTGTGCAGCTGTATGTCGATTATTAGGGAATAGAGGACGTACTAAAAGTAATTTCCAGCAAATTATTATTTTTTTTTTAATCTATTTTAAATGGGTAAAAAGGTTAATGGGTTATTGCTGACATTTATATGTTTTGCACGAAAGTAGGCGTCAACAAGCTCATGAGATATTCATATTAATCAGTGCCTCTGCACATTTTCATCTTTAACGCATAAATTTCAGAGATTTTAAATTCTTAACAGTTCAAGCGTCCTATTTATAATATCAGTTCCTTAATAGCTAAAGACTGGGTTTTTTTTTAAAGAACTAAAGCTTAACAATCTTGTATTTAGCTTCATCTTCACAATCTTTCATATTTTTTCATTAATATTCATACAAATCTATATATAGAATTGATTTATCTTAAGAATTCTCGAAGTATATATGTAAGTGCAAAATATTTCTTAAATTATATTTATATATATGTGTATATATAGATATATATGTATATGTAGAAAAATATACTGCATTCATATGTATATCAGGATACATAAATATACATATATATTTTTATTTTTATATATTTATATATATATATATTTTTTTTTTTTAATAGTAACAAGGACTTATTTTTATAGTATTACATATGGCTATTTTGTAAAAAATGCAATTTTAAAATAAGTTATATATGTTACTTTAAAAATTTTTCAACAAGCATTAATTTTATTATTAATTTTATTGTTTTTTAATTTTTAGAATGCATGTTAATAAAAAAATAAATATATAAACCTCTTTTTAGAAATTTGTGCAATTTTAGAAATTATCTATTTAGTAAACTTTTTTTTTTTATGTTCTAAATTTGATATTTAATTATATACCCGATTTCAATCTCTTTTCAAATTCCTACGTCAATGTTCATTTATACCTTAACACAATATATAAAAACGTTCACTTCTGCCCTCTAACCTTTTCTTGATAGTTAATAGAACTACGCTCACCATCAAATCCATAAAATATTTTATTTCTAGTAAATTATGTCTAAGCAAGCCATATACGTGCGTCTGTCCGTCCGCCTATTTGAACTCTCCAATTAGAATAGGTCGCAATTCCAATTAGTCGGACAACGCAATAGGCATAATTTCCCACTGCGAAGCATGAATAAACCAAACATATAGAAGGGAAACATATATATATATATATATATATATATATATATATATATCGTCTCAAAATCGATCGCCCAGAAATTGTGTCAGCGGCGGGTGGAAGTGAAGTGGTTAATAAAGCTGAACATTTGGGGGATTGATTGAATTAGTTTCTATGAAGAGAACAGAGCACGAAGTGAAAAGGTTCAGCTGTTCGGCAATCTACCTGCTGCTGCTACTGACGCAGGTAAACAGGACAATAGAAGGCGTCGTAGGAAAAAAATACCCTGTCAATAATTTGTGGACGTGTTGGAATTGCACAGTGGTTTGAGTGTAACAAACATGAGTTACATATATAATTATTATATGTTCTCATTTTCGGGATATGACTTTGTAAATGAGTTTTACCATTAGAGATTTGAATTTTCATATGTAAGATTATTCAAAACAAATGATTTTATATAATATATATCAAGATTTATTTTTTATTAAAATAATATATTCCTTTTCTCCATATCTATTCAAAATTTTCTTTTTATTTCAATTTTATGTATATGTATATAATAAAATATTTTACAAGAATATAACAAAAATACCGAAATAAAAAAATATATATATTTATATTCCAAGAATATACGAAACTAATTAAAAGTGTTTAAGGAATTCTAAAAATAAATTAATCATTTTCATTTATCATATCATCATATCAATAGAGTGAATTTGGTTTGAAACAACATGAGCTATTAAGAGCTCATAGCTTGATCGTACAAACAGTTCAATGATCTAGATAAATTAAAGGAAAGTATATTTTTGTATATGTCAATTTGCGTTGCATTTATTCCTAACATGAAGTAATATTAAAATTGCAATGTTTTTAAGCAAACTCTAAGAAGTATGAATTCCCAAGTTCTATTAAATTTGATTACAAAAGTTCATTTTTTTCTATTTCTGGTTTGGTATTACAATTTGTCTCTTTAGGTATTACGTTTAGTCAAAGATATTTTATATGTACACACGTATGTCAATATATGTATATATAAAGAGACAAATTACAATCCCAAACCAAAAATAAAAATTAAGTTAAATAATAATATTTAATAAGATCTTGACACACTGTAGAATAATTGTTGTTGTCGAGTTTATAATAAAATGGGATACTTTGTTGGGGTCAGTGGGCTGCGATGTTGAAGCAAATGTACAAAAAAGAATAGTATGTATATATGTAGACATATATATACGTATGCGTGCATGTCAACAAAAACAACAAATACACACAGGTGGGTTGCGTGCCATCAGCTAATTCCGGAAATTTACCTATAGACATGGCTAACGGGTATTAAACAGGAGCAGACAAGCTGACCACTGTGCGTGCGTGTGTGTGTGAATGAGTGTGTGCGTGTGTATGTGTGTGTATGTATGCGTGGGAGCTTTTGATTAGATTTCAAAATTAAAACGTAATAGAGGAAAGTGTTAACAACTGTAAAACTGCAATGGTAACAACAACAACAAGCGAATTGGAGCGGAGTGTGACCAAATGCCAATTGCAACGACTGCCGACAGAGGTTAACAAACTGTAACGAACTCAAGCGGCAAATCCAAACGCATACATACATACAAACACACACACGCCTATATATACACCTTGAAATGCAGACATCGGTATGCGTGTAGAGGAATTTTTGATCAGCATCAAATGCAACTATTGGTTGCTTTTGTTTTTATTTTTATTATGTTGTGTACCTGTGTTCCTCTTAATATAACTAGTTTCCCACAGGAACATACATAAATGCATATATACGTATACATGTGTGCGCGTGTGTGTGTACAGACTCAAATGAATCTGGCAGCGTCTTGAGAAAAAGCATAAAAGAAGAGCAGCAAACAAAAGACCAGCTAAGTAGAACGGAAGCAGGCAGTGAACCTGAAAAATAGAAATAACTGCACTCCACCAGCTAGCTACCTCTGGCGCTTTACCTAATTTCTACACACACACACATAAACACTGGCACATACGCTTATCTACTATTCTTAGTTCGTCACAGAAAATTACTTTTAAATTTGTATACTCACTTTGGCTTGCAATTAACTAATCACAATTCTGTAGTTTGTCTACTTTTCAAAAAAGCGCTTTTATATATGTTGATTTGTTTCCTTTACCCGACAGGTTATCTCGCGTTGTTATAGTCGCAAGGCGCAAAAACATAATGCAAAGGCAAACTCAAAATCTTGTTTTGGTTATTGCTGTGGAGCGCATTGCGCAGGTCCGTTACTCGGTGTCAGCTGCAAAGAGCACATCACAGAGAGCGGTTTTAATGCCAGAGAGAGAGAGAGAAAGAGAGCGGGCGCGTTTATCACATACTCGATAGACTCAACCAAATTGTTGTTTATGGCTGTGCAATGAAGTCAATTAACTTTATAAATATAATATATAGCAAAATTTGTAATATAATATTTAAATAACAAATATATAGCGCATTCCAATAATACATTTACATCCGTTATTATTAAAAAATTCAAATTGTGGCGGCTGTCGATAGCTTGAAACTTTTAGCTTTCACACTGATATTGCATTGTACGTATTTTCAACTGTCTGGCAGCGCTGCTGCTCACGATATTTTCAAATGTGTCGATAGTTTCGTTGTGCTCGCGGCCAAAGCGCAGGCCAAATATTTTTTTATTAGATTTATATTTTATAAATTCATTTATTTATTACGTTTAATTAAGTACGGTTTCATTGTTGATCAGCTCGCTGATATTATAGGGCGCGTGCTTTTGTAAGATAATGTTAAAACGCTGTTAAAAAATGATGCAATTTGTTGCCTGCAATCGAAAGATCAAAACAAAAACGAAAATGAAGCTGAAGCTGAAGAGAAGAGCAGTAAACTGTAAACTAGATCAATTTTTGCGTCATCCACAGGTACATATGCCAAATTTAATTTTATGAAACTTACCTTATGGAAACCGTTGATCACAATTGAAGAATACTACTAATTTTTTAATGAATAATGCGACTTTTGTTTTCAAATATTTGAAATACATGCAATTATTTCATGACTTTATTAAATAAACTTGAATTATTTAGGCTCAGTTAGATATCATTAATGCTCTATACAGTGTTGATACATAAATTTAACTGGAATATATGCACATACATATATACCAATTACAGATTTATATAGAATTGTGTGTATATATGTATATGTATGTAGGTACATACATATATGTACATATTTATGTACGTGCAAGTACGTCCTAATATTTTCTTGTACACACCAAATGCTCATTTAGACCAAATCCTTAACATTACAATACATATAAATTGAAACTAACAGAAGTATTTCAAGTATTCTTTCACAATATTTCTTTATTTTATAAATTGTATTTTATTTGATTTATAATAGACATAGCTTAATAATTCACTACACAACTAAACTACTCGCCTATATTGCATTTTTTTTATACCTTGAACCCATTGAAAATAGGAAATCAGGGTATACTGGGTTTGTTAAAGTTTGTTTTACTGATTTTGACTAGAAGAACTCGTTCAATTTCCGTTGTTTTTGTTTGTTTTTCGAAATACAGCCCTGTTTGTCCGCTTGTCTACAAATAAATATCGATATCGTTTCGTATTAGACTTACAACTACATGGAATTCGAAGTCGAAAAACCAACTAAAGTTGAGCATTTGAGCAGCTCTCTCCAAATCCCATTTAACTTGACTAAATCTTGACTAATCAAACATAATCAACAAGCTTAAGTTGACATCCACCCTAAATACTATTTTTCACTTAATTATTGCTAAGTCCCACATACACACACCACCCATTGGGCACCGTTATTTTCATTAGTGTTTACCGTACGCACGTCATCTATGCGCCGTCTCTTTCTAACCTGCGACGCGACGCACCAACGGAAGTGTGCCAATTTCAATGGGTCCGCTATCAACGGTTTTAGTGTGTTAATTGCTGTGCCCAGCCCCCTGCTCTGCTCCTGCTGCTGCTCCTGCCGCATTGCCACCCCCGCCAATGTTGGCTATTCCAACAACACTAAATTTCAAGTGCATTAAAAGGATCATGGGTGGTAAATTAACTAAGCGACGCGTCGCTCTAGCTGTTCCATTCCTGGCGTCGCATTGGGTCGCCATTGTGGCATCATTCTACATCTACTTAACACGTCCCCAACCTACAGTCATTTAGCGTTAATTGATGCTGCGCCTTTGTTGTTGCTATTGCTGCCAATTGTTAATGCGTAAATATATAGATATTGGTATATATACATATATAGAAATATATGAGCTACGTATTTCCTGTTTCATTCACACGTTTCAGTTTTGCTATGCTAATCAACTTTGTTTGTTTCATTTATTTTTCGTGTTGCATTCGTCCGTTTCTGTTGCGTTTTTAATCTGAGCTACATTTCTAAATAATATTTATTACATTTAAGCTTAAAGTATTACATATATATAGGTATATATAATATATTATAATATATTATTGTATATTAACAACTTTGAATAATTGCGTATGTATTTGAAATTTGCACCACAACGGTCGGCTTTGTTATTGGCATTACTATTATTATTATAATTTTTTTTTTTTTTTTTTTAATTTTACAAAGTTTTTATTTTTGCAACTTAATAAAACAAAACACCTATTATTGAGGTTTTTTGAACAAGTCCAAAAATCTTCTGGAAATACTCAAATTAACATCATGTTAAAACGCATGCTAACTTTTACAGTTGTATTCAAACCAAGAATTTAGTGTTGCTATGTTTAACAGCATTTTGAGCAGTTTTTACTTGAACTTGACCGCTAGTTAAGATTCAATAACCCGCTCTTTGACTTGACTTAAAGCTGTTGCTCCCTTTGAAGTCATGCTGTTTTTGTATACTATTTACTCTGGCTTGTTGCTTAAACGTTTTTTTTTTTTTTTTTTTGACATAATTAATATTTTACATAATTATTTTCAATTAATTATTTATATAATCCCATTGTTTAATTTTGGATATAATATATGCTATAAATTCTATTTTGTGAACTTATATCCATTTTACCACAGACCTACATAATTAGCCCCATTCCCGGTTGTTTAGAGAAACTCCCGAAAGGGCTCATCGAAATTATCATTGACATCGGGAAACACGCCCACGCCCCCAGACACGCCCACATTGCCGGAGCCACCCACAGCGACAGCGACAGCAACGCCACCCACATTTAAAGTGGTGCCACCATTGAGTATGAGCGTAGGTTGCTGCGGCGGCTGTTGCTGTTGCTGCTGCTGTTGTGGCAGCAACATGTTGTTGCCTAGATGCGCATGTGAGTGCAACATTTGCGGCTGTTGGGCATGATGATGGTGTGGCAAATGCTGTTGCTGCTGTTGCTGTTGCTGCTGTTGTTGCTGTTGCTGTTGTTGCTGCTGCTGTTGCTGCTGCTGATGCTGGTCGGCGTGCATGTGCATGGGCAGAGGTTGCATGGCATTGGCGCTCGTTGCTGCACTCAGCAGACTGCCATCGCTGGCAGCGAGTAGCGCACAGTCGTAGGCACCGCCGCCACCGCCTGCGCCTGCGGCAGTAGTCAGAGCATCGTCAAAGCACAAGCCATTGCTGGCGCCAGTGGCAGCAGCGACCACATTGCTGTCGGCTGTCAAATTCGTCAGCAGCACGCCGCCAACAGCGCCGGCATTCAGCTCCATGGCGGCGGCTTCCTCATTGCGCTTCGAGAGTATAATGTGCGTCAGATTGATAATGTAATTCTTGGCCAGCGTCAGGGTCTCGATTTTGGACAGACGTCGCTCCATTTCCACGTGCGGAATGACCTCGCGCAACGATTGAAATGCATCGTTCAGGCTGTGCATGCGCATGCGTTCCCGTTCGTTCGACTCGAGTCGGCGTAGATTTCGCTCTTTGGCATTTAAAGCGCCTTTGCGGCGACGAGTGTTGTTGTTGTTGTTGCTGCTGCCATTGGCCGTTAGATTGCCGCCATTCTGCTGCCGTCCGCGACTCGAGGGACGCTGTCCGCCCAGCGCGGGGCCCAGCTGATTGCTGCTGTTGTTGTTGGTGCTGCTGCCGCCGCCGTTGCTGCTGCCACCGCCGCCGCTCGTGTCGTCGCTCTGCGAACTGGAATCGGTCATCTCCAGATCGTAGGTGTTATTGCTTAGCTGTGGAACAGTTGCAATAGCAACAATTTGCAATCCATTTAGCCCTTGTATTTGATTTCGTTTATCTTTCTCCATTTCATATGTTTTATTTTTACTTACCTGTGAGGTGCGTCGTGTGGCGCGTCGTACAGGTCTGGAGCTGCGCTCCACAGACTCCGGCGAGAGACCATTGTGGCCATCGGTGTTGTAGTTGTTGTTGTTGTGCTGCAACTGCTGCTGCAACTGCATGAAATCGTGACTGCCCATCAGCTCGGTGAGTTGAGTGGCGTCCATTGTGTCAATAAAGTACTGTAAAGGAAGGAAATATTGTGAGCAATTAATAATTCATATTACATACATACATATATATATATATATATATATCTTGATCTGTGTGCAGAATAAAATAAATAAAAAAAGAAATTATACCTAATTACAAAATTACAAAATATCTCATTAATAGTAAAGTGAATAAATAAATTAATGAATAAATCTGACCAATCTAATCTTTTCAACAAAATAAATTAAATATTTGTAGACAATAATTTTAGCAGCTATCTTAAAATAATCCCCCTAAAATTTTACACAGCTACTTCTTGCTGTGCCACACATTAGAACCTATAGCATATTCGGAAGTACTATAAGTAATGCTATCGGATAGCACTCCTGTTTAAATTGCCACTATTGGTATGCCAATAAATTAAAAAATTATCTAGAATCAAACAAAAAAAAAAAAAAAAAAAAAAAACTTTCTGATTTGAAGAAAGTAAGAACTGAATTACTCATAAAAATTAATTTATTTTTGACGGTTTTATTAATACGCATCGGCCTCTCGTAAAATTAGTATCTGCTATGTAGGTTGCAAACATTTTATAAATATAGTTTATTTAAACTGGAAATATTGAAAAGCTATAAAAAAAAAAATAAATTTAAATTAATTTGATGAACCATGCTTAAAAAATTTGCATATATATTTTTTATTTTCTAGTTTTTATATATTTAGGATTAACTATTGTCTACATTGCCTGCATTGTCTAAAACTCTATCAATAACATTAACTTAGTTTAGAGTTGTGTAAATTTAATTCTACAGTTGTCTATTTCCACTTTATAAATAGTTATAATATTGCTGTACTATAAATAGCTATAATATTGCATATCTGCATATCGAATTATCGATTTCAACTGCGACATATCAAATGCCTATGCCAATACATTTACATTTACTCGTTATATTTTTTGTAGATTTACTATTGAGCTGACAGTAATTGGTTAACTGGTTTGACATCACGTAGTATTTATGTTTGATGTTGTTTATGTCTGTCAATTTTATGTGCTCAATCTCAACTTATTAGAATTGCTTTCCTCTCAATCGTAATAATAGACACTTCGTCATATTTTTTTTTTTTTCTTATCTAAAATCGATATCAACTATTAATGCACGTGACATTATCAGCATTTGCCATCCGGCTTGGTTATACTATGACCCGGTAATTGTTGTTGTTTAATCGATAACGTATATGATTCTTATATCACCATGATTCATATATATTAATCGATAATTATATATAAATATGAATGTTATGCAAGTTTTCTGATTAATCGATTTCGTCTTGGATGCTATTGTTTTACACGATAACAGTTTATATATTTTGTTTGCATTTATCGATTATGTAGTCATTCATTTAATCGATTTATTTAGCATATTAATGTGTGTTGATCGATCATCAATTTGATCGATTGCTCATCGTTATATGATAGACATTAATTGCGTTTAGGCTACTAAGAAAGTCTATATATTTTATTTTATGTGTTATATCCAGCGAATTACATCGATTTGTTCAACTTATTTATTTACAAGCATGCATAAAATATATATTAGTTAATTAAAATTTTAAATTTATGAAACTTTTCGTATATTTTTACTGATATTTAAAAAAAACTTTCGTGCAAACTAATAAAAAATTAAATAAAATTTCTATAAATCGATCATCAACAATTTAATCGATAATTATTGCAATCAGCTAATTCTGAGCTCTTAATTTTCAAGAATTGGAATACTTACAATCTATTAACAATTGTTTAGCTGAGTTATTATGAAACACGTGTAGGACCAGAGCCAGGATATACGCAATGCATTGCATTGTAGTTGATTTCTAAATGCGGCGAGAGCAAACGCTTTGCTCTTTTTGTGTAGGTAGGGGGATGGTTCGGCGGGGTGCGATCCAAACAACTGAGCCGCTGAGTGTTGGCGGCGTTGTTATGGTTATGCCCTTTGGCATTGAAGCATTTGACCGGAACAGCGTGCAGCATTTAAAGCGTTGACTTGTTGAACAACGGAGAACGGACAACGACATGGTCATGGATATGGGTATGGATGGCAAGCAGTGTAAGAAAGCGGGGTAGCAAAAAGGGCGAAAGTCAGTGGGGCGAGGTGGGTCAGGGGGGACGTAACAGAAAACGCGCACTTTGCGGCGCGTTTCTTTTGTCGCCTGTCCGACTGGCAGCTGCGACTGTGTCGCTATTATTGAACTGCATGTTGTGGCAAGCTCCTTGGGCCTTTGGACTCTTTAATAGAAATGCTGCAAGAAATTAAAACACAACACAACAGCAGCATCAAAAACAACAGCAACAACAACAACAACAAGAACAGCATTAACATCAACAGCAACGAGCTGCTCACAGCGTTTGTAATGGGTATAAGGTTATAGGATTACATTCCCAGCGATTGTGCGCTGATGTTATATAATGGCTTTTAGTTATAAAAAACGGAAAAAATGGGACACTAGCTACTAGCCGAATAGGATATATCCTTTAAGATTTATTTATTTACTAGAGATTTGTATTAAAGGAAATTAAGAATTAAGCAACTGTTGATAAAGGATTTAAATGATTTCGTATATTTATTGTACATGTATAATATGTTTGTATGCCTTATTGTACTCTAAATAAATTTATTAACATTCTTAAGTTAATCTTTAGTTGATGTCAAAAATTATATTTTAAATGAATTTTACATGTTAGATGAATTATTATATAATTATATAAACGAATTTCTTTTTTTTTTTTTTTTTTTGAATTGACAGAGTATTGCCATAATATACATATATATCAACAAAATGACTTCTAATAGATATATACTTTTATTATTAATGTTTTATTTATTTTTATTTTTTTTTTAATATATTTATTGTTTTTTTTTTTTTATTTTTTTTTTT
This sequence comes from Drosophila mojavensis, assembly GCF_018153725.1. Taxonomy (NCBI): domain Eukaryota; kingdom Metazoa; phylum Arthropoda; class Insecta; order Diptera; family Drosophilidae; genus Drosophila; species Drosophila mojavensis. The sequence goes on from NW_025318858.1 coordinate 11,127,122, forward strand.
ATTTTACAAAGATTTTTTTAATAGATTTCATTATTCCCAAACAAAATATTACCTACATTTCAAGAGCAATATCAGAATTGTGTATTATAGTGAAAAGAAACCTAATATAAAAATATATAAAAATTAATTACAAATGTATTTTAAATAATTTAAATTGTTATATAATATTGATTTGTACTTAAGGAAAAAGTATACATTTTTAATTGAAGAACTAGAGTCTGTCAACTTTAGTAAAGGATTTGTTTGTTTTATATATATATATATAATTTTTATATATTTTTATTTATTTATTTTTTGTTATAATTATTTTGAAGTGCAGAATATGGGCACTCTAGTATACAGTTACTAGTTACTACTACTAATTTTTTTGTATTTATTTACCCGTAATAATCCGTTGATTATTTGATAGTAGGAACTTTTCAAATGCTGTTAGATCCAATTTCCGATTTGCCGTGCCTCCAAATTATTTTTGGGATATTGTGTTATTGTAGAAGACTATTACATTAACTCTTGTGCTGGGTCACTATATATTCGAATCTGACTATATAGCTAGCATAGCTCAAATTCTTAGTTCTTTTGCACCTAAGTGTTTAGCATAAGACACGTATTTTCATGTACATCTATCTCTATAACAATTTATCCACAAATCTTTAGAATCTTTAAATCCGCTTGTTTGTCACATATTCGCTATTAAATTCATATCATCCCACTTAGAAGAACAACATATAATACCATCAACAAAAATTCATTTTATATGAACCTCTGCTCTGAGTTGATCCAATGTTGTACACAGTTGCATTATTCGACAATGAGTAGCCGATTTGTTGACGCCATGCAACATGTTGCAGTTACCCGTTACAGCTACCAGTTTCCAGTTACCATTTGCCGCTGCTGTTGACACTGAAACTGCGGTAGATTTTATGCAGCTTTGTCTGACAAACGTCTTTAAGGAGCAGCCAGCCAGCACCTGCGCTTGTGTAATATTTATTATGCTCTCTATTAAATAAGTGAAGCATACATTTCTGCGACAATATTCTTACTGTTGCTGTTCTTGCCGTTGTTGTTGTAGTTTTTGTTGTTGTTGTTGGTTTTTGTGGAATAAAAGGTCGTTGCTAGCTTTATAAAACAATGTCGAGCTGCATTTGACAAGCAAAGCGAAAAAATGAAACTTTTCCTCTTACGCATTTGTCAAGGAGTAGGTCAAGCAAATGGTGGAAATTACAAATTTGTTTGAATTTAAACGGGTGTTATTTGGATATTGGATAATATTACACTTTCAAATTATACTCTTGATTTGATTATTTCTGACTTTTTCTGGTTTTCCTTGTTATATCCATTCTAAGTGATATGAGCATATTGGTTTTGAGTAATGTCCATCTCGCTGTCCGACCATCTGTCTCCATTAAAGTAAACCATTTTGACCCTATTGAAGCTAGATACTTGAAATTTGTAATAGATACTCGGAAGGACAGTTGAAAATTATTGAGATATAAGAGATTGAGATATTTTCCACAGTTTTAGAGTTTGCAACGTACAACTTGACATAAATAATATATTTCGGATGAAGATTGTGCCCAGAATCCCTCGAGCTCCAGTAAAACAAAATATATATATTTGTTTAATGAAAGTTGTGTTTTTATTAGTATGATCTCTATTATATATTTAGTTGTTTTGTTTTTTTAAAAAAGGTATTTTATAAATATTATTTCTTAATTTTGTTTAGTAAACTGAATTAAATTTCAAATTGAAATATATTGCATAATGCCGATTAAACTAAAATTGAATCAAGTTGAATTTATATATTTATTTTAATAGATTCCATAATTTTCATTTACATAATTTACATACTTTTCATTCAGAGTAGTTCAGATAAAATTAAAAAAAATTGAAAAATCCTAAATTTTTGCTTAATTTCCCCTAAATCTCTGTTAAATGAATTTTTCCTTCTGATGAAATTTTGACCACTAAAACACAAAACGTAAAAATAAATATAAATATAATAAATAATATAAAATATAATATAATTATTCTAATTATAGTTCTTAATAATTTTTCCTTCTTAAATTTAATAAATTCAACAAATTAAATAATTATAAAAATGTTTACATAATGTGGAAATTAATCAATTTTTGTTTCTCATTCTACTTACATTCAACTGAATTTCAATATTGTTATTGACTATATGAATCGATAATTATATACAATTCGTGCACAACTGAGTGGAATAATCACAATTTTCATCAACTTTAGGAAATATGCGTATCAAACATTTTCCCAATCATCTTGGCCATATTCACAAACACATTTCACTGAATAATTTTGCATTTTATATGCATATTTTTCTCAAATTGCTTGCTTGCGCCTGCAAATTATATAGAATTTCTGATATCTCTTAATATATATATTAGGTGTATATTTGAAAAATTGTGCTATTTTTTCTTTTAATTCGAAACAAAGTCACTCGCGACGACCAAATTGCGTTGAATCCGTTGATAAACTGAGCACCGGAAACGCGTTGACGTCGACTGCCACTTGTGGAATGGAAGCGACGAGCCGAGCCGAGCCGAGCGCAAGCCAAAGCCAAAGCCAGAAGACGAATCACGAGCCTGCCCGGCACGAGGTCGAGGCGAACTTGTTGCGGCGCCAGTTCGTGTGCGTCTGTGTGTCGTGTGTGTGTGTGCTTGTGTGCCGCGAAGGGAGACAGCCATACGACGCACGATGGCTGGCGAATCGAGACCTTTTAATTTCGCTCAACAAAAGTTTTGAGCGCAATGCGTGAGTGAGCTAGCGTCTGTGCAATTGAGTGATGGTAAGCTGAGGGCAAAGCCAAAGTGCTGGCATGCAGGAGCTTGAGTGAAATGGAATGTGAGTGCAATTGGGCTCATGGGTGAGTGCTGTGAGTGGCCTGTAGCGCCCCCTGTTGTTCTTGTTGTTCTTGTTACTGCATTGTTCTCCCTTATCACGTTACTCATACGCATCACACACATGCACACACACACCAGGGGGTGGCTTATGTTGTTGTTGTTCCTTTTGGAGTTGGAGTCATGCACACCACGTGCTGCGACCCCCAACTCCAGTGGGCGGAGGGTGGACGGTCGGTCGAAGTGGGCCATTGACGTTCTGATTAGCATCATTGACGTACGCTACTCGCTCGCTCTCTCCCTCTCACTGTCTCACTCACACTCACACACTCACACACTCACTGACGCTCTGGACCGACTCCATGTGCTGACTGAGTGACTGTGGCAGAGTCTACACTGTTATTATGTATTATTATCGTCTGTTTGTCTACGCTTTTGTTGTTGTTGTTGTTGCTTATCACTGTGCTTATGTCCTTATCGAAAGGGTTTTACCGCTGATAAACTATTGTCGAGATAATAATAAAATGTTGCCAAAGAGTTTCGGTTAGTTGAAAGTTGGCCTTTATTTTACTTTTCTGTTTTTTTCCTACAGCTATTTATATTTTGTCTTTTATGCAATTGATGAACATGTCGGAAGGACTTTTAAAGGCGTGCCTTTGTGTGTGGACTGTATAGTTTTTTATTGGACTTGTAGAAATATATTTTGTATGTCATGTATGTGCTAAGAATATATTTTATGCAATTTTAGCAACAATTTTGACTTGTGATTTTGATTAATGAAATTATGAGTTTATTAAATAAGAGAGTTGAACTATTACGTGAAGCTTAAAATTTAAAATGTACTATTTTATAAAAAGACTTACATTTATTCGTATAAAACCTTGTTAGCTTATAGATATAATTGTAACTTGTAAATTTGGCTGATCAAAGGTATTACATTACAGACAAAAAAAGGATTTTTGGGAAAAACTCTCTTTTTGTCAAAAAACTCTCTATGCCAACATTTTAAATTACATTTTCTGTTTAGATTTTCACTGGTTTTAGAGCTTCAATTTAAATTCAATTTTGCTAAATAATAATAAAAAACAGATGACTAATGAAATTTCAATGCTCTCCATTACTTTAAAAACGAGCTCAGATGTTTATTTTATATTTTTGGAGATCTATTTATATACTAATGCTTTGCTATTGGGCTATGTTTACCAGATAAAATTAAGTTTAATATATACCATCTATCACCGAATACACACACACACACGCACTAGCACACTGCCCATATATTCCTGCCCAGTTATTAAGCTTTCGCTAAGTACAGTACTTTATCCAGCAAATGAACTTCACTAGTTTCAAGTGCGCTTTCTGGTTTTACTTCGTCTTTTGCTGCTCCACTCGTCGCGACTGTGGGTGGCGGTGGGGGTACGGGTGGTGGTCGCTGCTATGCGGCAAATGCCTCTTCAGCCAAGTGTTGCCAAATACAAATTGACAGTTAATATTTTTAAACTAGTCAGAGCGAAGGTTTCGGGTGTGGCGGCTGTCGAGGGGTGCAGCTGCCTGTTGCCTGTTGCCTGCTGCCTGCTGCCGATGTCGACAAGGACATTATGTAAATCACAGAACGGCAGAAACGCGTTGGCGCTGACTAGTCCGTCCTCCCCTCAATCCGCCGCCTTCAGTGCGCCCCTTGCAGCTGCGATGTGGAAATAATAAACAGGAAAAAGACGCAGGCCAAGCTGCAGTTGCTCAGATATTCAGATACTTTTGGTGTGGGCGTTGCTTTTCATCTGGTTTGCCATTTGATTACGCCCAGCCAGCAACAGCATCCCCTCTTCTTCTTCTTCTTCTTCTTCTACTACTACTACTACTACTTGTTGTGGTTGCATGTTGCTCGTCATCAACTGAGTCCAGCCCTTAACATATTAAACCGATCATTGTACTCGACATCTCAAACAAAAGTTGAGCAAACAAATACAATAATAACTCGCAGTGCATGAAATGCCTTTCGGGTCATTCCCGGTTGCGAAAGGCTAGACGTTTCTTTGCTTGGCTTGTCCTGATTGTAAGCCAATGGATTGTAAGGTCTATGTGCGGATTTGTGAGATATATATAAATATATCACTCAAAAAACTAGGCGCAATTGAGAGAACGAAAATCAATAAAAGAAAAATTCACTCCATATAAATTCCTGTGTAGAAATGAAACAGGATATTTATACCCATTTTCAATGGGAAATCAGGGTATAATGGTTTTGTTGAAATGTATGTAACAGGCAGAAGAAGGCGTGGCAGACCTCACAAAGTATATATATTCCTGATCAGGACGACGAGCTGAGCTGATTTAGCCCTGTCCGTCTGTCTGTCGGTCCGTCTGTCAGTATGCTAGAGACCTCAATATTTTTTTTTTTAATGTCTGTGTATACCATGCGGATATCCATGTTATAATCATACTCTGAAAGTTTCATGAAGAAAGTACATCTACAAAAAAAGCTATATAAAGCCCATGCGTGATTAAGCGTGGGTGCTTGTGTGTGTGTATGTGTGTGTGTATGCGTATGTGTGTGTGTATGCGTGTGTGTGTGTGCAGAAAGTCTTGAAAAATGATTGAAATAGCTATTGCTCGAAGGGTTCAGGGGATCTCGTAGTCGGGCAGTCTCGACTAAAGCTTTCTTAATTGTTCTTATTATTTAAGCTAATATTTAAATTTATATTTGTGTGTTTTTAATTTAGTTTTATTTATTATGTTCCCAGATCTTTACTCATCACGTATCTGTTATAAGTTCTATTGAGCTTCGGTATGTGAGCCTGATTTCTTTTTTATTAGAAATCTATCTGTCTCTCAATCTCTCTCTCTCTCCCTTGTGGAATTTTGTTCTTTTCTTTGAAGGATTTTTTTTCCTATCCCTCTCCATTTTTTCCCAACTGAGTCAAGGCCCCGCCTTTTATTTTTGGCTCTCCTTCTTTCTCTCTCTCTGCCTCTATCGCTCACTGTTTCTATTTCTGTTTTTATTTCTCTCTCCTCTCGTTAATCTTCTCTCTCTTTATCTTTTTCTCTCCAACACTTCTCTTACTCTCTCTCCCTCTATATTTCGCTCTTTATTCCATATACCTCTTTTTCTCAACTTATGTCTCCCTCTTTATCTCACTCTCCTACGAGCTCTCCCTTTCTCCTTCTCTTTCCCTCTACATTGATCTCTCTATCACGCTGTATCCATCTTCTTTAAATACATCTTTCGATGGCTCTTTCTTGCTATTTCGTCATTCGTTTGTTCTATTTTTCTCATTACTCTACATGCTCTCTGCCTCTCTTTCTCACTAGAATTAGATTCGGGGGATTTTAACAAAGATTTGATATTTTGAATTGTGTTCAGATTGTCTACAGCTAGATTCCGTTATTAACAAATAGATTTTCAAAGCTACTTAAACTCTACCTAAGATAAAAGGTATTCACTGCCTTTCACATTGTGTATCCTTCATTGCAAAGCCGAAGATTAACAGCGAGCTTTACAGAAAATGACGTTGCTTCGGCAAATGATTTACAAAACAAAATGAATTACCAAATACTTGTTCCTATATAGAAAATCTCTTCAATGCCAAATAGCTTCGCATTATTTAATGGTTGTCTTTCAAGAGCAGATCTAGGCTTCTAATGCAAACTCAGTGACCGGGGCGTTAGTAACCGCATCCTGGTAACCGCAAGAGCGTGTCAATCAAAACGACCCGAACGGGGCGTGGCGTCAAAAGAGGTGGAGGAGGGGAGGCAAGTCGCTCCAGCTTTAATGCAATCAAGAGGCTGTTCTGCGCTGCTCTACCCGAGCAGCATATTTAAGCAGGCAGCTTAAAAGCGTTTAATGCACACAAATTTAATCATGAGACAGGACTACAGGAGCTCGACCCCCAGGCCGAAGGGAATTGAGCGGCGTTTAGCAGGGTAAAAATCACACCCGCGGTTATTTCAAATGCTAAAAACATGGCAAAATATTATAAGGCAATAATAGAAGAATGAAAAACAAAAAAAGAAAGGAATAAATATATGTATACACATAATAAAAAAAAATAAGCGACGCTCCACTTACAGCCAGACCAATGCTTACGCCGGAGGCCAACCCACGCGCCCCTGTCAAATGTCAATAGCAAAAGCGACGACTTTTTGAAATGTCGTCAACAGCTGCTCGACATCCTGCGACATCCGTAGGACTCTCATCCCGCTCAGCCTTTTCGATCACTGGCGAAAGCCCCTTCTATGTCCTGGTCGTACGCTGGTCTTCGGGTCACTCTAACGGCATATTTACATTTATTATGCCCATCGACCCTGAAGTTATTCCTATTACTCTAACATAATCGAAGGCTGCCGGAGTGGACAACTTAAGCAAACTGTGTAGGAATCCATAACTGAATATTGAGGTCAATTCATACTGTTTTTGAAGAAATAATTTATAAATTTGTATGTCTGTTGGGATAAATGTAATTTTAATAAAATTGATATTATAGATTATTTTGATATTATGGAATTAGAACATTTTCTATTATATTTACTATCCAAATTATGTATAAACTATCTTCTGTATAGCTTTTCCTACCTTCAGAGCACAATAGATTAGTATGCTATTATGTATGTCTGATTCCCTTATATACAAATTGAAATAGCAAATCGAAAGTTTTTTTTATGGAAATCGGTGAGTTAAGAATCGTGTGAATTTTACAACAAATTTTGCAAACTTTTATCAAAAGGGGTTGGTAAATTAATTTATAATACTTGATAGCTAGAAGGCCAGATAGGAAAAAGAGATCTTCTCTTTTAGATGGAATCAAATCGCTATACCAATAGCATTGCCCTTTTTCGATAACTAATAAAAAAATTTTTAGCGATCGATAATATGTAGCCTTCAGCTGACTTATTTAATTATATCTGCCTTGGGTTGATCATCATAAAAATACAAACTATTTAATAGGGATCGATCTACTTAGACAAGAACCTAAGCGCTTACTTATATAATATTTAAATATATATTTCCATCGTAAGAGCTGTTACTTTTGCTGTCAACATATACTTCAATATCATTCTCTGAACGAAACCGACAAATTCAAATCAAATTAATATTGCACTTGCTATTTTTTTGTACACGTCCAACTCGAACCTTGCACAACAGTAAAATCGATTGCTAAACAATGGATCTAGAGAAGATTCCCGAGACGGACATGTGGTCGGTGTCGAAGAGCGCCCGTAAGCATCGTCGCGTCGTATTGGGCTTCGTGCCGAAGATTGGTTTGCCCATTGTGGACTATGGGGATGTGGATAGAATTGATTCATTCTATTTGGAATGTCAAGATTATCGCGACTATTATCGCGATCCGTACGACAAGCTGCACAAGCCCATCAAGTTCGTATTCCATCAGGGCAAGTGTGGCATCAGGCTGGATACGAGCATCGAGCAGCTGAGGCAGCCAATGATCTGGGTGCCCAAGCGCCTGCCGCCAATTAGGCCCCTCGAATACAAGTCCTACATGAATCTGGGCATCGATGCGGGAGAAATAATGAAGGGACGCCACAACAAGGCAAGCTGCAATTTGTTCAAGCGATAAATTGTCGACACGGAAAAGAAGACCCTTTTAAACTCTTCGGCTCACTGCGCCCTATCGATGAGTTCATACAGCGCATAAAAGTTGCGTACAAGAATTTTAAGCACTATATGAACGTCAGCTATACGTGGACAGATATTAAATTTTAAGGTGTGAGAACTCAATTTTACTGTTAATTTTAACCGACATGAGTTCAGACGAAAAATTAATCTCAGTGATTTAACTATTCATTTTAACCGATATGGGCTCAGACAACAAATTTATCCCACACATGTGTATTTCTGTATTTATTGTTTTAATTATAAATTTTAACGTTTCAAGTACATGCGACTTTTATTTTTAATATATTTGAAGAGTAGTAAATATTAATATAAATAGTATTGCAGTCGAGTCCGGATAATTCGAAATGAAAGTTTTCAGTTTCTTTCGATTTCCAAAGAAATACAAATTATCAAGAATTATTGAAAACGAATTTTTAGCAAGGGAATCAACTTTTTTCGATTTATCGTAATTTTCGATGTATTATATTTATATACATATACATATTATATACATATATTCTATATCATTCAATTCATTTATTCAGTAGAGTACTCCAAAAGGTCGATTCCAATCAAACATGATTCTCTGTTGAATCAGCAATAAAGATCGAGCTAATATTTGGGTATTATGCATATTATAGAGTTATGCATACACCAATTATTAAATTATAAATAAATTAATTGGATTCAACTTTGCGGCAACAAATTAACATTTGACTAGATAGATTATTTTCATTGTTAATAAATTTTTAATTTTTAATCAAAATTATTTCTACAAAATCTTACAAACAACGTGATACAACAACATTTATTTTATAACTGTATTGTAGCTTGGGATCAAATATTTAGTAAGTTGAAAGTTTTATATTTTTCGTCTTCATGTACAATTATGAAAAATTTAATGCAATAAACATTCTATAAGATAATTTTACAAAATGTACTCTTTGTATTAAAAATTGATACAATTCTATATAGTTAATATAAACTATGCAATATGAATAAAGTATTCCTAATTTTTATGACTTAGCTGATTCTCTGGTTAATTTTAGCATTCCCTAAAATAAATTTATGAAATAAATCTCTTCAAATTTGTCATAGCAGCTGATATAAATCTGTGCTTTACAACTTAAAGTTAACATATTTACAGTCATGTTTAAAGTGAAACTCTCTCTCTCTACTAGGAGAGGAATATACATATAAATATGTTCTTCAAATATTTACTGAGAAACTTGATGCATGTGCCAACAACTCAGCTGAAAAGCGCACAGAAATAATTATTATTTACACAGCGGCTGACGACTGAAATTCATATAACACACTTAAAAAAGCGAAAGATGGGCTGTGGAGGTGTAGTGAAAGAGCTTAAAAAAAAAATCGTAAGGGCTTATGAGGAACTCTTCATCCTTTAGCTTGCAGCGAATCACTTGCTAATTGGTGTCATTAAAAAGTTCTTTAACGAAAAATATGTGCCACAAGTAAATATTGCGTATACGTCATGCATTTTATATGCGTCATGCGTTATTTATATGCATCTGGGGGCAGCAGATGCTGTACGTGGCATGTCCAGGCTACTGCTTTACAATGTAAATGTAATCAAAGTTTATATTTTGTTTGGTTGATTTTTGTTTTTTTGTTTTTTTGTTTTTGTTAACACCTTCCGCTTGATTTGTGTTTATGAAAATGTTTGAGTAAAAATTCATTGCGGCGCACCTTGAAAAGGTGCTCAGAAAATTAGCATTTAAATTACGCGACAACCGCGCCTCCGCCGCCTCCCTCTAGCCGTAGCCGTGGCCGTAATCCAAGTTTAGTTTTAGCGTTCAATGAAGCAACATTAATTGGAATATCCTGCCCCGGACACTCTGACGTCCAGTGGCTGGCTTTGATGGCTCGCCTATAATTGTTATTGATGGCGCATTATCCAATGCCACGCGAAAACAAAGTCAACTTTTTATGCCCCGCCTCTCGCTCTGATTGCAGGTGTTATGCTAATAAGGCCTGGGCATGGCCATGGGCTGAGGGCGTGCTGCTCTGGCCAGGCACTCGGCCTGTTTGTGAAATCAGCGCCTGCCACAGACCTTCAGAAAAAAAACTTGATTACAACTTATTTTATAGTATGTCAAGCAGAGTTACAGATATACTTATAATAAATGAATCCGAATTAGTTGCGTTCACTTACTTAACTATTATATTAATACATGATATTTTTGCTGATCAAACTCTATATCAAAAACAAAAAAATTAAATCCAATTTGTACAAAATATGAATCATATTATTAATTATTAACTTTTTATTTAGTTTTAGGTTTGAAATCTATTTTTTACATTTTTTTTTTTTTTAATTTTATCTAAATTATTTTAATATTTAAATATTTTTTAGATTTTGGTTCTTCCCGAAAGTACTTCTGTGTAATGTCCGTTTCTCCGGCTTCAGTCAAGATCATTCTGCTTACCTCAATATAATTTTTTTATAAACAGCATTCTAAACAACAAAGTATAACGATTGCTTGCATAAATTAGATTAATAAATTTAACTTTACATAAGAATTTCTCTTATTATAAATCTAACTTATTCACATTTTACCAACTTTTTTACGCAACAGGATATTCAGTGAAACATTATGCCATAGATCAAAAGAAACTTTTATGACTTCTCAATCAAAGCTCTGTTAGCTAATCTATTGTGATTTCTACGATATTTGTTGTTATACTTCAAGGCCAACTCAAGGCATGCATTGTCCATGAAGCCAAAGAGCTTGACTTGCGTAGCCATACCCTGTTATTAGACGTTTGAATGCATACTTTGTATATATTTAAGGGGAAAATATTTATCAAGTTTACAAACAAAATTATTTTGAATAATAAAGTTTTGCAATGTTGTATATAAATAGTCAAGCATTAATAATTATTATAAAAGACTAATTAGCTCTACTATTATTAATATCTTAAACTTCTCATTAAATTAAAATGCAAATGGCTACAAGCTATACTAAATACTTTCCAAGCACTGTTATAATGTTCTTATTTCTAAATATTATAATGCTACTTATTTAGTTTAGAATTACAACTTTTATTTCAGTTTTTTTTTAATATTTTTTATTCGTATATCGAAACACGTTCCAATGTTTTTTATTTTTATTTTTTTTATTTTTATTTTTTTGCATTAACTTTTATATCATGAGATTAAAGATAGATTTTTTAGCCTTTTAAAACACTGAAATCTTTATCAACATTATTTGAAATATCAAAAATTAAATATGAATATATATTCACCCTAGCTCTGCCCTACTGGGTATAACATACACTCACACCCACACATTGCATATTTGAATTTTAGCCAAGCTAGCGAGGTGGAGGCGTGGTTCGGCGTGAGCTTGGGTTTGCCTGGCGGCTGAGTGGCGCCGCTTTGACCAGCCCGCAAAACCGACGCCGCAGCCAGAATACAGAAGAAGCTGGCACAGACCTAGGGCCACGAGCCACCCGTTAATCACCCAGCACATCCACACACACACACACGTATATTGAAGCCCGCACACACAAATCCAGGCAACAATCTATTTACATTTACACCAAATGTACAAATTTAGTTATCGTTAGCTGGGTGACGACTAAAGCGTGTGGGTGAGCATGAATAAGTCTGAGGGATAAGCGAAGGGGGAAGGGGGAAGGGGGGTCGATTGGTGTAGAGTGCTGAGCGTGGCGGAGGGGTTGGTTCGACGCACAGTGGGACGTCTGCTCATTTTGCGTTGCAAAACCAAAGTAAGCAGATTTTTTTTTTTTTTCAAGATATTTTGGAAAGATATTTGTGTAAGTGGATGCAAGAAGAAGGCGTGGCAAACCCTATCAGGATGACAAGTTAAGTTGATTCAGCCATGTCCCTCTGCTCATTCGTATAAAAGCTAAAGAATCATAGTTCATCTCATTTCCTTATTATCGATAATAATCGATTTTTAGATTTTAGATTTTTGATACCATTGCCCCATTTTCTCACATTTAAAAAAGAAAAGAAAGCTTTTTACATACTTTAACAAACAACCAAACAAATTTGAATAATAGTTTTAAATAATTATTATTTGCAGTCCACTTCGATGATTCGCCTCACTGTGCAACGTCAGACGTCACGCAAAAGTTGTTTGCGTTGGCGAGCGCGCAAAAGTAGGCAACGTTATCTTTGCATGCGGTACGTATGGGGGCGTGCCTGGGCAGGGCTGGGCGGGAGCGGGCATATGTTTACACACATGTTGGAATGTCTGTTTAGGTGAGTGTGTGTGTGTGTGTGTGTGTCTCTCACTCTCTCTCCCTCTCTCTCTCTCTCTATCTATCTCTCTTACTCTCACACTGTGCGTGTGCTGATGAGTTTTGTTTTTGTTGAGCAAACTTTAATTGTTTTTGATTTTTCTAAGGATTCAAGTGACGCTCGTTTACATCATGATGATGAAGATGCCGCAAAATAATGATATATATGTGTATATGAAGGACATGTGCCTCTCCTCTCTCTCTATATCTCAGTATGTCTTGCTTGAAGCCTTTGAATGTCGTTTTGGAGTATAACAAATCAACGTAAGGAAAATTGAAACCGCGCGCGCTCTCTGGCTAAAGATCTCTTTCTGGCTAATTAAATGCACATTTGTCAAGCTTCGCCTGAGGGGACGCGCTATGCCATGCCATGCCCCTCTCTCGCGCCCGTTTCTGAAAAGCCACTTGAAAACAATTGGCTAGCCCAATTACCCAAATGTCACGTACGCCCGTGTAAATGTCAAAGAAGAAGGGTTAGAGCTACGTTTGCTAATTGTTGCAGTTGCCTCAATTGGTAGGCAGGAGAGGGTGTGGAGCATGCTACATGTTGCATGCTGCACTTTTCCTGGCTCTGTATGCACTTGGCTTAACAGTTCCGCCTGCAGCACCCACTCGCTCGCACATTAAAGCATAGCCGGCTTCATTCAGTCTCTGCTGGTCGGGAAGCAAAAAAAAAATCATCTGATTTTCCTCGCTTTTCATTTTGTGGCTCATCTGTTTGGCAAATTGAAAATTGCGCTCATTTATTGCATTATTCGCAAAGCGTAGTTGTTGTTGGGTCTTTTTTTCTGCATGCCCATTCAAATAGCCGTGAAATTGCATTCGATTTGTCTGACAAAGTCTCTGTGTGCAAATGTGAGTGGCCTTTAGATGGGTTGAGGGGCAGGTGCTGCATGCGATGGAGGAATTGAATGAGGTGGTTAGTCAAGGCAAGTGTTTGACAATTGTTGCAACCATTTAATGTGGCTCTAGTTTGATAATAAATTGTGCTTAGCATTGAATAATAATCATTGTTATATAAGCAGATTCTAAGTCAGCTTAAAGTTGAGAAATAATGAGGGAAAAAGGGAAAGGAACCAAAATAGTGCAAATTATGGTTTTTATCGATTTGTGGGAAAAATATACTATTTTGATCCCAGGTAGGAATCACTGTTATAATACATTATCAATTTGTCAAGCAGTTTAGTTAAAAATGCTGCTCACATATCGGAAAATGTTACTCAAATACTGCTTACCTTATATTGCACAGAACCAATACACTCACTTTACTTTTGTGAGTGAGTATAAAAGTTTGAATACTGTTAACAGCAACTGTGAAAAAACATCAGTTGGTTCCAAATTACTTTGAACGTCTTCAAAGCCTTTCTGATATCACATGTTCGGTTGTGTATTGGAAGTAGTCTATGAAGCAATACTAGATCTTCTACGCTTGGTGCTGCTCAGTATTTTCCAGGGATCTGTGTTAATCTCTTTGCAAAGCTCTATTAATTTGTTTTATTAGCTGCGTAAGATAACAATCGATTGTATCTCTTATGCCAAATTTCCTGACAGAAGCAGGCGGAAGAACTCTCTTTAGCCTTTGCATGAAATGTATGCAAACTTTTCCCTTTCACTTTGATAATAATAATGAGATTGATTATAAATCATTTATAATATTAACTATCACTAGAGGTAATATAATATATATAATAAAAAATAATAATATTAAATAATAATCATAAAATGAAATATGCTAAAACGTTGCCTGATCCCATATATATTACTTGCCCAATATGTTATCCGATCTTATGTATAGTTACCATACCATAGCTTCATTTTATATATATACTATATATTGACTGCTCAGCTCATATGTCAATTGCAATAAAAAATCGTCATTAGGCCACACACACATAGTCATCGCACACCCCGCACACACTCTCAGATTCATGTAAAATGAACTATTCAATCGAACTGCTGTAAACGCATTTAACTGTGGCCCATTGGGAGCCCATTCGATTGCGCTGGAATGTAAAATAAAACCTAAGCGTGAAAGCCGAATGCCCCTCAGACGATAGCCGCTGAGAGTGTTGTGGGTAGGGGAAGGGGAAGGAAAAGGGGGAGGTGAAATCAACGTCATCGTTAAATTTAATTAGGCATCAAATGACCAAAGAGCCAGAGCTAAATCAACAGCCAAATGGCCTGTAAGTCTGTATAATCCACTGGCCAGCCCCAGACCCAGTTGTTGCCCCTGCCACGCCCTGCGCTAACAGTCCCAACCCCTCGTGGAACACTTTAAAACACAATTAAAAGTCAAAACGTCAGCCAAGTAAATGGTAAATGGATGCCACTGGGCAAACCTCCACGGACTTCATTTGCAAGTCAGCAGCAGCAGCAGTAGCAGCCGACGCCAAGGAGTCGGTATCAATGCGTGTGTATGTGTGTGTGTGTGTGCGTGTGTGTGAGAGGGGTGTTTATAATATGAGACGCATTTTCATAACATTTAACAATGTCATAATCAGAATGCGACATCAGCTTAACCCTTGGGCATGTTAATGAGACACTTCAAAAAGCTCTGTGAGGAGATTTACATTTTTCGGCCTGTGTGCGTATACACGCATGAGCCACTGTGCGGCTTTTTGTTTTTTTTCATTATTAATGCTCGCACTATGAGTCAATGTGTGGGAGTGGGGCAAAACTAAATGTATTACGAGTCCATTAGTGTAAATTTTATTACCACAAAAAAAGAAATGGAAGTGTAAGAAGAAGCAGCGCGGATATGACGGAAGTGCAAATAAATGTATCTCAAAGATACAAAACGAACTTATAGATATAATTACGCAGTGCAAATTGGTTTAGCACCACATGAGGCATCAAAGCAGCAAGACGCTCTAATTAGAGAGTGAAAAGGAGAGGGAGAGAGAGAAAGGAGAGATATAAGGCAGTAGAAGCCACACCGAGAGTGTGAGAGCTGTATTATGAGCTAGCTTTTAGTGAATTCAATTTATTTGCGCAAAACGAACAAACACACACAAAAATTGCACAAAACTAATTTCCATTACACACGATTTTTATGCGCCTGGAAACAAGGCAACACCCTGGCTGTCGCCCTCCCACCCACGGCGGATATAAAGACCAACTGTTTGATTTTTTGCTTATCTAATCGCAAACACCACAACACGTCCAATAGCTTATCTCAACCCGCACACTCACACTCTCATTCGCCCGTCAATTTACACACATTTCCATTTGCACCTTTTGTAGCGGGTCCATAAAAATAAACTTAAATAATATGTAAACAACATGAATAAACGGGTTACACTTCGCCTTTGGCCCAATGCGGGCCAGTTTTCAATTAAATTGAAAAGCTAGCTTACTTTTCTTATGCTTCTTCTTCTTTTTCTTCTTCTTATACATGAGGGTTCAATTGTAAGTAGTCGAAAATGCTGATTGGATTGGCCGCCTGTCTAGTTGGATTGCACACTCATTCATTTCGATTTCTATTTATATAATGGTCAAACCCAGATGGCTTTACATTAACTTGTATTAAAAAATTTAGTATTTTTAAGCGAAATAAAAATATTTAAATATAAATTAAATTAAATATAATATAAATATAAATTATCAAAAAATAAAAAAATAAAAAAATCAGTCAAAACGCAATTGCTGTCAAATATTCAAAAGGTTATGAATTGAATTCATTAATTATTATGTCTATATATACATATACATAATAGCTTTGATTAATTGTGAATTTTTAAAACAAGATAGTTATGTTTTTCCTACTTCTTTTTAAAATTCACAATAGACCAATATATATATATATTATTCCTTATTCCTATAATATGATATAATTACAAATATTACCCATTAAAGTCTTGGAATTAAAAATGATATATAAATAAATATAAATTTAAGCACACTTTTTATAGAGCCTGTCTCTCTTAAGCAACTCCGCTTTAAGCCTTTAGTCCATGCTCGCATGAAAAAGCCGAAACCTAATTTTTGGTTTAATATAACGACTTGACATTGCTCTATAATTCATTTTATGGCTTGACGCTGAGCCTCGTCGAAGTAGCCAAAAGAAAAATCAGCTTTGGCGTCATTTTTATTGACAGCACTTGAAAGGAAAATTTGTGGCTGGGCTGTTGACAGTTAACCGTGTTAAAGGAGTCGTGTGTGTGTCTGTGTGCGTGTGTGTGTGGGTGGGTGTGTGCATGTATGTATGTATGTTTTGGCTAGGCGAGTGCTAATAACAGGATTAACACAATGGAGGCAAATTGAATTTCGTTTGGCAATACACGCTTAAAGTCAAAGTCTAGTCCACGAGCAAGATGCTGGCCGGGAAGGGGGGTAGGTAGGTAGGCGGAGTTTGCGTAGGGGGGCAGGAAGCGACCAGCGACGTCGTCGATGAGCAAACACAAAGTCCCAAACGTAATTTTCACAAATTCATTGAACTGCGTGAGTGTGAAAAATAACAATTTAGATAAACATTGCGACGGCGTCGCGGCGACCTCCATGGGTGTCGCTGCAGCACACACAAATACACACACGCACATACACACTTCTATATATATGTATATATATATATACTCTATATACGCGACGGGTGACGAGTACGTTGGCTCAGACATCGCCGACCGTTGACACAGAAATCATATTAATATAAATTAACGATGTGGAAAATTTAGTTTAGTAGTGAAAATGGCTTTGGAAGCAAGGAAAACTCTCTCACTCTCTCTCTTACTCTCGCTATGGCTAACTCTCACGTCGCTAGCTCATCCGTCAAATGCCACAGCTCGCAAATCCCAGCAGTAGCATACAGCATCCACACACACACACACGCACACAGAGTTGAGAAATTGTTCTCTTTTGCTTATTTGGCCTGCTGCATATAATTTGTATTTGGAATTCACTTTTGGCACTCGCTGCATCAATCTCCATCTGCGTGAATCTATGGCTCGCTGTTTTTCAATTAATTTCCCGCTCTATCTCTCTCTCTGTCTCTCAAGGCTTCAAGATTGTCCCATTGCCTGTGCAGCACTTGGCGCTAATAGGTTCCGCATCGACATAATCATAATCCGATTATACCTTGTATATTCCCGTTACCCACGTGTGCTCTCATGTCGAGCGGCGGATGCTTGAAAATCTTGTTGACTATCCTATCGATTGATTAAGTTTTAGCTTTTTATATTTTAACTAGAAGCGAAAGAGTTGAACTCATGCGGCGTGACTCGATAGGTTAGATACCCTGTGGGAAAGTACTGAAATTAATTTATGAAACTTGCTATTTGTCGAAAATACTAATGCATAATATACACGCTTCGGCACTCGAGCGGAAGTTCATTTTAAATTCGATTGCCCAGTTCTTTAGTATTTTAAGTAAGACAAGTTTGATTTTCATATCCATATATATATGTATATGAAATATTTATAGAAAACTGAGAAAGAATTTAAATTTAAATGGTAAAATTTAAAGCATAAAACTTAATCAAGGTGGATCTCATATGGAAGTCGATGACTTATAATTATAGATACTAATTAATAAAGTAGTTAATAAAGTACGTATATGATGCTATATAAGTTACAATGTGACTAAAAATGTTTTCTTACAGGTTTATTTCGAAGCCCAATGAGATGTACTGATAATATTTACGGATTTCATCTTGTCAATCTCTGAGGTATGTACCTAATATTTTACAGAAATTATCTATGCTTTCATACCTTTTATTTCAATTACAAATTTGATTATATTATTGTTATTAATTTTTGTACAAAATATATAACAATTGGATTGAAAACATTGTAGGCTAATACACAGATTATTGATTAGTGAAATTCAAATTTGATCAAATATGTTTATATGTATATGTTACTATACGAACTCATCAGTCCCAAAGTCCAAAGCTCAACATTCATCGGCAATAAGTTCTTCATGAAGTCACAAAATAAGAATCGAATTACCTCAGCACACTTAAGCTCCAAAGCATTACAGGGTATTCTAATTATCATGTGCTCTGCTTGAAGTAGGCAACTCATTAGGCATCCTTTGAAAAGCGCATTCAATAGTGAGTAGATGGAAAGTAAATTCATTTACTGCTATTCTTAAAGTATAATATAAATATGCAAGCTATCAAGCTATAAATCATCTCTCTTACAAAATTGAAAGAATTCATAAATCAAATACATTATAAGTTCCTTTATTATTTCAGTTTATAGAGCACTTCCATTTCAGTTTTGATTAGCATATATAAAACATCCGAGTTTTTGCTTTTTTTTGAAAACCCTTTTTCAATTTATTATTTCCTTCATAATAAAATCAGCTGTTTTATGTTAATTGTTATAAAGTCAAAAATCATAAATTTTCACAGCAAATGCAAAAAAAAAGAATATTAAATTTAAAAACATTTAGCGGCCGTCGCACAGGGTTTGATGATAAAAATATAATTAAAAAGAAAAAGGTTTTCATATACATTTTTTGTTGTTGTTGATGTCAACTTTAGTGCCACACGCATCCATGTGTGTGGCACATTGGCCTGTGCGGCATAGTGATGTTGTTTTTGTCCACGGCTCAGCACTGGCAAAAGGTTTCTCGAAGACGCAGCGATGCGACTTGTCATAGGTGCCAAAGAATGCTGAGCTGGACAGGCAGCTAAAGTTTGCTTGATATCAAATTGCATTTGTTGTGACGTTGGGTGTGTCTCTGTGTGTTGGGGGGTAGTTGGGTGGCTTGGGGTGCATTTGCAACGTGACAATAACGATAACGATAACTTTGCATAGGGCATTTAAATAGAACTAAGCAGAAAGATAGAATAGACATTTGAACTTGAATGGCAACAGTTTGAGTGTTTCGCTTCTATTGCTTGCGATCCTTGTAGAACTCGCGGATGAGCTGGCGCAGATAACGCGATTCATTGAGACGATCGGTTAGCTGGCGGCGCAGTTGTGCATTGGTCTGCTGCAGTTCCTGCTCCTCGCCGAGGACGTGCTCCATTTCCTGTTTCTTCTTCTGGCGATAGCGTGTGGCCGCGTTTTTGTTCTGCTCCTTTTTACGAATCTTGCGATCCTCGATGCCGCGTCCATAGGTGCGCGTGCGCTTCTTGGCCCCCTTGGTTGACAGCTGCTCCTCGCCGCTGGTGTGGGTGGGCGAGCTGCTGCTGCTGCCCGGCAGCCAATCCTCATCCGCATCAGCAATGCTGCTGCTCGGACTGGGGCTACTGCTGCTGCTACTGCTGCTGCTGCTGCTGCTGCTGCACATTGTAGAGGATGCCTGCGATTCGCAGTCATCGTTGTATTGTTGCCAGTTGATGGGCAGCTGCAGCTCCTGGGCGCGCATGTTGACAATATCGTCGACGAGCTGGGTTTCCCGTATGATCTCGTTCACGGGCAGCCAGTTGTTGAAGCCATAGGCTCCGCCAGCTGTTGTTGTTGTTGGTATAGCGTCCGTGGCATATTGTAGCTGAAAGTATGAAACTGTTGTAGCAATTGCTAGATTAAATAACTCTAGCCAACTCACCTGCTTCGACTCCTGCTTAATAGGCTCCTCCTGCGGCTGCTGTTGTTGGAGCTGGGTCTCGAATTGTGGCGGCGATTGCGGCGGCGTCAATTGCTGTAAGATCATCGACGCATCAGCATGTTGAAAGTCGCTGGCATTTGCTGCATTCGTCTCCTGCACTTTGGTTACGGGCAGCACGTCCTGCTGCTCCACATCGAGATGTTGGGGAAAGGTCGATGTTTCATAGTCAATGTAGTGCGACGCCTTCTGGTCTAGCAGGCACTCTATAAGGAATATATAAATGGAAATTAAATGTTATTCTTGTTGGTTTAGCAAATAAATCTTAAATTTCATTAGAGTAATATAATCTAATGATTAAAGAGCTTCAAAATTCGTTCAGAAAAAAAAAAAAAATAAATAAATAAATTAAATAAACTCCTAAACTAGCATAATTACTGAATCAATTAATTACTGATGAATATAAAAATATATTTAGTAAAGCCACAACTTCAAGAATATATAGGCATATAGATACATATACACATATACAGTAGAATCCGGTTTTAACGACTTCGCTTATAGCATCCGTACGGTTATTGCGACGAAAATTCTGGTTCCGAAACAAACTTATATGAGAAAACTTATACGGTTATAGTGTCTTCCGGGTATACTGACGTAAAGTCGTTATAACCGTATTATATTATATTATAATATTAAAATTGAATGTATTACAAATTAAAATTTGTTAACTATTAATTAATTCGAATGGAAATCAATTTCCCGTCTAGCTTTGATTACAGCTATCTAGCTGACGTGCTGACCATGGCTCTGGCAAAACTGCGTCGTAATATCAAAATTCTTGTTATCTATCCGCTGCTGCTGTTAGTTACTTTTTCTTCTTCTTGTTCTTTAACATCATCATCTAATTGTGTGCTGTGCTCTATTCAAATACATTTCCATTAAGATGTGAAGGACGCTTTAGCTAGACCATTTGGAGCAGCGTTGCGTAAATATTTGCATATTGATTGTGGCATATTTTTAGCTATTATTGCTCGTGTTGTTGTTGTTGTTTTTCCAAATCTTTTATTGATTCTCACTTGAAGAGAGACGACAAATATTGAAATTAGTTCGCTGGCAACTGAACGATTTCATTATTTGTCTTGTCGCTGAGTTTCATTTCAATTGAGTAGCTGCCTCAGTAGCCGCAACAGCAGAGGTTATCAGCGCAGCAGCGACAGCAGCCCTCTTTCTGCTTCCCCTCCTCCCCCCACCCCCAGCCCACTCACTCAGAGCAGTTGCCAACTGCACTTATAAATATTCTACAGAATTCATATATATTACTCTGGACAGTCCGTGCTAGTGGGAGAGAGAGTGTGTGTGTTAGAGAGAATCGACCTTCGCCTGCACACCTGCTGGAGCGCCCTGCATTTCCACCTTGGGCTGGGTCGCATTCTCCATTAACATAACTCGTTCTATACATAACTCAAAGATTTGCATATAAATCTAGTTTACAACACAGACTACACACCTACTCCATATAAGGTGTGCCTATATATACATATACAGCTATATAAACCAATATATTTATTAGATTAATGTAAAAGGCTATTCGGAAATCTAATCATAACTGCACTTCGTGAGCTCTATGGAAAAGTTTCTTTGTGTTACTTTGTTGCAAAGTGAAAAGTAATTAGTTATAAAATCTAGTAAATGAATTAAGTCCATGTCAGAAATACCTGAGTAATATGAGAATACATATTTATATATATAAAAATTTGTTATTCAATTCGCTGATCAATTGACAAACTTGTCTGAACAAAGTTGTCAAGCTGTAGAAAGTTTAATGACCCTTTCACGTATATCTCAAATCAAATTCAGTTCAAGGTCATGTTTCTTAAAAGTGAAGTAAGGCCTGTAGTTTAGGGGGTTGATGTGCTACTTAGTTAATGACGGTTAGAATTCGATGTATTAAATCAGTAAAATGTACTTTGAAATATGTTTTTTTTTTAATCAAAATTATATTAGAGTAAATATTTTCTTTTTAGATTTCCAAGTTTTTCTAAAAATTTAAGATTTTTTTACAATGTTTTTATTCTTAATGGAATCGAATTATAAATGTATTATATATTATAGATACTTTGTAATATTAGATTTCAATCAAATGTTTATATCAAATTATATGTACATATTTTATGGTGATTTACTCCTTTTAGTTCGTTTAGTAACTAGTTTAGTAGAAAATGCGTTTAAACTAAAAACAAAGAGATATTTTCTGCTTTTATATATGAGCATATCAATTAAACTAATTTAAATCAACTTTTTGTATACTAAATTTAAGAATTCCTTATATATTTGTTGATTACGTCTTATCGCTAGTAATAAAATGAGAACTATGTGGTTCAAACATAAGCCAACTAACTAGCTAGCCTAACAATTACTGGTCGACCTTGCTGCACTTGCCGAGCTTAAAAACTACGTGAGCAGTCCATGAATAGTAATTTTGCAAAGAGAGCCAAGAGCCGACTAAAGGCATATCGATGGCATGAATATATGTATATATGTACTCATTATAGACAAAGCACGGAATAAATATAAGCAAAAATAAAATTAAATATAATATAATATATATACTTATTTAATCTTTTACATTGGTTTGTCTATTCGAATCTTTCATTTCTTAAAGCAGAGCAACTCGAGCTAGAGTTAATCTATAACTCTTAATCTAATCTATAATACAAATATTGTTTCAGAAGTTTAAAATAGATAATCCGGACTCATACTACAAATCTCTGTCTTCCTCAAAAACATATCATTATTGATAGTGCCTAACTATGTCACTTGAGCTATAAACGAAATGTAGGAAATGAAATGAATGTGCTACGCATGTTGTCACAAAAAGACTTAATAGGTATATACTCGTATAAACTATATATATTTTATAATTTATATTTATTTATATAAATAGTATATTTTTATATAATCGTGTCCTACATTTCGTCTGCAAACTACGCAATTTGCAGTTGCAATGGGAGCTCGACTCAGAGTCTGACATTAGACAAATTCGAGATTAATAGAAACAAACAAAGTTGTCTTTACGAGTGGCAAATAGAACGGGCAACAGCTGCAAAAAAAAAAAAAAAAAAAAAAAAAAAAAAAAACAATGCCAACAACTCGCACTATCACTGATCATAAATATATATATATACACACATGTAATAAATTAATTTTTAATGAGGGCATGATTAAATACAACCTTGGCAAGCATTAGCTTTAGAGAGAGCTGCATCAATTTTCTTAGAAAAGTTGAAAAAAGGTCTGAAATTTCCCCAAAGATGTAGGTCAATAGGTCAAGGTCACATGCGCATAGTTCTTATCAAAACTGGAGATGTATATACTTATATATCAATATTTTCTGAATGTACCTAAATATATTTGGAAAGGGCACGTCCGTGTATAAAGCATAAATTGCAATGAACTTTATAAATACACAACTCAAAAGAGCAAGAAAATGCGCTGTAAATGGAAAACAATAAGCAATCATAAGAGAGAAGTATCAGTATTTATAAGTCACTAATATATATGTACTATATAAGTACATATACCTATATGATAAACCCGCTTGACCGGAAAGACATCTTTGGCCAGACTTTGCTCAGCTGCGACAAGCAAAACAAATGAACAGTTGAGTGAAAGAAAGATCTTGAGATGCGTATATAAGTGGATTATCTCGCATGGGATATCTCCCATTTTGAGAGAGATTTACAATAAATATTGACAGGTACATTGATCGTCAATGAGAGATATTTGAGGTCAAATGGGATATGTACAGCTTTCATTGGGAATATGAGTGGCAAGAGATAAATGTATCTAAAATTGATATATCTAAAATAAAAAAAAATGTATAGCTATTTTGCAGAAATTTTATTTGAATTGCGATTTCGAACAGACCAGAAAATTGCTGTAGACTTAATATATATATATATATATGCACATTAAATTCATAAGCAATCGATTTTAGTTAATAGAACAATACGTATACGTAAAATACGTATATATTACATAACCTAAAAGCATACCAAATTACAATCATATATGTATATTCTATATATTAGAATACAAATATATATTAGAATGATACAAAATATTATGGATTTGAACGCCTAACAATTTCCTATATAATCTATCCACCACACTACCCTAACCCAGAAATACGTTCAATTCACATTCAATTGCAATTAAAGTTCCCATAGATTGCTTATAGATTTATTTAGGTTTTCAAGGTCTCAAAGGAAATAAACATTAGCTTGAGAGAGTGCACAACAGAAAACAAGATATAAATAGCTCTATCAAAGTGTTAGGTATCGTATACAATTAGGCTTAAATATTTATTAGATATACTAACCATAGGCTTGTTGCATATATATATAGCAGCTCATTGTTGCGGCAGCAGCGACTCAGATTCAAACGGAAATATTTGTATATCGAAGGGATCAAATTGCAAAAATAAATTGAAAAAAAAAAAAAAAAAACGAAACAATGTGGCAAAGAGCGAGAGATAGAGACAAAGATAGAAAGAGAGGGACAGCTGTTGTGGAGTATTCAAAAACTAAAAACTTAATATTTAATATTGTAAAAAAGTTCGTTTTTTTTACCAAGAACAAGGACTAAACTAAATAAAAACGTTTATACTAAGTTACTAAATTAACGAGATGCGCGTTTAATATAAAATATATGTTTCTATACAAAATTTAATTGTTAAAAATATTTGCAACAGAATCGAGAATTTTACAGAGAAAAAACCCGCTCAAGGGAGAAAGAACGAGAAAAAATCACAGCGAATTTTTTAACAAAAGCCAACTCTTTTTTGGCCAAGTTAATAACAAGCGAAAGGTATGAGGCGGATATATTCACGCACATACACTCTCAGAAGGGGCGTGGCCTATTACAGGGTATTTGTATATATATATGGACATAAATTTCTGGTCAACTGCTGCCGCAGAAAATACTTCAAAGGCGTGGCAGCTGCAGTGCGGGTTTTTCGCTTTTGCTTCCTCTTTATATTGATTTGTTTCTTCTTCTTTTGTGGAGGGCTGCTCCGACATATATATATGTGTGTGTGTATATATATGTGTATATCGCCCTCTTTTTAACGTCGCTTCACCAACTTTTGCGAATTGATCACAATTTCACGGTTCCACATGTAACGGTATCCACAGTGTGGTATCATGCTCACAAAGTCCTTAGCGCACACTAACGAATGCCGGACGTAATTTTGACCCAGCTTCTTTAGAGCGGGCCCCAGCGGAAGCGAGATCGATGGACACTGGCCCTGGGTCTGAGCGGAGTGACAGAGAGAGTTAGAGAATCCGAGTGAAATAGAGACAGAGATATGTTTTTATATCGCACACGAATCAGCTACATATAGTTGGCATTCGTATGGAACAACACCTCAAACGCACGCGTTTCGTTTTGTTTGGCGCCGTCGTCGCACTGTTTGGAAGCCAATTGCCGTTCAAATAGTATAGAAATCAAATTCGATTCCAATTTGATTTCAATTCGTTGACAATTGAATTTCACGTAGTTTTCCGTTTCGCGTTGTTTTTGTAATTTTTTATTTGCGCGTTTTTTTAAACGCCAAGACGTGCGTCTTGCTTGTTGCTATTGTGTTACTGTTGTTGTCTTATTTTTATTTTTCGCTTGAAGGCAGTTTCTTTGTTTCCAGTTGTTTCTCTGTGTTGTTATTGCTGCTGCTGTTATGATTGTTATTGTAACTGTAGCCGAAAGCCGAGTTTAAAATCGAGTCGAGCGCACGCACGCGTCAGAGTAACAAATTGTACTGAGCTTGATGCGCAGAGCGCGCTCGGTTTTTGCTCTGAACAAGTTAGCAAAAATACACTCTGAGAGAGATCGTAGATGAGAAAGAGCTGAGGCACGCGCCTGTGTGTGAGTGGGAGACACCAGCCCTGTAATAAGATCAAGCCGAAGCGCAGCTCTGACGCTCGTATAGCAGAGCCGAACGAACGGCGAAACAAAAACCCGAAGCTCACAAATCAAAGAATTGGCACAGTGGCACACAGAGCAGAGCACATCGTTTGAAAATGTTGATCAGTTGTATAACAAATGTATATAAATAAATAAAGTATGTATGTATACAAAAATAAATATAAATATAAATTTAAAGGGATATGAAGGAAAAATGTTTATAAAGAAATAGTGTATAGTATTTTGTATTTTGTGCAATAAAAATTCATAAAATACCAAATCGAAGCAAAAATATTTTTTTATATACATACACATAATATGTAATATTATCTACCTAGTTTAGAAATTAAAATTGAAGATTGTACTTAAATCCTAATTTAATTTAAATTCCAAATTAATTATAATATGCATTTGCGTTTTTTAAAAATGATATATGTGTATCAATATTATTTTTAAACCGTTTATTTTATTTTTGTTTATGTATGGCTATTTTTAAGCCTTGATTTTATTTTTGTTTATATATTGCCATTTTAATGATCTGCTAAAAGCAATTTAAATAGCTTAAGCAAAATGAAATCTCAAATGAATATCCCTTTTTCAATAATACAAACCTTTCGGTTTCTATTTTAGTTCTAGAGATTTACCCACTGTTCTTCGAACTCTGTTTTGATATTTTTATATTTATTTTATTTAAGGAAATTCAAAAAAAAAGAGGCCCCCAAAATAACTAATTAGCCCGGATTTTGAGTATATATATATATATATATATCAGTATATTTGCCGATTATATATATGTATAATCGGCCAGACATTTCACGAAATATCAGCGTGAAATCAATGAACTCGACCCAAAGACAATAAACAGAATCTGGGCCCAACTCTCAGGCAAGTGACAGGTAATCGATCCAAAGAAGAGGGGTCTATATAATGATCTAGAATTCATATGGATTTGTTTACCATATAAAAATATAATTGCTCGAACGATAAGCGTTGCTGGTGTCAGGGCTTCAGAAGAAAATAACAATAACAATTCAAGTCAGCTGTGGAGTTCAATGACAGCCGCCTTATATAAGGCTTGCTATCTCTCCGTTTCACTCTGCGATGAGGCGGATTCACTCTCCTTCCCTCCTCCCTTTCCCCTTTCCACTTCTCTCTTTCTTTCTGGCTTACAGTTACCAATTGCATTTGGTGCAAGGAAGCAGCAAACCCCAAAAATATCTGGAGACAGGTGTAAATTTATAATACCAAATGGGGGGCACGTCCAGTAAGCGAGTTTAAATTTAAAACAAAGAATTTATAAACTTAAAATTTCCTGTTTAAAATAAAAAATATTAAATGAACTTAAAAAATAAAAACATAAAAAATAACATGAACTGGTTCATTGATCTGCCAGCTGCTAAGTTCCTGAACCCTTTCAACTCATATATTTATTTTTTCCCATTTGAAATAATAATATGAATTCTAAAACCTGGTTTAGTTTTTCAGTTTATTAAGACCTCAAGCAAATTGGGTTCTTAAAAAAAAACTTGTAATGAACGTGTTTCAGGTGTTTTGTTTTATGAGATAGCACGAGTCATATGCGAGACTTGATAGATAGGTATACATATAAAGAGCAAATGAGACAGACGCCATCTAGTTCGTATAGCTCATTGAAGTCATTAAAGCCAAAAGCTTTGGTCTGTATTGTCCAAGCTAACGACGTTTATTGTGAATTATAATTAAATAGCAAAATGAGAGCTAAATAAAAAATTATATGAAAAACAAAAATTTTGTCTGAGACACGGGTTTTTCACAAAATCGTTAGACAAACGATGAAGTTAAAATAAAATAAAAAAAGACAATACAAAATAAATTTTATGACTTGCCAAATATGCAAATGGGTAAGAGTATTTATGTAATTCCAATAGGAATAAATGAAACTTCTCAAAATAGTTAGAGGTGGACTTAAAAATAAGAAGTAATATAATAAAAACATATTTTTTTTACTATTCTTAAATTATTGTCAACTAATTAAGATAGAATATAGAAATGAAACAGCATATTACCTTAATATAGTCTTTTTTTAAATTCCTATGCTCAAACTTTGGTATAGCAACTACGCGAAATAGCAGCTACTTCATTCAGTTTTGAGACCAAAAAACTGGTTTCTTGTCTCTTTGAAATCGTTTATGGGTAATTTGTATTCAAAATAAAACAAAACAAAAAACAATAACAATAAAGCTGTTCAGCAAGCTTCACAGACGTCTTATTTGTCTACATTTTATTCAGACGTTCAAAGTTCGATTGTGTTTCGAAATGTTTGTTTTCGATTTTATTTTTCGAATGTATATATATAAATTTGCGTTTAAGCCGTCACACTTATCGATTGTTCACTTGAAAAGCTGAACATATTCATTTTTTGTTTTTAAGGATGAGCAAAGTAAAACTGTTGGTGTAATTCATAAATCTAAAACTTTATAGTCTCGCATTTTAAGAAACTTCTCACTTTCTTTAACTCGAATATCTCTAAATATTATTCCTATATTATCTATATGTCTCTTATTTATTTATTTGTATTGTATTAATTATTATTAATTGATTAAACGTAAAATTTTTACAAATTTTGTTTTGTTTTTAAGTTCAGAATTGCAAATGCAAATTGCTTGCAATTTTAAAGTATTTTTATTTTCCACGAATAATTCGTGGAAGATATATAAAGTGAAGAAAAGAAACATGTCATTCTTGATTCCGAATTAAAAGCAAATGCGTTCATTAGCATTCACTTAGTTTCTGTTTTGCATATATGTATATATTTAATTAAGATACACTTATATTATACGAAATTAATATATGATATATGCGGATAATTTTATTTTTGGTTCAATCAAATATGTTTTGTTAGCAAATTTTTGAAACACGTTTTAAATATTAAAATGTCTTATACAGGTATATATTTTGAATTTTTTGTTTGTGATTAAATTGAAATAGACTAACATTGAATACACATATAGATAATGCAGAAAAGAAATATATTGGGTAAACACCTATGTATATGAAAGTTTTGCCATCGTAACTCACAAAGGCTAAAGCTAAAGCTAAATTCCCTTTATAAGTACAGCAACAGTGGTTTGTTATATAAGATAGTTTTTTTTTTTTTTTTTTTTTTTTTTTTTAATTTGTTGGCTAAAAATGAAATGGCATGAAATTATTTCTCCACTGTTTCACAACTCTTACCAAATGTGGGCTATATCATAATTTCAGTTGATAGTAAACAAATTCCAAAAATATTTCTGATGCCGGTATTACAAATTGCATATTTGCATTATCTTAAAATCCAAAATCCCCTTGTCTGAAATATGGCCTTAGCTAAGTTCTTCAAACTTTAATTAACTTGCCTTCATCCTTCAGATCCATGATTTCCACAACGAAATCTTCATTGTTGAACAGCTCTAAACTTGCCGACTTCACCAAGGCGTCTGCCTCCTCCACGCTTAAGAGTGTAATGCCTAAAATAGAATAAATATCTATAGATAGAAATATGTATATCTAGTTAACAAGTTACTGACCATTTGCAAAGTTATCGTCATAGAGAAAGGTTGGATCGTCAAGCGGAAACAGCTCGCCGCCCATTGATGGTGGCGAAACTGGCTCCACCTTGGGATCCCAGTAAAGTTCTTGCGGTAAATCCAAACTCTCCATTGTCAATGGTATTTTGCTGCTGATGAAGGTGGTCATATGATGATGTCAAATCGGAATCAAAGCTTAACGGGATATCTTCGGAATATATTGAAAACGGTTCGATGGATGTGATGAACGCTGGTTGTTGTTGCGGTTGTTCTTGTTGTGAGGACGCCATGGCGGCTCTGGAAGCGAAAATAAAAATAATGATTTGATTAATGTAAATTAGCGGACACCATTTGTCTGACCTGCTCTATAGTGCAATAGGGCTTACACATACTGATTAACCAACTATTCAATATATTAGAAAATGCAGCCAGACATAAACAAATCGAATCGCATGGCTTGACGACGTCAGCCGTAGCAGCTGATAAGCCCTTTTGCTGAAACCCAAGCGCAGGTGAAATGCTAAATTATTTCGTTATCAAAATATTTTCGAAAAATATGTTTTGTTTGATTACAATCCTATCGCGATAATCATATAATTTCCTATTTATATTTTTAATTTTTGACCGAATCTATTTATTGAGACCTCTTGTCTCACGAAATTTATTATTTCTATTTAAATCGTGCAACTATTGAGAAACGCGACACGCACCCAACTCTAATTCCCATTGCTATCCAAAAAATAATAATATCGTATAAACAAATAGCTGCCTGCTATGAGCACTGGCAGCGCTATAGACGTGATTGTTCCTTTATTATAAACATACATACACACTCCGGGCGATAATAGAGCGAAGCACACATACATATTTGTGTTTGAGCGAGATAGCATGTAAATAAGATGATTCACTGCCCATTGCACGTGCTGTAGCATGTAGCAGGCTGAAGAAGCATGTGCCGCATTTTGACGCAATTTCGCAGCGGATTGCATCAGCCAATTTCGCAGTTCCAGCTGCTACAACTGTCCAGCTCTGTTGCATGCCACAAGCAGTTTGTAAACATTTCTGCCACGTTACCATAAATCGACAAACCAAGCGAAATACACTCACACATGCACACTATCCCATAACTGTTTACAGACAACAAATCCGCAATTAGCTTGCTTGTGTGCATGCATATGTATATACATATGTACTTATGCATGGCTATCAGCTTTTGTGTGTGTTCGTGTCTATGTGTTCGCGTTCATTTGTGTGCAATATTGCGAAATTGTTGCACCTTTGTACACTTGGTTCAATGTTTAAGTACTTACAGGTATTTTGTTAACATTTTCATAACTTTGTGTTTGTGGGCACTATTCGTGCTTGTGTTTTGTTTGCGCGCAAACTAGAAAGCCATTTTTATGTCCATATAAATGCGAAATACACGACAGAAAATATGTTGACCTTTTTGCGTTTCATTTGGAACGATACTGAACGGTTGCTCAATGCTCCGGAACCAATTCGGCTAAATGGTTCCAAGTGAACTAATGTTAGTCAATAACAGTGACTCACTTATCTGAAGGGTGAACAAAATAGAATTCCGGGCCATTTTTAAATGAAAATGAACTTTATGCATTTTTTAATGTATATTTCTTCCATTAATAGTAAATTGGAATTAATATGATTTTTTTTTTTTGTATCAAATTGAGTGCATTTTGTGTCATTCAGCTATTGTTTAGTGTCATAATACAATATCTGTGTTTTGCAAAAGCACTACGAAACACAAATAAATCATTTAGTTTTCAAAGAATATATAATATTAGCGATTTATAAAGCTCTTTTTTTTTTAAATGAATTAAAACTGTTTAAAATTATATACTTTCGGTGTTGTTAGGTAACATCACTAACATTCTGTTAACTTGTCTTTCGTTAAGTGAGTAAACAGTTCTGTGACTGACAGCTTTCGTCATGCTGTTGGCATACATCTGACTCTCAGGCAGTTTGGTATTTTTTAGCCAATTTTGGTGTTGTGTAGTCGCAGATACAAATTAATGAATATGAATGCTTAAATTTCAATTAATATTACGTGAAAACGCACGCTTGCGCGGTAAACTCGTGTTACGCTGTACGGAACTGAACGCCACTTGAGCCATTGTAGACGCGCCCCCAAACTAGTGAGTGTGTGCGGACGATTGTTTGTGTCGATGTAACTACTGTAGCTGTATAAAAGCAGAGGTCAAAAGTGCACGCAGCCCAGAGAAAAGTGGAGAATTGAGTGGTCAGCGTATACAAATTGTGACGTAAATGGAAGACAGCACTACAAATATGCCTATTGGTTGTGGCCAATTGGCCGTAACAATTAACGAGCGTACTATGGCCATTGTTTTTGTTATGCACAACGTATATCCATAGCTGTGTGAGTGAGTATATATATAGGTATGTGTAAATATGTGCTGGCGCAGCCTACGCCAACGACGCGACGTAGCCGAATGTTGATTCTTCTTCTTGCACGCTTAGCCAGTCGCATTTAGCGCCAGAAAATTCCTATGCTGATAACGACTATACTTGTGTGTGTGTGTGTCTGTGCGAGAGAGAGCTGAAGCTAGGCACACGACTGTCAGAGAGAGACGGGGCAGGCGCACCCGAGAGAGTGTAAGTGAGATAGAGAGAGAGAGTTAGAGACTGAGCGCAAGCTGCTGGCGTCAGCTGTTTTATGTTTTGATTGTGTGTGCAGGGCAATAATAAAGGCAATCGCACAGGTTTTGTTTTTGTTTGTTTTTTTTTTGCTTTTCAGCCTGAGTTCTTAAGTTGCGGCGAACCGCCGATCAGTACCGTTTGTGAAATTGAAAAGTCATCAACAGCCGCCGCGTGCCAAGCGCAAAGCACGAAATTAAAGTCTACTAATAATTCACACAAGCTTTTTCATTATCAGCCAATTAACTGACGTCGCATTTCTAAATAGTTGCGGTCTTTATAAATGCAGGCGTATGTGTGCATGTGTGCGTATGTTTGTGTGTGAGTACGTAGGCACTTCTTTGTGTGCGTGTATGAGTGAATTGTGACGCGCTAAAAGCGGGGCGTGTTTGCCATTAGAAGAAGAATCAACAACGAAGCAAAACAACAACAAATGCGATAAGTGGTCTAAACAGGAACAACAACAACAACGAAGCAGCAAGTGAGAAGAAAATTTAAACAAAACGCAATAAATGTAGCAGAAATTAAGAAAATTTGTTAATTAATGAATATTAACAAAATAGTAGAAAAAGCTAAAGTAAATAAAATAAAAGTGCAAATTGAAGAAACAGCAGGACAAAGGGAAATATACAAACCGAAACCACATAAATTGTCATAAATAAACCAAAGTGTTAATTAGAGCTTTTTTCAAACTGAAATTAAATTGTTAAGTTTTATAGAGAAAATAAATCTACCAATGTTAGGAGTAAAAACGTAGATAATTCATATTTACAAAAATATAAAAATAAAATACAAATAAAAAACCTATAATTAAATGTGCCAATCAAATGAATTGCCGAGCTAAAAAATGTATTGCAATCACATACTGCATAGCATAAACGTGAGTTGAGAAAACCTCAGATTTGTTCGCACCTGGTCACACTACAAAATTCAAAAAAAGTTCATTTTTATCTTCTTAAAATCCAACAACAAAGAAACGTAACAATTAGTCAAAAAAAATGATGTTGAACAAATACGAAATCTATCAACGCACAAACAACATGTTCCAACAACAACAATTACAACAACATCAACAGCAACAGTTACAACAACAACATCAACAGCAGCAGCAACAGGCGTCGCAGCAAGCATCGCTGCAGCTCTCCCACTCGCACCCGCACGCCATATCCTATCTGGACAGCGCTGCCAGCAGCACTGTCGGCAGCACTGCAGCAGAACTGGCCGCCATGTTGGCAGCCAGCAAAGCGGAAAGGGAGTCCATACATTCGGGACAATTTATGGTCTCACACTTTGAGGCCGAGGAAGCACAAGATGACTTGGAGGATGATGGCGAGGTGAAGATGTTGGATCCCGAGGATCCGAGTCTCGATAAGCCCGGCGCCGCGACCAATACCTGCCGCGACGTGCAGCTATATGTGCCCCAGACAGTGGCTCATTTTCCACGCATGGATTTGGATCGCGAATGCGATGATAATAGCATGGGCATGAGCGTCACCTCCCACCTAGAGATCGAGACGTCGCTGACCAAGCTCTTCAAATGCATGAATCTGGCCTACAGGTAAGTGTCGACAAGCCAAACCGAAGGCCACGCGCCAAGCGCGTGTTAACAAACAAACATCATATTTTAAGCACTAAACTGGGCCGAAAAGACGCTTCTGTCCGCATAATCGTTCCATAGCACATGTTGCTGCGACGCTGACGTCGACGGCGACGGCGACGGCTGCGCGTCGGTGCTCAAGTTACCTTTAGCTTTAATCGCTGTCTGTCTTTTATGCTGTGTCTTCTATTTCTGCAAACGCTTGCAAATGAACGAAAAAATGATAAAAAAAAACAAGTAAGAAGTCGGGCGTTACCGACTGCGGAATACTCATTCACATCCCATTAACAATTTAGTAGTTAAGTTTCGCTCTAATACTGTAGAATATACAGGGTTTTCCGATTTGCCACGCCCCAACTGGACGTAAACACCTCATTTTTGGTCAGTTTTTAGAAAGAGATAACGGTACCCTAACTGCAAAGTTTGAATGCTTACCCTCAAAAAATGTGAAAATTACAGGGTATTTTTCGATATGCCACGCCCCTAAAGAGGCGTAAAAATTATTTTTGGGGAATCGATAGAGGAGGCTACCAGTAACTCAACTATCCAAATTTGAAGCTTCTAGCTATTATACTTTAGGAGATATAAACTTTTGCGGTTTGCCACGCCCCCTGTGGGCGGACATATATCCGACAAAACTTTTTGGTCTTGGGTGATCAGTCCGAGTATATATACAAAATTTGAGGTCTCTGCCATCAATAGTGTCCAAAATATAGGAGAATTTAAAAAATCACTATATCTTCAGGTCCGATTTGCCACGCCCCCAACGGGCGTAGACTTATAATTTATCTTCAGACTTTATAGAATCATACCATTAGCTGACGTGCAAAATTTCAGCATTCTAGGTTTACAACTTTAGGAGATACAGTTTTATCCGATTTGCCACGCCCCCAATGGGCGTAGATATATCCGCCATAGCTCGTGATCTTGGGTGGTCAACGCGGACCTACATACCAAGTTTCAGCTTTCTAGCTCTTCAACAAACATGATTTCTGGTATATCGGAAAATGCATTTTCCGATTTGCCACGCCCCTAGTGGGCGGATCGGGAAAATTGTAACACTTTATAAATCGGAGATATACACGAGTATGTGCTCCAAATTTCAAGTCTCTAGCTTCAATAGCGCCGAAATAGATTGCGTTCATACGGACAGACGGACGGACGGACAGACGGACAGACGGACGGACAGCAAGACGGACATTGCACAAAACCAATATACTGATTCACTTTCGTGAATGAGTATAAAAAAGCCAAAATAATGAAATAAAGTAACAACCAAGATATATGAAATATTAATTCAGGAAAACTGAAACGTGTAAGTCAGTGACTTATTGATACCTTAGAAATAAATAGAAAAATAAATGAAAAAAAAAAAAAAAAAGTTATTTATACATTAAAAATATAAATAAAATGCTAATTAAATTAAATTAATTAAAATTAAAGAAAAATTCGACCACCCAAGAGTATCTTATAAGTAAATAAACTATACAATTTAAACTATTAACATATTCTGACCGAATTTTAATCAGATGATATATACTACATACAAAAGTCGAAACCCGGATCCTGGTTAATATTTTTTTATTTATTTTTTAATGTGTGAAAACTTTTTGTTGATTAAAAGTTTATGCTAATTACCTTAAGAATTCTGATAATCATTTCTTTTCCTTTAATTAATTAATAAGAGAAGTGTTTTGCACAAATCTATGAATTTGTTATCTAATCCTCAAAACAATACGAGAAAATCAATTAATATAAATGGAAGATAAGTTACCTTTATTTGAACCCCAAGTAGAGACTTCACTTTCATATGTTTTCTAGGCTCACAATCTCACAAAACACATATAGCATAGATGTATTTAGATGTATTATATATATATAGATATATAGAGCATATATTCCCATGATATATTCCACTTGCATATATGCTAATTTATAAAGAATATATGTAGTTTATGGAACTAAAATGCACACATCTCTAAAGACTAAATATTACAATGAAATTTAATTTGATTTGTTGCATATATCCAGTGAATATTGTAGACCTCCGTATATAAAATAATTACATACTATAGAGTCGTATCAAACTCCGTTGCATTCCACTTATTGAATAATCACTGTGCATATTGTAGACACTCAAACTTATAAGGTATATCTAGCTATCTCTTCTAAGCAAAGCCTATATGTGCCCATCCTCATATCTACAAATATTTATATGGACATATGTATGTATATAACCCTCGATCCACACGAACTCTATGTCAACAAAAGACCAGATAAAAATGTTTGCCATTTTGGATAACTCGGCTGCGCTATTTAAAGCATATTATTGCCTCTACTCCCATCTTACTTCTGTTGCAGTTAACAATAATTGGGTAAAAATAACGTATAACTTTTTTTTATGATCCAAAATGTTTACTCATTTTACAGATTTATCGCACAATTTCGATTATTGAATATATATATTCGAATTTGGTCAAGAAGCTTAGATTACATATGTATATCCCCCCTTTACATTGAAATATATATATATATAAATTTATAAATTTGCTTGTTAAGCACGTAGCCC
The DNA here is from genome assembly GCF_018153725.1 of Drosophila mojavensis. Lineage (NCBI taxonomy): Eukaryota > Metazoa > Arthropoda > Insecta > Diptera > Drosophilidae > Drosophila > Drosophila mojavensis. Next base: position 11,163,727 of record NW_025318858.1, read on the forward strand.
GTTATTAGCACTTTGTTTTGATTTGCATTATTATTTCTTCCCTTTGCTCAATCTTTTTACAAAGTCAGCTAGTTTGTTTATTATGGCGTATTTATTTTTTGATAGGTAGAAGAAGTGGGCTATCCGGCATTGCACGGCAATTTGTAACTGGAAGAAAGTACAATGGATGAATAGCCACATTTATAATTATAAAATATTCATTTAAATGGCATATGTATTAGTTTATTTGTTAGAATAAAATAAATAAAATTAAATAAATCGTTAGAAGTTGATATACATATATAGCAAAGGTCTTAATAATTTGTTAAATGAATTAAAAATTAATTATTATAATACAATGGAAAATATACAATATAAGAGAGAAAATGATAAATAAAAAATATCTAATCAAAAATAAATAAACATACATATATAAACCGAAGAAACAATTAATATTTTGAATTTGTATATAAAGTAATAATATATAATAATTATATAAAACAATAAAACTCCAAAAAATAAATAAATTTTTCTAAATTAATATGATACAAATTTTGGAATTATTAATTTTAAAAACAAATAGAAATTGGTTGTTAGTAAATTAATTAATTCCAAAAATTAAAAATATTTATAATAAATGCATTTATTTTCATTGATTGGGTGATAAAAATTATCATGCGTTTTCTGCATACTTATCGCACATGCCCAGTTTTTAGACACATACATATGTACGTATGTATATTAAGACATATACTACATATATAATTATTTGTAATTAAATATGTTTTGTATATGTATATATGTATGTGTAGATATCTATATTAAACTTTATGGACTTTATGTTATATCTCTAATTCACATTTGGCACGTACAAAAGTTTATAATTCTTCTTCTTTTTGGCCTGTTCTACCTCTCTCTCTGCTTGTATAGCTCGTTTTCGTAATGCTAAAGTTCAGAGTGTTTGAGTTCATTCAAATTTTTAGTCATCGTATATTGCGTAGTTTGTACATTTTCCCTTTTAGTTTTTTTTTGCTTTGATTCGTAGTGACGAGATATTTTTACGTGAATTTAGTCGGTCGGTCGGTAGGTTGGTTTTATTGTATTAGTTTTTGTTTTTCGATTTAGCATACTCGCTTTTTGGCTTTTTTTCTTTTATGATCAGAGTTTTATCAGTCTGATAGCTAGATAGGCTTTGGGCTTATTTATGTTTGCGTTCACTTATCTATCGAAGGGGACTGTGCTAAAGGACAATCGCCATTCAGTTTTCTATGTGGTACACCAACTCGATGTGGGGTTGTCTTAGATAATGGGTATATGTACGTTGTTGGTCAACAAAAATGTACAGTATTTGGATGTGTGGAAGTGTGCTGAGTGTATTACGATTAATCGATATATATATATACAAATAGATTTTTGATATTACGCCAGGGCGAATATGACGAAATGAATTTGAGATAAGAACATAAATACACATTTACGTCGATTGATATTTTTAGTGCTTCTGGTATTTATGGCTGAGATAAATTTAGATATATTCGCTAGTAGTTAAACAATTTTAATCGGCCTATATGTATATTAGAATCAAGTAATATTATACTTGTGTATACAATAATATACTTTATTAAAAAGTAATATAATTAAATAACAAAATATATAAAAAAATAATATAAATATTTTACAGTGTATTTGAGCTACGTAGTCAATCTGTTTTTTCTAACTCATTTTTTTAAAACTCATTTCAGACTTTCTTCTTCGATACGTAGTTGTATTATTTTTAGATTTTAATTGCTTTCTTCTTCTTATTTTAATTCTTTTTTGTGTTTATTCAAAAATATATGTATTTAATTTACTAATAAAAAAATTAGTTGCTGGGGGTATTCCCATTTATAAAAAGAAAAAAAACACACACACACACACCTTTAATTTTTGTCCCCATATATTTTGTAAACAAATAAAAATATATTCTGACATTTATGAATTCTATCATAATGGGGGTATTCACCTCTTAAAACAACTCGCTGAGAAACATGTGAAATCAATTATCTAAACTTTAAAACTATTAATATCTCAAAACTTTTATAACAGGAAGCTTAAGCTTTTTGTTAACTCATCTAAGAATGCGGCGATACGCATAGTGGTGCTTGGCATTTCGAGTGGTTCAATGAATACAGACAATTGTTTATGCAACTGCCTTACTCTCTTCACTTATTATGTAATCTTGTTTTGTGTACAGCAAGCAAAACAATAACAAGCAAATGTAGTTGTTGACTATTTGCTACAGTGAATCATCGGTAGAAACGACAGATCGAGTATCGGCAGCCTATTGATTAGGTAAACATTGTTCGTTATGTTCGAGCTGCATTGATATTGATATTGATATTGACGTGTATAGCTTAATCATAATTATCACAAATGCCAATATCGCCGTCAATAGTTGGATATTTATATTGATTAACAGCTTTTTCGCTTGCTCTCTTTCTCTTTGTAGTCCAATCGAATAGAAATAGAATAGTAAACTGAAAAAATTACTCAGATTTTATTTTGAGATTGGCGCCCAGGCAGGTTATGGGGCAACCTATTTATAGCACTCACAATCTATCCATTTCGATGCCTTATATTATTATTAAACAAATTGTGCTTACTCTTGTTGTAAACTATATATATTTAGCTTCTTTTTATTACAAACACATACATGCATACATACTTAGATGTTTATTTCGTTTTCATTTTAGCCAAAAACTTACATCTCCCAAATGGAATCATTTTAAAGGCGTTCGTTTGCGATGGAAGGATAAAATACGACTCAATAATGTCATCTGGCGTTGTTGGCATATGCAATGTGAGTAGAAAATATATATAAATATATTTATTCGTATATAGAAAATTAAAAAAAATAAAATAAAAAATAAAAGGAAAACAAATTATTAAATTTTATATTACATTATTATTTTTATTTTATTACATATTTAATGAGAATTTCATGAAAATAAATATTATATACTTTACCAATCAAAACAAATCTGTTAAAAATTAGTTCGTATAAAAAGCTTAAAGCTTACACGTTAATTTCCTGCCACAAATTTATACAAACATTAAAAAGTCGTCCAACAAAATTGTCAAAAATTGATTTTGATTAGGATAAGATAATAGGTTATTTGTATATTTTATATAGTTGCTAGGTTACGAAATTTCAAGACCGGAAACATCAAAATAACAAGATAAATAACTACATTCGAATATTTTGTAATTATATTATATTCACAAATAATAATGTTTGTCAGAGCTGAACAAAAATTTCAATGAAACACCTTTTCCCAACAACAGACCAATCGTAGCCAGGCGGAAAGACGGACATTACACATAACTTATATATTTTTATTTCGTGTGTATTTATTTCGTAAATTATTATACAAATGAGTATAAATATTACAAGCCATTATTGGAATGAAAAAAAAAAAAATTGTTTAATGAATATTTCCTTGAGTGCCAAACTGCCACACGTGTACGAATTACACATTATACAAAAACAAAACAAAGCACAAATGCTCAAGCCAAAAGCAATAATAGCGCCAAAAGCAAATAAAAAAAAGCTGAAAGCTAACGTATAAAAAGCTTTCCTGATTAGCAGATGAGTCGCATTTGTTGTTAGTTTCAACTGGTTTCTAATTTTCAGTTATGTGTCTAACTTTTTGACAGTCGCTGTTCTGTCTGTAGAGCAAGTTGTAGTTGTGGTTGTAGCAGACACACTTTGTACTCTACCCTTGGTTTTATGGTCAGGCGTCTGGGCAATGCGTCGCGCTTCTCTTAGGCTTTTCCTTATCAGCTTCCAGTGGCGCTTATCAGAGATGTCTGTCTGGGTTACTTTGTGAAATAGATTTTAAATAAGTACCTTCTGTGTCAACTCAAACATTTGATGTCAGCAAAAGTTCGGGAAAAAAAATCATATGAGCAAGCCATTAAAATTATCTCAGGCTATATTTGAAAATGTGGTAATGCTTCTAATTTAATTCTTTTTATTAGAGCATATACTTTATATAATTCTTTAAAACCATAGTAAATTCCAGCTAGTTAGAAAATAAATTATTATACAAATTTAATCTCGTGCAGCTAGCAAAAAAATTATAATTAATGTTAAGACAGAGACACCTGGCAATATGCAATTTAAGTTTAAGTTTTTAATAATTATAATAAATTAAGAAAAAAGCCCATCATTATAAAAAATAGATTTAATACGCTTTTTTGTATTGTATATTTACTTGTATTTAATAAAATATAAAACTTTAAATATTTTATTAAATTTTATTAATATTTAAACTAAAAATTATATATGTTATAAAATTATCGCTCATACTTAAATATTTAATAAATAAGCTTCAAATTTTAAAAATATCTGTTCACTTTCATTCCAATTCTACAAATATAAAACATATTTTCTAATTTTTTGTGACTTTCCTATAAATTTTGCATTTTATGTTTCCATTCATTACATCACGAGTGCGAGAACAGCAAGACAGTTGCCCAGATAGATAGATAGATGTGTTGTATTACAAACCCCGTCAACGTACGATTATCTCTTAAAAGTGACGACAACTGCGACAAAGGCAAATGGAAAATTTTAGGTCTATTTATAAAGTGTGCTGTACTGTGCTGTAAATACAGCTACCTACAAATGCACATCATACATACTTCATATTCTTCTTATATATTTGTAATGTTTATTCAATGGATTATATTGGTCAGATAACTTAACCAAAAATGTTTCTGTTAGAATTATGTTAATGTTTCTTAGTTACATTAAGATTAAAAAGCAGAGGTATTAGATATTTTCGATAAAGAGAATTTTTGGAACTTGGTTTAAGAAAACAGAATTTCGTATTAATATTGCTTCATTTTATATGAATTATATTCTTCAGACAATCAGAATTATTTTAAGTTTTTTAAGTAAATAAAATATTTTTAATAATATGTATTTATTTTGCTATTTTTTTGTTTTAATATTATTAAATTTATTTCAAATATGAATATTGAATAATTAATTTTAATAAAAAGTATATTGAAAATTTATTATCAAATCTTTATTATTATATATGACTATATATTAATATATAATAGAAATGCATATTTCGCAAAAGAAAAAAAAAAAAATTAAATCAAACGTAAAAATTCAAGTTCAGGCAAGGCCCTTTTAGTTGCGTAGAAACAGTATAACTATATAGTATTTCATATTATATATATATATATACGAACTACATTGTGAAATGTATATAGATTTCAATATGCCTTGCCTTTCACAATCGTATTCTAAAGTTTATATGCTAGTAAATATCGCTGTGAGTTTAGAACATAATGAATTGTCATGCAGCCGTGGTTTCTATGCGTCTGAGGCTCACTGTTATTGTTAATTTGTCAACACGTTTTTAGAATCCGCTGAAAACAGTTTTTGGCATCTCTGTGAGGCTATCTGTAGAAATAACGCTAATCTCCGGGCTAAATCTTATCTCTAAACGTTTGACGCGCTCTCTTTACCCAGTCGTTGTATTATTTTTCATATTGTTCCCCCTTTTTTTTTGCAGTTATACAAAAGCGCAGAACACCGGTGTGTCAATTCGCATCACCACTGGACGTTGACATACATAGTAATCCCCAAGTAAGTATTAGAGTAACAACTGTCACTAACTAGTTAAGAGTATAAAATGTGCGCACCGCGATAATAGTATCTATATGAACTTACTTTCCAACAGTGCGTCAAAATCGGTTAATAGTTTACAGTGATAAACAAATATAATAAAACAAGTTGTGAAATATCAAACTCAACTCAAAAGTTAGCTATATAAAAGATGAATGAGCTAGTCTACATCTATCGATCTTTAGAATTTCACAAGTCTTACAAAATAAAAAAAAAAAAGTGTTGTATAAAAAGTGAAAAATAGTGTTGTACAATTAGTGAAATAGGGAAAATATAGTGATCATTTAATTTATATTAAAATACAAATTTCACATATGTGAAATCGCAAACTCTTTAAGCAAGTATTAAAGACCAATTCTGTAAAATTTATAAATATTTCGAAGATAATCGTTAATGGGCGTTAACAAATTTAGAAATGTAAATTGTTTGCATATTTGAGCAAAGTTATTTCTAATTTGAGCACATTGAGCTAAATTTCATAATTAGGTTATATCGCTAAATATCAGGTTTCTGCGAAATGATAAATAAAATATTTTTTTTACATATTTAAAAATTTGTATCACTTTAGCATATACATAAAAGTACATAATACTTTCAATCAGATTTCTGAGCAGCTTCCATAACTGTTGGGCTAAATTCTCGTTCATTTTTTTTTCATCGGCTGTTGTAGTAGCTATTCATATCAGTGAACCAAACAGCTGACTTATTAACCTAGTCTATATTTGAACTGAATCAATGAATCGCAATGTACTCAAACAACCCCCACATGGAGCATGGAAAAAAATGATTATACTCAACGATTGACCGACCATCATTTGCAGTACGCGTGATCAAGATGTCGCGCGTCGTTAACTCATCGCCAGATAATACGAGTAGCACCCAGATATACCCACATATATGTATAATAACATGTATATGTACATAAGCAATATAGATTTCCCGTTGTTCTGCTTTCAACTTGCAGCACGTGATAAGAACGCGTGTTTCTGTTTTTGGGCATCATTCACCTATTGTCGAGTGTTATTTATTGCAAACGGGATCGAATTCGAGCGATTCGAAAGTTTGTACAGATGTGAATACTTCAGTTTGTAGAGGGCATAAATGAGGTAATTTCTGTTTTAAGTATATGGTATTATATACCATATACGCAATTTAAACTCAAGGTAGAGATTTTATTTCTTGTATTAGTATTAAAGGAATGTTATAAATGTCCATTATCTATTATACGTTGTAGGGAATTTTAGTAGATGACTACTCTTCAATATCCATTTAACATAGTTTTTTTTTTAGTATTTCGAAACAAATCATCATAATAGCTTCTATATAACTAATAAAAGTTTCAACAACTAATTTTTTATAATTTTTTAGAACACGAACTTGTTTATTAACGTAACTGTCAATATACGTAGATGAAAGATAAGATTTTATTGTTATCTCCGATAATATGTTGATGAAAATAGCTTTTTCAGTTAGATACTAGATAATAGAACATGTATAATATGCAGTAGATAATAGGTAGATATTGATAGATAATAAATAATAGATAATGGATACTAGATACTAAAATGAGCAGGAGATGAATATGTAAGGGAAATGTTTTTTAGTGTATATAGAAACTATATTCCATACTATATATTAGTATCTAGTATATATGTTGTATAGGAAAAATAGATTTTTTATATTTTTTATATATTCTATACCACATACTAATTAATGGGTTACTGTATATTCGATAGTTGATACTATATATCCGAATCTAGGTAACAGATATGATGCTAAATACTTTTGATATTCGATATTATGGCACAAATCTTATTCATAATAAAATATAAACGAAAACAAGATTGAAGAATATACTACTATCTATTCTCTAATACAAATATTGTCTAATCAAATTTTATTCATATCAAACCCTTGACAACAACTTCACTTCCTGGCTCACCCACACTTGACTTTAAAACGACTCTCTTATCGTTGATTCTTGGTAGATTAGCACATTTGCAGCTTAGTTAGGACTACATTGTACATCGCAAACTGTTTACATATTGCACAGAATATGAAAGGGGCCAACAAAAACCAGAATGATGATAGAAACTGTAAACAAGCAAACGCCCACACCTTTTACAATAACTGCTAATTAGCTTATGACAACAAATGGAGATTGCTGGAGGCAGCGCCACTCGTCTGCCACACCCATATTATAGTCGAGTGTGTATAGCACGTCAGTCAAATACTAAATCTAGATTGTATTTCGTAGTAGTATATCGTATATAGCTACATGAGCAGCCTCTTATCTTGTCTGGGTGGCAGCGGAAAGAGATTTATCTTATCGAGAGCTGCACCGACTGTGTTTTCATTTGCCAAAGCTGACTGAATCGGTTAGGGGAGCCGACTCGTATACCTAAATTTATTTAGTATATTCTAAAAAAGATTCATAAATTTTAATTATCACAACGCCTATTGACTATACTTTTGTTTGCGGGCAACTCGATTCAGTTGTCCAAAGAGCTCGACGCTAAGCAAACCATACGATTCGCTAGCGAGTCCAGAGAAAATGTGTAAAGTAAATTATTTATTTATTTAAGTAAATACAAAAAAAAAAGAGTATTTTATATTTCTTATAAGTATGCATATGTATATATTATTTGTGTGTGTGTTTTTTTTTCCACAGACCGTTGTGCTTGAGGGAAAATATTGGAAACGTCATGCAGCTGTTATCAAAGCCGAATATAGAAAATGGCGCAAAAATTATAAATCAAAAGCAACTGGCTGCTTGACTTATGATTCGGTAAGTCCCAAAAAAGTACACTTTTATTTATACACTTCACAATATAGTAAGATAAGTTAGGCAAAATGATTTCAAATTATGGTTTCTGCAAAGACTTGGTTGAGTTTTCCATTTCCTTAAACTGCACCAATATGACCATATATGTAAATATGGCTGTAAAGAGCTGTGAAATATACCAGATATATATAGTCAGATAAATTATCCGATTTTCTAGCTGTTATACCTACCTTAAAGAGTGTGCTCTTATCGAGTGCGAAAAATCCGTAGGCTGTGAGTATTGGCTGCTGGCGCAGATTTTTGAGCAAGAACTTTTCAACCTATTTACAAATGTTGTTCATTATAGTACTTTGTACGACCAAATATTTAAATACAATATATAAATTGGTATTTATACTGACCATTTTGTCCAGTCCAGAGCCAGTTCTAGGTATTTTTGCAAGTATTTTAGCTGTTTTATTGGCCTATGAGAGAGCGGAAGAGAGATAGAAAAAAAATAAAATGATAATTTCGAAAAAGCTTCACTCTACAACAACCAAGACTAAGAATATTTGATTTTTTTTTTTGCTAAATATGCGTATATAATCTATAAAAACTTTAAGTTCTATTTATAACAAGGGAACTTAATTGACGAATAAAGTAGCAAAAAGTTAATTGAAAGAAAAACTAAAATAAAGCCAGCTCTGTTATTTAATTTAACTTCAAGCATACAAATATATATGAAATTAAAAAGAAAGTACATTCTCTCTCCATTACAATTTTTGCATAAATCTTGATCAATCAGTTAGGTAAGACATTTTGATTAATCAACTCACTCACTTCAGTTGTGATCACATTCGACCGTAACATAAACGTTATCATAGCCAGCCAAGGAATATTCCATAGACAGGAGGTTATGCAATAAATGGTGAACTCGAAAGGTTTTTTTAATTTGCCCTCCATAACAGTGCTAATTAGGAAGAGTGGACCAGAGGGGGCCAGAAATAGGACGAGTGGTACAATGGGCAGTATTAGGACTCCGAAACATGCAATTAGCTCCACGGCAACAATATCCAAGAGACGGTGTCTTTTGTAGAGCAAATGCTTACAATTTGACACGGAGTTATTCTCCACTAACTGGCTGTTTAATTTCGCCAAGCCTGCTGCCACAATATGCTGCAAGCAGACAAAGAACACCAGCAACAGGCACATTGCCGAGAAGCTATACAAATACACAACAATATAGAGTAGAGTGGGAACTTTGGATAGGCCCGCCCGGGCATAGCCATTCAAATAGTTCACCAAGCAGAGCACGGCCAGAGCTACGTAGACATTGAAGTTGCGCCGAAAGTAACGCTCCAAGGCCGCATCGGGGCACAAGCGATGCAGGCGAAGTAGTTTCTGAACCAACTCGATGTGACGCTGACGTCGTATATAGAGGCATATATGGAGCAGGCAGAGACCTACACAAAAGCTCCGTATATTGAATAGTTCATAGTAGTTGCCTGTATCGTTGTAAATGCCCATGTAGAGCTCTTGAGGCCGCAGGCAGACGTAGATGAAGCCAGCGAATGCTGCGATCAGTACGATCAGCATGTGAAAAAGCGCGTAGCGCTCACTGCCGGGCGTTGACTGTAGCAAACACTCGCGATCATCGAACTGGGCACACAGCATGCCCAACCTGTACAGGACACACAAATATAAGCGCACGTTGCGACTGCCAGACATGCTGTCACAAACTAACCAGCCAGCACAGATAGCTTTTCAATTTACTAAGTGCACCAACAAAATATATTTGATTTAGAAATTAGATATTAGTTATTGATTAATCACTCAGGCGCCTAATTAGCCGAGTCAACAAGTTGGTTTACTCTAAATTGTTGGGGTAGCTAAATGAACACTGGGAATAAATTGACTCTGAGTTCGGGAACTGACCTACATGCATTCGTGTTAGATATTAGCCAATGCTGAATGATTAGGGACAAAACCGGCTAAAAAGTTGTAAACATGTCCAAGGTCTTCTAGCAACTGTTAACTGCGTATGCCTTTGTCTAGACTTCAATTGGATTTGGTTTGAATCAGTTTGGACTTTGGTATGACTCGTCTAAATTAGTTCAGAATCTCCTATCTTATAAGTCTAAAAATTGATTTGATTTATATTTAATCTGTTTAAAGATTCATTACAAACATTTCCATATCTTTTGGTTTTGTACTGATAATATTCAGACTAAGATTTGATTTTACATCAAAAAAATTTTATTCCAAAAGTCAGAAAAATGTTTTAAAATATTGATCTAACCTTAGCTGCATAACATTGAAACTGTAGAAATAAACCGGCTTGGATTAAATATGCATTTTTCCACTAACTGGTTTATTATCAATATATATACATATGTATTTAATAGATTTTTGTCTTAATCATATACAAAAATTGTAGATGCCATTTGGCTTCAGATTAATTACAAAACAATGTTGGGATTTAATTTAATTTACGAGGCTAAAGTCAGACTCAGAGATTCTGGTTTAGGTTAAATTGCCCCACGTAGCTCACATACTTCAGACCAATCCGCTTCAAGTTATTTTTAGTTCAGCATACTTTTTTAGGAATAAATACTCTTGTAGTAATATTAATGCAATATTTGTATTTTAAATTTCCTGCTTCGCTTCTCCCTCCTCTTCACACGTTTCTTACCTCCTGCCGCACGATATCTTGTCGAAAAATCAATACCAGCCCGGCGACCCAGGGTATATTCCACATCATGCATGTGTACAATGTCATGAATATGTTTATCAGGCCAATTTGTTTGATATCCATCTTAAAGACAATTGTGATCATAAAAAACGGAGCAACTGGCGCCAACATTGAACACAAAGCCGTAATTAGCGCTATAAATGGACCAAACACAGAGTTCAGCTGCTCGTGGCAAACGATGAGAATCTGATTACGTTTATATAGGCGATTGATTGTAGTAGTAGTATCTGTTGTTGTTGTTGTTGTTTTTGTTGTTACTCTTGGTGTGGTTATTGTTGTTATTGCTGTCAGCATTTCGCGATTATATAGGTGCAAAAGGGCAGCCAAGATTTGTGTAAGGCAGCCATATAGAATTATGATAAGCCCTATCAGCACAAAGCTGTAGGTATAGATGAAACTTAGCAGAATGCACGGTACGATGTGTAAGTTAGCGAATCCGAAAGCTCCTGCATAGGTAATCGCACAAGTAACCGTTAGAGCCACATACATGCAGTACAATTTAAGGAAACGTTTGGCATAGCAATTCTTGAGCTCCTTGTGATTGTGATAGAGAATGAAGGCAAAGACGGCCAATAGGCGCTGGCGTCTCTCATAGAATCCTAGATATATCAGCGATATAACTATGCAAATAACACCAAAGTTAATTACGAAATACGTATTGCCAACGGCTGTGTATTGGGGCAGCATAAAGGTTTGAGGCATTAGCAAAAGCTGAGCGAAGGCCAGCCATATGAAAAGCTGGAGAAGCGTTAAGCCGACTACTGTTAAACTCAGATCCAAATCGCTGGCGTATATGCGATACGGTTGGTTAACATCGTGCGTTATATAGAGTAAACCGATACACTTTAAGCTTATTAAATAGACGCGCAGCTCGTCACCGGAAACCATGACGGAACAGGTGCAACTGACGCAGAAGGATGTCTAACTGCCCTGTCTGGGGTGTTAGATCAATCAACTTGTTGAGGAGGAACAGCCAGGGGATAGTTTTTATATATTATATGACCACCCAATATGAGTTAACAATCAAATCAATTGATGTTTACATTTCATTAGCGCTTAGTGTTTAACCTGACTGCACCCAAGGGTCTATAGATAAACAAACATAGTCCTGGGTGACAAAAGGCAGGACATTAACTGAATTAGATTTAGAATATTCATAGCAGAAAATTCTTAAAAAATGAAGTCGTAAGCAGTACATTGATTAGATAAAGTTTAATATTGATTCTTAAATTGATTGTAAACTAAAATCGACAAAAAATTGAGTTTTTAAAAATTCAAAAATCTACCCGATATTTATTTAAAAAAAAACTTCCATTGGCTCGAATTCGATTCTTTATGAAGATAAGGCTGGATAATATACATAGATATTTCTAGAAACAGTAATTTGGAAATAAAATATATTTGAATGTACAATTGTCTCAATCCGAATGTAATTGTTGAAAGTATTCGCGATTAACTAGTTATTTTAAAGTACTAACAAATATTTTTAGTGCAAATATCTAATATAAGAATCTAGCATTTCCAATTCAAAAACAAAAAATAGTAGCTGATAGAATTTAATAAAATACATATTTAATTTACCTGCACGTGAACCGTATCGCTCATTAGGGCTGTTGCCGCGGTCATAATTGTGGGCGAGAGCCAAATAATTGACCTTAATATATTTTCGTACAGTGATTTGCCCGTGTCAGTGAGCATTGTGATATATAATGTGTTAGTGGAGTCCAATGAGGAAAAGAGCATGCAGAGCCAAATGCTGAAGCCATAGACGACACTGACCTCATCCGTGCAGAGGATGAGCAGACGGTCATGCATATCGAGGCAGGCGCGCAGACGCAGAATATCGCCGCAGTTGCGCTTGGGCTGCTGCAGCTGATGGACCAAAACGGTTAACTGCGCCTGATTGCTCTTCAGCAAATGCCGTATGACATGAATGAGAGATATGTAGGTGCCCTGAATGAAGCTGCTCGTCATGGCGCGCCAGAAAAAGCCAATTGTGCTAATTCGGAACATAATGGATATGTGGGTGAGCCAGTCGCTAATGCAGACATTCAGAAAGTTGCTAAAGTAGATGATATTGGCAAAGACCAGAGCGAGAAACAAACGCTGTGGCAGCCTCAGTCGTAGACCCGTCAAATATTTGCTCTTATATAGCTCCACTTGTCGCACAATATGAATTTGCAGCTTCTGCAGCAAGAATAGCCAAGTATTTTGCACGAATTGAATGATCATGGCCAAGAGGAGCACAAGGCGCTCATAGTGATTCCCTGTTGCGGTCATTTCGTCAGTGAAGTGAAAGGTCCAAAAGCACACCAGAATCACCATGCAGCTGATCAAATACATCTGCACTACCAGATGGATCAAATAGAAAATGATGCTGCGACGCAATCGAAATCGACCCATCTGATAATCGTACTCGATGCAAAAGATGCCCAGATATCGGCAGGTGCAATAATATGGATACAACTCCATTGGCTTATACTTTTTCATGATAATGATTGTAATTCACTCAGTACTCAACAGAAACTGATTTCAATAAAATCCCTTCGTGGAGTATTAATATCGAAAATCATTTGTTGACAAACAATTTCCTGATTGTGTTTTCATAGTGCTTTGTTTAGCTTTCATTTAGGTTTGCTTATGGTTATAGCACTTGAGTTATGTATCATAAATAGTAGGACATTAATCCAAATTTAATTAAATATTTGATATGTGCATATAAATGTGTCAACATGTTTACGAAGAAAAAGGAGTATATTGGTTTTGTACAATTTGACGAAATACTTTGAATTTGTAACTTATACTTTTTCCTATCATAGTCCTACCAAAGGTTAGCTTTCTGTCCACTACGGGCACTGAAACCGGAAAAATGTTTTATCTAGGATAAAAGATAACGCTATCATTAGTAATACTCGAGAGAAATTTATAGTTTATTCTCGTGTAAAAAACTCAATAATACTCTCCACCTTTCATTACTCTTTGTTTTCATATAAAATTTTTTTAACCACAATTTCTAAATTGTTGTTATATTTAATGAAACTTTATATTCTTTTTAAATATTAAATATTGATTAAATAAATTTTAATAATTAAATCTATATTAATTAGAAAATGTTTTTTATATATCTAAAAAAAAATTTCTTAATTCAGATTATTTCCAAGTCAAATCGTTTAATAAATTTTGTCTAGAAAATTTATTTAAGACTACAAGTTTTCCATGCTTTGACTAAATTGAGAATGATCAATTCACTAATACAACTTCAAGCCTTGCAAATTGTTATCCCTGAACTCACCTGATTGGCCACATTGTTAACGACTAAAGGCAAAGCCATGTAGAAGAATATAGGCACTAGCCAACTAAGCACTAACAGCACTTCTTTATGTGAGAAGCGATCCACGAATGTGCCTATGTAGCATACGCAGGTGGCATCCAGCACAAAGTAGAGAAATGGAAAAATCAACGCCACACCAAAGACATTCAGCATCTCTTCGTGGCAGAGCAAGAGAAGTTCATCGTGAATGCTCAAATTACTTGCAATATCGAACTAATGCCAAGCCAAAGGCCATAAAGCCAGCGAAGCGAACTGAATGCTTGAGTGTCCACCTGCAAACGAAGAGCCAAGTCCATGAGGCGATTCAGTAGATTCTGTTGCAAGTGCTGCTGGCTGTGTAGCCAAATGTGCAACAGCAACTCCGTCACCGGGGACATAAGAAGAAGAACTTGATAGACGGCACTGCCCACAGTCGACTCCATGCCCACGTAATCCACACGGTTGCCCAGCAATCCTTCTAACAATGCACAAATTATGATGCACAATACCAATAGCTGGGCAAAGCGTGAGCAGCATGTGGCATGCAGCACATAACGCTGCAAGCAGCTCGAATAATCGATATCATTGAGACCCAAAAATCGTTGATAGTGCACAAACGCGAACAACTCCTGGGATTGCATGTCTTTTGTATACTGCGCTACAAGTTGCACGATATGTACTGAATGGGGCATAAAGTTCGAACTATAAAACCAAAAGATTGATACAATATTGATATCGACAGAAACTTGATGTACGATAAAAGTCCAAATTAAAATTTATATTTTAATTATATTAATGCATTCCCCTTAAAAGAAATTCGTTGTCAATAATTCTCGATAATTTGAATTTCTGTGTAAATCGAAAAAAACTGATCCCCTTGCCATTTTGAATTATTGTGATTCTACTGTATTTGTTTATGTACATCGTTGTCGTTGCTAACTGCGCAGTCAGCAGAGCGCGTGATTATACGTGATCATACGTGTGTATGCATGTGAGCATAAAAGAGGTGCAGAATGAGTAGAATATCAACTTAGATGGTTCAGGGTATCTCCTAGTCGAGCAGTCTCGACTAGTGCTTTCTTACTTGTTTGTCAATGATTATATTTTGAATTAGATGCTTAAATAGAACTTAAAGGTTTTTTTTTATAATATGAAATCATTACTCTTAGAAAAAGTTTTCTTTTCAAATATATTTCAATGAGTAACGAAGACATTTTACTGCTATGCAAAACGGCAAACAATTGCTTCAATACTCACCTCGTAAGCCAAGTTATTGATTTTCAACGGCACGTACATATAGATAATATTAAATGTCATCCAGGATAGGATGCCAAGAACATTAAAAAAAGTGAAGCGACTCTCCAGCGTTGCTAGATAGGCCATAAATATGGAATTCTGACAGAAATATGAAGCAGACGAGCAGAGGGATACCAAAAACCTGAACGATTTCCTCGTGGCACAGCAGCAATATTTCATCGTGAGTCTGCAGATAGAATGCCAATTTATCTGGATGAACATCAGGTAATGCTCGGCTTAACTGTGCCGCTTGTGCTTGCAACAGATTTGAGACCACATTCACCAGGGATGTGTAGCAAGTTAGAATGAAATTCTTCCTTATAATATGCAGAAAAAAGCAAATGTAATAGAAAACTTGGTAGACCTGATGACAATAGTTATTATATATCACAGCAAACATCCTTAGATGCAGGATATAGAAAGTGCAGCTGACCAAGCAAAGGCGATACAGCCAACGAGGACATGACAATGACTCGGTGTTCAGAAGTAAGCGTTGGGTCAGCCGAGACATGCGCTGCAGAAGCAGTTGTTGTCGTTGCTGCCGGAAACGTAGGCACAGATTAAGCAATATTTGTATGATCGGTGGCATCAATAGATGTAGATAGTAGAATGCTTTGACAGGCTTCGAAATCATTTCCGCATTGTAAACACATTCTCCGGTCAGAATTCCATGCAGCGAGCCAAACACAATCAGCAGCACCAAGAGCTGACTCAAGCCGGAACAGCAATCGAAGTGGACTATATAGCATTGCAGTTGCTTCGAGTAGTCTATATCATTCAATCCCAAGTAACGTTGGTAATTGAGAAAACTTAACAGTTTGCGATCCCTCGGGTTTTTGAGCATTTTCAACACACTTGCGTCCTAGTAAAGACTCGGAGAATAACTGAGTTCAATGTTTATATGAAGCGAATGAAAATGATATCTGTAGTTCCATCTTTCAATTCCAATTATTGGAATTATATTTAACTTGTGACAGTATTATTGACTTCACTTTGTCTATTACAACGAACGGAAATCAAATTCGAAAGAGTCGAATAAAATATACCCTTGAGCTACAAATAATTAAGATTATCAAAAAATATCGAATATAATATACTCGGCCAAACAAAAAAATGATGCATGTATAGTAATTTCTGGCTATTTTAGCCTGTAGCTAATACCAATCTAATTAATAGAACCCAACGAAAATATACCCATTACATTATGAAATGTATAAAATTATATATATAGACTCACCTGATTGGCCACATGATTAATTGTCAACGGCAGGTATATATAGAATATATTTAGTGCCATGCAATAAATTATGACCAAAACTTCCATATATGAGAAACGACTTTCCAATGTAGCCATATAGCCGACATATACGCAATTCTGACATAGATGTAGGAGACTCAACAACATGGCAATGCCGAAGACCTCAACGAGCTCTTCGTGACATAATAACAAGAGTTCATCACGAATGCTCAAGTGGTTGGCCAGTTGCTCTGGGGATAGTTCCACAGATTTATCCCGAATCAGTTGCTCAGCATGTGCATGCAAAAGGCTACACATAACACTTGTCAAGGAGGTATAGCAAATGATAATGAAAAAAGTGCGCACGATGTCCAGCATTGAGCAGATATAATAGATTATAAGCTCTATCCGTTGACAAGTATGCCAGAAGAGCGCTGTGAAAATAGTCATGTGTATAAAATAGACAGAGCTGGTGCCAAGCCACAGGCGAAAAAGCCAACGGGAACAGGGAAATCTTTGTGTATCCAAAAGTAGGCGTTGACTCCACAAAGACATTCTCTGCAGTAGCTGCAGCTGACTTTGTTGTCGTATGCGTAGTAAAATGGAGAATAAAATTTGTAAAATAGGTGCCGTTATCATATATAGATGATAATATAATTGAACTGGACTGGAAATCATCTCATCGTTAGAAACACACACTCCGCTCAGAGTTCCATAAAGAGCGGAGCATACGATGGCCAGAATCAGAAGTAGACTTGTATAAGAGGACCAATCGGAGTTTATTGAGTAACCATGAAACTGCTTCGAATATTCTATGTCATTCAATCCCAAATAACGCTGATAGTGTATAAAGAGTAAGACTTTACGATGCTTCGGTTGTGAGAACATTTTCAAAGCACTTGCGTTTGACCAAACGTTGTGACGACTACTGAATTTACATATATCTTAGCTGGTCTTTCATTTCATTTAGTGCTTATTATTCTAATTAAAATATAAAAAAAAAAAAAAAAAAAAAACAAATTGAAGCTAATAACTTAAATGTTTAGTCAGATTACTGATAATCAGTTGCATGGCTAGGAATATTGAAATTGGTAGCAGCCAACTAAAGATAACGAATCAGGAGTACCCGAGTTTCGAGGAAGCGGAAACCTACCTGGATTGGTTTCCAGTATAAATGAATGTAGTTTCAATGACTTTTTGTCTTGTCAATTTTGGGTGGAAAAGATTATATATAAAGTAGAACTTAGAAAGTGTTGATAATATATAAAGAAAGACAATTAATATAGAATCTCCCCTTTGCTTTCCAATTAACTAAAACCCCATCCTCATTGAGCTTAAGTAGGGAATTCTACATATTAGCTTCAATCAACCCTTAGACTTTAGTAAACCAAACCAAACATTTCACGTTTTTTTTTTTTAGCTGTATGTCAGAGCTTAAGACATATCACTCACCTGTGAGGCCAGGTTGTTAAGTAACAACGGCATGGCTATGTAAATACTAAGTGGCAAAAACCAGCTTAATAAGAATAATGCTTCTTTTCCTGAGAAACGCTCATCTAATGAAGACATATAGCAAATGCAGGTGGAGTCCAGTATAAAGTATAATTCAATAAATACAAATATACCGCCAAATACTTGAACCATTTGTTCATGGCATAGCAATAGTAGCTTATCGTGAGTGGACAAATTGTTGGCCAATTGCGCCATCGATATATTAATTCCACTCTCTATAATATGCAATTGATTAGCCTGCTCCTGCAGTAGAACCAACGTGACATACAGTAATGAGGTGTACAGCGTGATGATATAGTTGGTGCGCAAAATATGGACATGGAACCCGATAGCACTGACTACATATTCGAAGCTGGTGTAGTTGGAGATTGCAGACGATATTGAATTGGCTATAAAGTATAAGCTGATGCCTATCCATAGACGGCATAGCCAGCGCGGCAGAGATAACTTCAATGTATTGACTTTTAATCTACGGGCTGTGTCATTCAGCATCTCGATTAAATAGCATTGCTCATCTTGCTGACAACGTATACAGATTTGTATGAATATCTGAATAAAATGACCAAACAGACCTATCAAATAAAAGATTTTATTCACAGCTGTCGATCGCATGTCCACGTATGCATTGCCATTATCCTCCAAAGTACAATAAATACCGAATATTAAAACAGCTAACATCAAGAACTGCATGCCGAATGAGCACAAGTTTCCATTGATCACATAGCAATTCGTAATGTTGCTGTAATCAATATCGGTTAGTCCCAGGTATCGTTGATACCGAATAAAAGTTAAAAGTTTTCTCTGCTTTGGCTTGACCAACATTCTAAAGTACACTAGTGCGTACCTAAAACTCGAATGGGTAGCTGAATGCTATGAGCTATATACTTAATTAGCAATGGCCACTGTTAATTCACTTAATTGAAATTCAGGATAAGCTTGAGATATGGCATGAGTTATTAGCGCTATTTGAAATTGCAGAGTAGGAAAGACCGACAGAACGACAGATTGAGAGATAGAGGGATATTTTTAAATATGTATAAATACATGGATTGAAAGACTATAAGAGTAATAGAGTAATAATAATAATAATAATAAAGGCATAATTATTTAGAGACATAAAAGTAAAACTCTTAATGAGGCTGATGTTTCATATTCATACATTGAACATATTTCATGTCATGCAATAAAATATGATCAAAATTTCCACTTATAATAAGCGACTCTTCAATGTAGGGGACTTTAATTTGAATTAGTTCCAATTATTATGATTAAAATTCAAAGAGAAATACAAATTAATCCTTCACATATTTGGACACTGCATTGATAGTACTATGGTTAGATATATGAATATTCGTGGCAGGAAAGTAAAGATAAGTCAGAGCTTAAAGCATATCACTCACCTCTTTGGCCAGACTGTTAATTAACAACGGCATAATTAGGTAAAAACTAAGTGGTAAACTCCAACTTAAGAGGAATACCACTTCCTCTCCTGAGAAACGCCCCTCCAACGCAGATATATAGGAAATGCAGGTAGAATCCAGTAGAAAGTACAATGCAACAAATACAAAGATACCGCCAAATACATTAACCATTTCTTCATGGCTTAGCAATAGCAGCTTATCGTGAATGCACAAATTGTCCGCCAGTTCTCTCATAGATATAATAATACCATTTTCTATAATACTTAATTGATTTGCCTGCTCCTCCAATAGGACCAATGTGACATACAATAATGAGGTGTACAACGTGATGATATAGTTGGTGCGAGTAATATGCACGTTGTACGCAATAACAGCGACTACATATCCGAAGCTGATATAAATGGATTTTGAAGAGGAAATTGTACAGCCGACATAGTAAAAGTTAATGCCAATCCAGAGGCCAAAAAGCCAACGTGGCAAGCTTAGGTCAAATGTGTTAACCTTTAATCGACTGGCTAAGTCATTGAGCATCTCCAGTAGATTGCGTAGCGCATCTTGCTGACATCGAATCCAGATTTGCATAAAGATCTGAACAATAGGAGCAGCCAGGAGCACCAAATAAAAGAATTCATTAGCAACTCGCGAACGCATGTCTAAGTATACACGGCTATCTTCTTCCAAAATACAATAAGTACCGAAGATTAGACAAGTTAAAGTCAAGAACTGCAAGCCAAAAGAGCATAAATTTCTATTGATCACATAGCAGTTGGTAATGTTAGTGTAGTCAATATCGGTTAGTCCCAAATATCGTTGGTAGCGAATAAAAGTTAAAAGCTTTCTCTGCTTTGGCTTGACAAACATTCTGAATTACACTAGCACGTGCCTAGAAGTCGAATGGATAACTGAACGAAATACCTGCTTCGTACTAATTTAGTTAATTGAAATTCAAGATAATCTGTGAGCTAATAAGTTGCTATTTGCCTAAGCGGGAAATTTCATGTAAAAGGACATGTAAAGGGCAAAGCTCAAATAATACCAAATAGAGATAGATACTCAGATACAGGTACAAAGATATACACAGATACAGATACAAATACAGATACAGATATAGATACAGATACAGATACAGATACAGATACAGATACAGATATTTATTGAGATGGATCGATCGAAAAATTAATAGATTAATAAAGAGATATAGACAAAACAGAAACATTTTTAAATTGAACGAATGATATATAGATAGATACATAGATACATAAAGATGTAGACGCTTAGAAATAATTATATAAGATTTCGACATGAACTGTTCAACGCTTCATGTTTTGCAGCTGACTTCAAATTACTCCTAGAATAGACAGAATATATAGCCTTTAAGCCCACTTACCTGTTTAGTCAGATTATTGGCTGTCAGAGGTATGATAAGAGACATAAATATCGGCACTATCCAGCAGAGCACGAACAGGACTTCTACGAATGAAAATCGTTCCTCCAATGAGGCTAAATAGCACGTACATATAGCGTCCAGTACGGTATACAGAAACAGGAATACCAAAGAGCCGCCAAAAACTTCAACAATCTGTTCATGGCAAAGGAGGAATAGTTTATCATGAAGGCGCAAATTCTGTGCTAGCCTGTCCACGGTATTCGTAGATTCCGACTGAAGCTGATTTGCCTGTTCCTCCAGCAGCACCATTACCAGATTGACCATTGCTGTGTAGCACAAAATGATGTAGTTGGTGCGAACGAGAAGCACAATGTAGCCCGACATGGCGAGGTAGTACCCGAAACTTTGATTAACATTAAAATAGAAACGTGCGAAAACAATATCGCAAGCATAGAGGATGGAAATGGTCACCCAGATGCGATAGAGCCATTTAGGGCGATTCAGTTCCAAGGTATTTACTCCCAAGTCCCTGGACCAATCAGTTAACCGGTTAATGATAATCAACTGCGACTCCTGTTTGACACGTAACCAGATATTAACTAATATCTGGGTAATCGGAGCCGTTAGTATATAAATGTGATGAAAATCATTGCCCGACTCGGAAGACAAATTCACATATCTTCCGGAAACCGCACCGTAAAAACACGCAATGAAAACAATTTGTATCCCTAGCTGTATGCTATGTGAAAACCAGTTTCCGTTGATCACATAAGACTCCAAACTACTGGAGTAATCAATATCCGTGAGTCCCATGAAACGTTGATAATGTAAAAATGGAAAAAGTCTTCCACTTTGCTTCGACTTCGACATGCTGTACCAAAAATCTACTGCGTGTCGTGCGTTAGGTTGTCCAACTAAATTCTCTTTGAGTTTTGGGAATTGTCTAAATGGAAATTGCTAAGATATCAACGTAATTGAAGTGCTTGGGGCTCTTATTTGAACATAGTTGTGTGTACCAAAAAGCGTATTTCTATAGACATTTCAATATTTTACATGCTTTTCCTTGAGCTGTCACTTTCAGCCATTTTATTTTTTCGTGACATTGCGTAAATAGTCCTATCGTAAATAGGCTTACCTCATCAGCCAAATCGTTGATTATCATCGGCATGCTAAGGAATATGCAAATTGGTATCATCCACCGAAGCAGCAGTAACATTTCTATATAGGAGAAACCATCCATGGGCAGAGCCAGATAGCAAACTTCGGTGGCATCGAGCGTCCCATATAGATAGGGCAGAATTAGAGCACCGCCAAAGACATTCACCAAGTCATCCTGGCATAGGAGCATAAGCTCATCATTCAGCTTCAAATTGTTTGCTATGTGCCGCAGGCAGATCCGATCATTGCGCAGTTGTCGTTGCAGCTGGGCTGCTTGGGCACGGAACAGATGCTTCACTAGACACACCAGTGAGCTGTAGCAGATGATGATGAAATTAGCACAGACGAGGCGTACATAGAAGCCAAGTAGAAAAATTAAATTATCTCGCTTCATGTCCATATCGAATACTACGAAAAAGACAATATCCAAGGCGTAGTACAGGCAAATTGCGAGCCAAAGATAGTAGAGCCAACGGGCGCGTATCTTCTCCAATTGAACAGCTCGCAGAGATGTGGCCACATGGCTCAATCTGTTAAGCAGCTTCAGTTGCATCTGCTGATGCAAACGCATCCAAGCATTTGAAATCAATTGGGTAAACGATGCAGCCAAGATGACCAAATGATCGAAATTGTCGCCAGTTCGAGAATCAGTTGCCTGATAATTAACCGACCACTGCATAAACGTGGCCAAAACGCAAGCAATCAAAACAGCTTGCACAAGTAAATGTAGCATGTGAGATACGCAGCTGCCTTTTAGTATATAATGTCTCGAGACTGTGGAGTAGTCCAAGTTGTTTAAGCCCAAGTAGCGCTGATAATGCAAGAACTTCAAGAGACGCATTTTGATTTTATATTTTGTTTCCAGCACACGCGTTGCTTGTCAGACTATAATTCGTTAACTGAATGGGAATTTTGAGAAATTGTTGCATAAATAAACTTTTATTTAAAATTTTTATATCAACTGAAAGGAAATTTGAATGGCAGAAGGGTTTTATCTTTTGGTTTTTAATTACAGTTTTTGAATAAATTGGACACGGTATGCTAATACCATCAGATACGCATTTCATTTAACTAAATAACATTTTAATATCCTCGTGAAATTTTACAGCAGATACCACTTTTTAATTACAATTAATTCGATTAGATTAAAAATAACAAGTAAGAAGACTCTAGTCGAGACTGCTCGACTAGGAGATACCCTGAACCCTCTAATCTGATATTCTAATCAGTCTGCACTTCTTTTCGACAAACATACATACACACACACGTATTAGAATGCGCTCTGCTAACTGCGCTTGGGCTGCGCTGCAGTGTAGGTAACATTATAAGAATTTATTTGTTGAATAATTTAATTTCTATACGTACAATCTTAATGAAAGTTTCAGGGCGTAATTATATGGTGAAAATGTATGTACATTCCAAAGCACATGTCTCTAATACTTGAAATACGCCTTTTACAAAGGTGATGGTGAGGGGGTGGATATAGGGGTGGGGGTACATTACAGCAAAAATCGAAATTATATAAAATACATAAAAGTCTACATTTAAAATTTGCAAGCTCTAGCTCTAAAGGTGTAGGAGATATAATTAAATAACTAGCTTTCGATAAGGTTTTTTATCGATAATAAAATATCGGGAGTAGTTATCGATATATAAAGAAAAACTTGATATGCGCGTGATATACACGGACCTAGGAAAAAAATTTCAAGTCTCTAGCTCTTATATCTTCTGAGATCGACGCGTTCATACATACGGACGGACGGACGGACGGACGGACGGACAGACAGACGGACAGGGCCAAATCGACTTAGCTCGTCGCCCTGATCAAGAATATATATACTTTGTGGGGTCTGCCGCGCCTCCTTCTGCCTGTTACATACTTTTAACAAAACCATTATACCCTGATTTTCCATTTTCAATGGGTTCAGGGTATAAAAATACTAAAGCGAATGATTTCACAATTAATAGAGTAAAAGAAACAAATAATATGAAATATACAAATAAAATAAAAACAAGTAAGAAGACTCTAGTCGAGACTGCTCGACTAGGAGATACCCTGAACCCTCTAATCTGATATTCTAATCAGTCTGCACTTCTTTTCGACACACATACATACACACACACGTATTAGAATGCGCTCTGCTAACTGCGCTTGGGTTGCGCTGTAGTGTAGTAACATTATAAGAATTTATTTGTTGAATAATTTAATTTCTAGATGTACAATCTTAATGAAAGTTTCAGGGCGTAATTATATGGTGAAAATGTATGTACATTCCAAAGCACATGTCTCTAGTACTTGAAATACGCCTTTTACAAAGGTGATGGTGAGGGGGTGGATATAGGGGGTGGGGGGTAAAATACAACAAAAATCGAAATTATATAAAATACATATAAGTCTACATTTAAAATTTGCAAGCTCTAGCTCTAAAGGTGTAAGAGATATAATTAAATAACTAGCTTTCGATAAGGTTTTTGATCGATAATAAAATATCGGGAGTAGTTATCGATATATAAAGAAAAACTTGATATGCGCGTGATATACACGGACCTAGGAAAAAAAATTTCAAGTCTCTAGCTCTTATATCTTCTGAAATCGACGCGTTCATACATACGGACGGACGGACGGACGGACGGACGGACGGACGGACGGACGGACAGACAGACGGACAGGGCCAAATCGACTTAGCTCGTCGCCCTGATCAAGAATATATATACTTTGTGGGGTCTGCCACGCCTCCTTCTGCCTGTTACATACTTTTAACAAAACCATTATACCCTGATTTCCCATTTTCAATGGGTTCAGGGCATAAAAAGAATCGCTTTGGAAAAATATGTATAAAATATTAAACAAATCCATAATATTTCAATAATAATAATAATATATATCATATTACTTATTATAATTATTATAATATACAAATTTAATTTTTAAATTTTTTTTATATTTATTATGATATACTTGTGTAAAATATTTTAGATACATACTCAATGAATTCATTCTCATAATTTTAAACTTTACTTTTAACAGAAAAGTGAATTGGACTTTTTGGAATGGTCTCCGCTAAACGATAGAAACTTAATGCCAGAGGACTGGACAACGGACACATTGTTCTCGGCAATAAATGGACCATTTCCATTCCCAGATTCCAGAGAGATCGGTAAGCATTGAGTGTACTCAATTTAAATATTGACATATATAATTATTTATATCAAGCCGAAGGCCTTAGTAGCCAGCGCTTTAGTTGTTAAGTTAGCTTACAATTTTAATTACAGTTAACTGTTATAAATAAAATAAATAAATAATTATTTATATATTTCATAATTTTCAGCACGCGGTGCAGGCATTGCGGATTTTATACAGCCAAGTCTGGGGCCATTGCAGCCGAATTTAGATGATATCGATCTTACCCTGTCAGGTATATAGAATTTATATAATTATTTATTAATTTAGAGAGATAATGATAATTTCTTCGCTTAGATTTGCTCACTACAACCGGCTCACGCTTGCCACCCGTGCCCGAGGAGGGCACCGATGCGGAGATGCTCAAGAACGACGACTATTGCCTGCAGGCGATCGTAGGTGCTCCGCACACGCTCTACAGCAACGACAACATGATGGAGGTGGTGGCCAGCAACAGTGGCGGCGGCAGTGCTCAAGTGGATGCCAATATGTTGGAGCTGAATACGCCCATTGGCAACATGCCTTACGGCGACATTGAGCAACAGTTTGTGTCGACGCGCCAGCAAGCTATCAGCGATACGCAGCAGCAACATTTGCTGAACGATAGTCAGCCGACACGTCTGCATGCGGGCAAACATTTTGGCGCGATCGGCGGCAGTGATAGCAGCAGTCGTTGCTCCCCCAACGACAGCTTCTCCAGCAAGAGCGTCATCAACGGGCGCATCGCCAAGAATACGCAGCGTCTCATACGACGCGAGCCGCACAACTATGATAAGGCGCAGCCGACGCTGCATCAGACGACAATTTATCAGCAGCTGCTGGCCGAGCAGCAAAAGAATCAACAGCAGCAACAACAACAACAACAGCAGCAGCATTTGAGTGGTGGTGCCGTATTGCAGCCATTTCAGACGCCCCAAGAGCAACAGCAGCAACAGCAACTGTTGCAGCAACAACAACAACAACAGCAGCAACAGCCGCGCTTGCTCTTTCCCACACAGCAACAGCAACAAAACGCTTACAATACGCAAAGTTTCTTAAGTACCTATGCAGACGGTTATCAGCAGCAACAGCAACAGCAACAGCAGCAGCAGCAACAGTTGCCCACACAACAGCAGCAGCAGCAGCTCAGCGTCAAGGTGGAACCACATCAAACAGATGTTATGTCTTTGCTGAACGACAGCTCCTACAACTCCATTAGCTACAAGCCATATCCGCAGTTTAAGAAGTCCGCATCCACGGGCACGTTTTTGAACGTGCCACGCGTCTCCCAGCAGCAGCAGCAACAGTCGCAACAACAAACCTACATGCAACAGGAACAGCAATTGCAAATGCAACAGTCGCTGCCTTTGAGCCTGGGACTAAGTCCGCAGCAAATCATGCAGCTAACACGCCAGCAACAGGCAGCCAACACACAACAACAGCAACAACAACAACAGCAGCAGCAACAACATATGCAGCTGCAACAACAAACTGTCTCCAGTCTGCTGCTGCCCCAGCAACCCGCTGTCAGCCTCTTGCCCAAGGAGATGCATCGCTCCAATAGCTTGCCGCTGAATGTGTCGCTGCCCAAGCCCCTTCATCACGAGCAGCAGCAACAGCAACAGCAGCAACAGTTCATCGTGCCCAAGTATCACGTGAAGGGCAAATCCCGTGTGCGCAGCAATTCGATGCATCAACAGCATACGGTTGTCGCTGCCGGCGGTGGCTCACCCGTCAACAATGGCCACGCCAGCAGCAGCAGCAGCAGCAACTTGCTGATTACACAGCAAATGCAACAGGCCACCAGCGATCCAATGCTCAACAGCACACTCGCCCAGCTCCTGACCTCAAGTTAGTTGACAACATACAAATTATGTACAAATTATGTATGAGACGGTTTAGATATATGCTGAACCCAGCATGTATGAACGCGTCAATCTCAGGATCTATAAGCTAAAGTATTGAAATTTTGTAGGATCCTGTAAAGCATTAATTATTCCCGATTTAATGTCATGGATTAAAAACCTTATCTAAATTCAGCTATTAAATAGTAGTATATTAAGAATAGTTCATGTATGTATATACATTTTTACATTTCCAAATTTTGGCCTGATGGTTTTGAAATTTTATCCTTTTACTATTCTATTTAAATTTTCTTCAGGCCCAGTAGTTTTAGGGTACAAATAGGTCGCATTTTTTCTCTTTATATAATATAGTATTGAAGAATATCTTTTTTCAAATTTACGGCATCGATGTCGATTCGTTAAATATTTGATTTCATTTAGTTCGATTAGGAACTATACAGATTTATTTATTTATATATTATTCTTCATTACAGACTTATATACTCTCTAAAGCTAAATTTCGAAATATCTTTTCTCTTCTCTCACCAGATACACGCTTGCAGGCAGCCGTGGCCAGTAAAACGCAACAGTCCAATTCTTCCACCAATGCCATAGTTAGCAACAGCAACAGCAGCAGTAACAACAACAACAACAACAACCAGCAGCAGCAGCAACAGCAACAGCAAACGCTATATGTGAACAATGCAGCAACATCGCCAATGTCTGTGCCGGTGCCAGCGCAACAACATTCACCAAAGAAGTCCGCCTCGTTGCCGCTGTCGATTGCTGCGCCTGCACTGCACAGTCCGCCCATGGCGAAGATGCTCAGCTTTGGTGGCCAGGGGGGCAATAGTCTGGGTAGTAATTTGAGCCTATCGCCGGACTCGCCGTTCCACGATTCGCAAGACTCGCCGCTGTCGCCGACGACCAGCCTGAAGTATCAGCCGCGAGATACGCAACGTCGCGCCGGCCACATTCATGCCGAGCAGAAGCGGCGCTATAACATCAAAAATGGCTTCGATACACTGCACGCGCTCATCCCGCAGCTGCAGCAGAACCCCAATGCCAAGCTGAGCAAGGCGGCGATGCTGCAAAAGGGCGCCGATCACATCAAACAGCTACGGCAGGAGCGCAACGTGCTCAAGGATAAAATCGAAGCG
Organism: Drosophila mojavensis; assembly: GCF_018153725.1. Classification (NCBI taxonomy): domain Eukaryota; kingdom Metazoa; phylum Arthropoda; class Insecta; order Diptera; family Drosophilidae; genus Drosophila; species Drosophila mojavensis. The sequence continues at coordinate 11,192,393 of NW_025318858.1, forward strand.
TTGCGCATGGAGCGCGATGCACTGAATAACTCCCTGATGTAGGTCGACACATTTCACTTACTTAACTTGGCTAATTGGAGTATTTTCTATTTATAGGCACCTGCACTCGGTGCTGCCGGCGAATGGAGCGCCTGTGACGCGGCAGGGCACGGAGAATGTGCGGCAGCTATATGAGTTCCATGTGCGGTACCACACGATGATCGATTGGAAGTTTTGGATTGTAAGTGGGAATGAGAGGGCGTCATGCATATAAGGAAGGATAAGGAATAGGTTTATAATAGAACAGTATATTCATTGTGCTACTCAAATTGTTTTTGTAGATTTAAGGCACTCTAAACACATTTGAGATTTTACAGCTGGTATTTTGATTTTACAATTAGTCTTGAGTGGCACTAGAAATCATAATGGAGGAGTATTAGACTACTTTTTAAACGAATATGTTTATAATTGAAAATAATAATACAAAGATATTTTGCATGTATTTTTTAAGGTACACCATTTATACTAATTTAAGCAAATTTATGAGACTGTTGAGGGTACTACTTATCTACTTGTCCTTCTGAGTCTGTTCACGTAAACCACGAGGTTTAGAGACTTGAAATTTTCAATACGTACTCGGGTTTATAAAAAAAAAAAAAAGATAATATTCTAGGCGGTTTTATCATTGCTTTGCAATCGATAAAATCTTTGTTTTCAATATCTTACACACACCTTTTATGATGTATAGGTCTGCATAACAACAAATATTTCTCAAATTGTTAAATTGATATTTAAAACACATTTTACTTTTTAGCTGGGTCTCATTCTGGAACCTTTGTTGGCCTCTTACACCTCGACCGTTTCCAGCGCCAGTTTGGATGAGCTGCGTCGCACCGCTTTCCTCTGGGTGGATCAGCACTGTTCGCTCATAGATCTGCGACCTGGTGAGTATATCTTATTACAAAAACAAGAAAGAAAGTATTTCTTAACTTCTATTTCTGACTTTCAGCTGTTACGAACAAATTAAAGTACCTATCGATGCACACAGATATTGTGTCGGATCCACCCAGTACCTTGCAGGAGGAAGTGGCGAAGGCTCTGCACAATACCAGCGGACAGCATCCCAATCTGCATGGCTCCTAACCGTTGTTGCTGCTCGTGATATGAATTTAACCCAATTGCTACAACAAGTCCAATGTCAATGCAAAATGTTCGTCCTGCTGGGGGCAGCCACGTTCCACAGTCAGCAGCTAAAAATTGTACAAAATGCCTCGTGCTGGGGCAGATTCATTGTATATGTGTGCATGAAACAGATGCACCATCAGCCACCAGCAGATGTAGATGCAGCCTTAGCTGCATCGACAGCTGGCGCTAGGCTAAGCAGCGTGTAGTGCCTAAAATTCTATGACTTAAGTGTAAAATAAACGATTTTACAATTTTTTCAAAAATATTATGAGTGCATTATTCCAAAATCCACAGGCGCGAAGCTACTTAGAGGAACCTAAGCTGAGCCTTTGGCATTTAAAGTGACTGCTTTTCTTGTATATTAGAGAGGAAGGTAATTATTGTAGCTGTATTGGTAAAATGGTATCAACATTGAAAATGGATTCGTTTCGGAATAGGACAGGATTGTAATATCTCTAAGTTAGACAATCATCAGCATCAAGTATTGCGGTACCAGTTTCAAATAAGTGTTTATATAGCTATATATTTAAATATAATATATATATAAAATATTTTCACTAATATCGGAATCGTCGATATTGTGAGTTAAAAATGTTAATTCTGATAATGATATTTAAATTGTGAAATAAGCTAAACAAATTTTATTATTTAAAGCAATCCTTTATTATTAGTTAGATTACATGAATAATACAAAAGAAATATGAAAATCGCTACGTTAGCTTAGTTATCAACATTGCAATAATATTATATTCGCTTTACTATAGCTATTCTTTTGGTCTTATCATCATTTGGGCGAAATTAAGTGAGTTGTTTGTCCAGCTAAACCAATTTACGCCCCACTGTTCGTACATGTGATGTTCTGGTCTGTAAATTCCATTCAAATTACTGAAAATAGGAGAAAGAACAAGTCATTTACTCTTGGAGATGGGTGTTTAAATTCATTTCGTTACCATTCACTGCATTTGTCGAACCACCATCCAGAATGCAACCATTCTGCGCAGTTTCAAGTTCCCCAATTATCGTGATCCGCATCGGATGTTGAGAATCGCATATTTAGATGATGGACCATTGCATCGCCTGCGTCTCCAGAATACTCTCCCAAACCCAGTTTGATAGTCCTTCATAGTTCTCTCAAACTTTTCGAAACGGTAGAAACCCGGATTTTGTGTCAGGTTGGAACATTACCTCCAAAAGCTAGACTTGTTCTGAAATTTCCGGACGGAATTTCCTTGAAAGCTGTAGAACGGTGGACAAAAATTTAGAATTGCCTTTGAACAAAAAAGCCCACAAGAAGTGCTTTATTTGTTTTCCTGTTTAACTTATTTTCATTATAAATTACATTGGATAAAATAATATTAAGAAAAATAAATAAATTAATAAATTGAAAAAAAAAAACAAATTTTTTTTTACTCTTTATCTTAATGGGGTCATCAGTCATTTACAGTCATTTCCAATCAGATTAATTAAAAAGTCATCGTTACCAGCGAAACGAAAGAGTCGGGAGGGCGACAGACGGCGCTCGGTAAATCCGATTTGGTCTCGAATCTGCCCGAAAATCGGACTGAAATACCAGGCGAACAGAAGTGAGGAGCAGCGTAAAATATGTTAAGCAAGATTGCTATGTTAACTAACAGAGTGGAACCTAAGCTTGCTGTTAATGGAGAGAGCATTTAATTTGAGTTGCTTTAAGTCGTTCGCTCAGCGGCTGTTAAATTACGTTGCTAAGCTCACATAAAGCTGCAGGTCACAGAGGAGGCATCAGACATTTTCAATTTGTATTTTGTCGGGATTCGAAGCATTATATTTACCAAGACTATAATTGCATTACACATAAATGTTAGAATCCACTTAACATTATTGATAAGCTGATAAAATAATTATACATTTTACAGACCATATAAAATTCAATTCAAATAACAACAAACAAAAATAAATAAATATATATATATATATATATATCAATATTTTTATTAATAAATAATTATATAACTTTACATCTGATCTATATTTTTACAAATTTGAAATTTCATATAATCAAAGCAAAATTAGCGAACAACTGCAATATAACATTAAATCAATCGGCGCTCAATTAACATTACTGCACCTCATTGATCCAAACGTCACCTTATTCGTCTATTTGCTCATTTGTTATTGCTCATTGTGAATCGCACAACAAACTGTGCTACATATTAGTCTATGTGCAATTATGAAGCATTGAAGAAAGCTTTCAGCAGTCATTCCATTAATGCGCTCAGCAGCACCTGCTCAATTATGAATCAAGCGACGTCTTACACCTTCTGCTCACTTACTTGTGGATTTTCTAAGTGTTCTCGCTCTCAAAATTCAAACTGCAGTCGTGTACATATGTATGTGTGTGTGCACCTTTCAAATCAGGCTTAACGGTTAGGAGAGAGCTTTAGCTCTACTTATGTATTTATTAATATGTGGGTGTTTACTGAATATTTATTAAAAATTTCCAGCAGGCATTAAAAAACACTGTTAAAGAGTTTAATTAATTTTATATTCGATTACTTAGATAAAAATCTCTATTTGTACATGTCGAACGACATATATACATTATTAACAAATATTAATACACATACATTACATTTTGTTTTTTTATTTGTATTCCTATCAGCTCCTATCAGTTCAGACAACAAACGGAACAAACCATTGTGAGAGAAACTCAGCGAACAACTAAGTTCAGGGAATTGTAGACAGCCTTTGCAAAGTCGGCATTCATTTAAATACTAATACAAATGAAATCATTTATTATAAATGCTTCTCACGCTTACACATACATACATCAACACAAATGCAAAAACAATTGGCATACATCTTTATCAGCCCTCCCGCTCTCACAAAATAGTGCTAAAAACTCAATAGCCGAGCCGAACTGTTATAAAAACATTGAGCTTGGCATCCACAACAACATTTAGCTTAACTATCAACTATGATCCACTGCGCTCTGCGTCTTTTGTGAATTTTACTGTTTTTGCACAGCCGACAAAAATGTCGTATTCAACTTACATGAAGATATTCATCGAATAAGTTATTTGCTTACGCAAAAGATTTATAAAAATGCATGTCATTCATAATTTCAGTCTCACGGCTGTCGGCTGTGCATGCGTATGTACATATGTATGTACTCAATGTAATTAGAACAGAAAAATGAGAGAGGAAGACAATGCGAAAATGGAGTGCAAAGTGAATAGGCTCTTATCTGTTAATCACTCTATCTCTCTCCCTCTATCTACATATGTATCTGTGTGTCTGCTCATCTCTCTCGCTCTCTCTCGCTCCTGCTCTCGCACTGCAGTTACATTTCAAGTGCATTTATATTGCACACAGGGCAATTTAGCTAGTTCAGTTGACTCTTGATTGTTGCGGAATGTTCATCTTAGGGCTGTTGCTACTGCTGCTGCTCGCCTGGATCTGGCAGCGCTGGCACTTCGGTTACTGGCAGCGCCTGGGCGTACCTCAAACGCCCGCCACGCCCTTTGTGGGCAATGTCTGGCGCCTGCTGCGCGGCTGCTGTTGCTTTGGCGATCAGTTTCGCGAGCTGTACGAGAGCGCCGCTGCCAAAGGTGAGGCCTATGTGGGCATCCATGTGCTGCACAACCATGCGCTGCTGCTGCGTGAGCCGGCGCTAATCAAGCGCATTCTCGTCGAGGACTTTGCGCAGTTCTCGAGTCGTTTCGAGACTACAGACGCCATCGGCGACACGATGGGCTCCCAGAATCTGTTCTTCTCCAAGTACGAAATGTGGCGCGAGACGCACAAGATATTTGCGCCCTTCTTTGCTGCGGGCAAAGTGCGAAACATGTTCGGACTGCTGCAGCAGATTGGCCAGCAGTTGGAGCAGCATATGGCCAGGCAGTTGGCAGCATCGGGCTCATTGGCGACCGCATTCGAGCTGGAAGTGAAGCAGTTGAGCGCGCTCTTCAGCACGGATATAATTGCTTCGTTGGCTTTTGGGCTGGATGCCAACTGCCTGCAGCAGCCGGACGCCGAGTTTCGCCGCATGTGCATCGAGGTGAATGAACCGCGGCCGAAGCGCCTCTTGCATCTCTTTACCATGTTCTTCTTCCCTCGCTGCTCGCGCCAACTACGCACACATCTCTATTCGGAGGAGTACGAACGCTTCATGCGCAAGTCTATGAACTGGGTGATGGAGCAGCGGGCGGCTAGTGGCGAGCAGCGTCACGATCTGATTGACATATTCCTGCAGCTGCAGCGCAACCAGCCGCCGGAGAGCGTAGTGCATCGACGTGACTTCTATGTGGCCCAGGCGGCATTCCTGCTGCTGGCCGGCTTCGACACCTCCTCCTCGACCATAACCTTCGCACTTTACGAGCTGGCCCGCCAGCCGGCCATACAGCAGCGTCTTCGGCAAGAGTTGGCAGCGGCGCTGCTGGGCTGCGTCTCTGGCCACCTAGACTATGAGACGCTCAGCGGTTTGCCCTATTTGCGGCAGGTGGTGGACGAGGTCTTGCGTTTGTATCCGCCCACAGCATTTCTGGATCGTTGCTGTAACGCCAAGGCGGGCTACGATTTGTCCGCTTGGGGTAGAGGCAAACCCCTGCGCTTGCCACCAGGCACGCCCGTCTACATCTCTGTGCTGGGACTGCATCGCGATGAGCAGGTGAGAGGGCAACAGTTGAGCTTAAGCATTATTTAAAGCGCTGGCTTTTGCAGTATTGGCCGCAACCGCTGAAATTTGATCCGGAGCGTTTTGCGCCGGAGCAGCGAGCCCAGCATCAGCCCATGACGTATTTGCCCTTTGGCGCTGGTCCGCGTGGCTGTCTGGGCACCATGCTTGGCCTGCTGGAGATCAAGGTGGGCTTAGTTCGGTTTCATTTCATATTCACATGAACTTACCTATTTTTTAAATCAACAGGTGGGTCTGTTTTACATACTGAAGAACTATCGCGTGGAGAGTTGTCCGCGGACACTGCCGGAAATGAAGTTCGATGCGAAATCCTTTGTCCTGACAGCTGCGGGCGGCACCTATTTACGCTTCATCCACGAACCGCTATGAAAAGAGGAGCTAAACAATAAATTTACTTTTTTCTATATTTTTATTTTTGAATTTTCACTTTATTAGGGTAATTGTTTTTCACATATTTTTATTTAATGTATTTTTTTTTTTAATTTTTCTTGTTTGTTTTTAGCCTAAGATCAGCTCAAAAATGTTCACAAAATTTGTCAGTTGGGCTAACCAAATATTGTTGGCCATAATAAATATGGCTAATCTACCATTTAGACTATAGACTGCATTTATTGGCGGGCTTATCAGTATATGTAATTGAAGTCTTAAATGAAGTGCATTGATAAGAAAATGAAATTGAACTAAGGCAAAGAAATTGAATTTTTCAGTTTGGGTAAAGAAACACAGTTTTATGACTGCGACTTTTAGCCATATATTAAATGTTACCGACAATATTTGGATAGCTTGACAATCAACCATAAATATGTTGTGTCTATTTGTTTTTCTTGTTTTCCTTCTTTTATTTATATTTATTTATCATATACAATTTAAAAAACTAGCTCTCGAGCTACCTGGCTTATATATTTTCACTTTTTACAAATTATCAAAAACATAACTAAAGCAATTTTACACACTCATTATGAATGAACTAAGAGCTAAGCTAACAACTAATTGCATTTTGTTTTTTCTCATTTGAATTATACATAAATATAATATATTAACACAAAATTGTATTTGTATTTGTATTTTATTTTTATACATAAACGTTTTCACTTTTCTTTTGTTGCGGAGAATCGAAATTGAATAAAAATTGTTGATTTTTCAATTCAATAAAAATTTTTGTTTCAAAAGCAAGACGCAAAATGCAAAGTTTACTGTTGCGTTGAAATTGTAAAAAAAAAGTATGCATTAATATACTTTGTGAATTTTCAACTGCTACGCAAACAAATTTTGTGATTTAAATTCATCAGAATTATGTTTACTATTTTTGTATATATTTTTATTTTATTTTTTTTTTCAATATATTTTAGCAGTTTTCAAAAGGAAGCAGCATTTATTATGGCATATGTATGTATATATAGCGGAAGGTTGTATTTTCGGTTTTTTAATTTCAACTCCTTATCATTTGTATATATGTATAATTATATATATGTATGTGTGTGTGGCAAGCAAATTTGCATTTTGTTTTGTTGCAATGACAGCTTTTGATTTTCTGTATTTGAGTTGTTTTTTTTTTTTTTTTTTATTGGAAGCAATAAATTAAATATTGTTTTTGTATTTTGTTGAAATTTCGAATTTTTTCTAACAATATTTTAAATTTCTATTAACATTCAAAGTGCAAGCATTTAAGTGGTTAATTTGAAAGTTTGAAAATTTCTTTTATATTTGGTTTTTCTCTTCTTCACACAATATACAATAAAATTTTTGTTAATTTTTTTTTTTTGCTTAGTTGCTTTACTTTGACTTTGGAAGTGTGTTGGAGGCTCGTAATTAAGAGAGTTAAGCAAGGCAATAAAAATAAATAAAATGTGCAAATACAAAATTATTGTAAAATTTATGTATGCCAAATGTTTGTATTTCTTAAAAAGGTCCAAAACACTTCCAGAAGCGCTAACAGCGACAAAATGTTAATTAACATAAGTGAGAGCGCTGCTAATTAACATGATGCTTAGGCTGTTGCTTTTATTTTGTATTTGTTTACATTAGTTTTGTGTAACTAACGCTTAATACACACATTCATTATTACACATAACGGTATATACGCATACATATATATGTATATATAGCTAGTTACATTTAGTAGTAGTGTACTTTTGACATGACATACATTTAAATATATTGTTTATATATATATGTAGTGTATATATACTCTCACTTTTAGCTTGCTAGTAAATATCATGTAAAAATTAAATCATTACATTAACTCTTTTGTTTGTTTCTTTTTTTTTCTCACTATACTTGTATTTAAATCTGTTGTTGTTGTTGTGGGTTTTTTTTGTTTTGTTTTAGTCTTCTTAATACATTTTACGAAACACACACATTAGAATCGTGGAACTGCTACTATCTTCGATCCTGCATGACCACCTGCTTAAAGGCACCCGCCCTCACATTTGACTTGACTTCATGCCCTCCAAGCGAGGCGGTGCCATCGCGTGCTATATAGAGCTGTAATCCAGATGCTAAAACAGAGAGAGAGTGTGTCATTAATTTAGATACTAATCGGATATTAAATTCTACTCACTCTCGGCGGATTCGCCTAGCTGATCTAGTTTGGTATCCTTTAAAATCTCATCTATTAACGAATTGGGGTTGACGCGTGTCTCTTCGACACGATCCGAAACGCGTGGCCCATCATCGAGGGCGCCCTTTTTGCGTTTCTCACCGCTGGTTTTCGTGCGATCTAGAGATCCTGTTTCACTTATAACTAACGAGCCGGAACTGGGATTCCTGTGAAGCCAAAAAGGACAATACAATTAAATACATATATAGAGTAGAATATACATAGATAGTAATATAAGCTAAATAATAAATTATATATATAAACGCGGTGCGCCCTGTTTAGTTTCAAAATTGTGAATAAGCAGCGAGTTACAATATTGGGACTTAGGCAAGACAACGGACCAGTACAATTGAATGGGGCTATCAAATCTGGCCATGCCATGCAAAAAACATATGAATGTGTGTCTGTGTGTGTGTGCTTATATATACTTGGCTTAAAAGTATTTGAATACAATATTCTTTAAAAATCTGGTGCAATATGAAAACAAGCAAGCGCTGATAATTAAAAACTCGAAGCTGCACAGTAAAAATAAAACTTAGCAATAAATATATAAATATTACATGTTTCACATAATATGAAATAAAATAAAAAATATGTTTACAAACAATTTTTTGTCATTGTAAGACTCATAATTTTACACACAAGTATTTGGATTAACAAATTATTATGTTGTTTACAAATAGGACATTTATATAAGAACTGGATTAAATAATAATAATAATAATAATAATCTAGAATACTTTAATACAAAACATGCTGATAGTTGTTGTATTATATATATTTCGATTCATATTTATTATTTACCAGACTTTGGAGTGGACTAAACTTTTATTTATTTTATATTAATTTGTTTGCTAAAAACTAACGTCTGTTCCAATTTTCTTCCTTCTTTTGTACATTTCATGTATGTATAAACAAAACATGAAACCAAGTTATAAAAATATATATAAAATTTGATTAATCATATTAAAAAAAAAAAAAAAATACATATTAAAAAAAATATTTTTTTTTTTAAGAGAACGGTAAGCAATAATATATAAAGTAACTTAATATGTATATTGATATTTTGAAATATGAAAAATTATTCCTTTTGAATTTTTAATTAAATTTATATAAACAACATTAAAATAGGTATGAAAATAAAAAATATTTCCAAATTTATAACTAGAATTAGGATAATAAATAATCATAATTTGAGTGGAAAAATAGAATTATTTTCCCCACATGGTTAAAAAATGAAGATATTTTTCTATCCTTTTAGTGTTACACATACAATAATTAAAAAATAAACTTATTTGTTGAAAAAGACAAACTCTAATATCTCCCCATGAACCAAATATCAGGAAAATAAATACATATCTCTAATTCTTTCGCTCAGCAATTGTTGACTAACACATTTTTACACATTTTTATTATTAATCTTAAACCACTCTTAGCTCAATGCAGCTCTTACAACTCTCAAATAGCTAGAAACATTTATGTTTCTGCAACGGACAGACAAAATCTGCTGCCTATATATAAAAAATCGCTGCTAATAATTTCCCAGCTCTAAAAAGTGTATATAATTTATAGTTTATAGACAAAATTACATGACAACGAGTTACGAGCACAACAACAAGGTAGCATAACTTAAGGATCTAACAAATTGATACAAAGAAACAAAGAGAGGCAGGCAACTAAGTATTAAAGTTCGCTGTGCGGATAAATTGAGAACCCACATCATTGTGATGCTGGGCCGACGGATGATCTGTGTGGTGGCCAGCGGAGAGAGCGTTGCGCCCGAGACAGACATCGTGGTCGCCGAGGCTAGAGCCGATGCCTCCGCTGCCGCAGCCGATGTGGAGAGCAGCAGCGATGCAGCCGATGGATTGGAACGTATGCTGCACGCATCTGTGGGACTGGCTGCCAGCGAGCTGAGCGCATCTCCCGACATGACATTGCCAATCCTTGGACTATTGGCATGCCCATTCGGTGAGCCAATCAGCGTCTGCTGTGACGGTCCATCCACAGTATCCGGATTGCACTGAAAGGTGATGAGGGCACCGCTGCTGCTGCTGTTGCTGCCGTTCGACGAGGAGGCCGAGTGATTTGAATGGATGCTGGCTAAAGTGCCGCACGGCGAGCAGCTGCTGCCCAGTGCATAGCCATAGGATCCTCCCGATGCTCCGCCTCCAGCTCCAGCTGCAGCAGCTGCTGCTGCTGCTGCCGCCGCCGACACCGCTGTGGGCTGTCGATTGCCGCCGCTGCTGTTGTTGGCGCTGCTGTTGCAATTGTTGTTGCCGCCGCTGTCAAAGAGGCGACGTGGCACACCGCTGAAGCTTCTGCATGTTGCGCGTTGTTTTTTGTTGTTGTTTTGTTTGATTAATTCATAGACACAGTTACAGATCAAAGCGTTATGTTTTCATATATATAGATATATAAATTTATATATGGGAGAAGACAAAGGAAAAAAAAAAAACATTTGCAAAATATGCACAATAAAATGGATGAGTAATAGTAGAAAATACTTAAAGTACATCATATATTCATAAATATATTTAAATATCTGATATTAGTATATTTATATAGTATATATTCAGCAAACACGTCTAGCTTAACTCAAGAAGCATTTGAATTTTGGATTTATGTTAAGTTATTAACTCATTTAAGAGAATTTATTATATCAATGTTAGATAAGCTTTTGATTATCTGTGTAACTTTAGTGTGTGTAGCAGTGTGTGGGTGTTTCCGTGTTTCAAATAATATTTAAATTAAATATACATAATAAGATGAACATTTAAAAAAATGAAAAGAAACACAAATTGGTAATAGTTAAAAGTACTCTGAGCTCCTATCCTATCAATAACTGGTTATATTTTTTTCCCTTTTATAATTTGTTCAGGTGTAATATAATTTTTAAATCTGAATTTATAAATACTTATTTTTTTTTAGTCATTATGTATTATATACCAAGTTAACTTTTATATATAATTCCATATATAACTAATAATATAATTTTAAGTATTTTTATTTATTTTTGTTATTACTACTATTTTTTAATTATTATTTTACTGCTGTTAATTTTTATTATTATTATTATAACATTTATATATCTGTATATATATCTATAATTTTTTTTTTTTTTTTTATGTATGTATGTATATATTTTAAAATTTAATTAATATAATTTAAAACATATCCATTTTTTAAATTAAATTGTTTAATATTTTGTAAAAAATGAGGTTCAGATTTATATTATGAAATTTCTCAACTCTTTCTAGCTTTGAATTCCCTTTATATACCCCAAACCAAGCCGAAGGTTGAATAACATTAAATAATTATTCTCAAATCTTATTTAATTGTAATACAAATTATATATCTCACACTTGAAAATTTTCGCTATAATTCAGACGCAAACACTGACCTCTAACAGGCTTGACTTTACTTGCACTCTCATCTTCAATCTGACTTGTTACCTGGCGCCTAATAAATTTATGGCACTCTAAACACCATAAGCAAATGTCAATGAGTAAGTGCTTTTAAGCTATTATAAATTTAATGAAAATAGCAAGCAAAAAGCCTGTTTCTTCTCCCAGCTAGATGGAGGTTAAGGTTAAAGTTTAGATGTCCGACTAAAAAGTTGACAGACAGGGGGACGAGTCCTTGACCCAGTTTCAATCATTGTTGACCCCGAAATGGACAAGTTATAAGTAGAGACGTAGCGTTTGTGGCAACGGACGAGGGACAAATATAAACTGAATTAACGTTGTTTGATTAGCGAGGGTAAATGAAAATTGAAGGCGTAACAGTGTAAACTCTTAAGAAAAATTTCTATTTCAATTAAAAAACAAAAATAAATTAAGTTGTAGACGAAATTCTGTTAAGTTTATAATTAAAACGTAATTAATAGGCCTCAATTAAAATAAGTGCTTAGTAACTGTAGAAGCACCAGTAGCTAAAGTTGACTGTACAATAGGGTGACCAGTCCCAGTGATACGACCCAAGGGATAAGGCAATAATAATTACATTGTAAAGAGTTATATAAGATTAGCTTATATCTAACTTAGTTGTAACCCGGTTTGGGGTAATGATTAGTATAAAATCAATAAAGGAACAGGAACGTGAACAAAACAGAACGGAACCAAAATATAAACAAAAACAAGAACAATAACATAATATCAACAAAACAAATGAAAGTGCATTAAATGATACGAGTTTAAGCGTTTTCAACAGGTATCAGGACATCAACTAATTGTCAACGAGTCAGACCCAACGAGTAACGAGTAACAAACTAGAGTATTTTAGTTTAATTTGTTATCGAACTGAAGTGAGTCCGGCTCTGCAAGCAAAGAACAAAGCTGAACGAGTAACGAGTGAAATGCCGTTGTTGAGCCAAATATATATATATTTAATTTGAATGTATTTGTAGATCAATGGAACAACAGACTAACGACAAAATGAGTCAGCGCTCTGACAGTTTAATATGTAAGGAATAAAGCTTAATGTGTAACGAGTAACGATTTGCTGCTGAGATAATTGTATATGTTCATTTTGAATGTTTTCGCTGATCAATTTTAACGCCAAACTGAAACGAGTAAGGAATAAAGTTACCAAGCAAGAAGTAAAGCGAGAAGAGTAACATTCGCTGCTTAACTAGTTTCATTTTGGCGAATAGCTGAGCAAGTCAGCCGAGTACAGCTTAACGAAAATGACTAACAATAAGGCGGTAAAGTAGGTAAATATGAAGCTTTTTTAGGAGCAATGAACAACTGTCTAAGACCAAAACGTTAACAAGCAAACGAGTAATGAGTAAAGCTCAACGAGTAACGAGCAAGGCTTAACTAGTAGCGAGTATGCTGTCGAACTAGTTGAATACATAGTGTCGGGCTGAACGAGTAAAGCTTAACGAGTAACGATTCGCTGTTCAACTAGATAAATGCTTAGTAAGGGATAAAGGACGCGACGCACCTCATGAGCTCGTAGGCAGCATTTGTGGAATGTGGCCGAACCAAATGATGGATGGGTTCCTGTGTGGTCAGCGGCGTGGACGATGTGCCCTGGAGCATGCTGCGACGATAGGCGCGCTCAAACGGCGTCCGTGACATGAATGAGGCACCATCTGCGAAATTATCAGCCGGGGAATCGACCACATCGTAGGTAAGCAAACGATTCACATAGCTGTTACCCAGCGCTGGCTTATCCGCCGACTGTATGAGCCGATTGAAGCTGGGCCGCCGCTCGCTGGTGGGCGTCAGAAATGGATCAGCTTCGATGCGTTCGCTGACGACATCGGGTATGGTGCCCATCGAGCGCATCTTCTGTATGGGATAATGCGACGGCGTCGCTGGACTCTCCTGGCCGCCATCCTGCCCAATGAACTTGGCATTGCCCACCTTCGATTGATGCTGATGGTGCGTCTGATGCTTGACAAACAGTTTGCCCGACGAACTATTCGAGGTGGTCGAATTCTTGCGCAGATTATAGCTGTGCATGTACAGATGATGCTGGTGGTGATGATTGTGCTGTTGGACACGCAGACGCTCCTCCAGCGATTGATCGCGTATGCGTTCAAATTCCTTACGCACCGTTTCCTCCGAGTAGTCGTCGAAGCACAGATTATTTAGCGATTTCATTTTCGGTATTTGTGCACGTTCGGCCAGCTGTTTGAGACGCCGTGGTGAATTGCGATCTAGCTCCATGGAGGCCTTGTGGAATTCCATTTCAAGTATGGACAGATTCTCCATGGACTTGATTTTGGCCACGCGCGGCGTATGATAGTTCTCCTCCAAGCCCGAATCATTATCGCCTGAATCCTCTGGGGCGTATTCGTCCGATTCACTGGTCGTCTCGGCGCTATCATAATACTGCGTCGCCTGCAACAACGATGGCAGCGGCATCTCTGCCATGGGCGTGAGAAAATCCTCAAAGCCAGACAACTGATGCTGCTGCTGGTCGCCGGGATTCAGTGTGGCATTCGGTGTTTGGTAGAGCAGCTCTTCGCTTTCATATTCGATGGTGGTGCTGAGTAGGCTGACAGCTGCCTGCGGCTTGCTCTCTGGACCGACTTGATCTTCCTGCACCAGACCCAGGCGCAGTCCCAGGCCCAAGCCCAGTCCCTGGGGCTGTGGTTGCTCCCCTTTGTGTATATTCAATTTCATGGCATTTATAGCTCTCTGATTGAGCCTATTAAGTAGAGAAACGGATTTTCTAAAACGACTGAGGTATGTTTTTTTTTCGACGTACGTAGAAATACATTTGTTTTTGTTATTTTTTTTTTTTTATATAGATGAGTGTTAATGTATTTTATATAGTTTTACAGTTGGTTAGTTGGCCATTTACCCGTTTATATATTCAAATTATATACATTACATATGTTGGTTATAAAAGAAGAAGAAAACGAAAAATGTGTTAAACAAAATTAGCCAAAAGCAAACAAATAATTAACTAAATTTAAAAAGGGGTATTTAAAGTAAAAGCTACTATAAAAACCGGATTAAAAAAGCCCGCAACTTCCATTATATATTATTATATAAACTACATAAATATTGATTTTTATGTATAAAGACTAAACTAAAAATGTGTTAAATTTTGAATATGAAAACAATTAAGAAACCAATTCCATTTTATGTATTTTGTGAATGAGGTGGAGTGAAGAGTAGGTGGAGTGAGTGTTCTAGACAAGTCACCGTAGACCAAATAGTATTCCTGCAGGTTCTTATCATATATTCAATATTTTATTTATTTATCGATCTTTATTATAGATCTTGTTTGGTTCAGTATAAGATTGACTCAATCTAAGAATTAATTCAAATGGAATTCTGATTCAAATATTAATTAAATTAAAGCACTTCCTATATCAATATGAATTTAGTTGTTTGATCTGTTTCTCGACCGAATGAGCTGTTCTATTTTCTCAGTTATTTATGCTAAATATTATCAAAAGATTTTTGATTCTCAAACTTAATTTTAGTTCCTCTTAGATTTGTTTAGATGGATATTTTTTTTATAATGTTAACTTATTTCAATCAATTTATATGCCCGTCCATCCATCCATCTATACTCATCATTACTCAAGTTCGTCAGTTTTTACTAAATAGTCATTCTCAATTCTCATTACTTGAGTTCTTTTTATAAGTTAATCCACATGCAAACAATATTTTGTAATTTTGTTTTTAAATATATGTTTCTCTATGAAATTCGGTAAACGGCTATATATCTCTTCTTCTAGCATACATAAATAGCTGACCTCGACTCTTGAATGCATACTTGTTTATTTTTCACTTTTGTACTGCTCCCAATCAAAGGCTTCTCAATAACTCTGCATTTCTTCAAACACTTTATCAACTTACTTTCTAGTTGCTTTACTTTTCATTACAGTTTTCCAACTATTTAGTTTCCTAGTTCATGTGGTGCAAAATGCAGCGGAGCAAAAAAAAAGGGAAAGAAATCCGTGCAAATGGCAGATGCAAACTTGTGACCTTTGAAGAGCTCCAACATGACGTCAACTGATGAAATCACCAGCTGTGCAGAGTTGGCTTTTTTTCCCCTTTAAGTATTTGCTGTGTAAATAATTCTTCTGTGAGCTCGACAAAATTTCTACAAATTGCAGCTGCACGCGAGCATTAAGCAAACAGACGCACGCTGAATTCAATTAAAATAAGTTTTTTCTAAATAAAATTTCTATTTGGATTCTAAGAATCAGCGACAGTTTGTCTGCCTGTTTAGACAAGGCAGTGGGAGTTTGGGAGCGTGTGTGTGTGTGTGTGTCAGTATATATGTCAGCATTTGACCTTAAACTTAACGCAATGAGATATTTTTCCTAGTATATAAATTATATATGTTATTATATTTGTATATATTAAACTAATTTAGTTAATTATAAAAAGAAATACAAAAACAATTATTATTTGCCTAGACTATGTATAACTGCGCTAGTATTTAAATAATACTCAATATATAGTATTCATTTAGAAACTTGCGGCTGTCATATATTTATATCTATATATAACTCTAACTTAGCTAAGAAAAATATTCTAACTCAAAATAAGTTAAGAAAATAAGATAGAAAGTTAAATATGTATTGTGTACAGTGTATGTGTGTGTTAAACAGTGTTGTATAATAATACTGTTTTGCAATAGAATTTTGTTTAGTAGACATTTAGGGTGAATAGTATATGTGTATTTCGTGTGTGTGTATGTGTGTGTTGTGTGTGTGTTGCGTGTGCGTCTGTATGTGTATTGCTTAGACACGTCTCTTTTGTATAGATACGCAAAGAGAGCTTTAGCATATATAGCGCATATATAGTATAGAGAGGAGCATAACAAAGTTATAATAATTATATAGGTTTTAGATATTCGATATTTAGAAATTAAATAGCGAATTGTGGCAAAACAAATCAAATTTTAATTCGAAGCTTTATACATTTTTCAAGCTATACGTAATATGTAAACGGATATGAAGGCATTTTTGCTCTTTTCCTTTTTTTCTTGTTTTTTGTTTTGTTTGCTTTGTGGTTGATAACTTACCTAGCATGTCCCGAGTCACCCTCGGAGCTTTGCCTCGAATGTTGACTGTGCGAAAAACTACTATAACCCGAACCCTTTGACATCTGAGTGAAAAAGAGAAATACATTAGCAAACGACTTCTCTATAGATTTTGCGAATAATTTCGACCAACTGCTGAGAGATTGATGGGCTTACTTGACTAGTATTACTGGAATTCCTGGAGTGTCCCATTTCCATAAGCGCCGCTGTATTAACAGCGCCCACATTAGCGCCTGTGGTGCCATAATTATTGCTGCCAATCACACCCAAGCCGGGTACCGGTTGGCTAACCGTCACAGGCGTCGTGGCACTGGCTGAGGCAATCACATGCTGCTGCAGATTATCTGTGGTCAGCGTCACAGCTGATTCCGAGGACTCGGACAAGCCCGAGTCGGTGACAATTGCCGCTATCATGATCTGTGTGTCGAGATCTACTACTAAAATGTATGATGCAGAGAGTTGAGTGAATTGAGTTGAAGTTGCGAGTAGATATTTATTTGGCACTCACCCTCATCCCTGGCGGTGGAGACGGGTCGCGTGCCCGCTGCACTCACTGTGCTGGCCACGCCGCCCAGGGTGGCGCCACTGCCACCCAGAGGTATGGCTGTGCCGCCACTGCCGCTGCCCATGCTGGACAATGCTGTGGCCGTTGGCGTCTGTAGACTACCGCCACATGCCACATCATTGGCCAGATCATCTGCAGAGGGTTTGCTGGGCTTGTTCTTCAAACTGGGCGTGGGCCTATAAAGTGCATACGGCGGTAATTAGCTCACAGATTCATACGTATTTATTTCAAATAGTTCACTTACGCCTTGAAGAGTATATCCCCGCTTAGCATATGCATTTTGATGCTAACTCTCAGCATTGAGTTATCCAGTCGATGGCGTGCATCGTATCCCTCGAGCAGAAAGCGACGTGATGTCAGACCGGCGCCGGCGAACTCCGCCAGATTTAGATCGATAAAGCCGAGCTTGTAATAGCTGCGACCGCCCTTCATTTCCTTACGGATCGAGATGCGCAAATGGCAGGGATCTAGGACGCCTGTGGAGGCATTTGCGCTCATCTTGCAGGGAAACTCAAAGCTGCGATTCCATTCAACGCGATGATTGCGGACCTCCTCGCTGGTTATATGTATGTTAATAAATTTGAAACAAGAAATGCAATATTGTATTGTAAAACTAAAGAAAATTTATTTATTTATTATTTATAAAAACTATTATAATGTGTTTCGATTATTCTTTAAATGCTTTAAGTTCCCTTTCAGTAATTTTGTTTCAATATTAGTAACTAAAAACTTATTAATAACTAAAATTTACAAACCTGCCAAACCTTGACTGGCTTCAATACTTATAGAATCAATAGTGTCGAAATCAAAACGATAACCATATCGATAGATCTATGATTTTTTATCGACAGAAATAAAGGACAACTCACCGACTGCTGTACTCCTGGAAGGAGCCACCGTCCAGTAGCCGTATCTTGGCAAAGAGCACCTCATTGACCAGAGCCACCTCGACCAGATCTTGCAGCTGGACTTCCACATTGAACTTGTACTTTTTCTTTTTCATCATAAAGGCCATGCCAGGGGCGCTAGGCCCAAGTAATGTCATCAATTTCCTTGGCTACAAGCCGTTGCGTTGCGGCGTTGCCACCTAGTCCCAAAAAATGTGCAACCAAATGAGCTTTGGGCGGTCGCCAAGCACCGCCTCAAACAGGTGTTTTGAGCTATTTAGCTTTGACTCTAGCAGCTGCTCTGTTGTTCCGAAGACTCGAAAATTTTCCCTTCTCGTAATCTGTTATGGTTGGCTTTGATATTATTGTTCTCTTATTGTGTAGTAGTTTTTAGTATTTTTAGTTTCCTCTCAATTGATGTGTTGTGCTACTTGACAGCCATGTTTACAATTTGTGCATGGCTTGGGGCTTGAAGTCATACCACGCGTCCACCTGGAAGAATAGCCAAAGGAAAATCGGTATTTGTTATTTTCTATATTTTCGTCTATGCAACTTACAACCCAATTGGAGGAAATGTATGTGTAACTTCAATAGATATATAATGTATATATAGATATATATGTATAATGGATGAAAAGTGAACAGAAAAATCTTTAACTACCTACTTATTCTGTTTTCATTGTCTGTCAAAGTATTCCTTTCGAATCGGTCGACTAATGTCTTTGACGGCGGTCATGCAAAATGGCAATTTACGATTAAGTTAAAAATACATTTTTATTTCCCAGAACTCACTAGAGTACGATGGGAGCGCTTCTTGAAAACGAAATAAATGCTAGACCATGCACATTCGGAAGGGGTGGGCCAAATACATCGAATCTCATTCAATCAGATAAATGCCTTAATAAGAATGATCATTTCATTAACCTTCGTTGGGTACTAAATAATTCTTCAATTATAAATCGAAGAGTATACCTCTTTTATATTTATCAAACTCATTATCGAAATTTACAAAATATGTATTTTTACGAATCATTAGTATAATAATGGAGAAAAAGTATTTCCTCTAAGTTTTTCTTCTAATAATTTTCTCTTTAAGGCTTAGCTGACCCCTACCAGGCGTGGGCGACTGAAGAAATACTGCTTATGCTGCCCTTTATATAGGGCAACTTCCACTCATGCTGCATGCATTATATACTAGTTTTACTTAAATATAAATACCAAATGAATACTGCTCAATATATATAGGGATAACATAAATGATCTTCTGCAGTTCTTCTACGACCTTTGCCTATGTTAAGCAAACAGACGAAGAGACAGACACGTATACAGATAGACATACGAGCAGATATATAGGCGAGCAAACACGTATACGTAAATAGGATTGCCTCATTACACTGCTTAGGATTCAATATGCTTGAAAAGGCTAAATGTCGATATGCTAACTAGCTTATGTACATTAATAATTACAATTAATAGATGGCATAGTCAGTTTCTTCTGTTCTTAAGTTCTCTTAAGGACTACATAGTTTGCCTTCATTTCTGGCCTTTTCATGTCCCACAGGAATAGCTTATGTCATAATTTCATCACATCATATTCTATTACAGAGCATCTTTAGGTCATTCATCCCGGCCAATTCCATTCAATTATAACTGTCATCAATTTCGTTGTCATTAAAAAGAAGTTTTCGAGGCGCCTAATCGTAACGCTAGAATAGACGTCAATCAAAACGCAACAAGGTGAGTAAAATTCATCGCATAAATTAAGCTGCAGCACTTTAGTAATTAAAAGGGCCAACACGCAAGATACCATAAGTAGACACAGCAAAGAGAAAGAGGGAGAGAGATAGAGAGGGAATCGTGCCAAGATTACCTCATGATGCGTCCTATTTGGACTTGGCTATATTTCGCGTGCTTTCTTAAGTTATTATAAAAATATTTTTTATTTGTTGTCGGCTCTAGCAAATCGATGACGCATTATCATCAGCGTCACAATTGCTGGCGTTTCTATGTTTGCTGGCAAAGAATATAATTAAGAATATAATATAATAATAATTAAGAATGATCACAATGAAAATAAGTGCATTGCAGAGTTAGAAAACTAAATTCAATTTTATATATCTAACTAGCATAAATGGCGAGCATACAAATATAATAGTTGATTAATGTGCGACTCGTCGCTTCATTTTAGGACACTATAAAGTATAAATAATGCAGTAAACAGAAGTGCTCAACCTGTTATATTTATATTTATATAGATATTTTCAATAAATCCCATATATTTTCAATAGACGGCTATTGCAGAATACCAATATACTCTTTAATTTCCCGAACGGGCATCAGCAAAAATAAGTAAAATAATTATAATAACAAACAGAGGAAAAAGACAAACATGCACCAACATCATCTGCTAGACGCCTACGTTGATATCTTTTGTGAGTTTGCCATTTGCGACATTTTTCGGCTGCTGACTAATTTTATATATAGCACGCTCTGATCAATTCTAAGAACCAAGACAATGCTGTTGACGCTGTTGTTTCATTTTCTGTTTTCTTTTTTAATTAAGCTGCGTGCCTTTTTGCTTTGGCAACTAATCACAATAAACAATTAAAGCAAAGTTGATTTGAGAAGGGAACAATAAAACGGCACGTAAAAAGACCAGCTGATTGAAAATAGATTATAAATAAAGAAAAAGATTTGTACAGAAAGGATGTGGTTTTTCTTTCAGTGCATATTCGCTTTTATATAAATGTATACAAAATTACAAATTGCAAATGAAACAGAAAGCAATATATTTAAAATTTTCAGATCACTATGTGAATGCGCCCTCCAGAAGGGTTTAAGACTTTTTTGGTTTTGGTTTTGAAATTTTTCAATATAAATTTTTACTTCATTATAAATATAAGTTGAGTTGATACAAATAAATTTGATTTATAATTCTTTAATTCTTGTCTAATTATCAATATACTTATTATAGATTCATTGCATATCACATATATATACGAACATTCTCATTTATGATTATGTTGCTTTAAAACATTTTCAATTGAAGAACTTTAACTTTTGAAATACTCAATATGTTATGTTACCATTATTCAATTCATAGCGGATAAATAAGAAGGGCACGCAAGTTACTTTTAGGGCTCTCTTATTTCTCTTTTCAATACAATGGAAGTCCTCGCTTTAACCTGACAAAATTTGCGATGGGCAACGAACAAATCTGTTGCGAGCCAATTACGTCCATTATATCCATTAGCTGAATATGCCCCAATCAGTTGGATAAACATTGCCAGACCAATCATAACCGAAACCCATTAACCCAGTTATTGCTACAGGCAAAAAATAACCAAATGAAGAGATTGGGTCTCGAGTGCACACACCCCGTCATAAAATATATATATGCAATGGCACCCCAAAAATATCTTGCAGCGTTTGTTGTGGTGTGTTTTTTTTTTTGTTTTTGCACGCTTGAGGTGGGCTGGTGAACTTCACCACGCACAAGTAACCGCACCCAAAATAAACCTTTACGGAATTACAGAGACCATTAAGTGAAAAAGCTTAGGGAGCAAAACCTAGTGTGGTCAGCGGATAAAGAAACTTGCCGAGAAAAGTGACCATATGAACTAAATGACAGACTGGGTAACTTGATTGATCGCAACTTTATGCTGAAGATACCCTGTAGAGTTGTCAAATAATGGTTGGGCATATTCACTACGATTGATTAACGACTACTTAAAGAGCTCAAACATATTTTTGTTTGCCGATAAATAAACAGATTTCACTCTGTTTAATACATAGATATTATATATGGGCTAAACTCTCTTACGTCAGTTCAGTTCTTTTTCGAGGTATACCAGTCATTAATTCCTTTGGTTCTTTTAAGTGCTTGCACACTCATTTGTGGGTGCGCCTGTTAAAACGAACATCCTTAAGGCAGTACACAATGGTGTGTTGTTGTGTCCTTTGGCTTATCCCTTGCTGATTGCAAAAAGTCTGTGTGTGTGTGTGCGTGTGTAGCTAAAGCCCAGTTGGTAAATTAGAGAGTTCTAATCACCCATATACTGATGGTTTTTTAATGAGATCTACACACAATATACAGCGATATGGGAGCTAATTTTATTTGCACTTATTTGAAAATTGAAATAATATATTAAGTGCATTTGCACTAAGAAATTGATAGTCTGTCTTCACTAATCAGTTCCAATCAGTGTCTAAGACCTTTTTGGTGCAGAAGTCAATTAACGAGTGTTCACAAATTTACTTTGTTGACCTTTACCTTGCCGCATCATCATCACCATCATCCCGTTTATTATTATTAACAATGACGCAGCAGCAGAAAATAACAGCAAAACAGATGTGAGAAAGAGAAGAGTGCGCGCACTCACACTGAAACAACATCAAAATTCATTGCTAAACATACCACAGAGTGCACAAATATTTATTGTACACATAATATATATATATATATATACATATACATATATCTGCATCTCGGTCAACAAAGCATCAACGCACGCCGGCTGATGACAGCCGAACTGTGAACGAAAAACTGTCGAAGCGAATCGCGCGAATCAAGAGAAATTTGGGTGGGTATTTCAAAGCTATGTATAGCTTGCTAATATTTTGCAATACGCCCACTAAAATGAAAAAGAAAAAGATCCGGGCTTAATTACAACGTCAACAATATTGTGAAATTCGGTAGAAAAAAAAGTAAACCAACGTGAATAAAATAGAAATGTGATAAAGGTTAGTTATAGAGGGGAAAAACATGCTGAAGATAAGATCAGATGATAAAATAAAACTGAATATACAGAATAGATGAATAAAGACTCTTATATATGTAATACAGTATCAGCTACAAAAGGGTATTTACAGATTGTATAAAAAAAACGTGTATATAAAATATAAAATGTTAAAAGCTGATTACATGATTACATGGAACAAATATATAAACTCTATAAAGAAATTTCTGCATGGTAAAAATATCAACTAACAAAACAGTAGATTATATAGAAAATTTGGAAAATATGAATTAGGGAAGAAGCTGATGATATAGAAGGGACCCATAGAAGATTCATTAGAATTAATCTAGAAGGACTTTATTTATATTCGTTTTATACAAATTCATAAAATTTACTAATTTAATCCAAAATATAAGCAATTATAGTATAAATTATATACTAGAAACCAGAATTTATAGTATTGAAATATTTATTATTATCAACTACGTCCTTATGGGATCGTGCACTGTGTGTCGTTGATTGATGATCACAACAACTGCTGCTAATAGACTCTCTTACTATACTACCCAACAATCTAGCTCTGTGTTGTTGTCATTGTTGACATTGAACTCTGGTTTGTCAATTTCAACAGAAATGCAATTGTTCAATTTGTGTAATGATATTGCAGATATTATACAATATCTGAGCGATGAGTAGATGCATTCCTGGCACTGTATTGCCTTGCTTTGTTTTCAGCTTTTACCTATGTCATTTTGGCTTGATCGTGGGCGCCGTGTCACGGTCAAGTTCTCACACAATATCTATTAACTAAGCGAGACATATTCATTTGCCGATTGTGCCAAATAGACTGATTGAATTATCTGATGCTTATTAAACTGCCTCCCCCTCCTCACTTGCTGAAATCGACACAAATTCCTTTCTCTCTCTCTCTCTCTCTCTCTCTCTCTCTCTCTCTCTCTCTCCGTCTTTTTCTATCTCTATACAAAAGTATCTGCTTGTTGTCGGAGATCCGGCGGTTCGATAAAAGCAACGACAAAGTGATAAATGAGTTCATAGCCCGAATGATGTTGGTCATGTGGATGAGCGAGGGGCCGCCAAACAGTTGATCTGAGTAAGTTGATAGAGTGTTACATATTGGAATCTTTAACTGTAGTGTGTGTAAGCGCATTCGGTTTTATATAGATAAAGATATAGTTTTTTTTTTTTTTTGCAAACTTAAGAAAGTAAAAAGTAATATACATTCTTTACAATATAAAAGTTTTAAACCATAAATTTTGAATTTCAAAGATATTGAGATATAAAAAAAACATGTGTTACTTCTTATTCTGTTCTATATTTTAGGTTTTCTTCCTATTCTCATTCTACAACTTCTCGATTCACCCATGCGACAACTGTTTTATTGAGGAGCTCGTGCATTGTATACCCACTTTTCTCGGCCACCCATTCGTTGGCTGCAGCTGCTGCACACATGTTTGAATGATTTGCATTCGCTTGGCTTCTCGCTTAATGCTCGATGAAATGTTTTTTCTTTTTTTTTTCGGGCTGCCCCCGTTTGGCCCCTTTCATTTAGGCACTCGAAAAAAAGAAGTATTTGAGTGCTAATGATGTGTAAAACACAACACACATCGGGCATTCTTTGCCGGGGCAGATGCTCGCATATGTCAGTCTGGAGGTCGGAGCCGAACGAGTGTCGGTTGAGTGCTCATAAAGATAAGCACGGAAGCAAAAAAGATAAGAACTTGTTAGTGTTGTTGCTGTTCATATAGTGAACAAACTGCACAGAGCAACAACCGAAACTTGCAAAAGAAAAAATATATGAAGCAGAAGTTACAACGGAAATTAAGCTTTGCTTGAGAAACAGCTCAAAGAGATAACGAATAGTTTGTAAAAGTTTCTTAAAATTTTAACGTTTACTAATTTTGAAAAATTGAGTTTGCTTTGAAATGCCATATTTTTAGATAGCTTTTTCAATTTATTGAATTAATTATTGAATTAATCACAAAATAAGAACATTTTAATTTATAAAACTTTATAATTAGCGAAAATATAAAATACTTTGCATTAATTTAATTGAAAATTCTAAACTATTTATATATTTATATTTTTAATTTTTAGTTTTTTAATTAATTTAGATAACATCTTTTTAAATTCCAATCTATTTGCTTTGCGATTGCTTGGTTTGCCAATATTCATCCAGCTAGTAAGTCAGCATGATGTCTACCACTAAGTAGCTTTGCGATACGTTTTACATTACGCTGCAAGCACTGAGCTAAGCTCTGTAAAGAGCTGATTATTCGGCTCGACTTACATAAAACGCTCAACTTGGCCGCAACGCCACGTACTGAAAGTTCAAAAGAGGCCATAACGTGTCTTGATTGAAAGAAAAAAATAATAATAATGGATGCTTGAGTGATTTCTCTATTGTGCAGAGCGAGAGAGAGAGAGAGAGAGAGAGAGAGAGAAAGAACGGCACAGAGCTATCTTAGAGACGCTGAGTCATACAGACATCTAGAAAGACATTGACCTTGACCAAGCGAAGCGTTAATGGATTCGACTTTGAGTGTGCAATAGGAAATCACATGAGGCCAGGGAACTACGACGTCTTGCAACTACTACTAAGTGCGCTTTGATTTCACCTGATTTAGATTTGCTTGCACTTTTGACCTTTAAAGGTGGAGTAACTTTTTGGACTTCTCTTCCAACTAAATGGAAAACTTTTACTGCCATGCTCGGCCATTAAGTGCAGCAGCACATTTATTAGGTTCTCATAGCATAGTCCTGCCGACTAGGTGACCTTCACTGCTGGCAACTCCCAGCATCCCATGTTGGTAGTTTGATATCTTTCGCTTTATGGCTGTTCTTTTCACACCGCTCGCACACTTACCCACTCACACAGTCACACACTTAAAACACCTTCAAGTCATTAAGAGCACAAACTTAATTTGAGCTTTTGCCACGTTTATACCCTGTACTTCTAAAGGTGTTAAAAGCTGGAATTAGGCTATGATTATATTTTATATTTTCCCCTAAATATCGCCAATCCATAAAAAATGTTCAATTATCATTATTAATTTAAAATTGATTTAATATTTTAAGTAACATTTTGATGTTTCTCTTTGACACACTTCGTCTTCTGATACGACAGAAATTTTCCTATTTGAATATTTTTAAAGCCCAGCACTTGAGATATCGTTTACCAATATATTCTTCCATTTCTATATTATAATAAAGGAATTAACTAATAAAAATAATTATAATATGAAATAGTGCATTTAACAGTTTAGAAAGACCCTCTTACAGGGTAGCCCGGAACACTTTTACGCGCTAGCTGTTCGGTATGTCACCTTTTCGTCGTCTGTGGGTGAAGTGTTAATGAGGTACACTTTTAATGAATGCCACTGCCATATCTGGGGAAAAGAGCTCTAAGAGTGCGTTTAATTGTGTCAACTTACCCGCATTATCAGCGGCTCACAAGGGGGTGGAGAGACTGCACAGCAGCTGGCCTGTAAGACAAGCAAAGAGAGATCCTTGTAAATTACTGTCATCACTTCAAATATATGTATATAAATGTATAAATGTATATGTGTATACGTGTATACCCCCTCGGCCTGACCTACTTTAGTAGGTACCAAGTGCCTGCACAAATTGCGCAACAAATGCCCCGAGCAGCCGAAATCATGAAAAATGTGCAATGCTTGATGGGCGAAGAGAGAAGTGAAAGCAAGCTGGCGGAGGGGGAGGAGGAGCAGCAGGAAAAGTTGTTGTAGCTCTGGGGCCACAAATGCACCTCGTTGTGCGACGTGGATCAGAGTATTATGTGATAGGCCATAAACCAAGTAATTTTTTTTGAGCTTACAAACACGTAAAATTAATAGATAGTTAAATGTTATGTTAGAGGCAAATGAGTCGACTTAAGCGTACTACCAAAGCTGGATGAACTAGACATTTACAAATACTGATTAAGCTAAATATAATGAGGACTAATATAATTAAAATATAACTATATATGATAGGAAATTAACGTAATAGTAAAGGTAAATATAATAAAATAAACTACATATTTTTATTACAAATATAATAATAGAATAAAATATATAACAACACATACAATACAACACATATATGTATATATTAAGTTTGCAACTTTTATACAAGCTACAATTCTAAGCATTATAGACTTTATGTCTCAGAAAAAATATTCAAAGAATTAACACTAATTTTTTATATTTTGAATCTACTCGAAATATTTTGTTGATTGATTAGGATGAGCACAGCACTTAGCACTTTAATTTAAGACCCACAGTTGACTTAATAGATTTTGGATTTGTATTGGCCGTTTTTTCTATATTATTCAGATGTTTACTTTAGTCTCATAGCGCATTAGCTTGATCATGCTATGCCGACGCTCATCAGAAATTAATTATCAATACGTATCAACAGCTCTGCGAATTGTTAAAATATTGAAAATAAGGTGAACATTGAGTACCGGACTTGACTACCTTCACTTGAAACTATACGAGAAGTCTCACTGGCTCAACAATCATATTTAACTAATCTATTAAATTTCGCTCACACACAGATGTTAAGTACTGTAAATCTGTAATTTCAATTTTAAAGTTCAAAGAGTATTTGTTATTACAAATTGAAGTGTGATATTGAGCCCTAAAGCACCTACAAACTTGAGAGTCTTTTATAAATAATCGTTATAAACATATTTCGCTTTACTAGTTAAATAAAATTGACTTTATCTTTATATCAAACAATACCAATAACTGACAACGCATTTCGCAAGAGTCATTTACTTGACTCGGATTCGAATCTGCATATTTTTTATAGTATCAGTTTTTTTTCTTATATTTATATATGTTATTTAGTTATATTGTGTTTATATTATTTATTTATTTTTTATATTCATATTTATATTTAATAAATATGTGCTGTCGCGTCGAGTAGTAAAACTAAACTAAGCACATTTAGGCTCTTATCAAAATAATATGTTATAAATGAGGTTCCGTTTATGCCGCCCTCGGGGGCATATGGCAACAAGAACAACAACTACTTCAACTTATCAAGCAAGCGTCGACGTCGACTGTGACGCTGGCGTTGACGCCGACAGCGCTGACAGGCAACACCAAGAGAACAACAACTACAGCAACTAAAATGAAAGTGTTTCACTGTCAAATGTCAGACGCAACCTTTTTATATATATTTATTTTTTTTTGTGCGATAAACGACAATATTTCTGGAGAGAAAACATAGAAACGGACGCGAAAATGGGTGATGACATCATTCATATATGGGAAAACCAAGGAAAGCATGTGGAAATGCGTTGAAAACCAATTCAGAAAAATTATTGGCAAACGAGTAAATGAAGTGAACAAACAAGTGGAAAAGCTTTGCGCATTTTATTTATAGAAAAAAAACATAATTATATAACAGTCACATTGAAATTAATTGATAAGTGCTCCTAATGATGACTAATTGTTAAATGTTTGTTATCTACGTATATGTACATATGGTCAAGTTTTACATATTTTATACACTTTTAGTTTTAAAAACTTGTAAATACTTTTTTTTTTTTTTTTTATACATTTATATTTGATTAATTATATTTTTATTGTATGTATTTTTTTTAATATTCTTCTATTTTTTTATGCAAATTTCCATTTTATATGTATTTCAATAATTTTATTAATGACTTTTAAGCTACAATTTTCAGTTACAGTTATTAACATATTAAATATTTCTGTTATAAGTATTGCAATCTTCTTCTTTGGAAATTCAAAGCGTTATTTAAATGGATTGGAGTACTAATAATAAACCATATATTAATAATCGTTTTAATGTAAACAGGATATTCGCACAGTTAATCTCGAATAGCCACTAATGCTTTATTTATTTCCATATCATTTTATCAATAATAGAAAAGGTTTCGTTGTGAAATATAAAATAAAATAAACAATGATATGCTTTGTGAGGCAATAACATTTAGAATTGTCGATGAGCTAAGCGCCATCGAGAGAGAGAGAGAGAGAGAGAGAGAGAGAGATTCTGGTTAGACATTGTTTAGCGAGTACTACCAACATCATCTACTTACAAAATTCCCCCGTCTATGCCACAAACAATATAATCGATAAGCATTTCGTTTTATGGCATACTAATCAAAACAAATAAACACGACGCGAAATCGCGCAGTTGCTGATGTGAAAATTACAACAATTTGCAATCAGCTAAGGCAACAGCTGATATAGTATATATAAATGTGTGTACATCGGATGGATGCGCCGCTAACCACAGATAGGCAGATAGTCGGACAAGTAGATAAACAATACCAGACAGAGATTGCCAGACGTCAGACAACGTCATCATCAAAGTTGTCAACGTCAGACGTTAAATTCATGTTATTTGCTAGATTTATGACGTGGCTCCGACTAGGCCCACACAACACTGCTGGAAACGTAATTTCGATTGCTAAAATGAAAAAAGGAGAAACCAAAATATGGAATACCAATTCGATTCAACTCAATACGTTTGAGAATAGACATACTTATCGAGCCGAGCTTGATCTTGGTTATTCACTGGAAAGGACAAGGACAATCTAAAAATCGATGCATGACAATCTAAATGAACATTTCTCATGCTAATGGATAATTTGTGTTACGTTTCCTTAAAATTGATTTGAATTTTACAGAGTATAAAGGGTAATGGGTATATGGGGTTGAGTTGGCGGAATAGACGTTTGAAATAATATTTGATTTTACATCTATATATTTTATTTCATTGTTCTCTGTTTAAATTTAATAGAACTACTATTGCCTCTCTATGTGCCATATTTATTAAAATCTCAGAAAGCAAAACTTCTATGCTTGAATGCGATTTTTATTATATGTATATTTAAATTTTCTATAATATAAAAGCGGCAAATTTCCACCTTTGTTACAGGGTATACTAAGGATGCACTCTACAAAAACATTACCGTCTCTTTATGTTCTTATTATGGCATGCTTACTTGGCACAGTGACACAGACCATTTGTAACTTGGCATTGTGCCAAATATCGCAAAGCATGAAAGCGACAACAAAAACAATACTCAAAAAAAAAAAAAAAAAAACACCTGTAGTGAATGAATATCATGTAAGAAATTAATGCAATTTACAGAGCTGGCTAATTGTAAACGTCAAGTGACTAAGCCTTAAATACAATAACAAACATAGAAAGAGACTGAAAATGACTAAATAAATGTGTTAAGTAGTCAAAGGCCATAAACAAATCTGGTGCGCATTTTCATTACTTTTCATACGCAACGTTGACACCGACGCTGACGCAATGCCACGACCTACCCCCAAAGGCGTCCCCTTAGCAAACAGTGTGTGGACCGACAGGCAACTGACGGCTTCCGTTGACCCTGGTCAATAAACTAGTGAGGCAAATGGGTAGCTGCAAGTAAATATCATAAACGCGAATATGTGTCAATAAAGTGTACGAGAGGCGCATCGAATGAAAAACACGAGACACTCTATAAAAACCAAACAAGACAAATAGAAAGCAAAAAAATCCATGGTAAACGTTTGCATTACACTCGTTCACGGTACTAAAAACTATGGAAAATTATATTACTAATTTTATTTTATTAATTTCAGAAAAAAAAAAATTTAACGGTTTCTCTGTGGCGGTAGTTAATAGAAGATAGAATTTATATGGTCTATCGGCGAAGGTAGTCAAGACTCTTGTCACAAAAGTAAAGCATCGGCATGCCAATAGGCCTTGCAAAATAATTGCTATGAGTAAAACAAATTTTTCGATATATTAAATAATAAATTCTCATAATAAATTCATAAATACGGCAAAATCTGTATATTTTAATTGGATATTTAGTACACAAAAACCAATATACTCTATTCGACATGACGAAAGAGTATAACAACACAATGCCTGCTCATAAGAGATACTCAAACGAAGGCAGCTCGCAGTAGTTTTGATATAGATCCTTTATCTATTGTCTGCCCTGATTAATGACGCATAATAAACTTGTCTTGTTTAGTTCTAATGGATGTGTTTTTTGGCCAAAAAGGGGAGCCATTAAAGGGGTGGAACAAAGCATCAACTAACAAATGAATAATGTCCAGCAAAAGCAAACAGAATGTAAATGGCGTTTTAGGACAAAGCAAATGATAAACAAGCGACAATGTTATAAGAAAATATTTGAATTCAGTAATAGAAACTGTTGGAAAATCTTTAGTTATTATATCAGATGAATGTATATATGCTTGAAATGTTATTACATCGCATTAGAAATTTATAGCAAGTTGATAGAATTTGCAATGATAATAAAATTTAAATGACCCTTTACTTTCGCTTAGACTTTTTTTTTTTTTTTTAATTTCACAATATAAATACTTAATGTATATGTAGATTTCCTTGTTGTAATGGTCATTTGCTAGTTAAACCTCTGAAAGCCCAGCCCTTTGTACTCAGTGTTCGATAAAGCTGTACGGATTATTTAACTTGAACCGCGGAAATTGCGAAACAGAAAATATATTTATATATATTCATTTATCAATATATATATTATTGATAGCAAAAGTTGAGCGTACTAAATATTTTGTTGACATTATGTGAATTAAATGTGGGGAAGTGTATGAACTTTAGATTCTGCAGCTTTGTTTACATTTCTCGCTGATAAGTTAGTTGCTTGCCCTCACAACATAGTCATCACAATCCATTCCGTATGGGAGGTATTAGTCTGATAAGCGTACGGCTTTTTGTTTATACGGGCTCAATTGTAATCGGCAGAGGCATAATGAAAGTGTACCGAGCAGGTTTTCTGTCAGGTTATCAGCATTTTGCGTGCTCCAAGCGAATATTAAAATAAATAGTATGCTTGAGGGGGCGATAAAAGATTGATTAATTATTAGTTGTTTATTCTTTTTATTTTTTTCAAAAACACAGCAACGACATTGAGGTTCAAAATCAGTTGAGAATCAATTAGGGAGAGTGAAGTCACTCTGTTTAAATGTTATCTATGTGACATAATGAAAGCCTACACGCAAAACTAAATGTAAGTTGGCTCTAGGCCGAAACAGAACTAATCGATATATATTGATAAGCAACAGGCATGTTCGAGGCCTCATTATCTCCCTGGCTGTCCTGCTGTTAAATGTTGACTACTTAGTTGAATAAATATAACATAAATATAATTTCTAGTTATTAGCCATATGTTTGCATTTCCAAGAATTCAATGTTTATATGAAATTTTTAATAATTCTACTTTCTGAAATATCAAATATTTTCAATAATTTTTAAATAAAATATTATATAAATTTACCTTCATGTTTAACTTGCGTTTTGCTTCATAGCTAACTTATTTCTTGTTTGAGTTTTTAGCTTCAAGTTATTATTAAGTAAACATACCCTCCCACAATTGTGTTAACTTAAAGCAAACATTTCTCCACTGAAATTACGTTATATATTATTAATAAACATTGACGCTGACATCGAAGCCAACTGCTGCTGTTGCTCCTATAATTGCCCATTGTCCTGGGCTAAATAAAGAATGCATATTGCGTGACCGAGTGGGCGCGCTGTGGGTCTCTGAGAGCTGAAGTGTGGGCGGGCGAGCTGTGGTTTAATTGCGGCGACATTTTGAAATTTTTCATTGTTGAGCGTAGAACGCCCACAAGCGAGTGTGCACAGAGAGCTAACAATAACTGTAAAATGAACACGCAATGCCAGCACAAGCACATATGTAAATGTGCTTCTGTGTGTGCCTGTGTGGGTGAAGAAAATCGATAAGTTTATCGAAGTAGAATTAGATAAAGTTAAGCGCTGAGCTGAAGCGACTGCAAATCTCAAATTAAAAACGTAATTTCCGCCAGAGATTACGCCCAAAAAGGTCGCACATACATACATGTAGATACAGCTGAGCTCACACCGAGGTTGCACAAGCATCCGCCCCGAGAGCCGGGAGACGCGCTCAATCGGCTGACCAATGCCTCGCATATATGCAACAAATTATAATTTCAAATCTTGAGTGGGTATGAGGCGAGCATTAGGTTGTGAACAGACACTTGGGGTAGTTTGTAGGATTTTCTTTTCAAACTGTCGTGGAGGGCTTTAATATCACTTTGTGTATACCAATTGAAAAAGAGTAGATGGAGCATATCGATCACTTTAATATTATATAAATGTAGTGTTTATATTGAAGGCCATTGAGTTGATGATAAACTAATAACAATGACAATCAGTATGATAATTATAATCATTATAGAACTCTATATAAACTCTATATGACAATGAAAATAACAATGAAGACGCTGATAATGGTCAAGCTAATAATGACAATGACAATGAAAATTTTAATTTCAATGATTAAGATCATGACAAAAGTAATAATCTTTATAATGAATATGTTAATTATATTGACTACGATAAAAATGTTAACCTAAATGCCGATGCAAATAATAATAATAATGATTAATTATTATTTACATTAATAAAATACCAAATCTATAGGACACTAAAAATATTTGCCAATTAATGTATGCTATAATGCTAATGCACTGATAATTTCGACAATATTGATGATTATTCTGATAACTAGATATAATAACAAGACTCAACTCAGCTCAATTCAAGGGTATTTGTTAGTCGACCAACTCTCGATAAAAGCACTCTTGCAAGTTTTCGTTATTGTCTCGCTGTTGTCGTGTGTACGTGACATGAAATATAAATTGCTTTCCCGTCTTTTTTTCTCATTTTTATTTTTTTATTTTTCACTGCTATTTATTTGTTTCAGTTCTTTTTTTTTACTTTTGATTTTCATTTCGATTGCAGTTGAAAAACGCGCAGGCACGTTTGCAATTTAATGCGCTCTGCTTGTGCGCTTCGTCTGAGCCATTTGTTGACTCTGTGCTCCTTCTCGAGCAATCCGTCCCAATGGCCATAAATTGTGAAATAAAAGTTTCCTGGGGTGTAAAGGATTGCGACATGTATGTAAATACCTGTAGAGTGTGCTCTGTATTTTTCTTTTTTATTGGGAATATGGGTGTAAAAAATGAATAGCTCAAAATTGACGATGTGAAAAATGTGGAACTGTAGAGGATTCTCTTACTGTTAGAGTTGAAAGGTTGTCCCATTCGTTGCCTGTTATACCCTCATCATAATTCAAAAGGGTATTCAATTCGATTTAGCTCTCGCTTCAACTCTTCATACTTTATCTAATTTCACAAGAACCCAACGTTTTAACTAATTGATTTTTGAGTGCACACTGTGCCATAAATTCAATTTAGATACTGTCAAAACAGGCACAAACATATTTCTGCAGACACACGCCTTTAGCACATATAGATATTAGTAACAAAAAAAAAAAAAAAAAACATTATAGATGGTTTGCTGAATCATTATTATGAGTCTATGATAGCAACACTCTGCAATCGATTAGATTTGCCTGAAACACAACAGCCAAATCATGCACAGCGAAATCAAAAAGAGAAAAGCTTTAAAATTAAACTGAATCATGCTATAAGTATAGTCATTTGGCCGATTACAGTAGTCTCATAAAGATCAGCGTATCTCTCTATAATAAACATGTTGAGAATTATAGGGGGAGTGCATATAGTTAGTCATCGTGATCTTTTAGATATGAAAGAATTAAGAAAATTGCGAAATTTTGAATGGATAAATATTTAAGAGGTATCTACAGAAACAGTAGAGAGATGGAATTATAAATTAGGGCAGCTCTAGGAAATTGTATAAAGGTGTGACGCTATGTACCTATAGTTGATTCTGGTATAAATAATCATAAAAATAAATTATTCATTGGTATTATTATTATTATTTGAATTCAGTCATAATACTGAAGATTTGAATAATTTCTCGTTATTTTCCCGTCAGTCGTAAATTTTATACGTTCAAATATTTTTCTAATAGATACAATCAATAATATCCGCTATATAAATGGTCAATTTAGTCTACTATTCTAGCGCTTTAATATTATCTTATCTCAGAGCTACTACTACGGAATTTGCAATACTTCTGAGGGTATTTACAATCTATACTATTCTTATATTTATATCATATCATTAAATTCCTGAGATATTTCTGTGAAAAACACTCAACTTAATTTACGCCGGCGCTTGCTGTCTTCTTTTCTTTGTTTAGGTTTTTTTTTCGAGTTCATGGGAATTTCCATGCCTCCCGTTGTGGCATTTTCCAGGCTGGCGTAAAAAAACAAAAACTGTAAATATTGCAATTATTTATGCGATATTTCGCTTTTCATACGTATGTGTATGTTAGCCATGTGAAGAGTCGAGTTGGTTTTTCCTTCTCCATCTCACTCTCTCTTTTTGGCTTATTTTTCCAATGATTCAATCGTGCGGCGGTAAATGTCAGAAATTCTTACGCTCGGCATGCGGAAACGTGTCGGGGCGACCGCGTCGTATACGCAATATATGTATAGATGATATATGTATATATTTGGGTCAGCATGCAAATAGATCACCCACAAAGACTGTGATAGCGAAATATCGAGAGATTCGAAATTTCTTTTTTGCTTTGCCATGTTTTTTTTTTTTTAATTTGAAATTTTATGCACATTCCATGGCCGTCAGCTGTGCAAAACAAAACAAATTAATATTTGTATGGCTCATAATATAATTACCGAAAAGTAGGTATATATGTTTCTTTAATGAGTGCGACTAGTTAATTAACAGATGGTACACCAAGCATGAAGAACAAGACAATTTGCCAACAACAAGAGTGTCTCAAGTGTAACCGCATTATGAAAATATGTTTTTGTTTTTGGTAAAAGTATATGAAATGGGAAGGAAATAAACAATAATATTAAACTTAATTTCTGGTGAAATTTTACAGAACATACGAAATGTACAACTTTTTCTTTATGAGTTTATAGAGACATAGAGATTGCTTAGCAATTAATAATAACTTATAAGTTATTCTCCAATAGAGACTTTATCGACTTAGTTTATATTACAATTATGTATATTATATATATAAATTTCCATACTTCTTTACGTCCATTAGGGACACTTTAAAAAAAAACCGATCATACCCCACGCACACACTTTCGATGGGTATAACAAACTAACTTGCATGATAAAAAAGTAACTACCGACAGCTAAAGATACGACTCGGTACAAATGAGTTTTGTGTAAATACTTCTACTTAATATTAATTAGCTTGACTGACTCATATCTGATATTGTGTGCGTATGTGTATGTGTAGATCGTGCTTTGGCTAATTTTTGCGCAGAAAAAAACATTCCGAAAGAGGCATAAGGTGTGCTGTGGGCAATATAATGAATGTCTTGTCAATCTGATGCGTCATGGGCGAGGCCCCACCCGCCCACAAGTATTGCACAAAATTTGGCACTTCTCGAAACCCAATGCAAACATATATAATTCGGCTTTATTGTTTTTCGGTCAGGAAAATACCAATAAAACACATATCGAAACAATTTGGAAGAGAAGATAAGGAAAATTTATCACAATTCTTTGATAAAAGAAAATCAATAAAAATATATGCATATCAATAAAATTTGATGAAAATCAATAAAAAATTGAATTAAAAAAAGAAAGTACTAGATAGTAAAAATAAATTTGTATTAAGAGAAACTCCAAAACAATTCTTTATAAGCAACAATTAAATATCATAATGAGAAAAATGTTGATAAAGCAATCCAACTATGCTTACATTATACACACAAGGCCGAGCTTGAATTATTGCTAATTCGATTTGGTATTTAAAGCAATTGCCCTTTTTATTTTATTTTTATTTTTCATTCAGCACATTTCAGTAAAATATAAACAGACATGTAAATTGAATCGAGTTTATTGGATTTCATATTCGTATTAAAAGCTTCCAATTAGTTCGAAATACTCTGAAAAACGTTAGCGCCAACACTTAAATGCCAGTGCATGCATGCACAGTTGTTATGCAGAGCGTCAAATAGCGATAAAAAGTATTAATAAATAAAAAAAGAGAAAAAACTAACAAGAGCTCCACACAATCAAATAACAAACAAAAGCCCCCAAAAGGCCTTGAACGACCTTGGGGGCTGGAGAGGAAATGAGCGATAAAGAGTAACGCGACGGAAACTAGTTGCTGTGTGCGCTATTTCATATGCTCGCTCATGCAGTTGCAAAGGGGCATATTGGGCGCATTTGTGATATCTATAAAAGATGTCCAGTCTAGTTTGCTTCTTTCTTTTTTCTCATAAAGCAATCTGGTTGGGTACGTTGAATTTGTGCTTATACTAGCTAGATTATGTGCTGATATTTAGCAGACTTTAAAATTTCATACTTTACATTATAAACGTGTATCACACAGTCACACATTCACACCTGCTTTGTGATGAAATGCGAGACTTACGCCAAGCAGAGATACATAGAAAGAGAACGGCTCAGTCAAGATGCTTACCTGCAATGAGAGGCAAATTGAAAAACAAAACTTTAATAATTGTTATTAAAATGCATTTAGAGCTTAAAGTACAAGTGAACTGATGTGACAATGCTTTAATTGTGGCAGGTGAAGTGGCGACCGCAGCTGGTTCACGCACACACACAGCCACAGTCACGAATGCCATGGCCACAAAAAGGGGGACAGGTAGGCGGCCCAGCCAGGTAGGTCTGAAGGTGTGTGTGCTTAAGTGTCGTTATGGTGCGCGTAAGTAAATATATTTGTCTTGCTTACGTACAAGTGCAACAACAACAACCACAACAACAACTACAACAGACAGTAGCAATTGCTGTAATGCATTTAGCTTGTGAGCACATAAATTGTACTCGAATTGCCTTTGTTGTCGCTCGCAACGTGTTGCAAACGCGCATCAAGCGAAATTGGTGCACTTATGACTGCAACAGCAACAGCGACAGCAATTGCATTTCTGTCAGTGTATCTGCGAGTGCAAACAAGGCGAGGAGCGTAAATTTATGGGCCATGGGCTTTTTGATGGGTTCGTCGATCTTTCGGCATATGTGAATATAAATTGATAGCGACAGTGATAAATAGTGATTCATATACGCATATGCATATATATATATGCCAAATATATTTATTCTATATTTGAAAAAATCACTAATTAAAATATTTGGCATATGATCTAGATAATTAGCTGTTAGATATCATAAAAGGATGTCTACATCAATATATCTATCTCTATTTCTATCTCTATCTCTATTTCTATCTCTATCTTTATCTCTATCTCTATCTCTTGCTTTTTGCTTAATTATACAAGTGTTCACTTATATGACTAAATGGAAGCTGCTGATAGTGCAGAATATAAAAGAGGATATTCTATACATTTCATTATTCTTTTTCGGTTCAAAAACCCCATTTAATACTTATATATACTTATATACTCCTTCACTCTATCACCTCACTCCTAAAATTCACAAATTCTCAGCACTCCCAAGTTAAGGAACTCTTAAATGGATACTTTGACCTATAAACCCTTAAGCTTCCTCCAGTATACCTAGCATATGAGTCAGTCTTAATTGGTTGCTAAATGAGTCCCGTTAATGTAAATAGCAGGAGTGCTCTATTATAATTAAAGCACTGACCGCCAAACGACCAACAACAACAAAAAGCAATATAAACTGACTACATATGGTAAATATATTGAAAATAGTTCACACGTCTAGACAAATAAAAAAAATTCAACCAAAAACGTGCACAATCACGCAAAAAAAAAAAAACAGAAGAAAACCAAGAAAATGAAATTAACGCATAATACGCTAATTAAACAACAAAAAGAAAAGGCTCAAAATGAAACTCGAAACAAAAAAATGCATACATTTCTGTACATATGAAAATGAAAAGCTGAAGCAATTGGTTAATTTATTATTTATAAGTGAATTGTGCCAATGTAGCACTATAAAATGATAATTTTTTCTTTTTTTTTCATGTTAGCACACGTCAATTATCTAGGGCTTGCTACATATGCATGCGCTCGCATATATTGCAAAAAAGAAAAACATTAAAAGTAATTAAAAAATAATATTTACAAAAAAACATTAACAATTCGCCAGTTGTTGGAGAAATTAAATGAAAATGAAATGTGCCATCAGCACGCGAAGTTTTTAGCTGCGTGTTGAATTTTTTATACTTTTGCTTTCATGTAAAACGCTTCGCAAAACCTATTCAAAAACTAACCCCAAACTACCAACTGTGTAAATAATTTGTTTCACAAAGAGAAAAAAAAAAAAACAAGTAAGAAGGCTCCAGTCGAGACTGCTCGACTAGGAGATACCCTGAACCCTCCAAACTTATATTCTAATCATTCTGGACTTCTTTTATGCACACATACATACACATGCAC
Organism: Drosophila mojavensis; assembly: GCF_018153725.1. Lineage (NCBI taxonomy): Eukaryota > Metazoa > Arthropoda > Insecta > Diptera > Drosophilidae > Drosophila > Drosophila mojavensis. The sequence goes on from NW_025318858.1 coordinate 11,231,878, forward strand.
GTATAAGCACGCACTCTGCAAACTGCGCAGCTAGCAGCGGCTGCGCTTGGGCTGCGCTGCAATGTGGGCAATATTATAAGAATTTATTTGTTGAATAATTTCTTTTGTAGACATACGATCCTAATGAAACTTTTTGAGCGTAATCATATGGCTAAAATGTGTGTACATTCCAAAGCACAAGTCTCTAGTACTTGAAATGAGTTTTTTACAAATTGGGGGCGAAGGGGGCGTGGTATCCAAAATCTGTAAATTACAAAATCTTTGTATTTATTAACTTTATATACAACGCAAATTTGAAGTCTCCAGGTCTAAAAATATTCAAATTAAGCTGAAAAAACCAAGTCGATTTTTCGATTATTCTCGATAAAAAAGTTATCAGACGAGTTATCGAAAAAATAAAGCAAACTTGTACTGCCTATGGTATACACGAGTATGCATGCCAAATTTCAGCTCTCTAGCTCTTATATCTTCTGAGATCCTTTTGCTCATACGGACGGACGGACGGACGGACGGACGGACGGACAGACGGACAGGGCTATATCGACTCAGCTCGTCGTCCTGATCAAGAATATATATACTTTATGGGGTCTGCGATGATTCCTTCTGCCTGTTACATACTTTTCACAAAACCATTATACCCTGATTTCCCATTTTCAATGGGTTCAGGGTATAAAAATCATTTTTATTGCCGTATGCAATTTTCTATTTTATAGTATTGACAGGCCAATAATTCTAAACTCTTGTATGTATGTAAAGTTGCTTCCAATAAATATAATTTTTTTTAATTATACAAAATAAAAACATTTTTTTTATACTGTATATATAAAATAACAGAAAAAGTCAGTACATATTGTGTGTGTTTTGTTTTATGTTTTAGTTCTATCCTTTAGTTACGCAAATTTAGTATTTTTAGTATTTAGCTCCAGTTCTTCTAGATCCAAAAACTCCAATGCCGAGTAATTATTACAAACAAGGCAAATCTGCCTTTGAATATTTGTTAAGGCGCCCAGGTGAACAAATATTCTGGAGCATGTGTAAGCAGTCATGAATAAACGAAACACACAAGTGGAACGGAGCCATATAAATCATTCAAAGAATTTATAGAGCTGGAAATATACACAACTGTACATATATATATATATATATATATTTATATATATAACTATATATATACTGTACTTGGCAGCATGTGAGTAGCGGCTGTGCGAGATACAAATAGTCAGCTGTCAGCTACGTTGATGATGAAGTCATTTGCACTGACGTTCAATGACTCGAGCTGAGTGTGAATCGAATATATATATTTATATATTGTATATATAAATGCATATATGCATAACTAAACTGACTTCTTGCCTTATGTTTGATTCTCCTTTTACTGTCAGCCACTTTTGAAACTTATGCACATATTTGGCAAAAAGAAAACAGCAAATCAAATACAAATTGTATTTATTGGAAATTTACGCTTTGTTTGATTTCAAGAAACATGTTTCTAAATTATGAATTATTATCATTTGCATTTTCGGCTGCCATTTAAAAAACTCATAAATTGAATGCGCATCAAATGGAATTTTCTTTGTTCAAAATCAATTCAGTGGAAAAACCAGCGAACGAAAAACATTTTTCTTTTGAACAGTTCTCCATATTGTTTTCCTCCAAAATCACATTAAAAATTTAATGAACAATTCGTAATACCTGAAATTTATTACATTTATAATTGTTTAAGGCCTCAAAATGTTTATTTAATTAACAGCTTTTGATTTCGGCAAGTCGATTATGCTTGTAAACAAGTCGAATGCAATGTGGAGTGAATACAAACATATATTTGAATTTTTCATAAACAAATAAAATTGATATTTTAAATCTGAAAAATGTTCATATTTATTTCCTAGTGAACTTAATTATGCATATTTATGGTATTTTTTGAAGTGCTGCACTATATTTGCTTAGCTTCAACAGCAGCTGATGTTTTTTTCCCCTTTATAACTCGAGCACCCTTCAAATGTGCCAAAGCTACAAAAATGTTGTGCGTGATTCGTCTGGCTTCAAGTGCAGCAATTAAAATATGATCAAAATCACAATTGTGTATAAATGGAGAGTGAAAAAAAACCGAATCAACAACACCAAACAAAACCTCGACAATTAATGATTAAATAATAATTATTTTAAAATAAAACAAGTAAGAAGGCTCCAGTCGAGACTGCTCGACTAGGAGATACCCTGAACCCTCCAAGCTGATATTCTAATCATTCTGGACTTCTTTTATGCACACATACATACACATGCACTTTTAAGCACGCGCTCTGCTAACTGCGCAGTAGGCAGCGGCTGCGCTTGGGCTGCGCTGCAATGTGGGCAATATTATGGAAATTTATCTGTTGAATAATTTCTTATGTAGACGTACAATCTTAATGAAACTTTCAGAACGTAATCATAATGTTCAAATGTATGTACATTCTAAAGCACAAGTCTCTAGTACTTGAAATGCGTTTTTTCCAAATTGGGGGCGAAGGGGGCGTGGTATCCAAAATTTGTAAATGACAAAATCTATGTATCCATTAACTTTATATACAACGCAAATTTGAAGTCTCCAGGTCTAAAAGTGTTCAAACTAGGCTGAAAAAACCAAGTCGATTTTTCGATTATTCTCGATAAAAAAGTTATCGGATGAGTTATCGAAAAAATAAAGCAAACTTGTACTGCCTATGGTATACACGAGTATGCATGCCAAATTTCAGCTCTCTAGCTCTTATATCTTCTGAGATCCTTTTGCTCATACGGACGGACGGACGGACGGACGGAGGGACGGAGGGACGGACGGACGGACAGACGGACAGGGCTATATCGACTCAGCTCGTCGTCCTGATCAAGAATATATATACTTTATGGGGTCTGCGATGATTCCTTCTGCCTGTTACATACTTTTCACAAAACCATTATACCCTGATTTCCCATTTTCAATGGGTTCAGGGTATACAAAAATCCACAACTTTTTTAGTATCAAATACTTGAATGGAATGAACACGGTAGCTGACTACTATATACATATACTGTATATAATTGTTAGCTATGGAGTGATTCATTGACTAGCGGTTTCAGTTGAAAGCTGATTTTTTGTTTTCTAAAATAACTATAAAAACAAAACCAAGTTTTAAATATTAAACTCTGAAAGCAACTCAGCTTGATTCCATAACTGCATATATGCCATTTACAGTTATAGCATCATCCGTTAGCTGGATTATAAACCAAATACTACATTATAAAACACGCGCGACCTGGGTCTCGTAATAATTTATATAAATTGCATATACATATATGTGTAAATATATATATATAGTATACGACAGACTTATGCAATATATACAAACACAAGCTAAATAAGACTGAGTTTCAAGCACGGCAACAGCTTGGCAACGCGATAAATTCTAATTGCGACACGAGTCAGCCTCGAGCTACAGTTGTTTGCTTGCCTTCAATGGCGCACATGGCGTATGCTTAATCTCGGCTCGTGTCCAGGCAAATTGAAGCTGCCGCAGCAGACTAGCTAGACTAGCCGGCTCTATGGGTGGCTTTCTGAGCCAAATTATACACATATGTATATAGTATACATCATATATGACATAACCAGTTACAGTCTGTTGTCAATCAATTTGCTGTTGTATTTCGCAATAGATATTTTTTTTTGTTCGCCTTAATTTTGTTTTTCTTTTCTATTTTGTAATTGAAGCAAACACATGCATAAAAGAGCTGAAATTTAGTTATATCAAGCGATGCGTCTTAAATGATTTTGATTGGCTTGTTGTGGGCGATTGTAAGTATGTCAAGATTTTGTCATAAATCAAGTGGAAAACGCTGGCTGACGTTTTTCTATCCATTACATAGGGTTTTATATTAATGAGTCTCTGGGTTGCTTTGTTTTTTGTAGTTTTGTAACTTTTTTGTTTTGCTATTTAGCTAAACGCCCAGTAATTAGACTAAAAGCCCCTAGAGGCTCGCTTAAGCCCTCTGGTCGGTAGTATTTGTGTTTTGTTTTTGTCTTCTTTGTTTGAAGTTTGGTATTTTATTACATTCGAAAGTTGTGTTAGTTTCTTAAGTAATTTGGTAACAATTTTAAAATTGAACTTAGTGAATTTCTAAGAGTAGAAAATAGTTTTAGGAATGTAAGGAAAGAAAATTATTATTTTATAGAATTATGGAATTGACAAAAATGTGGGAAAAGGATTTATGTAATATATTAATTTTCTGGAATTGTAATAATTGATTATTTAAATAAATGAATAATTATAGGCAGGGTAAAAATGGTTTCATTATCAAAAATGTAGATTTTTTATATAAATGCTTTTTTTTTTTCATTAATTTCTAATTATTACATCCTCATAATAATGAAGAAAAATTTTGAAAATGTACACTGAATTTTTAATATATTACAGTATTTCAATTTATATGTATATTATATGTATGTATATAACTTGACGTACTTAGTAATTGGCAAATTACTTAGATGAGTTTATGAACTTTTTAATTTAACTCATAATTCAAAAGTAATAAAGATAAGTTTTAGTGTGGTTTCTGATTTGTTTATAAGAACTACTATATGAATAATCTGAAATAAAACCTTTTAGTATCTAATTTTTAAATATATACAGGCTTTTTGTAAATACTTATTTATTCTTTTTTTCAAATAACATTTAAGAAAAATTAATAAGTTAGTTATATAATTTAAATTTATTCTGACTACAAATTTATTTTTTAAGAAATAAAGTTGGTGTAGCTTAAAATGTTTGCAGATGTGATACTGTATTGAAGTACACATTATAGAAATAATTATATGAATGATAAGAAGACCTCTTCCAAGGCCGTATGTAATCTTGTTTATGGCTGCTTTTCTTTTACTATAATTATACCCATTGTCAGCACCAAATAATGATTGAAATCAAAAGATTAAACATTGACAAGTTACTTATCATGAGCAGCACTCGTTTAATAAGTGCCTTCAAACCAACTGACAAATTTTATGAACAAATTTTCGTATTTATGACGCCGTCTACGACCTGCACTTGAACGAGCGAACGAATGGCCACAGAAATGAAAATAAAAATAGATAACAAAAAAAGAAAAAGAGAAAAAACGCTGCAACACAAAGTAGATTGTACAAACAGGTAAGCAACAAATTATGAAGACGTAACGTAAGGCACCTTGATAATGAACGATAATGAATATATTACATGGCCCATGGTCATGAAGTTGCTTAAAAAACTTAAGTACTAGAAATTTCAGCTGAACATGACATGATTGATGCACTAAGAAATGACGTATATAATATATAAAAATAATGATAATGGGCTGTGGAAGTGTCGCGGAAGTCGTGCAGCGCTACTTTGCCAAGTTATTGAACTTTGCTTTAACAGTCAGTCGAGCTAATTTTGTGCTCGTCGAAACAAGCGAATATATATCTATATATCAAGTATATACATATATTGAAGCTAAATATAAAGTTAACGTGCAATAAACAAATATTCATGGGCAACTGTGCAAACAGCTGAGAGACGCTTTAACGAACGTGGGTATACAAGACAAATAATAAAAGTGAAGATATAAACATTGTAGAGGGCACACTTGAGATTCCTCGAAATGAATATCAAACATTTACTTTATATGCAGTTCCAGCAGGTCAAACAATACAAAGGATTTTAAGTTGACTAGAAATTTAAATTATATTGCTAACAAAATTAGCAGAATAACAAAATTAATAGCAAAGTCTCAGTTATTTTTACTAACCAGTTACTTGCAAACTGTTTTATTATAAAATTTTTACATATATATATATATATATATATATATTATTTTTTTTTCTTTTACAGTTCAAAAATCAATTTCAAAATATATACTAAAAGTTAATTTTGATCATTTATAATAAATAAATAAATAACAATTTAGAAAATATAGAAAACATACCAAAAACTATTTTGTTTATTTCTTTATTTATTTTTTTAACTTTAACTAACAAAATTTGGTTTTCATTTCATCAAGAAGCTTTAATGCCTAACAAAAAAATAATAAAATAGAACTTTTTAATTATAAAAATAATTTTTACTTATTTAAAAAAATTTTTTGTATTTCCATATGTTTTTATTTTTAGGAATGTGAACTCAAAACCCATTTACTGCTACACTTATTAGCAAATTATTTTTCTTTTTGTTGCAAAAATGAAAATCTTGCACAATTTGCTGCCTCAACATTTTGTAGCTACAAATATGGTGCAAACAAAAAAAAAAAAAAAAAAAAAAGATTAAAAATGTTACTGTGTAAGCAAAAAAAAAAAAATAAGTTCATAGCATTAGCTCAGCAAATATTTGCGATTACGCTTGATGAGACCGTGAGTAATGAGACGGGGGCGGAGATTTTTCGCAAATAAGGTTTGTACTAAAAAAAAAGCAATAAAATTGGTGCCAAGAGACAAAAAACACAAAAAACAAACTACAAAAGACAAAAAATTTCAAAATACATTATTGGAAATATAATAAAAAATAATAACAACGATAAAGAAATACAACAAAAGGAATATCATTGTCTGCTGTGTGCTGTGTATAGGGCGTTACAATTTGGTCCAAAGCTAATTTCGGTTGTCATTCACACAAGCAATGAACCAATTTGGAAAAATGAAATGAGGAAACATATTTATTTTGTATTTATTGTTACAAAAAAAGTTGCTACATTAAGTGTGAAATGTTAAGGAAAGTAAACGAAGGTGTGGGAGTTGAAGTTGAAAGAGATGGAAAAAGTGAGAGAGAGAGAGAGTAAATTTGGATTTGGCAAAAATCATTAAGTAAACTCGAGTTTAGTATAATATTCCTTTGATATCAACAATATAAATTGACTCTAGTACTAAAAGTTGATTGATTAAATAAAGATTGAATAAAGATTGTCCCTCTAAATTTATTTGGTTAAGAATTGATTGTTAACTATATTGACTCATATTTTACACAAATAACGAATTGGAAAAATAAAAATGTTAAATAAAGTAAATATAAATATAAATAAAAAATAAATAATATAAGTAAATGTAATTCTAAACAAAAAATAAAGTAAATTATTATTTAAGTTTATTATTATCATTAAGAATGTGGTTGACGCCTACGTTACTTAGTCTAGGCGATCGATCTGTGTCGTAGACACATGTGGTCTATATAGACTTGTTCTCTACAATTAACAATCAAAGATTAAAGTCCGCAAACAATACCTACAAAACTTATTTAACTTAAATTTATTAACATCTTGTATAAAGATGAGCTCTATAATTCAGCATATATATTAACCATCTGTCTACACTTTGGCATGCTCAAAATTTGAAAGCTATCGCTCAGCTTACGTACAAATGAAAGTCAATAAAATCTGCCTCAATTCAACGAGCTCTTCATTCGCTCTTGTTTCGTCGCTGTCTCTTAATCTGAGCAAATTAATTGCCTTTTCTGCCAGTTTGACAATTGTCTCAAGTTGAGTTTTTATTGCATTTTATTTCATTTTTCATTTGTACTTCAACTTTCTATAATTTTCACTTCAAGAAACAGAAACAGAAGAAATCAAGTCACTCTCGACAGACAGACAGACAAAACTTGTTCTGTCCACAGATTTCGCTAATGAAAATGAAACCCACACAGTCAAAGGCAGAGATTCGACACACTCTGCCACTTAATAATGTGGCACGTGATTCGGGCAAATGGCGGAAAAATCATCGTAAATTTTAGAAACTCTGACATCATAATAAAATAAATACAAAATATGGTAAGGGAATGAATGCACGACAAAATTCGAAATTATATTTATGACAGACAGAGAAACGTAAAACTTTTGGATCGCCCTCTTAATTGCCTGAGTGTGTATGGGCTGTCTGTTTATTAAAAGTCAATAACATTTGAATTAAATTTTTATAAGTGTGGATGTAAATGTAGCGCAGTTAATATAGACAAACTTGACTGTACACCGGAACGTAGAGATGTAAGCTATAGAAGCTACAGACTTGAATATGTAGTATGTTGTACACCTTTGCTCGATATATTATCGATAAAAATCGATGTAAGTACTATAAGCTATACATACGAGTAGCCCAAAAAGCTTAAAAACCTGTCTTCAAATATGATTATGTATTTTCAAAATATATATAAATAGAACAATTCTAAAATTTAACTCTCCAACAGATACCTATATTCCATCGGGACATACGCTTTCACAGTCCTTACAAATTGTTTTAGCTTCAGCAAAATGCGAAAGATGCTGATGCTGCTGTTATCAGCAGCAACCAAAATTCTGCCACTGATGAAATGGTGGAATGATGAAGCTATTAAAGACATGCTGTTTCTTATTTAATGAATATACATTTAGCAACATAAGTTTCAATTAATATATATTTAGCAACATATATGTAAATAATGTAACAAGTTCCAATCAATGCTGCTTAATAGACTTGTAACAAACTACAAAATCTGACAATTTGTGTTCACTTATGCTAATTATACTCATTCACGAAAGTGAATCAGTATATTGGTTTTGTGCAATGTCCGTCTTGCTGTCCGTCCGTCTGTCCGTCTGTCCGTCCGTCCGTCTGTCCGTCTGTCCGTATGAACGCAATCTATTTCGGCGCTATTGAAGCTAGAGACTTGAAATTTGGAACACATACTCGTGTATATCTCCGATTTATAAAGTGTTAAAATTTTCCCGATCCGCCCACTAGGAGCGTGGCAAATCGGAAAATGCATTTTCCGATATACCGGAAATCATGTTTGTTGAAGAGCTAGAAAGCTGAAATTTGGTATGTAGGTCCGCGTTGACCACCCAAGATCACGAGCTATGGCGGATATATCTACGCCTATTGGGGGCGTGGCAAATCGGATAAAACTGTATCTCCTAAAGTTGTAAACCTAGAATGCTGAAATTTTGCACGTCAGCTAATGGTATGATTCTATAAAGTCTGAAGATAAATTATAAGTCTACGCCCATTGGGGGCGTGGCAAATCGGACCTGAAGATATAGTGATTTTTTAAATTCTCCTATATTTTGGACACTATTGATGGCAGATACCTCAAATTTTGTATATATACTCGGACTGATCACCCAAGACCAAAAAGTTTTGTCGGATATATGTCCGCCCACAGGGGGCGTGGCAAACCGCAAAAGTTTATATCTCCTAAAGTATAATAGCTAGAAGCTTCAAATTTGAATAGTTGAGTTACTGGTAGCCTCCTCTATCGATTCCCCAAAAATAATTTTTACGCCTCTTTAGGGGCGTGGCATATCGAAAAATACCCTGTAATTTTCACATTTTTTGAGGGTAAGCATTCAAACTTTGCAGTTAGGGTACCGTTATCTCTTTCTAAAAACTGACAAAAAATGAGGTGTCTACGCCTAGTTGGGGCGTGGCAAATCGGAAAAACCTGTATATTCTACAGTATTAGAGCGAAACTTAACTACTAAATTGTTGATGGGATGTGAATGAGTATTCCGCAGTCGGTAACGCCCGACTGCAACGTTCTTACTTGTTATATTTGCATGTGTGTATGTATGTATCTATATATATTTGAATGCGTGTAACCATGTAAAAACAACTTTGAGTTGGGCTGACAGCTTGTTTTTGTTTTGTCTCTTGTTTGTTTAGCATATTAAAAGGCTGTCGTTCGGCAACGAGCTGAGTGAGGAAGGTAACTGAGCGAGTTGATTGGTTGACTAATAATTAATGTAAATACTTGTAAATTTGATGAGCATATTGCAATTTTAATAGCTGTGTGTGGGCGTTATAATGGCATTTAAGCTTAAGGCATTATATTATAATACAATAATTTGTTTCAAATTAACTAAGCAACAAACGAGTTCAAGTATTTCAAACCAGTTTGTTTGATTCTGCCGCTCAAAATTTATTATATACAAAGCTCTAAAGATTTGCTACACAAAAAGCATTCTGGATTTTATTTCTGTAACTAAATATAACTTTTTTATGGTTTAAATTTGATGTTCTTAAGAAACATTGATAATTCAATGATAAAAAAGGTATTTGATATTTTTTTTAAATATTTGTGTAATATATTTATATAAGTTAAACGATTAACGTACTTTATATATAATACAAAATATTCAACTCAATTTTCTATATTATATATATACATATATGTATAATTCTCTTCACACTTTCCCTGCCCTCAAGTGGCAAGGCAAAGAAAACTGACATAATAACAAATTATGGACATTTATGTGAAATGGAATGCGTGAATATAATTCATCCAACACTTTGGCTTCTCTATGGCCTGTCAGAAATTTCTTGGCTCGAGGTGAAAGGTTGCGGGCGTCATAAACATATATAATTGCCGAGAAGCTGCCACTCACTCTCCCTTAATTTTGGTGACTTAATTTCTGTAGTTTTGTTGATAATTTTGTGCAAAAACTTTTTTGTTGATATCAGAAAGTTTTTTTTTTTTTTCTTGTCAACTTGTTTGATTAATTTGCCAAAGCAGGTTGCTATTGCTATTTTTGTTGTTGTTGTCCCCATTTTTGGTGCGTTGTTTATCATGTGGGTCGTGTGTGTAGCTTAATAACACAATCCCGAAACACTTGGCAATTTAATTTCATTTATTTGTATGCGAATTGCTGATGAAAGATGAGTTTTTTTTTTTTTTTTTTTTTTTTTTATTGTGTTTTTATTCGCTTCTGTTTTTGGTTAGCGCAAGGTCAATTTTTGTAACTAATGGCTTTATTTACGCTGAGCATAAACATCCGTTTGAATTGCAAAGTTTATACAGCAGTTAAGCAATTCGAATTTCAAAGGAATATTCTCTTTGCAAGTCTACAGAAATTGTATTAATTTCTTTAGGCAACAAAGAACTTAACCGAAATCGGGTTTAATTGAATCAAAGCTGGAAAAGGCTTTGAACGCACATTTTTATATAGTAATAAAATATCAGAAAGGTGTAATCATCTAATTTTTGTTTATTTAGTGTGAAAAAAGAAACATAAATTTATTTAACTTTTTTTATTTTTATTTAATTTTTTTTTATAATTTGGAAGTCTATAATTGGTTTTATTTATATGGGAATGAATTAGTTTTTTGATTTTTGTAAATTTATATTTAAAAAAGTATGTTTTCATACTATATTGTAATTACATAAATGTTTATCAAAATGTATTTATATTTATTATACGTAGTGAAGTTGCATAAAATTTGGTCTTAGATAAATTTGTTGCAATTTTTTTTTTTTTTCAATTAAATTTTATTTGTATATTCTTTTTTAACTCCTGTTAAATTTTATGAATCTAATTAAAATTGCAGCAACAAATTTTTCTCCACCGTATTAAAAATAAGTGTTTAATTGAAGATGTTTTTTTTGTTTTTTTTTGTTTTAATTTTGTATTCGACAAAGCTTAAACTTTTTGCCTATACATCGCCCACACACAATGATGAAACTTAAAGAACAACTGTGATTATTTCTTCAGAACTTGTGCATAATGCATATCGCTAAAAACTGCTCCAACTTTTGATGAGCATTCGCGTTATTTGCGGGTTTTCTATTATTCAACTCGATTCTATTCCATTCTATTCTATTCTTAGCTCAGTTGGAAATAATTGCAATGAAAACGAACTATGCATAATGTGCATAAATAAATAAACACGCCCGCTCCCAATTGTACCTTACATAAGGCGAATAATAATGAAGAACTGGAGATACCCTCTAAATAGGGAGTTGAGGGGTTTCGAACAGTTAAAAATCTCAGGTAAAAATATAAATTTCTGTTTATTTAATATATTAAAATAAAATAATTTAAACAAATAATGAGAATAATTGAAATCGCTGCAAGCAATGATCAAATATACATATTTGAAAATATGTTTATATATATTATGAAGTCAACAATTAACATTCGAGCAAATTGAAATATTTTACAGATTCAAGATCTTAACAATCATTAGATTAGTAAATGAATTATTATTTAAAAATCAATAAAGAAAAATTATATATCCAATACTTGTCAACAACTTCTAAATAAATTTAATGTTGAAAAATTAAATTCATGCTTAATTATTAATGAATTTTCATAGTTTGGATTTTATTTCAAATTACAGGGTATCTGCGTACTCATAATCCACCGCTTACACCTCATAAAATTTCACTCGCTTAGTTTTGGATCTGTTTAGCGAGCGGCAACAACGAGCTGAAACGGGCTCATCAGCAAATGTTTTCCGGCTTTGGAAATAAGCCGCCGCCGCTGCCGCCGCTAGCCCCTCCACTTGAACGTCTGCTCATACGGGTTAAACGACACTAGACGCAAGTAGGGGTAGCCCCATTATTATTTTGGATCCGCTGGGCGTACAAACTGCGGAAGTGCTTTAATTTAAAAAAATTTGCCGATGGCGGGGCGACAAGTTGAGTTTAGTTATTATTTTGTTAAACTTTTTTTTTTTTTTTTTTTTGTTCCCACGTTAGACAATTGTAAATTAAGGGGGTACGGCAGGGAGAGGTAGGGAGGGGGACGACAGCTGTTGAAACTGGGACGCAATTGCAACTGAAATAGTTGACGGCATTGAAGCTGGACGCACGCCCCAACCCAAGCCTGAAGGTGACTGCAACTGCAATTGGAGGCTAACCAAAAACAAAAATAAAAAATAAAAACCCCACTTTCGGGTGTCTCTCTCTCGCTCTGTCTGCTTCTCTCTGCTTCTTTGCACAGCTCTGCGATATTTACGTGCTCATTTGCCCCCCTGGTTCGGCCTGTCCAGCATTTTAAAATTTTGTGCATTTTGGAGCGCTACTTTTTGGAAGTGGGGAAAAAATGATTAAAGAATGTCGCCGGTTGTTGTCCGTAGTCTGTATTGCATACCAAATGGAGACCTTGGCCCTGACTTGGATTCGACGAGCTGCTTACAAAAGGAGGCATTGTTCAGGTTTCTCTGTGCGTTCGACTTTTTGTTTTCGATTGGAGTTCATCATCTTGACATCTAAGTATTAGAGTTAACATAATTTGTCACAAGGGCATTTCGAGCGTCTATTGAGTTTATACGAAGAATTAGTCTTAATGATTTCATTTTTATAGAAAGTAAATGCAGAAATGCAATAATAAATGAGATTTGAGTATTAATGGAAAATTTTCTTACACTTTATATAAATGTGATTTTTAGCTTGTAATACAGTTAGGTTTGCATTGAAAACTAGTTCACATTTAGGTAACCCATTTATAAGGTGTCTCGCTCAACTATTACTACACAAATAATAACATGTTTAAAGAGACCATTCAAGCACAAGTTTCGTGACAACTGAAATCCCATGTGTAACCCAAATTGTCTGCTCGTTTATATAGTTTTTTTTTTTTTTTCTGAACCAAAAACTTGCTCAACTTAAGTCGCCAAAGCAAAACACATTCAACATTCGCTCTATTTTGCACCAACTTTTTATTTTTTTTTGGTAATTTTTTATGCGACTTGCATGGCAATTTACTTGACACGCAACTGAGAAATATATTTGTGCTTTATTGAGTGAAGTCATTTTGTGCATTGGAAGATCCTTAATCTAGGCATAAACTGTCAACCCAACTAATTAACAACAACTTTTTCCGGCTCAAATCCGCATTGTCTCTCACAGTGGACGCCACCGCCGATCTCAATTCATTGCGTATCTAATCAAAGTCCAAATGCGTTTAAATTGCAAAAAAAAAAGAAAAAACATCGAATAACTTTGCGTCCAAGTAAAGCTTCAACTCGCAAACGAGTTGCGGATACTTGAGAGCTTCGAGTGCTTTGAGCGAGCGTGAAAAGTGATTGAATTACAGTAGCCATGCTCCCGAGCGGTGGTAAGAGAGGGACGGAGGGTCATAGTGAATCTGTGCACGCTACGAAGACATCTTTCGCTTGGTCACTTAAGAATCGCAACAGGTTTTTCAGCTTAAAAATATGAGAGAGCAAGAGAGAGAGGTAGAAAAAAAGAGCTAAGTGACGACTATGCACAGTTGATTGTTGATTCATTATGGTCACAATTAAGTTATGGCAGTACTGATGAAGGGTATTCATAGAGTTGCCTACAACGAGCAAAAATGCTGTATTTCTACTTTAGGGGAAACTTGCCGAGTCATAAAATTCCCCATTTGAATTCAATGAAAATTACCATCTGAAAATCTTAAGAAATATGGAAAATTAAAAATTCAGAGTCGCTTCTAAAGATTATATTTTTATTACATTAAAAATAATATATAGTTATTACATTTAAAATATACCATTTAGGTGAATTATAAGTAGCATTTATTTTATAGTTCTTCGATAGAAGTCGTGCACTATGCAAATAAAATGGACAACTCATTATTTTCAGCGCTGATTTGCGATTCAACAGCTACTTAAGCCCTTAAGCATGGCTAACAACTTGCCGGCACGGCCGAGTGATATCCAAATGCCCCACTCACAATGGCAGAACTTAATTAAAAGACTCGGAGCGAAGCGGAGGCAGTTCCCCTTTCACACACACACACACAGCCAACAAAACAGTTACTCAAGCAAACCAAACAAATACTCCGAAAATTTACGTTGTACACCTACTTTTACAACATACTGTATGCACTTTATGCATGTATACTTGTGTGGAAGATGTAGCTCAACGTCCTTGAGTTGCAAATAAGCACCAACACGAGGGGTGCTCCTTTCTTTAAAAATCATGTTTTTTATATGTCAATATAATTTCTAAAGGCAATTTTATTTCATATTTCATATATACATATGTACATATATAGCGAACGTTCCCGTAAGTTTTATCGATCACATTTTTAATTGTTTATCGATATCAAAATATTATTGAAAATATGTATACCTTTTTAATTTCAGCTTTTAAGTATGGTCAAATTCAACATATTTATGTATTTATATAAAGCTTATAAATATTTATTAAAATTGTTGCTTATGAATCATTGGTGCAAGCTACAAACCAATTAACATAATTCACGAAATTAATTAAAATTTTAATTAGCTTGACTAAAGCTAATGAATTAGCTTTTTAATAGCACACCTGACAGCCGATCATTAGATTTTGAATAGCTCGACGACTAAAGAACAAAAGTAACGCGATTAATTAATGTAACAATTTTGTATTTTTAATAGTTGCTTCCATAAAGAACCGATAGTTTACTTCATCATAAGGTATATAATCTAACTGACTTCATGAGCAACCCCATCGTACAATTGTGCCCACAGACCCTCTCTCACGCACACACACACACGCATTCATACCAATGTATGAACTCTCATCTTTGCACAAACTCTGCTGTGCTGCACTTGCTGTTGTCACGCCCCCCTGTCGGCTGTCGCTCGCTTGCTCAGCAACCCTGCACAAACCACTTGAAAAAGCATCAGGAGAAGGAGAAGAGGCAACACAACACGAAAGCGTATAAAGTGCATGCAATATCAAATGACACTCAACTGCAAGCTTCAGCAACCGCCTCCCGTCCTTGCTGACTTAACAGCAACAGTTGAAAATGTATACAGCGAAAAATTTGGGTTTCTTACACTTGAAGAAACCCATATATACACTCATGATGAAAATAATAAGTACACCCAAAAATTTTTGAAGATTCTGTCATAACTAATTAATTTTTGATATTTCTGAAAAAAAAATGGATGGTAACTTTAAGAGAGCAATCTGGCAATATGTTGCATGCCAAAAAAAAAATTATATTTCCCCCTAAATTCATAGTAGTCACAATAAACTGAAATGGGCCTGCTGAAAATAATAGGTACACTCCATTACTAAAGCCCGAAAAAAAAAGTTTAGAATAAGAATGATTTCTTTTATTGTTGTAAAATAGTAAGTAACCTTCCTACAGATGTTTGATGTAAAAAAAAATTATCAATATCATATGTAGATGGGTCGAAATATTAATTGTTCGAGTCAGGAACGCAGAATTGCTAAAAACCTTCGAAGGAATGGCAAATCTTTGCGTGAAATTGCGAAACTGATGAACAGATCTCTTAACGTTGTGCAAAATGCTTTAAAGATGCACAATAAAAAGGGAACACGTGGAAGTCCATCGAAAACCACACTAGAACTGGACCGACGCATTATAAGGATTGCAACTTTTCCGACCCTTTCAAATCTTCAAAGGTCATTGCTTCCGTAATAGATAATATTATTAATGCTTCTTTAATTAGGAGATGACTACATATGGCTAAACTATCAGGTCGTATCGAAAAAATGGTTGAAATTGATGCGCACCAAAAATTTTATGATGATGCAAAATTTTGCTAAAGACCACATCACCTGGGAAGGATCTGAAAGTAAAAAAAAGTGGCGTATTATCCTATTTAACGACGAAACCAAAATTTGCCATTATAGAAATGACTATTCCAGGCATGTAAGACTCTTTACAGGTAAAGAATTCGATCCTCGCTACACAAAAAAAATAGTGAAGCATGTCGGTGGAAACATTATGGTGTGGGGCTGCTTCTGTATCGTCTGATTTTCCTAATATCTGACGTTATGAGAGTAGCAGACTACAGGGATATTTTCGAAAATATAATGTTACCATATGCTGAGGATAACATGCCTCTGCGCTAGGTTTGACAACAAGATAACGGCCCGAGACACTCGTCTACAATAGAATAAGCTTGGCTCGAGGTTAGTAAGGTGGACACTCTCGCTTGGCCCAGTCATTCTCCTGATCTGAATCCAACCGAAAACGTGTGTAGTGCATTGATAAAGCAGATGGTAAAGAAAAAGTGTGAAATTAAACGCCAAATTATGGACTGTGTCCAAGAAACCTGGAGGAAGATTACGAATGGGACCTGCCAAGCTTTAATTAGGAGTATGACCAATCAGATAAAAAATTTGTATGAAAATAAAAGAGGATATACAGGATATTGATCCAAAAATAGAATAGCAAAAGATTTTGAATGATTTGAAAATCAAAAAATTAAATACATCTTACGAAAGTAAAGTGTACCTATTATTTTTGTCAAGCACAAAAAGCTCCATTTTTGTTTATTTGTTTGTAACTTTTGAAAAAATAATATTTTTTTTCCAAATTTACTTATTTTTATTAATATATACCTAATTCAGAAATGTGCATTTAAATTTTCATGTTAAGGGCAGTAGAAAAAATGTTTTGCTAAACTAAACTCAAAAAAGTTTAATTTTAAGGGGTGTACCTATTATTTTCATCATGAGTGTATATATATATATATATATAATATGAATATCATAATTAAATTATTTCCAATCAAAAGCTTGAAAATACAAAATTAAATTGCAAAATTTTATTTCAACAATATACAAAATTGTATTTATTTTTTAATTTTCTGTTTTTTTGTTTTTATTCGTTAATAAGTCACTTAATTTACTGCGCACAAGAAAATTATGCAAATTATCTTGAAATTCAACACAATTTTCGACAGCTTATTTAGTTTTTAAATTTTTTCTGCGGTTTGTTGACCGGTTCAGTAATTTTAAGTAACAAAAAAAAAAAAAAAAAAAAAAAAAAAAGTTTGCCAAGTGGCCGACTTGATATTTCTTTATATTTTGCATTCATTTGCCATTATCAAATCAAATGATTTTTTTTTGCAAATCTTCTGATTTGTGCTTGTATTCTGATTTGTGCTTGTAAAGTTTCAAATTTATATGCTAGGAAAACAGGAAACATTTGCGTAATTGCGTATTTCACTAGCGCAATAATTTTTCTTGTGGTGTTGATTCTTTAACGCTTGAAGAAATAATTATTGGGCAATAGAAGAATAACCTCCAAAACTGGCAACAGCTGCTACTACAGCTGCAGCAGCGTAAAGGGGAATATAAAAAAGAACCGCTAAGCATTCGACATAAAAAAAAGACAAAACAACAACAACGACCTCAACAAAAGCGCACCAACAAAGTCAACGGCAGGCGGAACTTGTTTACGAGTGCCCCCAACAACAGAGAAATAGAAGACAAACGAATATTCTCTCACATTTAAAACGGCAAAATTCTTCTACACCACAAGGCAGACAGAGAGCGAGCAAAGAGAGGCCAATAGAGAACGGCTGCTTTGCCATTGTAATTCGCCATTCATATGGTTGTTGTTGTTTTTGTTATTTCAAGCATCGCCTCATTAACGGCAAGCCCATACACACATACATAGAATATGTCTATGCATACATTTCTACAAAGTCTGCGACCCAGTGACGTTTCCTAAATGACGTCGCAATGTCGCCAGCGTGTGTATGTAAATATGTATGTAGCATGAATAGAACTATTTACAACAGCAACATGACAGCAGCAGCAGCAACAGCAAGAGCAGCGCCCTGACCTCTGCACACAGACAGCTCGTTTCAATGTTATGCAAATGTTGTTAACAGCGCGCTGTTGCGCTTGCTTGTAGGAGGGAATCTGATGGAAACTGTAACAGTAGCAGTCCGCATTTTTATAAGAGTGAATGGGATGGAATCTGTTACAGTAGCAGTCACAGTATTTACATTAAATGCAGTTTATCTCTTCATTTTCACTAAACATAGTTGGTTTATTAAAAACTGATTAAATTTAACCGTTATAAGCCCTTTCTCATGGTTATTACATAGGTAGACTTTCATAGCCCAGCATGTTGCCTAGGAAAGTCCATAGCTTAAAGTACGTAATAGGGAAGGCTGTAACTATAAGTAGCTAATCTTTTTCTCATTTCAACTGTCCACTTCCCAGCAATCTAAATTTCCACACATATTTTGCTTGTATCCAGTAAACATCATCATCATCATTAACTCACACACTTACGCACTCACACACACACACACAGAGATACACTTGGGCCCAGTTTACATCATCTTTGGTATGTGAAAATCGTTTCCGACTTCCGCATGAGCGTTACATTTTCAGCTAGGGGGGTTTCTTTTGGTTGGGACAAGTCATTGCTGGCGTTACACCTGCCTGATAGCAATTGACGAGCTGGATGAGGAGCAGGAGGTGAAGGTAGTGGAACTTATTGATTTTACAGCTACTTTTCAATGCTCAAAATAAGTGATTTTTTTTCAAAGAAGAGACTGGAAGAAGAGATGGATACCCTATAATTGACTATTAAATATCGCGTTTGTTATATCTCAAAACAATATATATTTATGTATGTAAAACCTTCTGTAAATTTGGTTACTCTACTTCAACTAGTCATAAAATATATATAACATTTAAAGTAAGTATAATTAAAATACATATCAAGTAAAGAAAATTTACCGCTCACAAACTTCTGAATTTACTTACTAGATCATGTAAAAGGTTGATAACGGATTTTTATCGATATGCAAAGAGCTTAAGCAAAATTGCGTCAATTTACTACATAAAAGTACTATTTTATAATAAATTTGAGCTTTACTTAGCAATGGATCTGTCTGCTAAAATGATCTACTAATGTTCCATCTTGCAAGTAACCTTTAAACATATACCACTCAATTACAGGGTATAGAAACACACAAATTAGTTTGTTTTGGTCGCGTGCCATACACGCGTCCACTGTAATTTTCTCGGAACCAGAGTCATGTCTCGCTTTCCATACTGAATTGGTGACTGCGCCAGGGCGGAGGCCGAGGTGGGGGTTATGCTTCGCTTGTCACCTCCCGCCCCAGCTGGACAGGTGCAATCCGAGGCTCTTCCTCTTCTACGCGAGGCACGCGTCACATGTGTGTGGGCTGAGGGCTAAGAGCTAGAAAAATCAATTGCGCCTACTTTGTGGGTCAACTTGCTTTTCAAAAAAAAAAAAAAAAAAAAAAAAAAAAAATTTTGTTTTCCGTAATGCGCCTTCAAATTTACATCATGCAACCGCCGCCCACTCCCCGCTCAGGGGCGCTGAACTTTTGAGGGGAAGGGAAGTGACACGGCGCTCAGTTGAAAGCGTTTGCACAGCTCTACAAGGCGTGGGCACCCAAACACTCTCCGCACTTCACTCTCTACACACTGTGTTCCGCGGACTCTCTCTCTCTCTCTCCAGCCCATCGCGTCGTTTGACATGACAGCCGCCTTCGCTATGTGTCCTCTCTCTCTCGCGCTCTCGCTCTGTTCCTTTCTCTTACGTTGCGCCCATTTCATTTACGTTGTCAGCTTTTCATTCAGTTTTTTTTCGTTTGCTGACAACTTTGTTGTTGTTGCTGTTATTTATTTTTAGCTTCTTGCTGATAAAAAAAATCGTAAAGCGAATTCTTTGGCTTGGTTGTATATGTGTGCATTCATGTGTATGTGTGTGTGTGCGTGCGTACATGCTTGAGGGAGTTTCTCTCCCTTCTGATATACATACATACATTCATATATACCCTTTTATAACTGTCTTATAATGATATGTCGTTATATTAAGAGAACAAGAACAATTCTTTTTCTTATTCATTATCATCATATAAAATGTACTCAAGCAGATTTATATTAAGATCCGCCCAATAATATATGATATCATTTCCTTCTTTTATTGTTTTTTTTTTTTTTTTTTTTTTTTTAAGAGCTCTCTTATCAATTTATTGACTTAATATTGAAATCTTAAGTTGTCTATTTTTGATTTAT
The DNA here is from genome assembly GCF_018153725.1 of Drosophila mojavensis. Taxonomy (NCBI): domain Eukaryota; kingdom Metazoa; phylum Arthropoda; class Insecta; order Diptera; family Drosophilidae; genus Drosophila; species Drosophila mojavensis. The sequence continues at coordinate 11,252,388 of NW_025318858.1, forward strand.
GAGCTGTAATCTTAAAGTCTTATCATATAAACAAATTGTTCTCTTGAAAGACATATAAATATCCCCTTTAATATTCGAAGCTCCAAGCTAAAAATACCTTATCTAAAAACTTTTCGCTAAACGAAAAAAGATTTATGCATATTATTATTTCCAAGAATCGCTTTTAAGACTTTTTCACAATATTATGCCAAGAGATAACATAGAACTTGAAATCGAATAAATGCAATAAAAATTGCCCTAAACGCAATTAGATCATTAAATTTATTGCACTTCCTTGATAAGGACAGAAGATAAGACCGCACACGTTCGATAAGACCAAAATTTGTTTGCTCGTCAAATAAATGTAGGAAAAAAAAAGAAAAAAAAAAGAAGCAGAACAATTACAAATATATTTCCTTGCTAAATATAATGTATGTATGTAGATAGGGGCGTACCTATTGCGATAAGACTCGCCTTCTAGCTGATAAGCCATGCGTCTCTAAGACGACCTTGAGTAATAAAAAACCAAACTAAAACCAACAAATTAAAGTTGGTTGGTAAATCTTTTTTGTCTAACAACAAATCTGTTTCGCATGCAAATTAGCTACGAAGACATCTTTCGCTTGGTCACTTAAGAATCGCAACAGGTTTTTCAGCTTAAAAATATGAGAGAGCAAGAGAGAGAGGTAGAAAAAAAGAGCTAAGTGACGACTATGCACAGTTGATTGTTGATTCATTATGGTCACAATTAAGTTATGGCAGTACTGATGAAGGGTATTCATAGAGTTGCCTACAACGAGCAAAAATGCTGTATTTCTACTTTAGGGGAAACTTGCCGAGTCATAAAATTCCCCATTTGAATTCAATGAAAATTACCATCTGAAAATCTTAAGAAATATGGAAAATTAAAAATTCAGAGTCGCTTCTAAAGATTATATTTTTATTACATTAAAAATAATATATAGTTATTACATTTAAAATATACCATTTAGGTGAATTATAAGTAGCATTTATTTTATAGTTCTTCGATAGAAGTCGTGCACTATGCAAATAAAATGGACAACTCATTATTTTCAGCGCTGATTTGCGATTCAACAGCTACTTAAGCCCTTAAGCATGGCTAACAACTTGCCGGCACGGCCGAGTGATATCCAAATGCCCCACTCACAATGGCAGAACTTAATTAAAAGACTCGGAGCGAAGCGAGGCAGTTCCCCTTTCACACACACACACACAGCCAACAAAACAGTTACTCAAGCAAACCAAACAAATACTCCGAAAATTTACGTTGTACACCTACTTTTACAACATACTGTATGCACTTTATGCATGTATACTTGTGTGGAAGATGTAGCTCAACGTCCTTGAGTTGCAAATAAGCACCAACACGAGGGGTGCTCCTTTCTTTAAAAATCATGTTTTTTATATGTCAATATAATTTCTAAAGGCAATTTTATTTCATATTTCATATATACATATGTACATATATAGCGAACGTTCCCGTAAGTTTTATCGATCACATTTTTAATTGTTTATCGATATCAAAATATTATTGAAAATATGTATACCTTTTTAATTTCAGCTTTTAAGTATGGTCAAATTCAACATATTTATGTATTTATATAAAGCTTATAAATATTTATTAAAATTGTTGCTTATGAATCATTGGTGCAAGCTACAAACCAATTAACATAATTCACGAAATTAATTAAAATTTTAATTAGCTTGACTAAAGCTAATGAATTAGCTTTTTAATAGCACACCTGACAGCCGATCATTAGATTTTGAATAGCTCGACGACTAAAGAACAAAAGTAACGCGATTAATTAATGTAACAATTTTGTATTTTTAATAGTTGCTTCCATAAAGAACCGATAGTTTACTTCATCATAAGGTATATAATCTAACTGACTTCATGAGCAACCCCATCGTACAATTGTGCCCACAGACCCTCTCTCACGCACACACACACACGCATTCATACCAATGTATGAACTCTCATCTTTGCACAAACTCTGCTGTGCTGCACTTGCTGTTGTCACGCCCCCTGTCGGCTGTCGCTCGCTTGCTCAGCAACCCTGCACAAACCACTTGAAAAAGCATCAGGAGAAGGAGAAGAGGCAACACAACACGAAAGCGTATAAAGTGCATGCAATATCAAATGACACTCAACTGCAAGCTTCAGCAACCGCCTCCCGTCCTTGCTGACTTAACAGCAACAGTTGAAAATGTATACAGCGAAAAATTTGGGTTTCTTACACTTGAAGAAACCCATATATACACTCATGATGAAAATAATAAGTACACCCAAAAATTTTTGAAGATTCTGTCATAACTAATTAATTTTTGATATTTCTGAAAAAAAAATGGATGGTAACTTTAAGAGAGCAATCTGGCAATATGTTGCATGCCAAAAAAAAAAATTATATTTCCCCCTAAATTCATAGTAGTCACAATAAACTGAAATGGGCCTGCTGAAAATAATAGGTACACTCCATTACTAAAGCCCGAAAAAAAAAGTTTAGAATAAGAATGATTTCTTTTATTGTTGTAAAATAGTAAGTAACCTTCCTACAGATGTTTGATGTAAAAAAAAATTATCAATATCATATGTAGATGGGTCGAAATATTAATTGTTCGAGTCAGGAACGCAGAATTGCTAAAAACCTTCGAAGGAATGGCAAATCTTTGCGTGAAATTGCGAAACTGATGAACAGATCTCTTAACGTTGTGCAAAATGCTTTAAAGATGCACAATAAAAAGGGAACACGTGGAAGTCCATCGAAAACCACACTAGAACTGGACCGACGCATTATAAGGATTGCAACTTTTCCGACCCTTTCAAATCTTCAAAGGTCATTGCTTCCGTAATAGATAATATTATTAATGCTTCTTTAATTAGGAGATGACTACATATGGCTAAACTATCAGGTCGTATCGAAAAAATGGTTGAAATTGATGCGCACCAAAAATTTTATGATGATGCAAAATTTTGCTAAAGACCACATCACCTGGGAAGGATCTGAAAGTAAAAAAAAGTGGCGTATTATCCTATTTAACGACGAAACCAAAATTTGCCATTATAGAAATGACTATTCCAGGCATGTAAGACTCTTTACAGGTAAAGAATTCGATCCTCGCTACACAAAAAAAAATAGTGAAGCATGTCGGTGGAAACATTATGGTGTGGGGCTGCTTCTGTATCGTCTGATTTTCCTAATATCTGACGTTATGAGAGTAGCAGACTACAGGGATATTTTCGAAAATATAATGTTACCATATGCTGAGGATAACATGCCTCTGCGCTAGGTTTGACAACAAGATAACGGCCCGAGACACTCGTCTACAATAGAATAAGCTTGGCTCGAGGTTAGTAAGGTGGACACTCTCGCTTGGCCCAGTCATTCTCCTGATCTGAATCCAACCGAAAACGTGTGTAGTGCATTGATAAAGCAGATGGTAAAGAAAAAGTGTGAAATTAAACGCCAAATTATGGACTGTGTCCAAGAAACCTGGAGGAAGATTACGAATGGGACCTGCCAAGCTTTAATTAGGAGTATGACCAATCAGATAAAAAATTTGTATGAAAATAAAAGAGGATATACAGGATATTGATCCAAAAATAGAATAGCAAAAGATTTTGAATGATTTGAAAATCAAAAAATTAAATACATCTTACGAAAGTAAAGTGTACCTATTATTTTTGTCAAGCACAAAAAGCTCCATTTTTGTTTATTTGTTTGTAACTTTTGAAAAAATAATATTTTTTTTCCAAATTTACTTATTTTTATTAATATATACCTAATTCAGAAATGTGCATTTAAATTTTCATGTTAAGGGCAGTAGAAAAAATGTTTTGCTAAACTAAACTCAAAAAAGTTTAATTTTAAGGGGTGTACCTATTATTTTCATCATGAGTGTATATATATATATATATATAATATGAATATCATAATTAAATTATTTCCAATCAAAAGCTTGAAAATACAAAATTAAATTGCAAAATTTTATTTCAACAATATACAAAATTGTATTTATTTTTTAATTTTCTGTTTTTTGTTTTTATTCGTTAATAAGTCACTTAATTTACTGCGCACAAGAAAATTATGCAAATTATCTTGAAATTCAACACAATTTTCGACAGCTTATTTAGTTTTTAAATTTTTTCTGCGGTTTGTTGACCGGTTCAGTAATTTTAAGTAACAAAAAAAAAAAAAAAAAAAAAAAAACAAAAAGTTTGCCAAGTGGCCGACTTGATATTTCTTTATATTTTGCATTCATTTGCCATTATCAAATCAAATGATTTTTTTTTGCAAATCTTCTGATTTGTGCTTGTATTCTGATTTGTGCTTGTAAAGTTTCAAATTTATATGCTAGGAAAACAGGAAACATTTGCGTAATTGCGTATTTCACTAGCGCAATAATTTTTCTTGTGGTGTTGATTCTTTAACGCTTGAAGAAATAATTATTGGGCAATAGAAGAATAACCTCCAAAACTGGCAACAGCTGCTACTACAGCTGCAGCAGCGTAAAGGGGAATATAAAAAAGAACCGCTAAGCATTCGACATAAAAAAAAGACAAAACAACAACAACGACCTCAACAAAAGCGCACCAACAAAGTCAACGGCAGGCGGAACTTGTTTACGAGTGCCCCCAACAACAGAGAAATAGAAGACAAACGAATATTCTCTCACATTTAAAACGGCAAAATTCTTCTACACCACAAGGCAGACAGAGAGCGAGCAAAGAGAGGCCAATAGAGAACGGCTGCTTTGCCATTGTAATTCGCCATTCATATGGTTGTTGTTGTTTTTGTTATTTCAAGCATCGCCTCATTAACGGCAAGCCCATACACACATACATAGAATATGTCTATGCATACATTTCTACAAAGTCTGCGACCCAGTGACGTTTCCTAAATGACGTCGCAATGTCGCCAGCGTGTGTATGTAAATATGTATGTAGCATGAATAGAACTATTTACAACAGCAACATGACAGCAGCAGCAGCAACAGCAAGAGCAGCGCCCTGACCTCTGCACACAGACAGCTCGTTTCAATGTTATGCAAATGTTGTTAACAGCGCGCTGTTGCGCTTGCTTGTAGGAGGGAATCTGATGGAAACTGTAACAGTAGCAGTCCGCATTTTTATAAGAGTGAATGGGATGGAATCTGTTACAGTAGCAGTCACAGTATTTACATTAAATGCAGTTTATCTCTTCATTTTCACTAAACATAGTTGGTTTATTAAAAACTGATTAAATTTAACCGTTATAAGCCCTTTCTCATGGTTATTACATAGGTAGACTTTCATAGCCCAGCATGTTGCCTAGGAAAGTCCATAGCTTAAAGTACGTAATAGGGAAGGCTGTAACTATAAGTAGCTAATCTTTTTCTCATTTCAACTGTCCACTTCCCAGCAATCTAAATTTCCACACATATTTTGCTTGTATCCAGTAAACATCATCATCATCATTAACTCACACACTTACGCACTCCACACACACACACAGAGATACACTTGGGCCCAGTTTACATCATCTTTGGTATGTGAAAATCGTTTCCGACTTCCGCATGAGCGTTACATTTTCAGCTAGGGGGTTTCTTTTGGTTGGGACAAGTCATTGCTGGCGTTACACCTGCCTGATAGCAATTGACGAGCTGGATGAGGAGCAGGAGGTGAAGGTAGTGGAACTTATTGATTTTACAGCTACTTTTCAATGCTCAAAATAAGTGATTTTTTTCAAAGAAGAGACTGGAAGAAGAGATGGATACCCTATAATTGACTATTAAATATCGCGTTTGTTATATCTCAAAACAATATATATTTATGTATGTAAAACCTTCTGTAAATTTGGTTACTCTACTTCAACTAGTCATAAAATATATATAACATTTAAAGTAAGTATAATTAAAATACATATCAAGTAAAGAAAATTTACCGCTCACAAACTTCTGAATTTACTTACTAGATCATGTAAAAGGTTGATAACGGATTTTTATCGATATGCAAAGAGCTTAAGCAAAATTGCGTCAATTTACTACATAAAAGTACTATTTTATAATAAATTTGAGCTTTACTTAGCAATGGATCTGTCTGCTAAAATGATCTACTAATGTTCCATCTTGCAAGTAACCTTTAAACATATACCACTCAATTACAGGGTATAGAAACACACAAATTAGTTTGTTTTGGTCGCGTGCCATACACGCGTCCACTGTAATTTTCTCGGAACCAGAGTCATGTCTCGCTTTCCATACTGAATTGGTGACTGCGCCAGGGCGGAGGCCGAGGTGGGGGTTATGCTTCGCTTGTCACCTCCCGCCCCAGCTGGACAGGTGCAATCCGAGGCTCTTCCTCTTCTACGCGAGGCACGCGTCACATGTGTGTGGGCTGAGGGCTAAGAGCTAGAAAAATCAATTGCGCCTACTTTGTGGGTCAACTTGCTTTTCAAAAAAAAAAAAAAAAAAAAAACAAAAAATTTTGTTTTCCGTAATGCGCCTTCAAATTTACATCATGCAACCGCCGCCCACTCCCCGCTCAGGGGCGCTGAACTTTTGAGGGGAAGGGAAGTGACACGGCGCTCAGTTGAAAGCGTTTGCACAGCTCTACAAGGCGTGGGCACCCAAACACTCTCCGCACTTCACTCTCTACACACTGTGTTCCGCGGACTCTCTCTCTCTCTCTCCAGCCCATCGCGTCGTTTGACATGACAGCCGCCTTCGCTATGTGTCCCTCTCTCTCGCGCTCTCGCTCTGTTCCTTTCTCTTACGTTGCGCCCATTTCATTTACGTTGTCAGCTTTTCATTCAGTTTTTTTTCGTTTGCTGACAACTTTGTTGTTGTTGCTGTTATTTATTTTTAGCTTCTTGCTGATAAAAAAAATCGTAAAGCGAATTCTTTGGCTTGGTTGTATATGTGTGCATTCATGTGTATGTGTGTGTGTGCGTGCGTACATGCTTGAGGGAGTTTCTCTCCCTTCTGATATACATACATACATTCATATATACCCTTTTATAACTGTCTTATAATGATATGTCGTTATATTAAGAGAACAAGAACAATTCTTTTTCTTATTCATTATCATCATATAAAATGTACTCAAGCAGATTTATATTAAGATCCGCCCAATAATATATGATATCATTTCCTTCTTTTATTTTTTTTTTTTTTTTTTTTTTTTTTTTTAAGAGCTCTCTTATCAATTTATTGACTTAATATTGAAATCTTAAGTTGTCTATTTTTGATTTATGAGCTGTAATCTTAAAGTCTTATCATATAAACAAATTGTTCTCTTGAAAGACATATAAATATCCCCTTTAATATTCGAAGCTCCAAGCTAAAAATACCTTATCTAAAAACTTTTCGCTAAACGAAAAAAGATTTATGCATATTATTATTTCCAAGAATCGCTTTTAAGACTTTTTCACAATATTATGCCAAGAGATAACATAGAACTTGAAATCGAATAAATGCAATAAAAATTGCCCCTAAACGCAATTAGATCATTAAATTTATTGCACTTCCTTGATAAGGACAGAAGATAAGACCGCACACGTTCGATAAGACCAAAATTTGTTTGCTCGTCAAATAAATGTAGGAAAAAAAAAGAAAAAAAAAAGAAGCAGAACAATTACAAATATATTTCCTTGCTAAATATAATGTATGTATGTAGATAGGGGCGTACCTATTGCGATAAGACTCGCCTTCTAGCTGATAAGCCATGCGTCTCTAAGACGACCTTGAGTAATAAAAAACCAAACTAAAACCAACAAATTAAAGTTGGTTGGTAAATCTTTTTTGTCTAACAACAAATCTGTTTCGCATGCAAATTAGCTAAAGTTGGCAATAAAAATATGTATAAATAAATAAAAAATATACGGCAGAATTAACAAAGCTAATAAATGGGTTTGAAAAACCCTCAACTTAAATAGAGCAAAGCCAAAGGTAAACCAGTTTTTTCTCATACTTTTCGGGGTGCGCGAGCACCCAGAAACCTAACTAGACAAAGAAAAAACTAATTGGAATTTTAGATTTTCAACGAAGAGGTAAATAAGGTAGAGCGATAAGTGAAAAATAGCGTTTTTAACGCTTTGTAAATTCAACAAATATTTTACAAAAATAAATAATATAATTGTTGAGATACAAATAACAATGAAATATTGAAAACATGACATTATTAATAAATAACCAGCAATTAAATATTTATTATTTATAATAATTGTAATATAATATATATATATATTTTTTTATTTTTTTTTTTAAATATTTGACAATCTTCTTTCAAAGCAATTTCAAACACTAAACAATACAATTTTTATTCAGGTAATAAACTATATAATAAATATAATGGTTTATTTTAGAAAATAAAAAAAATTTTTTTAATGCAATTAAAACATTAAACATTACAATTTTTATTCAGGTATATTAATTTATAAAAAAAAAAAAAAAAAAAAAAAAAAACGAGATGTATTTCTTACAAATAGTTAAGTTCTTGCTCCCTTTTGCTGTCAAACTAGTTCTTAGCGTGTGTCAAACGTACGTACATAATGTACATGTCCACACACAGCTATATTTTCAGCCTAATATATATATTATGTCTAGTCTGCTATACAGTTTATCCTCTCATAAAACGAAAAAGGTCTGAGAAAAATATCACAAATAATCAAAAAACGAGAGAACCGCCCCAAAAGTCGAAATGTGACCGCAGGCTGCGCAGCTGAGCTGGAAATGAGCATTCAATTTAATGAGATACCCGATACATATATATATATATATAAATATGTATGTATACGTATAAGTCTAACTTAATATATTTTTCAATTTAAAACTGTCGCCAAGTGTGGGCGGCAATCAAATCAAATCAGCGATTGAGTTTAAATGCGCGAAAATTTTATATTTTATATTATATACATATATGTACATTATATATACATATACATATATATATATGTAATGAGTTAAATGCACATTTAGATCCTGACGGAATGTGAAAAAGAGGCAAAGTTCGTTTTGAACACCTGCTAAATTGTTTGGCCTTTGTGTGTTAGATTTTTACCTTTGCACCGTTACGTAGAGCTTTCGTTCGCTTGCCGGAAGAGATCAATTTGTGGGCCTGGCCGGCAGCTTGCGCAATTTAATTGCCTAATTGCAGTCACAGATACATTTACAGATACAAATGCAAATACATTCATGTAACTAGCAACAGATACAGCTATGAAAGCTCTATGCTGTCTAGGGTTGAACGGGGCTGAGGGCTGAGATTTACCTAGGCCGAATTCTAAGTGCCACAAAATGTACACAAAATAAAAAGTAGTTGAGAACAAGAATTACGAAGCGGGAGTAATAAAGGCGGAGAGAGCGATAGAAAGGGAGTAGAATAGGGTACACTGAACTTGCAAAACGAGTTCAACAAGATTTCAGGGAAGCAAAAAGAAAAAAAAAATATTATAATAAAAGATGAGAGCGAGTAAAGCAATAATGCCAGAATTGTAAATGCCCTGCAGCGAAAACTACTTAATATTATTATTTTATCATATGATTGAAAATAAAAATAAATGAATTAAATAAATGGAATGAACATTCTGCATTTCAATTTTTCTACATTTTCTGCATAAAATATATCTTTAGCTTACGTCTTATAGCTTGTTATGGCTCTCGAATTTAAAAGCCTTTCGTTCGGTCTATCCGATCCGAGCAATTATCATAAAACCGAAATTATTTATACAAATCACAGTAGCCCACGCAAATAGCTCGCACTTCAAAATTTGTTTTGTTTATATAGATGTTTAGACGAAGCAAAAACAGATCGAAAGCAAATTGCAAATTTTTCCTTTCAGTTTTAATTTTGTTATTTTCAGCAACAACGAAATAGAAAGCAAAAGCTGAAACAAATTTCGCTACCTCTGAATAGATTGTATTGTATCTATAGCTATATAAATAATAATATATATGCATCTGTTTATGTTATAATTCTATAGTCGGAAATTCTCTTCGATTTTTGCGTGAGATTCATAAATAAAAGATCGACTGCTGAAAGCTGCTGACAGCGAATTTTACGGAATACTTGGAACTTGAATTGCGCAGAAAAGAATAGATAGATTTTCAGATTTCCATTCAGATACTTGTTGGTATCTAACAAATACAGATGCAGTATTGTATCTGCGGATACATCTACAAATACAAATACATGTTACATATGCACAAAGAGTTTCAGATACAATTTTAGATATATGCATGTTCAGACACATTTATATGTGCTGACATGAATACAGATAGAGATACAATTACATATGTAAAAACATTTTAAGATATGCTCAGTTACATTTACATGAATACTGATATATTTACATATGTAGATACACATTCAGATACATTTACACAGAGCTCTTTTGGAAAGACTGAAATGAATAGTTGAACATCAACGAAGCGTCTTCTAAATCCTATGCATATCTGATACCCTTTAGATCTAATTGCAAAATATTGATTAAAATAATGCCCAACTAGCTTATGTACCTATTAAATCTTATTTATGTCCATACCCTGTATACATAATTGACGAGAGAAATCCCCTATCTATTACTAAGCATTGTACAGTGAAATATTGAATTCTAAGATCAACTCTAAGAAAAAATTGAAATTCTAATCCCAAGATATGCATTCTTGTTATAATATTAAAATTTTTGTATTTCAATAGCCACATAAATACATCAACACTTGTTACCTTTAAACAATTAACAAATCAGCTGTTGGCCAAGCAAGTTCAACAATCAATCCATTAAAATAGTAAAAAAAAAGTCTTACATTTTCTCACACACCTGCAGATGAAAATCTGGAACAGCTGTTTGCAGCAGCTGTTAAGCTAGTTTGGCATAAATGTAATATGCAAAACTTATCGATTATCGATGACAACGAGACAATGAAAATTTGCGCACATACTTAGATAGTAGAAATAGGAAAACGTATGAAACATACCTCGCAAAATGCTTAAATTGCAAACTTTTCCTTTTCGCAATTTATTTATATTGTGGATTCTGTTGTCGACGTCACGAGCAGCTGTTGGCAGAGAATTTTTGTTATATATTAAAACACGCGCGCGAATACTATCTAACGAAACTTTTATATATGTTAAGCGCAATGAGATGAGAAGCACAAACAATAACAACAGTTACAGCAGAAGTAGCGACGGCGGCAGTGACAAATTTTTCTCTCAATGAGCGCCCAAAAAAAAAAAAACAAGACAGAAATCGAAAATTGACGGCGCCGTCGCTCTCACCAACACAGAGACAAATAGCGACAGGGCGTCGTATTTAGCACTGTTATTGTAGTTGCTGTTAGTGTTGTTGCTTTAGCATTTCATTGTTTTCTAAATAATAATGGACGCTCCAAATTTAGTACAAACTTATTTTTTTTAAACACTTATTTCTTATAGCTCATATTTAGCAAACATTTTATTGTGAGCATTTTCTCTTTAAAATTTCAGCACTTTTATTAACATTTTTGTGGTGAAAAGACGCATCGCACAAACACACGCACACAACAAGCGAGCATGCATAAAAGGCACTAACACACACACACACGTACACACTCAGGCACAAATACATGTACACACGATGCTGCTTCTGCCTGCCTGCTGCTTCTTCTTCCTCAGAGCGCAGTTGGTTTTGTTGTCGCGTCGTATTGCTTAAATTTATACATTTTAAATTTGTTTTACCAGGTTAGTGCATAAAACGCGTTTCATTATGTTTTTTTTTCAACAGCAGCAACGACAAAATACCATTTTAAAGACACAAAAATTGCCACCCACGAGCGAAACGCAAAATAAAGCAAACAACGCGCGATTAAGGGGTAATTGAATTATAGCAAATACAATTACCGTTCTTTTCTTACTTTAGCGCATTTACGGTTATAATTATAAACTTTTAAGCACAATACACATTAATATTATGCAAATTGAAACGCACCCAAAACGCGACCTCACCGTCCGCTTGTAAGATTGTTAATGTTAACATATTATGTTAATTCCATCAGTCATAGAATGACACTCTGTTAAACTCAAAAGACGCTGTTCTAAGTTCCCAAAAGACGACTCTGTTAAATTTAACTTTATGTTATCAGCGAGCGCATTTGATGAAAAAGAGATTGTGAGGAGACTTTCAGTACACTATTTAAACATTTTAATATGCAAATACCATTTTCACCTATTCGTGATGCTTACTCGACTTAAATTTACTTGTAACATTATATCGTTAAACTTGTATTTCAAATTTTATGTTAACGATCTGTCAATACTCAAATGGCACTGTTTGCACATAATTCTATGAAAATTTTTTAGGTGCGTTTTTGCGCATATATGGAAATGGACAAGTTGCGATGCCTAAATTTTGTAAATTAAAATCTATTAGTACTAAAAAGAAACAAAGTGAGTGCATACTTTGTCGAGTGCTTCCAATTTGAATTTTCATCGCCACCTACCGTAAAATGTTTGAAGTGTGCCGCGCAAGCTAAGACAACAACCAATATACCATGAATTAAAGGGGGCGCTTTGCTTAAAATTTTTTCGTATGCGTAAATAAATTTATACATATTTGTGTACATGAAGATCATATGTACGTGAAGAGGGATCTCTAGATTGTGAGTACCCATACTTTATGGCTCTATCCTCTTTACACAATTTTTGGTCAAAATCTACACTGCCCCTCGAACTGCAATTACCTTTGGTTAAGGCTCTATCCTCTTTACACAATTTTTGGTTTTACTTTCTCATGTATTTAATCAAACATACAAATTTCGACATATAAGTATATGTTATGGTGACATTTCTATAGTGCACTTATGGTTTAATAGTACCTAGATTTCCTTCTGAAGCCTTGGTGTCGCTAGCAACAGGGTCCACAGCCGCCACAACAGCGTCCAAAACAGGGTCCACAGCAGGAATAGCGATAGCAACATCCGCCACAAGGTCCACAGCAGCCACCGCAGGGTCCGCAGCAGCCACCGCAAGGTCCACAACAGGAGTAGCAAGGTCCGCAACACATTTTGCTAGGTGCTGCTGGATTAGGTGGACAAACGATTAAATATATTTCCTAAAGTATTTAACAGACTGAACTTACATTATTCTTTTAGGTTCTTCACAGAAAAAGGTACTATAATAAATATATATACAATTATAATCTCAGTGTAGCTTCCAGAAAATTTTGATATGGTCGAAAACATCCAAAAGCCAGCACACTCGATATATTTAAATATAATTGTTACAGGAAGGACTTTAACCTGAGAATCAATGGAAATATTTTTTTTTTTTTGTTTAACACATTTTTTTTTTTTTTTTCTTTATAATTTTACTTACATTTCCCAAAAAATAAGTAAGCACACATAAAATATATAGAAGTATACGGGACAAGCCGAAAAGTTTGAATGAGTATTTGTTGAGTTGATGCTTATAACCCGAGCCAAATCGAGAAGAGTGGATTTGAAAAGCCTGTTTTGATGTTTATATTTGCTCATTCTATTAATAAAGGTGTTCATAAATAGAGAGCTAGACCTAGACCTAGTTCAAGTTAAGATTTGAAAAGGAAATACCAGTATGGGTGATTATCGATAAAAAGGTATAGGATGAGTTATCGAAATAAATAATAAACTCGTACTGCGCAAAGTACGAGCATAGATGGATTATCTCAAATCTATAGCCATATAGGCTATAGCCATATAGGACTCGACTTAGCTCGACTTAGCTTGTCGCCCCGATCAAAAATACATAAGTCGTGCCAGATCCCATAAAGTGTATATGTATATAACCAGACAGGTCATGAGTCTCAGTTATCGACCTATCGATATAGCCATGTTCGCCGGTCCGTACGTCCATATGCATGAACGCGTCGATCTAAGAGGCTATAAGAGCATGAGACTTGGAATTGCCAGGCGCAAATCGAGCTCGTAAAAACAATGTATTACTGTTCTTGCTTTAATGTTATCCTTTACAAACCTTACCCATGTTGGGCTATAAAATTATATTTCTTTTATCTTCAGAGTTAGAGCTGCAAAAATCTGCATATGGTAGAATTTGACTTGGTTTTATATTTTCAATACCAAACCAAATATCTTATGCTAGGGGTCTGCTCTACTATCCCTCCTCATTTCAAGGCTGCCTCCCAGTCAGATGATATAAATACAGTAAAATACGATTATACTATACAAATCTATATAGAACTTAGTAGGCTCTGGCAGTTTGAATTCCAATTGTGCTCGTCCATCTAGAAATAGGCTTCATTCCATTTTAGAGCCTTGTCCTGTTGAAAGACATTGCTTTTGTAAAATTGTGTAAGGTTTTTTGGGAATGTAAGTTAAAAAAAAAAAAAAAAAAAAAAAAAAATATATATATATATATATATATATATATATATATATATATATATTATAATTTATGCTTAAATAAATAAAAAAATAATAAATATTAAAATAATAATAATAATAAATATTCATAGGTCTCAGTTGTTTCTGTGAGAAAATAACACCAACTTTGGATCGGACAACAACAGATTAGCTCGCTTAAAATTTTGTTTTATCGAGGATCACTAAGCTCCCAACTACTTCCTATTTCCGTGAAGAGTCTTTCTGACAAGTGAGTAACTTAGAATATACATAGATCTTAACATACATCCCCCTACCCACCCCATTGACACTTGCAGTATGTGCCGCAAACTCTACCCTTGCTGTGGTGGCGGCGCTTCTCCCTGTTGCTACCCACCGCGTCTCTGCTGTGGCGGCTGTGGTCCTTGCTGCGGATCGGGTCCATGTTGTGGCGCTTGTGGACCCTGCTGCGGTGGCTGCGGGCCCTGCTGTGGACCGTGTGGTCCTTGTTGTTAGAATGCGTCTTCAGAACGAAATCCAGGCACCGCACAGCAAAAGTGATAAAACCATTTTCATGTTTTTTTTTTTTGTTTGTACATAATTTAAATTCAACTAACAATTGATTAAAATAAAAAGTTATAATGGGGCAAAAAATCAAGAGTACCTCAATTTACAGCTGGTATATTTATTTAATTTCGTATTAAATATAGATCAAGGTCTTTTTATAAATAGTTTTTATACTCGCTCACAAACTAAACAGTATATTGGCACGTTGCTTAACCAACAAGGCTCTTCTAATTCGCCTTTATATTTATGCTTATAAACCTTTAAACAGTATGCCTCTTGAAAATTTGGTTGACTGAAAATTCATTAAATAATTTTGTTTTGTCGTTTAAATTTTTAAAATACCTTGCAAGGATTCAGTTCCTAGAATTGCAAATTTAAAAATTGCAATAACACTTTGGAGATCTTCACAGCAAATCTTCAATTAAAAAATCCAATCCGAGTCTCTTCACACCCTTACCGCTCCTACTAAAACATTCAAATCACAATTGAATTTAGCTATTTATTTATACACATATATGATGAGCACCTAGATTTCGTTCTGAAGATGATTCCCTTTTAGCAGCACGGACCGCAGCCACCGCAGCAGCCGCCACAGGGGCCACAGCAGGAGAAGCATGGACCACAGCAAGGTCCACAGGGCCCACAGCAAGGTCCGCAGGGACCGCAGCAGCCACCACAAGGTCCGCAACAAGGACCGCAGGGTCCACAGCAGCCTCCGCAAGGTCCGCAACACATTTTTATAATATCTACACATGGTGACAGATGCAATGAGACTCCGATTTCAAGTGTTTCCTAATTACTTACGTTTAGTAGAACCTCCTCACAGAAATAGGCACTAATTGGTTTGCAAATTACGACTGCAGTTCGGGTTTCAAAAGACTTCAGTTCCGACTCAAAACTTTCGAAAACCTTTGCAGTCGTAATAGATATTTGCAGTTACGATACGGACTATAACCTGTGATTGAGAAAAATTATTTAAAAAAATATGTCTTTTTATTCCTTTGGAATATTCCTGGTGAAATTTTGTTTTACTTACGATTTTCTAAAATTTTACAATGGGTACAAACAAATAGACTCAGATGTTTACTGGACTAGTCCGAAAAATTGAATGAGCAATATTGGAACTGCTGGCTGGGGGCTCAACTTTTAGGGCCTACTTTGGTTGCTGCTATTGAAAACTATTTTATTTCGATGCTGATTTGAAATATTTGGGGTGATTTCTTGTTAGCTTAACACTACTCATCCACTCAGATACCCTGCAAAATCATGAACAAAATTATAAAGAATATTAAACATTATAATTCTAATATATGTTCCAAATACTAAGTCTGTAGCTTGAATATCAGCGAAATGGCTTGTATCCATACGGCCAACAACAAAATGGACATTGCAGAAAACCAATATGCTCATATCATATTCGTAAATGAGTATAAGCATTTGCTGAAATGGTGCTGAATGCAATTTCATTGTATTTCAACAAGAACTAAACAGAGTCCAATAGAGAAAATAACTCTATTTATCAATTTATTATGAATTGTAAAAGGTTTTTTAAATATTGCCTATATTTTCAGCTGAAAATATAACAAATATAACAAAAACAATTAAGAATGCTCTAGTCGAGACTGCCTGACTACGAGATCCCCTGAACCCTTCGCGCAACTGATATTTAAATAATTATTCTTGTCGATGATCTTCATGAAACTTTTAGATTATGAATGTAACATAAATATTCAGGAATTTGGTAAAGCAAAAGTCTTTAGTATTTGAAATACGCCTTTTACAATTGTGTGGGTGAGGGGGTAAATATGGAGGTGAGGGTGAATTTTGACAAAAATCGAAATTCTATAAAGTATATATGAATCTACATTTAAAATTTGGCGACTCTAGCTTTAAAGATGTAACAGATATTATTATTGGTTTTCGATAATGATTTTTATCGATCACAAAATAACGGACACACGGACCTAAGAAAAAAATTTCAAGTCTCTAACTCTTATATCTTCTGAGATCGACGCGTTCAAGCAATCGGACATCCGGACAGACGGACGGACAGACGGACAGAGCTAAATCGACTCAGATCGTCGCCCTGATCAAGAATATATATACTTTATGGAGTCTGCCTAATGTCTGTATTCCATTTGTAGTCATTGCTATCTTTGAGAGTTAGTGCCTCTTTAATCTGTTCAACAAGAGCCTTATGGTAGGCCACTAACTCATCTTTGGTCAAGCAATATTTTTCATGTGATTTTAATAATTGTAATTCACTTTCTTGCAACTAGTTGTTGTTGCAATTTGATAGTCGCTTCAAGGCTCAATATTTTATTATTTAATTCCAGCAACTTTTGTTTTTTAAATCGCACCGACGATGTTTTTTGGGACGAGGGCTTTACTATCCCACTGCAATAGCTGCTGCATTGCTCGTCCAATTGCTTGGAGGCAATGGACTGCTTAAATATGTGAATTAAATGCAAAATTATATTTCACATGCAAAGCACATTCTTGACATCACAGAAACATACCGAGTTCTCTGTTGTCTTACTCAATATCCCTGGCAGGAATATCAGCAGGATTAGCATTAGCTGTCGAAACATACACATTTGGAATACTTAAAGTTGAATCTCATAAACCAGACGCGATCGAAATTCTTTGAAGACTGAATTCACTCTGGGCGTTTGGTACATAATGAACACTTAAAATCTCAAATTCGGCAATGCCTTATCACGCGAAGACTAGAGTTCGGCTTGGGCCGGATTTAGTATTCTGCTGTTATCAGACCCAAAATTATAGATACGTATATGCCCCTGACATTGCTGTAGGTTTTGTGGTCGCCATAAATTTGTTATCAAAACTTTGTTCGCATCGCCTAGCCTATGGACTTTTTGATATGAGAAGTTGAGCTTTAGGTTTGTATTTTAATATTCATTCACAAAAGTGGCAGAGTATATTGGTTTTGTACAATGATCGACTCTCCGTTCCATTGAGGCTAGCGCTTATCAAATTAGAAATATTTGTTTAGTGAAAGCCTGGTCTTATCGGGAAATACTATATTCGGTATAATAGTAATGCTATAATTTAAAGATACATATATCAAGTTGGTAATCCATGGTAAATAAATAAATAATCGAAAATTCCTGACATAGAGATATATGTACATTTGCAGGAAGCGATTGAATTTAACAAAAATCTTTTTGGTTCTTTTCGCTATATTTATTTTGTCAACATGTATATACATATTTTTTTTTCATAAAAAAAAAAAAAAAAAAAAAAAAATAAAAAAACATCATATATACTATACATGCATATAAAATGTATGATATGATAAGATTAATTTCGAAATTCAAAGGGTAAGTATATTTTCCATCGAAATATTGAAATACTATTTTTTTTCAACAGAATATTTCGCAAATTAGGAGACAACTTAAAGATATCCTCTCTATAATAATTACCATGTACCTACTGTTCTAGTACATATAATAGGTCTAATGGCAGTAAATGTTTAAAAACAAACCCATGTTTAAAAACAAACCCATGAATGAGTATAAAATTATTTGAAATATACAAATTCATTCATGGGCTGCTCTTGTTGGCCATCGCAGCTTAATTGCTTAACAACTTTTCTTCTAGTTAGACTTTCAACACACATAATCAAATCACAATTGAATTTTGCTATTTATTTATACACATATATGATGAGCACCTAGATTTCGTTCTGAAGATGATTCCCTTTTAGCAGCACGGACCGCAGCCACCGCAGCAGCCGCCACAGGGGCCACAGCAGGAGAAGCATGGACCACAGCAAGGTCCACAGGGCCCACAGCAAGGTCCGCAGGGACCGCAGCAGCCACCACAAGGTCCGCAGCAAGGACCGCAGGGTCCACAGCAGCCTCCGCAAGGTCCGCAACACATTTTTATAATATCTACACATGGTGACAGATGCAATGAGACTCCGATTTCAAGTGTCTCCAAATTACTTACGTTTAATAGAACCTCCTCACAGAAATAGGCACTAATTGGTTTGCAAATTCCGACTGCAGTTCGGCTTTCAAAAGACTTCAGTTCCGACTCAAAACTTTCGAAAACCTTTGCAGTCGTAATAGATATTTGCAGTTACGATACGGACTATAACCTGTGATTGAGAAAAATTATTTTAAAAAATATGTCTTTTTATTCCTTTGGAATATTCCAGGTGAAATTTTGTTTTACTTACGATTTTCTAAAATTTTACAATGGGTACAAACAAATAGACTCGGATGTTTACTGGACTAGTCCGAAAAATTGAATGAGCAATATTGGAACTGCTGGCTGGGGGCTCAACTTTTAGGGCCTACTTTGGTTATGCTGCTATTGAAAACTATTTTATTTCGATGCTGATTTGAAATATGTGGGGTGCTTGCTTGCCAGCTTGAGAATACTCAGTTGTCCGATCTATGTATTCAGTCATTAAAATGTTTTCGAATCCGCAGAAATATAAAATTAAATGTAAACTAAATTTTCATTTAACCAAGATAAATTTTAGTCTAAACTAAGTGTTAATGTATGTAATATAAAATTAAAATTTATGTTAAAAATTCGAAAATTTTATGTTAAGGATTTTATATCAAAACTAACGTTTAAATAAATAAAAATTAAAATGTCAGTTCTTTGTTCCTGATTTGTTTTTTGTTTTTTTTGTTATATTTATTTTAAGCGTTGAATCTGTACAATGCAAGTATAGTACCTTAACAATACAGTTAGATTATATTATATAGAGCCTAACCTTCTGATGTACCCAGGAGGACTTACAAATATCACTAAACTAAACTTATCTAATGTTTTTGGCAAACCCAAGCGTTTTAATCGTCTTAGTGGCCTCGCAGGCAGCAATCTTCTCGCTAGTTTGCTCCGGTGTCTAGCCAGTCTGTCACTATATAGGCTAGTGTGTCTCCCAATCTGTTCCTCCATTGTAAACAGTTTCAGATCTGGATGTAGGGTAGAGCCGCGCACGTACCACGAACAGCTTGCCATTTGTCGCAATACTCGATTTTGCAGAACCTGTATGCGTTTATAGTTGGACGTTGCGCATATTCCCCAAATCTGCACACCGTAGAGCCAAATCGGTGTTACACAGTGGACATAGACTGCTCTCTTAGCTCTCAGTGACATTGTGCTTCGTCTGTTAACCAGCCACCCCAGTTGTTGCATGCGTTGCCCACATCTCCTAGCCACTGCTTTAAGATGAGGACCAAATGTTAGACGCTTGCCAAGGGTGATGCCAAGGTACTGTGGTGGCGAAGGTTGATCCAGTGTTTCGCCATCACTGATGAAGGTTTTCAGGGTGAAGCAAGTGTTGGTGGTCTTGCGTGGGCTAATCTTCAAGTTCCATCTTTTGCACCATGCTACTACCTGTGTTTAGGTAGCTCTCCACTCCATTTGCTGCCTCAGTGGGACATTTTGAGCTGTAGAGCACCGCTATGTCATCTGCATAAGTAGCGAGAAGGGCTTTGCCAGGATTCTCCATGTGGCGCACGCTAGAGGAGGGCAAGTCGGCCGTGTATATGGAGTAAAGCAACGGCCCTCTCTTTGTTCCTGATTAATTATTTTAATGAAACAGAATAAAGTACAGAAAAAAACGTTACAATTTATTCTCACATTGTGTTTTCTTTAAAAATGCAAATACAGAATTTATCGAATCCATGATCTCTCTAATCTTATGTAGTACCTAGATTTCCTTCTGAAGATAGTTCCGTTCTAGCAGCAGGGTCCACAGGAACCGCCACAACAGCTGGGATAGCAGCAGGCCGCAGCCGAGCAACAGCCGCCGCCACAACAGCCGTTGCAGCCGCAGCAGCCACTGCAGCAGCCATTGCAGGGGGAGGTGCAGGAATAGTTACACGAATAGCAGGGAGAGCAGCACATTCTGGTATCGAGTGAAATATACTAGACTATACAGTCAACTCAGTCGTAGGTGAACCAATTCACGGAAAAAGGCAGTGGATGGGGGGAAGATGGCCTATCGATCACCGGTATCCAAGCAGTCGCTAAAAAAACTCAATAAAAATATTTCAAATAGAATTGTATATGATTTTCTATACTTACATTCCCGAAAAATTAGAGATGTTCAGTGGGCAAGCCTTAAAATGGGAATGGGCTTGGCTGGAGAGCTAACTGAGCTTTTTAGAAATACGAATATCTAAGGTTACTTTGTTGCCGTTAGTCAAGGCAATATACATAAATATATTCAGTAATAGATATATTCGATAAATATCAATCGATTAACAAAATGTTGAAACTCGCTTCAACCGACAATTTTGCGAAAGCAAATTCAATCCTATCTTTATTTTCTAATTTGATTTCCTTTAAGTAAGCATAAGTTTCCGACTTATCCCCATATATTTGATGTTATTATATCTGTTGAGCATTTTCTTAGGCAACATTTTTGGTTAGAATTGCCTTCGCAAATATATAATATACATATTAAATCTATTGCACATATAAGTAGAGCGAGCTAGAGTGTTTTTTACAATCAGTAATAATACGAAATCAATGCAATACCTTCTCTAAAAGAACAAAATACAATTTATTATGACATTATGTTTTCTCCAAAATGGGATATAAAGAACTTAAGGGTTTATCGATTCCACGATCTCTAATCTTATTCGTTATATGAAGTACCTAGATTTCCTTCTGAAGATAGTCCCGTTCTAGCAGCAGGGTCCACAGGAACCGCCACAACAGCTGGGATAGCAGCAGGCCGCAGCCGAGCAACAGCCGCCGCCACAGCAGCCGTTGCAGCCGCAGCAGCCACTGCAGCAGCCATTGCAGGGGGAGGTGCAGGAATAGCTGCACGAGTAGCAAGGAGAGCAGCACATCCTGATTGTAGTACACGGAGTGAAAAACCACAAGACTATATAGTCAAAGTAGTGAACTACTTCACGGAAAGAGGCACTTGAAGGTGGAAGATGGCTTATCGATTGCTGGTCTCCACAGCAGTCGCTAAAAAAAGAGAAATAGCATTATTCTAAATAAAATTTCATATAATATTATATGCTTACATTCCCGACAAATTAGAGGTGTTCAGTGGACGAGCTGTAAAATGAGAATGTACTTGACTGTAAAGCTAACTGAGCCTTGTAGGAATACAAATATCTAAGGCTACTTTGTTGCTTATAGTAATGGTAATATATGTTTTTATTGATAAGATATTCAAAATAGATAAAAATCGATACAAAATGCATGCTACTCGACTATTCTACTTTGCTTTCAACCTCCATCTATTTATGTAAATTTTGGTGATATATTATTTAAAAAATTTACAAAGTGTTTGGATGCATAAGGCGTTTTTTTTTTGTTGGCGAAGATGATTCTTTTCGTTTTTCCACTTTGTAGCACATACTGAAGAAAGCGTCTTCACAAATATTAAGCAGTCAAATTTGTCGCTAGAATTTATTTTGTTTAGTTAGTTATGCTTTTACTTGTTCCATTAAAACGACAGACTACAACACTGTTTTTCTTCAATTTTCAGACTTGGTTTATTTATTTTACATTTATGTAGTACAAACATTTACAATTAGGTCTGCTGCTGCTTTCTAGTATTAAATGCACTCTAGTATCTTGATTTCGTTCTGAAGATGGCTATCTTTTAGCAGCAGGGACCGCAGCCACCACAGCAGCCGCCACAGGGGCCACAGCAAGAGTAGCATGGCCCACAGCAGCCGCCGCAGGGTCCACAGCAGGGTCCGCAGGGACCGCAGCAGCCACCGCAGGGCCCACAGCAAGGACCGCAGGGTCCACAACAGCCTCCGCAAGGTCCGCAGCACATTTTGATGGGGACTGTGGGGTAAAATCCGATCAATTTGAATGTGAAAACTCTGATCCAACGCCGAAGGCAAGATATTATCACTTACTTGACTTAAGCTTCTTCACAGAAACAGCTACTAAGATGTCGTGCAATTACGACCGCTGATTAACTTCCAGGAAACTATATAGTCGGATATTAAGCCTCCAGAATTCACAGCGGTCGACGTATTGTTATTTTATTACAAAAAAGGATTCAACCTGAGATTAAAAAAAAAAAAAAAACAAAAAATTAAACTTGATTGAATTACCCTTTTTTTATATTTTCATAGAAACTTACATTCCCAAAATATTTACAAATATTCACACAAAATTTTTATTTTGAGCTGTTTACTGAACAAGCCTCAAAAACTGAATGAGGTTTAATTTTATAAAGAGTTATTACCAGGCAAAATTTGGTGAAATTTCAATGTCAGAGACTACTTGGATTGAATTTCACAAAAGGCGAAGTTTCATTGTTAAAGACTGCTTGGACTGCTGGATAGAAGGATTTCCTGATGGAGATATTTCCAAACAAACGCTACATAATTTGAGGTTCTAAATCGATAACATTAAAATAAGTATATTTATCGATTTCTTGAGACAAACCATATGCACGGCCATGCAGGGACCCATAAACAAAACTTCAGGTCTTTAGCTTATAGGTTTTTAAATTGACATACGGACAGACGGACGGACGAATGGACGGATAGATGGAAGGACGAACGGACAGACAGATGGACGGACGAACGAACGGATAATAAACGGAAAGATGGACGGATAAACGGATGGACATATGCACGGACGGACGGATTGACAGATCTAGGGCTCGTTATTCTGATCAAGAAAGAATATATATACTAAATGGGGCTATACCAAGCTTTCGTCTGCCTGTTACAATTCTCATTTTCAATGGGTTCAGGGTATAAAAATATATTCATGAATCTATATACAATCCGAGGTTCCCCATTTTAATGACGGCTATGTGCCATTTATTTAATATTAAAATTCTTTTAAATGTTTGTTTTGAGCATAGCCCCATTTAGCCATAAACACATTGATAAAGATATCTATTTTAATATGTTTACAGCATCGAGAAGCAACCCATATAAAATTTCTCCATTTCCCACACCAAAGACTGATAAATTGAAATTGACCCGTTTTATTTTATATGTACGATAACAAAAATTTACTATGGGTTAGTTGGGACATTCTCGTAATTTTTACTAGACTGGAAGCTTTCAAACTATTTTGGATTCCACCTAGCAACAGGGTCCACATCCACCACAGCAGCCGCCACAGGGTCCGCAGCAGGAGTAGCATGGGCCACAGCAGGAATAGCAGGGTCCGCAGCAGGAGTAGCATGGTCCGCAGCAACCGCCACAGGGGCCACAGCAACCACCGCAAGGTCCGCAACACATCTTGACAGTAACTGCAGGGCAGATCTATGAAATATCCGATTCTAAAACAATATTCAGATGTGGAATACTTACGATTGAGCAGAATTTGGTAGAAATGAGTACTAGGATATTGTGTGTTTACTTTTAGGCTCAGATTCCAAGCTTTATCAGTCTTTTTGTATGTTTTTTTTTTTTTATTTATTTATTTCTTATTTTTTTACGAGAAATATTCCAACCTGTGATTTTATCAGAAATTAAATTAGTAAATCCAGACTATTGCGGTAACACTTACAAGACCCAAAAATTTTTACAAATATTCACACAAATAAAATAAAAAGTTGTTAACAGGACGAGCCCTAAAAACGGAATGAGATTTATTTATTAGTGCTGTGCTAACCAGTCCAAAATCGTTGACGTTTATTACACAGAGCCTACTTTGGGTGTTATGAATTATGAAACACAGAGCCTACTTAGGGTTATATGAATATGAAGAGTAGCAGCTTTTGTTCTTAACTTCATAGCGTAGTTTTAAATGTTTACTGATTAAATGCATACGAAAAACATGCATTAGAGAGTAGAATTATTATCTGGTCTTGTGCTTTCTCTAATTTGTCTTCCTGTCTGCATGTGCCCTTTGAATTCGTGAGAAATCATAAATGAATTAAATTTCATGTGAACCTTTCATATATGCTCTATATAAACAAAAAATATTGACCGGACTGGTTATCCCGTTCCGTTACGCCGAAAAGTAAAACTAAAGCGTTAATAAGCGCAGTTTCTCTATCCAAGGAAAATATTAAAATCGTAGAATCTACAGGCAGCTAACCTATCATAATCTTGCTCTTATAGTCCATTTACAAATTTTACTCAACCAAGAAACATGTTTGTAGACCTATCCTTTATTTAATGAGTAAAGCGAAAATTGACAAGAGTTTGTTGTTCCTTTCATGCTTATTTTTTTTTGTAGATTAGTTTCTTCGGTTCTTTTTAGCAACAGGGTCCACATCCACCACAGCAGCCACCACAGGGGCCACAGCACGAGTAGCATGGACCACAGCAGGAATAACAGGGTCCGCAGCAGGAGTAGCATGGTCCGCAGCAACCGCCGCAGGGTCCACAGCATCCACCACAAGGTCCGCAACACATCTTGAAAGAGACTACAGAACAGATCAGTGAAATATCCAAAATTCAAGAGATTATGAATACTTACGATTGAGAGGAACTTGGTAGAAATGAGTTATGAGAATGAGTAACGGTTGTTAATTGGTTTTCTTTAGATTTAGTTTAAATATCAAACTTTTGTAAGCCAATAGAGTCGCTGTATTTTTCTACTACAAAAAAGGCCACAACCTGTAATTTGATAGAAACCTTTTAGTAAATCAACATTTTTTGGAAGTATAATTTTTCCTACATAAAAACTTACAATCCCAAAAAAAAAAAAAAAAAAAAAAAATACAAATATTTACACAAATAAAGCCGAAAGTAGTTAACTGGACAAGTCCTAAAAACGGAATGAGGTATATTTATCTCGGCTTTTGTAAGCAGCCCAAAATCTTTGACGTTTGTGTTTCAAAGTGTACTTTGACTTTAAAAAAAAACTTTGACTAACAGCTGTAACATAAGCCCAGGAAAGCCAGACGGAAACGCCCCTTTTGGCTGGAGCCAAAGTGCGAGGAAATTGTGAGGCAGGCACTTAAACAGGCTCAAAGGCGAAGAGCATCTTTCAGTTTCCAGTTTCTAGTTCATTTATCAACGAAAAATGGCAATGAAAAGTGCCCAAGTGCTTAAGCTCATCTATCAATATATTTGCCGGATATTAAGCGTCAACTTTATTGAAGTGACCACCACAATTAAATACCCCTTCTATCGTAAGTATAAGTATAAGTATAAGTATAAGTATAAGTATAAGTATAAGTATAAGTATAAGTATAAGTATAAGTATAAGTATAAGTATAAGTATAAGTATAAGTATAAGTATAAGTATAAGTATAAGTATAAGTATAAGTATAAGTATAAGTATAAGTATAAAGTATAAGTATAAGTATAAGTATAAGTATAAGTATAAGTATAAGTATAAGTATAAGTATAAGTATAAGTATAAGTATAAGTATAAGTATAAGTATAAGTATAAAGTATAAGTATAAGTATAAGTATAAGTATAAGTATAAGTATAAGTATAAGTATAAGTATAAGTATAAGTATAAGTATAAGTATAAGTATAAGTATAAGTATAAGTATAAGTATAAGTATAAGTATAAGTATAAGTATAAGTATAAGTATAAGTATAATTATAAGTATAAGTATAAGTATAAGTATAAGTATAAGTATAAGTATAAGTATAAGTATAAGTATAAGTATAAGTATAAGTATAAGTAAGTATAAGTATAAGTATAAGTATAAGTATAAGTATAAGTATAAGTATAAGTATAAGTATAAGTATAAGTATAAGTATAAGTATAAGTATAAGTATAAGTATAAGTATAAGTATAAGTATAAGTATAAGTATAAGTATAAGTATAAGTATAAAAATTATAATTTATATATTATATATTATAATTTAGAATGTTAATCGCAGAAGTGGGAGGAAGCAAAAGTATAAACCGAAGAGAATTGTTAAACAGCAGCTGACCAGGATGATGTACAGAGCTGAATATGTCCTAGGAAGATTTACGACTCGAGTGCAGGAATCAGGGAACGCTAGCGAACAAGTAATATATGTATATATACACACATATATATACACACATATATATATATATACATATATATATATATACATATATATGTACATATATATTCATGTACGTGTGTAACAATGCGGAACAGGCAAGTGGAAGTGAATGTCCTTCAACTAGCTTTACGTCACTTGGCCGCCTGCCAAGCCTCGTGACGAGGACAACCCTGACACTTGAGTGGAGACAGACAACCACTTGACTGTGACCCCCGCGTGTCGCCCGCGGCTCTTCTAACAATGCGAGGCGCCACCATAGGCGACATATACAATACGTACAGTGCCACACATAAACAGACATATGTATGTATAACAATTGTGTGTATATATATATATGTAGCGCCCTATGACATTAATGTGCGTAACTTGGACAATTACGACAAAGAAAGCAAGCCAAAAAAGAAAAAAAAAGAAATTGAGAAGTTACGACGACTTGTGTAAGCTTAAATACCCTTATGCTAGACTCGCGGTGGCGGAGGAGAGTTTAAAGAGAACTAGACAAGTTTTTTGAACAATTGGTTTTTATATCAACAAACCAATATTTTCCAAAACCGAAATATAATTTCACTAAATCAAACCCCAAGAAAAATGAATATACCTCTGATAGAGTATGGCCGCTAGACAATCCAATTATTTGATGAATAAAAGTTATTGCATTGCAAATAATTTGATAGCACTGTGTAAGAGTATTGAGGGATTCGACATTATTGTAATTATTACAGGCTTAAGCAGTCCATTCATTGGTAAAACTGTTTGTATTGCATTCGTGGCAACAAAAGCGTAAATGCTGCTTAAATAGCACATGTAACTGAATACCAATGCCATTGAATGTAATGAAAAGTAATCAGAGGTGATGGAGCAAAGGTGTTTTGTTTAATTGAAATGTCAAGCAAGCGATATATTATTGGGAAGAAGGATTAAAGGGCGCAAGAAATTATATAATAAATAAGATATGATAACTGTGAAGGGAAGTAGAATTTTTTTTTATATAATTAATTTATTTGGTTATAATTAAAATTTAATCTTTTTCTCTTTTTCTCTGGGTTCTGCTATTTATCTTCCCAATGATGAGTCCTGGTTACCTTGACTACGTGATTTTGCTCGCTTTCAAATCTTTTCAGCATGATGATATATATATATATTTTTTTTTATGCTTACGTAAGAAAAAAGCGTCTTTCAACCAGTTTACACAGTCATTTTTTCTTGTGCTTTTACCTTTTTCTCCTGCACTCATCTGCCTTAGGGTACGCAACAGCTTGTGTTAATTACCGTTGCCCAAAGTGCTTAATGAGCCTAAGAGTGCTAAAAAAGAAGTCAACAAACATAAACAAGCTGGCCTAACTAGAAAATACCCTGTTGGCATTTTGGCTTTATTCCTTTTATAATGCATTAATATATTGTAATTAATATATATTAATAATATGTATATATAGCATTAATATATAGTATGAACTATTATTTAAGAGTAACATATTATTTATATAGCAGCATCAGCCTTAATATATGTATGTATCAATTACCCAAAAATTATTAGTCACATTTGAATCATAAAGTCAAATGATTCACATCAACTCATAAATATTTACAGGCAGTAACATCGATATTCCTGTTAATTCTTTTATTTTATTTTTACTCATTTACAGGGCATGCAAATAAGAGGAACTTCCTTTCACATAAACCAAAATCAATTTGTAATTATGTAAAAGCTGAGAAAAATACGAGAGGAAGGTGTGAAAACGAAGCAGATAAATTTGGTAGCATAAGTGAAAAATATGTTAAGTGCATTAAAATGAAATTTCCATTTCGCAATCAACATATATATGTATGGATATACAAATGTATATTTGTATATACATATATTTATTATAGTGTATGGGGCGTAATCATCAGCATGTACAGCAGCAAATATCATTTAAATTGTTGTAATACATCGTCCAGATATACATGCAAAATGAATAAGCCGACAATTGCCATGGCTCAATGGGCATTTGGGACGTGCCAGACCCTAAAAAATGCCATACTATGCACAAATTGCTTTTACTAAAGAGAAGCAATAAAGACAGCTAAAATAAGATATGGAGAAATTGTCATTGAGAATAAAAATACATATGGACTCGTATATTTACATATGTATATATATAATTAATCATATACAGAGTTAACTCGCTACTTCAATATTTCTATCCAATAACTACAACTAGCCCCAACCCAGTTTTAAGGCAATCGAAATGTCTCAGTCTCAGGTCCGTTACTGGCTCATCCTTGATGGGCAGAGAGTCCTTTCAATAAACTAAAGTGGCGTAAACCACAAAAAATTATCTGGAATGAGGCTTACAAAGTAAAATCAGGGATTAATGGAAATAATAAGGAGCTAAATTTAAAGAGTTAATAATGGACAGTTAAATGTATTAAGCGGTTATCAAGAGTCTTTTTTTCCCAGATGAGCGAAAAAAATAAAGATTAAACTAGAAAAAAAGGATTTAAACGGCTAGACTAGTAGTCTAATGAATATTTAAAAAATATATATATATCAATATCATTTCAGAAATTATTTTATCTAAATTTTCGTAATCTCAGGTAAAAATACAAAAAGATTTAAGGAAATGCGCCAATGTAATTTCCAACATTCATGTTGCAAAAAAAAAAAAAAAAAAAAAAAAAAACATCAAGTGACGAATTCAACTTTAAAAACTTAATTAATTAATTGCTAAATAAAGAAATATTTTATTTTTTTTCTGTGTGTGCGCTAATCATACTTAAATATTATTCCTATATCGAAGTAATTATATTGTCGTATATAATATATACAGAATATTCTCCAGTCGCATATTTTCCAGCAGACATATTTTCTTCACACACTTATTTTAATTGTGGTGTACATTGCTGTGCAATGGAAATGAAAAAATGTGCTTTATTTTAATTGTTACTGAATATGTGAGATCTGGGAAAAAAGAAAAAATATTTCATTAATTAATTTCATTAAAGAATATAGTTGAATTACAAAAATTATTGAATCTCCTAGATTTCAGTACGTTAATTAGATAAAATTTTAATTAAAATGAATTTTATAAAAAATACGATGGAGATAATATGAATAAGCCTGCAAAGCCGTGAAAATCAGCACAGAAATCTTTTGCAAATAAATGAAATAAAATTACAAATATATATACATAAATCTCACAAAAGCTTAAAAATCCACAAAAAAAAAAAAAAAAAAAAAAAATGAAATGAATATTTGTATATATCTGCAGGTGCATATTATTTAACTGAGGGCTCACAAAGCACGCGTAACAGTTGTGTTTCGGTTTTAAAAAATACTGCACCATGACCAATACAAAAATCCGATTTTCAATAAAATATACGCATTACATGTGAATACAAATACAAATGCAATTAAGGTCTCTATGTACTGTGCACTCTCCAGTTGCCGTTCCCATCTCTCTCTCTCTCTCTCTCCCTTCATCTCTTACCCTCAAGCTATCACGCTCGCTTTCGCTCTGCTGAACTGTGAGTATTTTTTGGGTTATTTTGTAATGCCTACTTTCGGGTTGGCGACTTAATTATACACATTTTCCACTTAATTTTTTCTCTCGCCCAGCATTGTTGTATCCTATACTGAAAGAAGCTTTTTAAAACAGGGTATATTGCTTAAATGACAATGTCGCTTAATCATTTTTTTGAGTAAGATCTTATTAATTATTAATGCACCACTGCACCGCACTGATTGAATGTCGGTATCGCTATCGAATCGATATATACACTTATATATCCCACCTCAATCAATGAAAATCGATAAATATTAAACAGTTTTTTCTCACTTTTAAGTTTTGCATGCTTATAAAGTTTGCCTGCGAGGTATTTGCTAGTCGTTCACTTAGGGTGTTTTTGTGTTGTTTGACGGCACGTGCTTGAATTTGCCGCGAATGGCTGTTGCTACTGTTTTCTTTATACCCTTTTTTTTTGGTTTTTAACCATTTTATAATTATAGACGTCAGTCAGGCATTTAACTCGTTTGTTGTTGTTGTCGTCCAGCAGCAACAAATTGTTGCCAGCCTTTCAATTTGTGTGGATCGCACGTCGAAAACCCCGCAACAACACTTATTGCCAGCTGTCTCTCTATGTGTGTGTTGGTCTTCTGCAGTGTTGCCCGTTAAGCCTAAATCAGGCTAGATCTAGCCGTTTTGAATATGGTCTGTGGATTAGCCAATAATTGAGACAAACTATGCAGAAGTCCTAGTTCTTAAGAGAAATAGAAGAATAGAAGAGACTTGTCTATGCCATCTAATAATTATAATTATTAATGTATTTTGATTGTCTGTTCGTATATCTGTATATCTTTATCCCTGTCTGTCTCTCTTTTTGTCTCTCTGTCGGCTTGCCTAAGAAACTCAAGGGACGAAAAAGATTTACAGAAGATCATTTATGTTGCCTATATGTATGCAGCAGTATTCTTTTGGTATTTATATTTAAGTAAAACGACTATAAAATACTTGAAGCAGCAGAGAGTGTTCCCATTGTGCACTTAAAGCTCGAATGCAATGACCTGGCGCCGGACACAATATTTGAGCGCTACCTATTGTTTGAGTGGAAGTCGCCCTATATAAAGGGCAGCAGCTACAGCATTTTTTCAGTCGCCCATTCCTGGTAGGAGTCATACGTGCAGTATAGTAAAGTGAAGTAAAGTGTGCTAAGCATTAAAAACTTGGAGAAAATATAAAATAAATCTAGGATATATATAGAAGAAATACTTTGAGGAATTATTAAGAGCAAATACTTAGATGAAATCTGTAAAAGAAATACTTGGAACAGTAATAATAATAAATACTTGGAAAAAATACTTAGGGAATATACTAAGAGGACATATATAGAATAAATACTTGGAAGGAATACTTAGAGCAAACAAATTAGAGGAAGCAAACAATTAGAGGAAATTTTTTTAGTGGAAATACTCAGAAGAAATACTTTGTGGAAATACTTAGAGGAAATTCTTAAATACTCTAAATTGTTGCCTGATTCTGTTATTTGATTATTATGATGAGCTACTTTTTATATGTTGTCTTCCATTTTTCATATAGCCTGTTAAACAAGTTGTTTTTTTTTCCTACATTTTAGCCTATTTAACTGTTGTCTGCAAACAACTTATTGTGGAACTCAACTGCTGGCAGCACTGGTCTGCTGTGTGTGTGTGCGTGTGTGTTTGTTGCTTTTGCTTTTGTTTATATTTTGTTGCTGGATCTGCGAAATAATTGCTTCATACATAATTATCGCTGGATGCGAGCGACGCAAGCTCATTACAATCGTTGTTGTTGTTGTTGTCGATGCTGCTGCTTTTGTTGTTGTTTATTTCGAGTGCTTATTGTTGTTCATGGTCGCCGGACCTTGCGCTGTGTCTGGCATTTAGCGAGCGCCAAAGCCCGAAACATAGAGGATTATGCGCATAGATATTTGGTATTAAAAGCGTTTCTTGTTTTTCCAACCGTTGAACTTTCGCACCGCAAAATTTATCTACGGCCAGAGTAGTTCTCATCATGTTTATGAAAAGACTTAAAATGTACAATTGATGCCAGACACTGCTCACTTATTGATCTTTTTTTTTTTTTACTTTTAATTGAGATATTTTAAATTTTATTCGCAGGGCTCATTGAAAATGAGATATCAGGGTGGAATATTTTTGTGAAAATGTATGTAACGGGCAGAAGGAGGAGGCGTGGCAGATTACAAAAATCGTAAGCAATTTGTTATGGATTGAATGTACTCAATTGCTCAAAATCGAATTTAAAGTAGTAGTATTAGTAGAATAATTAGTTATTTATTAATTAAATATTAACATTATCTCTTATTCATTAATTACTATAATCAATAAATGAATTACTCCTTATATTCAATTCATTCCAGGATATAAACTATTCGCGCAGCTCCGACTAATGCACTCTCACCTGTTAAAATGCATTTAATGTGCAATTCACATAACCAGATGCGCATTCCATGTCAATAACTGGATACGATTAACCTCATACATGTATGCTATTTACTACATATACACAAACGAGCACATACACACACAAACACGCAGATTATTTTTTCTTCCCTCAATGCCCGACAGACACGCGCTTGCGGGCTGCAGTTGGTGTCGTTTGCTGCAGCCGGAAGCGAATCGTTTAAATGTGTAATGATGCTATGGGTCAGCTGCTGGGCTGCGTGTAGCTACTCCTTGCTGTCAAGGTGATGGCACACACACACACACACACACACACACACACAGCTAGACAATAGACTAATTAAGCTATTTATTAGGTTTGGGGTTAAGTTCAGCAGCAGTTGTCTGCAGTTCCGTTTTGACTGCGGATAGCTAACATTAGCTCTTAGCTCGAAGACGGAAATCGGATTCGAATTTGTATTCGCTTACAAACTGCAGTTGACTTTGTGGGCCACTGGCCAGAAAAGGTCATCATGTTACATGTGTCGAAAAGCTAGCCAAGAGTCAAAAATAACTCGCTCTCTCCACCTCTCGCTCACTCTGCCTCTCGCTTTCCCTTTCTGGCGCACTCTCAACTTTAGCCTGACTGTTTGTCATCTGTCAGTTGCCTGTGGTTTTCTGCTCTTTATCCTTTGCTCTGACCCTTTTCGCTTGCAGTTCATTAAAGTTAAATAAATCAAGTCAAGAGTAAAAATTAAAAAAAAAAAGTAAGTAAAAGAGGAAAAAATAACGATTGATTTTTACTGTTTGTGGTTGGGTTTTGCTGGCGCTATCGCGAGGTGTTGATTACCTGGGGCCATGCTTCGCTACCCGCTCCGGATAATTCGAGTGGATAATTTTTTAATGATGCCGCAGCTGCGGCACTAAGTGCACCAAGTGTTGGCTTAGCAACTGTTCGAATGAATTGATATAATGGCAAGGGCAACAAGGATTAAAAATCTCTGCATGTGTGATTAGAGTAAAACGAGCTTGACCTTTCATTATTATTTGAACTAAAGGTGTGGCAGGATATGTAGGACCTAAATAACAAATAAAAATGGCTGAAGGTGTGGAGTAATATTATCAGAAATTAAGCGCAGCAATTTGCTTTAGTAGTCTTTTGTTTTGATTGCGACTCTGAGGTCTCAGGGTTGTTCATATTCGACGCACTATATATTTATAGTTATTTTTTAGACGGACACAATACGCCGTACCGACTCTAGGCGACCATTTTAGAGATATCATAGTCAAAAAGTTATGTCAACAAATATATTTGATTATTATCGTTAATCTAAAAACAATTGTG
This sequence comes from Drosophila mojavensis, assembly GCF_018153725.1. Taxonomy (NCBI): domain Eukaryota; kingdom Metazoa; phylum Arthropoda; class Insecta; order Diptera; family Drosophilidae; genus Drosophila; species Drosophila mojavensis. Next base: position 11,286,488 of record NW_025318858.1, read on the forward strand.
TTTTTCATGGAGCTAAAAATAAGAACATGGATCCGTCGAATACGGTCAACCTCATAAGGTTGCCAGATGGGTTTGTCCGAAATAGATTTGTATTTAGTATATTTAGTAATTTGTATATCTATTTTTTTTTTTCTTAGCAAATTATATCCAATCGTAAATTTTAACATTTTAAAAGTAAGAAATCCTCTAAAAAGAAATCCTCTTTAAAGATTTGTCTAGCTTGAAACTTATTGCAATTCTATTGTATTATGTCTCTAATATATATGAGGAATTTGAGGATCCAAATTGATATTGATTGAGCTTTATATATTTACTAAATATCTTGAAAAAATACAAATTGCTTTTTACACATTGAGCTCTTTATTAATTTTGCAAACATTTTTTCGAAAAATTCCACGGAATATCTAAGCTTTGTTGTTGCTTCGCTGCTGAGAGCTGACGCCTGTGGGCGGGGGGTGGGGGCCGGCTCAGGCTGCTGTTGCAGGCAAATGCAAATGTAATTAGTTGCATGAATGAAAACCATAGAGCAATATTTATGGCAGACACTGTAACGGCAAGCAACGAGCACCGGCTGCAACTGCTGTTGTATCTGCGAGATACTTTTCATTTTTTACGATTTCATAGGGCGAAAGCTTTACCCTTTTTTTTTTTTTTTGTTCGCTTAGAATATTCCTCGTGCTCTGTAATTTTTTTGTTTTTGTTTTGTTGCGTTTTGCCTGCTGTTGCTTTGTTTATTTATTTTGTTAATTTTTTATGGTCTGGTCGGGTGTTGCGGCTTTTGGGCTCGGGATTGGGTTTGGGGTTTGGGCTTTGGGTTTTGGGTTTTATGGCAACGCTTGCCACAAAATAAAAGGCAAGAAGATCTGGTTAGAGTACGAGATGCGGCAATAAAGTAGACTAGGTCGAAATAAAGATAAAACTGTGCAAACGTTTTAGCCAAAAAGGGATTGGACACACACACACATACACTCACACATCCACATATTTTGTTGCAATACGAAAATTTAACAATTTGCGTTGCCGCCTGCAGCTGCGCGAAAGCTTTAAAAGAAAAAGAAAAAGGGAAAAAGAAAAGAAAAAAGAAAATAAAAGCAACTTCTGCCAGTCATTGAGATTTATGAATGCACCTGCTTGGCCCAAAGCGAGGGCGAGGGCGGCGCTTCAGGTCTAAAAGTAAGTTGTCTAGGTTTTCTCTCTTCTACTTTTTTTGCCCTTTGCTCTTCGTTCAAGCGTTGAAACTTGGCATATTTCTCCATTACGAAGCGAAGCTTGCAAATTGATTTGATTTGATTCAATTTCGTATCGATAAGCCAGCTAGCTAGCTGTTTCTCCTCCACCCACCACCCCACCCCACACCCCACACCCACCTTCCTTTTCCCATAGTTCTTTAGCTCTCTGCCTGTTTGAGGGAGCCAAGGCTAGGCTAAATCATATTTGTATTGAAATTGACGTAGTTTTTATCTGACCGCCTGATTGCCTGTCACAAAGCGAATGTGATTGGCCCTTTGCATTCAATCGAGAAATTTTTTGGGAGAGTAAGATAATAGGGCAGACGTTATAATCTGTCTGTATATCATATGTCATATGTCGTATATTCATATATTGAGTTGCTTTTCCTCTAGCTAAAACGCACTTATCTAAATTATAATGATTCTAACAATTTAATATAGATTTACTGTCAATATGAGACTTTTTAGACTCATTCACGAAACTAAAATGAGTATATTGGTTTTGGTGCAATGCCCATCTTGCTATGTATGCTAAATATTTCGCCTTAACTGAATCTATTTTAAATTTATATATATATATATATATATATATATATATATATGTTTACTCTTGCATACCCTATTTATTATTATTTATTTATATATTTATTTTAACTAACAAAAAGCAAAAACCGTTTTCTGTTCCACCTTAGGCATCTTAAATTCAATTATATTTTAAATATACATTATATGTATATATGTATTTACATTAGTTTCAGTCTATCCTAAATAGCCGTTGAATTTAGTTCATTCTGAAAACTCAAGTTTGTTGGATCGTAAACTGCCAGCTGCATGAGCCATGTTATTGCAACTTTTACTGCTGATCCTGCTGCAACACTTAGCTGAGGGAGTGTGCTGTGTTCGAGGTCCAATCACCTTTAAGCCCATGCCCAAATACAAGAACAATTGCACACACTTTTACTCCAGTAGAGAGTCTGGCCAGTGTTCATTCAACAAATGTAATGGATGTTGTGGCACTGATTGTGACATGAGGTGCTGCGACTGTCATCACTGCGATCATGAAATGCTCGACTCATGGTTCGGCAAATTCTGGTCAGATATCGAGAAAATTACGCCCTTTAATTAATGGGAGCGAAAGACCAACGGATACAGATCACGGCGCTGGAAATGCCCAGCTGAAACAGCTATGTAAAAATACTGTTGATAGTGATAATGAAACTAATAAAAATAATTATGATGATCTTAAACATTAATACAAACTATAACAATGAGAAATGATAAAGCTCTTATTAAACAACGATAAACAAAAAAGACAATTCTTATAATCATATAATGTAAACTGAATTTCCATTTTTAATGGTTGTACAGTATAATAATTAGCTACGCTTTAAGCCTTATAATTTCTGCAACTCTTTGTGTGACAATTAATTTAATTAATTTAAGTATTTTTTAATCTTTCACGCCTCTAGTAAAGTTTTGGTCCACTGGATGAGAACGCTATCAGCTTCTGGGATATTTGCAGAAATATTTGTTTGCTAGCTCGATTTAAGCTCCAGGTGTGTGGAATAGATAGCGAACATTGAACATAACAGTAAAACTAACGTCGATAAGTACATATATCGCATCAACTTTTATAGTTATTGATAACATTTTAAATTATCAATAAGACTTGTCATTTAGCTTTAAATTATTTTCTTAATGTAAAGCCAACAAGATGAATTGTTATACCATACTAAGGGTTTTTAGTAGGAGCAGCATGATTAAGTAACCGAAGATCCAATAGCAGTACTTTAGTTGTAATAATCTATTATTTCTAGAAGATAGAATTAATTACCTTTTACGTTGTCCGCTAGATCTTTAAATTTGGGAGCAAAGTCAATTGGCACGGCAATTTAATCAAAGCTCAGATCGGAACAATATGATATATAGTTACAAGAACAAAATTATATTTTTATTATTTCTATGTGAAAGCAAGCTGCATCAGATCGGATTTCCACTTAGTCTGCGACAGTTTCGGTTGCAAACATTTTGGAAGACTGTCAATTAATTTGCCACACAGCAGCCACTCAACAACTAAACTAGCAAAATTAAGTTGACATCGTTGTTGTTGTTGCTGTTGTTGCTGCTGGCATTAGCAGTCACAGGTGTCGCAGGTGTCGATGGCGGTAGACAGCATTTGGAAGGGGTATTGAAGGTGCAGCTGCAGCTTTCCGCGGCTTCCTCAAACAGCGGCCGTCGTGCCAGGCAGCGATTGCTATTTAGCTGATTGTGTGGTTTTTGGCTTTAAGCATTTGTGTGCACCAACCTTCCCCCAATCACACCATCGACCACCTCAGCGCAGCGCCCACTTCAGCAGCGACCCTTGGGGCTGTCCTGGCTTTGGGTACCCCCAGCTTTTCGGCCATAAAGCGCATGCATTTAATTAATTGCGCCATTTTGTCTTACCCTTAAAGGAGGTCGAGCTCGAGCTTACACTGAGAGACACAGATATAGATAGGCAGAAAGAGAGAGAGAGAGAGAGAGTGAGAGTGATTGAGAGGGAGGGAAGGAACGAGTAAGAGAGGTGTTTGGGAAATGCGAAACGTTTGAGTTTAAATGCAAATTTCTTTAAGTAAATTGTAAGCGAAAATAATTTAAATATTTCAATTATTTGCCTAGGTACATATACATGCTAAATTGTTTTAATTACAAAAGACTGGCATGAGATTGAGAGAAAAAATATGTATATAGGAAAGGAGCTTGGCTGCCTTAAGTGTCTGTGCGCACATTTTATGTAGAAACTATCTACCAAAAGCTGTACATATATTGGGTTAAGGGTAATTTTTTCAAGTATTAAATTATATATATAATATTTTATATATTTATTTCCTAATTAAATTTAGATTTACTTGCAAATCTTGGTACAATTGTTCGATAGTTAAACATTGTATTGAGTCAAATTTATATTCATTCTTTTAATACAAGATTTATTTATTTTTTAAATTGTTATATAATTCAATATATTTTTAATTATATTTATATTTTTTTAACTATTATATTTTTTTAACTATTGTAAATTATAGTAATCTTTACAATATTTAAAAAATGTTTATTAATTTTTCCATTTAATTTAAATTCCATTTATGTATTTCGCATTATAATTAAAAAGTTCAATTATTTAATTAATAATGAAATTAATTGTAATTTCTTCAATAATATATAAATTAATTACTTGGGCATACACATACATACATATATGTATATCTATCATGTATTTTAATCGGACTATATAGCTGCATATAGTATTTCTTTTCAGCTTAGTCTGAATTCAAGCAAGGAATTTGGAATAATATTTTGGATCATACATACCGATTGTGAATATAATAAATGCATAATTAATTAAAGAAAACATTAAAATAAAAATAAATAATAATAAATATATGTTAAATATAATGATATATTATCTTAAATTTCTTACAGCTAATTTTTATTGCATCTTAAAGTTTACATTGAGCAACTAAAAAACGCTCAAAAAATCTATTTTAATTCAAGATAATTATAATTAATTGTTTGTAATACTCAATAGAAATAATTTTAAAGTATTTTTAATAAAATTCATTTGTCAGAGTTTTTCACGCAAAGATGGCATAAATTCTATGAATGATTTCCTTAATCAAGTTTTGTGAGCAACAAAACGCAGTTAACCGGATCAACAACAATTACTTAAAGACAAAATGCTTGAATTGAAATATGGTCGGGCCATATACTGTGTGCGTTGCAGTTAGTCAGCTTTGGGTTTTTATCGATGGCCGTTGCCGGACAACGGCCATTACCAGGTTGTCCACATGTTTGGCCGCCAGACAGTGCCAGAGCGGGGCAGCATGGGGGTGGGCCTGGGCCTGGGCTGACGTGGTCAGCCTTTAATCCAATGGCCAATAGACGCCAACACGATGCAGCTCCAGCTGCACATCCTGTGTGTCCTCTGCCAACGTTTGATATTAACATGCGGCGGCGGTGGCAGCGTCTGCTGCTGCTTCTGTTGCAACAGTTCAGTGCAGCCGCTGAGTTTCACTAAAACCCTTTAGCTTCCGTCCGCTGCCTGCTGCCCGCCGTCGCGTCGGCCGTCTGCTGTCTGCCGCTTGCCTTCCGCCACCCGCCGCCCGCTGCTGGCAGCCTGTAAGTGATCAATGTTTGTCTATGCTCTGTGTTAGCCACCTCGAAAGCACCAGCCGTCCGAAAATATGCAACGCGCCCGGCCAATGGTCATTTGTACAGCGGACCCCAACTCTGTCCCACACACCACATAGTGTTGACTATTTGGCTATTTTCCCGCCAAAAAATGTTCTAAAATGCTAATAGTACGAATTATAGCTATATTGAATCATTGAGTTTAATTTTTCTAGCAATTTAAGTGTCAAAATCTCAAGATTGTATGATTTCTAATAGATAACTTCATGAAATTGATTTAGCATAGTCATCGATATACATACTCTCCCATACTTTCCCATCACAAGCAAGGTTATTCTGCATTTTTTTGATTTGCAACCAAATGCTCGAACGTTCAAAAACACAGGGGGATGAAGGGAAATGATCTTGAAAGGTCATTTAAGTAAAATTTCCCAAGATAAAAAAAAAACCATAACTAATATTGGCTCAACCCCCATTAGTATTTCATTTTCATATTGTTTATAACATATTTCTAAACACAAATTATTAGGACAGTTATTCACAAATTTGTAAGAATGTTTTCTTTCATATTTAGATAAAATATAATATAATATATATAATAAAAAAGTTTCATTAATGCTGACAAGGCAATATAAATACTGCTGCAGTTATTGGATGTTTCATTCAAATATCTTGTAAGAGGGATTTCTGAATAGGGATTGCATTTTCAATGAAATCATTGTCGAACTATAAAAAAGATAATAATAGTAAATAAAATTGAAGTTTGCTCTAGAGCAGCCTGCATAAGCTGATCAATAAAAATCAGCATAATGCTCGTATATACACATCTATAAGTCCAATTGAAAAATGATGGATATGAAAACAAAATTATAATTATTATTAATGAAAATTGAAAAAAATCAACACAACTTTTTTTCGAGAAATTTTAATTTGTTGTGTAGCTTTTTATAGCTGATCTGGCTTATCAAAGCGCTAAAAATTTAGCAGCACTGTTAACCACACATCCACACAGCGCCCCTCCACTCCCTTCCATTTCCATTGTAAACATGCATAAATTGTTGCATACTTTTGGCCTGAGTGGAGCTGTAGTTGGACCCATTTTGCTTAGCTCCTGATTATGTTTGTTGAGCCCAGTTGGCTTCGCACCGATGCGACTACTCAGTGTTCCAGCAGCAGCACTCGCAGCAGTAGCAGCAGCAGCTCGTTAACTGCCAGTTGACTTATTTGTGCCAGTGTTTCACGTTTGCCTGGCTAACACGAATATTTCACTTTAAACGTTTTGTCACAATACGCACACACACACGCACACACACACATTCATTCTGTGTAAACTAATTGGACAGGTGTCTGAGTACATCAAATGTGATTAGAAGTGGTTGAGGTGTGCTTGATCTACTTGACTAGTGATAGGCTAGCTAAGACAGCTAGGACGACTACTTATTAAAACCGAATTAAAATTAGTTCAATACGTGCAAGAACTGTTGCCGGAGTCTATTTCGCACCTAAACATTCGGAGAAATTTTGCAAACAATATATGCTTGCAAATTTGTTGCTGGTCGTTATGCAAAACATTGCTCGTAAGCGAAACTAATTTTACCAAAAATAGGTATTCGTTATGCGAATTGTAAGTCATACGAAGCGTTCATTAGTCGAGGGTCCACTGTATAAGAATGATGCTTAGCTATTTAGTGAAACACTTCGTTTCTTAGTTCATCTATTATTCCATTGCCCACTGCTTCTCCGACTGCTGTTACTCGGCATGCTTATACTTCTGTGGGTCTCTTGTTATAGTATTCATTCTCATCTGTTCTCCTGCTGCTGCGCTGCTTCCCACTAACGCTACTCTTTTTGCAGCTTCACCTGCTAGCTTTTCTGCACCAACTGCTCTTATAACTCTTTCATCTACAGCTCTTTCATAGTTTTTGTTTATCATTCTCCTTTTCAGTAACCTACTCCACTTGGTGCTTCTACTCTTTTTCCATGTACTGCTTCTTCTTCTCGTTTTTCTTCTAGATCTACTCTTTTCTCTACTTGATCACTCTGCTCATGCTGATTACTCATGCTGATCTCCCATTGTTTCCGGCGTCTGCGATTTTTCTTTCAATTGATTTACTCTAGCTTACCAAACCTCCCCTTACCAAACTAAGTTATTTTCGGTGCCTGCTATTCTTGCGCAGTCTAACTAATTCCCATCTACGAATTGCTTACGTATAATCCAAATTTTAATTACATAAAAGTGGAATAAAAAAACTAACATTGCAAATAAATGTGTTTATTGATAATAGAAATCTGGCAACATAATATGTATGTATTTCATTTTTTTTAAATTTTTTTATTTTTTTTTATTTTTTTAGTGCATTTGCAGTGCAAAATCGATTTGGCATAGCAAGTTAAAAAAAAATTCAATTTGATTTTTTCCATTTTAAGCATTTTGACAATATTTAAAAATGCATTGAACTTGCTTTACTCGACTGGCCTAATCATCATTTGCACAAATTTAAGGGAGTCCAGTGTCCATGAAATCCAATTAATACCCCTGACCTTTGCAGCAAGATCTGCTGTTTGGTATTTTCCATTTAGCCGGCTGTGAATTATAAATGAATAATATGACTTCAGCCAATTATAGAAAATGTAATCTACTCACCTGTTACCGCAATTGTGAAACCACCAACCAGCTGCATAGAAATCTGCGCAATTTCCAGTGAACCAATTATCGTGATCTTCATCAATTGTTGTAAATTTCTTATACAGATTATCAGCCATTGCATCGCCTGCGTCTCCAGTATAGTTTCCCAATGATTTTATTTTAAAACTATCCTCCTCTCCTTTGATGAAGAAGTGACTATATCGCGCATATCGAGATTCATCGTTAAACTTCTTCATATAAATGTACAATTCGTGTTTTCGTGACTTCGTCAACAAATGGAGCTTGTCAAGTCCTATAAAGAACTCTCCGTCCAATGCGCCAAAGCCCTTGCGATAATCTCGCATTGTGCGATTGAAGTCCACAGATCCGTCTTGACGACGCTGAATTACTGTCCAACCAGAACCAGCCAGACACGTGTCACAAGACACGTTAAAGGCACTCGATCCAGGCAGTTTTATTTCGTGTATACCTGTCTCTTTACCTATGCAGCTGGACAAATTATTAATTTCATTTTCCTTATCAGTTAAATTTTTCCTAAGTTTCCCAATAATTGCTGAATTTTCCTTTTCTTGCGATTTCAAATTCGATATTTCAGAATCTTTATTCTTTAAATCTACGATCAACTTGTTTTCAATTGCCTTCATTTCGTTTTCCTTTTCAGTTAATCTCTTCTCAAGTGAACTAATTTTAACTGTTTGATTTAATATTTGAAAGTCTTTATTCTTTAGCTCAACCATCCACTTGTTCTCAATGTTATTGCTGAAAGCTATTAAATGTATGATCTGATCAATAAAATCCTCTTTGATCAAGCAATAATTATCAAGTGATTCCATTTCTCGAAACTTTTTCGCTTTTTCTTTTCTAGGTTGCAACGATGAAACTTTTTCTATAAAGGGCTTTAGGATTCCAAAGCAATAACTGCCGCATTGCTCGTCCTGGTTTTTGAGGGCAGTGAGCTGCTAAATTATATGGATTGAATTCACCATTAACACTCGTAGCACTGCAACAACATACCGAATTCTCTGTTGTCTCACTCATTATCCCTGGTAGGGATAACAAAAGGATTGATATTAGCTTTTCGTATAAATACATTCTAAGTGATATACTTCACTCAATTGATGTTAATTTAAGACTGAATTTGTTTGGGGCGTTTGCTGCATAGTGAACCCTGAAAATCTCAAATTCGCCAATGCCTTATCAAGCAGAGGCCAGAGCTGAGCTTTAGGCGGAAATAGCATTGTGCTGTTATCAGTCTCATAATTTAATATGTATATATTATAATAAATAAAGTGCATACTTGCGTTTATTGTTGTCGACAAAAATTATTATCAAAAGTTTGTAAACTTAATGTTTAGCCTTAGCCTTGAATTCGTCTGATAAAGTAAAGAATATATTGGTTAAGGGTAGAGAGGGAAGAAATCCATCTATGCGTCAAATACATATGTATCTTTTCCTCTTTTTTCTGCATTACTCTCTCGCGCTTTCTCTCTTTACATCTGCCTCTCTCTCTCTCTCTGTCGTCATTATCTCTTTTCTCTCTCCCTCACTTTTTCTCTCCGCATACATATCACACTTTATTTCATTTTCTTTCAATCTAACTCTCTCTCTTTCTCTGTCTCTTCCCCTCACTCTGCATCACAAATCTGCATCTCAATCTCGCTTCCTATTCAGATCTTAATAAAGAATTATTTTTTGATAAACTTTCATCTCACTTCCAATCGTAGCCACCTCATAGATGACTTTATCATATTCTATAAATGCGAGATTTATACCTCATCCTTATTGATATCTTCACACTTGTCGCTTGTTCCTTTGATTCTGTTTTCCCTCAACTTTCTTCCACTTCTTTTACAAATCTCTTGCTATATCTAAAATCGCATTGCATTCAATAGCTCATATTATGTTGGGTTCGTTTTCTCTTTTCACTTAACTTTTTGTTTTCATTTCCAATTTCTTTAGCTACTTGGGAATTGCCATGCCCAACGTTGGGCGACTGCCTGTGGCTCTGCCACAGCAGGTTGTCGTTATAATTTTCTTACACCTGCTCATTTTGATCACCCTCTTTCCCGTTTACCTTTTGCCATAATATTTCCTTTACTCACTTCCGCCAGCTATTTTGATCATTAAAGTTTTTCCCCTTTAGCCACGCGATGCTGCGGATTCACCTCAGCCTTATCGTTCTCATTGCCGGCCTCGTCTTATTCTTACTCCTCTCTTTCTGTGGGCGTGGCATGAAATGTACACGCTTAATTTCTCAATACTGCTATTCGAAAAATTTGGCGAGATAAGCACATTTAGACCCACCACAACGCCTCCGCCAACTCGGCAAACTTAGACTTGACTTGGCAAATAATACGAACTGGCTTGCTACTTTGACTTTCTGTATTTAAAGCGTAAGCGTTGAGCAATTAAAGAAACCCCAAAACCAAAACCCAGCCCAAATTCCAAAAATCGTACAAAAAATAAGTAAAAATTTGCTCAACAGCATTTTAATGTCGATCGAAATGAAATTTTCGTACGGAAAGTTGCCCGCCTTGATTCCATATAATAATTACATACTTTGCCAAGTACAAGAAATTGCGAAACTAAGATTCAATAGTTTCTTGAGGATGTCGTGACGGCTCAGGGCGGAGGGATGGTGGGGTAGCATTTGGGCCAGACGGCTGCCTGGCCAATATTTACACTTAAAGTTTGCGTGTTAAGTGGATAAATTAATTGCGTGGAATTGTTTCACAGAGACTTCAGATTTTGGGCCAGAGCTGCAGTGAATCGAACGAAAATTGAACGAAGATGGCACTTGGCAAAGTGTAGAAAGAACACAAGTTTTTATTCAGTCTTTCACTTATTTGTTTTTGGCCAAAAATGAAATTGATTATATTTTGCAATTTATTCAACTAGAATTTACTTATATCTTGTAGCCATTGCTTATGCCCACAAAGATAGAGCAATTTCTTGGTCGAATACTTTAAATATTTATGTATTTAGCATAGGTGCGTCTGTCAATAAATATCTTTAATTAATTCCAACAGTTTCTCAATAAATCAGTTTATGCTAGTTCGTTGACCTTAGCTTGAGAACTTTTAAAGTTAGCTACATTAATTCAGAAATATTTCTAGATTTATAAAAACTCTTGGAGAAAAATATAATTGTAGAAAATATGTCCCAATGTGAAGATTTATTTAAACTCATTTCATTTAGCGAAAAAATAACTGATAAGGGGCATAAAAAGCGCAATGATTATATGTACATACATGTTATACGTTTGGTTAGATATGTAATTTTATTTCAAATTTAGAGACACAAATTTAAAAATGTTCAAAAGATTTTTTGTATTTAATACATAGTAAAATAATTTGTAAACTTTTATTTTAAATAAAAATTTTAAAGTAAACTAGTACGAAAGCTCTAGTCGAGACTGCTCGACTACGAGATCCCCTGAACCCTTCGAGCAATAGCAATATAATATTATGATTATAACATGGATATGCATGCATTTGCCAAAGCACAAGTCTCTAGTATTTGAAATACGCCTTTAACAAAGGTGAGGCTGAGGGGGTGGATATAGTGGTGGGGGGTAAATTTTAGCAAAAGCCGAAATTGTATAAATGGCATATAAATCTACATTAAAAATTTGGAGGCTTTAGCTTTAAAGTTGTAGGAGATATAATTTTATAACTGATTTTCGATAAAGTTTTTTATCGCGTGGTATACACGGACATTTTACAAAAAATATTGAGGTCTCTAGCTCTTGTATCTTCTGAAATCGACGCATTCAAACATACTGACAGACGGATGGACAGACAGACAGACGGACAGGGCCAAATCAACTCAGCTCGTCGCCCTGATCAAGAATATATATACTTTGTGGGGTCTGCCACGCCTGCTTCTGCCTGTTGCATATATTATTGTTACCATTATACCCTGATTTCCCATTTCAATGGGTTCAGGGTATAAAAAAAAATAAGAAAATTACATATATATATATATATATATATATATATATATATATATATATATATATATATATATATATATATATATATATATATATATATTTATTTATTTATTTATTTATTTACCTAAAACTCTTGCTTAATTTATGTATGAATTTTCACTTTACAAAGTATTTATATTTTATTTACATTTATTCATAATCTAAACTCTGTTTCCCTAAAACCGAATTATTGTTGAACAACATTTAAGTTAATTTTGGTTGCTGCATGCAGCAAAACACAAATAGGCCATAAATGCATTTGATTAAACAAATTGGGCGACGCGTTAAATCGAATTGAGGTTGCTGAGCAAAGTATCAAATTGCACATACGCCACGTATGTCCAGCAAAATAATTAAACTTTTCGGTAAAATATGCATTGCACAAAGTGCACAAACATTTTGCCATAATTAGATTTTGGATACGGCTTTTCCTTTTTTGTTTCATTTAAAATGTATGCGAAATCGGTAATGGAAAATTTTAACTACATTGCTGATAATATATAAATTTTTTGTTTGTTTTGTTTTTAGTTTGAACCTCGACTAGAGTCAAATCTATATATAAAGCTGCATAGCCCTTGGCGTTGAATGCGACAAGCGATACCCAACATGGATGAAAAGGGATTATATGGGGTGTAGCGAGTGGGGCAGGACTAGCAATGGGGGCAGGGGCTGCTGGAAGGGGAGCTGCTACCTCCCGGTAAATATCATGTGAGATACACAGCACACAGCCCTAACAGCTGTTGACAGTTGCATTAACCTTAGCTGTCAGCCGGTTGACCGGCTGAGCGGCTGAACGGCGTCTGGTTAGTTAGGCTGCGGTTTTTCCTGATTTTCCCTTTGCCATAGCCTTGACAAAGGGATTTTTCCCTTTTCGCTGTTACGGTCAAGTTGGTTCGCGTTGAGTTGTTGTCGGCCAGAGTTTAATTACATGCAGCAGATGTCTGAAATTCATACGATTTCTGTACTAATTTTTATGCTCAATAAAAATCAATCGATATTCTCACAGTATATTTGTGCTGCATATTTAAAGATACTTAACGGTAACGGTACAATACAATTAATTTAAATTCATTTTAATTTTAAGAAATCTTTGAAACTGTCTTAATAATAACCACTCTGCTGAGCTGCTGAGTCTACACTGATTAGCATACACTGTGCATTAGCTTATAAAAGACTCAACTCTGATAATTCCCGCCGGTATATTATCTGCGCTCTCAACTCTACACACGGCTAAGCCAAACGTGTTGTTCTCCCTCCCTTGCACTCGTAATAAATAGCAGCTGGTGGCCTTCCATCATTGATCCATTGTGTGTATGTGTACACTCTCTCAATCTATTATTAGAACAGCGCTCTGTTTGAGCTAAAGTGAAGCGTCATGAACAAAGAGATGAAATATGTTATCGCCTCTCACTCTCGCTCTCACGTGTGTGCTTAGCGTCTCACTGCTATTAGAGCCACGCTTATTGGTTCAGAGTATTCCATAAACATCTTTCAATTATGCACAGCGGCGTGCACAAAGGGAGCAAAACTATTCTCTCATCTCACTCTCACAATTTAAACGGTAACAGCCTTGCGTTCGCCATTGATCTGCTGTTCTGTGTGTGTCTGTTGCATCTCATTCCATTTATTAGAACAGTTCTCGATTCTTCTTCCGCTCACGTATAATAAGAAATGTATGCTGCTCTCACTTGCACATACGTCCGCACACATGTGGACGCCTCTCAGTCCACTCCTGAGTAAGGCATTCACAATTCGACATTTCACTCTCACCTATATGATCTACGCCTTCTATTTTCTGTTCGCCCTTTTGTGGATTCTATTTCGCTCTGAGCACAATTTATTTACAGTTGCTTCTATTTGAGTCTCTTTTGATGGTTTTGCTGTGCTCGCAGTTACAAGCTATGTATGTATGTATGTATGTAGATAATTAGGGGCTCTAAGTTAAAGCGTGAGTTATTTCTACGCCGACTTAGTCTGAGTGCGTGTGCTGTGCTGATCGGTTAGTTTTGCGCGAGTGGATAACAAAATTTGTTTCCTAACGTGTGCGGTATGTTGTTGTATAACACCTTTGTCACTGTGAAATGAAATGTGAAAATATAGTATAACAGATAGCAGCAACTTGCTTTACTCAACGCAGCATACGGTAAATATATGTACATTTCATACATATGTATATTTCTAACATTTTACATTTATTCTTGAGCTTTTTTTTATTTGATATGAATAAAACTATTGGTACAATCTGTAATCCAAGTATTTAATACTTTTAATTAATGGCTTCATGCTTAAAATTTGAATCCGAGGAAAAACAATTTTAATTAAATTTCCTTTTTGTGCAGTGCAGTAAGTTATACTGATGCCAAAAACTTTTGTTTTCGGTGTAAAAAGTTATTGTTTGAGGTTTGCGGGTCTTGGACGCATGTTTTTATACGCGAAATTGTTCGGAAGTAATTTTGTTTACCTTTTATTTTGCGGTAATTGTTTGCATATGCAGCTGACAAAATTGTCCCCCAACAAATAACAAATAACATACATATATATATATATATAAGACTGCACATATGTATATACATATATATGTATATGTATATCTAGTAGAGCACAAAGTTTACCCTCTGCTCGTAGCTAACCAAATAGCCTTAAGCTGTCAATATGGTTTGCTGGGGCAGGTGCTGAGGGGACTGAGGCGCACACAGAGACAACAAGAAGCGGAAGTGCGTGCGCGTGTGAGCTGAAAACCTTTTTAACTCCTACGCAAAGTGCAGCGACTCTTGATAAAAGAGTGCGGGGTGAGCTCTGATAATAGAGAAGGGTCAAAGGGGTAATAACGCAAATACACTGAGAGAAATTATATTTAAAAATTTATATGGAAACTTAACTTTTAAATTTGTGTACATCGGATTAAAATATATATGTAATTATTACACTTAAGTGTTATAAATGACAAGTCAGTTGTGAAATTTTTTTACAATTTATTAAATGTGAGAAAAATATAGAAGAACATATATTTTTACAGTTTTATTTAGGAATGTGGACTTATTAAATTTAAATATATAAATATTTAATATTAAAAATAACTTGATTTTTTAAATAACACGTATAATACATGTGGAAAACTTTTTACAGACAAAAGAATTAGGCTTAAATGGATTTTTTATTAAAATACTTTTTATTAGCATTAAAATTTAGATTTAATAATTGATAATTATTTTGTGTTGTTAATAATTCTATTTTATTGACACCTTAAGATTTTAGAATTTGAAATTATTCATCATATAATAAAAAAATTTTAATAATGAATACATATTTGCTTAAATTATATATTTTAAAATATTATAAATATTTTTTCCGTATTTGAATAATAGATAAATTAAATAATATGAATTTTTAATACTTAAAAATATATATATATATATAATATATTTCAATAGCCTTAAGATTTCTCCTTTTGTTTAAGCTTTTGTATTAATTATTATTTTTGAAGTCATTTTAAACATGATTATATTAGGCTAAATGCTAATTTGGAAAATAATGTAAAATTTGCTCTCAGTGTATTAAGTCAAAATGGCGACGGCGACCGCAGTTTGTTTTTAGCATTCGCCGGCGCTTTGATAAAGTGCAGCCACGCAGCATAAACAAAGTGGATACTCGTATGTGCACGGTCCGAACTAGTTGTAGTAAACGCCACGACTGCCGCCTGCCGCCATCCAACCCACACGCACATAAAGAGAAGAACAACAACAACAAAATTCCAGAGCTGCAGCCATAGTGCAGCTAGCTTCTTGCTCGCCCTCCCACTTCCGCTCTCTTCCTTTCAGGCATGCCACAGCGGGAGCTAGAGCAGCTGCTGTCACGACTCTTCCACCTGGCGCCTATCAGTGTAGTGGGCGTGGCCGCTGGTTGTAAGAGCGGTGCGTGTTTTTACGCTTGAAGTGCTTTCGGTAGCCGTTAATTGAAATGCATGCGGTGCCGCAGCCGATGGCTGCCGCCGTGTGGCCGCTCTTGCCTCCTGCTGTGGCAGACGTTGCTGCATTGGCTTCTGCAATTGCCAAACAGTCTAAAGGTGTTTGGCTAGCTTCTGCATTTACATGCCCGACAATTTACGCTATAGCGAAGGTATACATGCTGTTGGGTATGTAACGAATCGAATTAAACAAATGTAACTATTTGATGAAAGGGAAATTTAAAGAAGCAGAACTGCTCATAGAGATGCAATGGGAGAGGTCTATTCTCTAATCATAATTTTGAATTGAATATCCGCTTTGCCAACCATATCGCCACTCTTGAAACTAGAGAGTCTTGAAATTCGGAATCCGACATTCGTGTAAACCCTTAATTAAGTGAAAAGGGCTTCCCAATAGGTTCATTATGCGCATGGCGAATCGAAAAATTCATTTTCCGATATTGCAGTAGCCTTGAAAGTTGAAGTGATAAAAAATTGGAGTCTTAAATTTGGAATCTATACTCACGCGGACAAAAACAAAAACAAGTTGAAAAAGCTTTGACGAATATATCTACGAAAATTGGGGGCTTGAAAAATCGGATTAATCTATATCTCCTACTGTTTTAGAGCTAATGTTTATGTTTTTTTTTTATTCATTTATTTTTAATTTTTAATTTTTTTATTTTAAGCAATAATCAAAATATTAAAGTAAATATATATATTTAATTTTAATTCATAATTATTAAAAATTATTTTAATGTTTGCGATATCTACAATACTTACATTATTTATATTTAATTTAAATCTTTCAATTATGTATTTAAACTATTTAATATAAGTCAGCAATAGTTTCCTGCAATTATTTTCAATTTTATAAATATTGCTTAAGTTATCATTTTTGTTATAATTCAATTTACGTAATTGATTATACTTATTTATTTTTTTAAGATGCATTTATAAAGATTTCCTAGTTAAAGGGTATTTAAAATATTGTATATGCTATTTTGTTGCAGGTGTTAAAGATTTTTTTCTTTTGGGTGTTGTTAGTTTTGAAGTTATTGTTTGCTTTTCTTTTTTTTCTCTCTCTCTCTCTCTCTCTCTTTTTTTTTTTTTTTTTTTTTTTTTTCTGGCTCGTTTGGCTGTTGCTTTTTCGGCGACTTTTGCCTGGGCAGATTTTCGTTCTAATTTCTGGAGTCTTCTTTACTATTAAACACGCACATTTTGCTTCAAGTTGTGTGTGCTTTGTATCTGAGTGTGTGTATGTGTGTATGCCTTTGTGTGCTTGCATGTTTCTGTATGTATGACCGAAGTTATAGCACGCACATTTCAAGAGGTTTCTAATTTGCTTGCCAGCGGCTGTAGCAAATTCTAATTTATTCGCAAAACTATGTAACACTGTTTTATTCTCTTATTGCTTCACAGAGGGTGAAGGCAACCCTGCAGCGAAGGGATTCGTGTGTCTATATATATATGAGTGTGTGTGTGTGTGGGTGAAACGTTGATTAAAACTGCGCCAAAAACGAAACGTTTATTACATAAATAAAGCTGAATTGTTAGCACCCTGAAGCTATGATAAGAATAAATATAGCAAAAGGTGTTGATGCTGACCTGAAAATGTAATAAAAATTTTACGGAAATATTATTCAAAATTTATGCATGAGGTCAAAGACTAAAGTAAATGAAGCAATCTACTGCAAATTAAATGCAAATATTGCATTTTCATGTTTTCTTTTTCAAATAAAACTTTGTTTAATACAGAAACATAAATTTTGTAATCAAATAGGAGCGGAATAACCTTTTTTGCATTTAAAGATTTAATAATTATTGTTGATTTTTTTTATACAATTTTCAAACTTAGTTTCACTTCAGTTGCCTAAAGGAAATATATCAATATTATTACAAAGCTTGTATATGCCGATCCCAATCTCAAACTCAATTTTCGATGCGCTGCACTCTAAAGAAATCAGCAATAAGCCATTTCAATATGCACTTTGGCAATTGGAAAAGCAAGAGATGGGTGAGAGGGGTGATGGGGCGATGGGACGGCAGGCTTTAGGCAGAAGCATATTGTCAGGTTAAGACATGAAGCACGACTCTACTATGACTTGATAATACTTACTGATACTTAATGCCCGAGCTTACAATGTGCAAAACTGCCTATCTAGCCAAGCATTCAGTCAACATCATTCGGCTTATGGCGTCAGCAGTCCTTCACGCACACACACACACACACACATATAGACGAGATGGAAAAGCATTTTACAAAGACTTAAAAACTTTTGTTGTTGCTGTTGTAGTGAAAGCCAAAAGCCAACGATGCTCGGGCAATGCAATCAATGGCTTAAACTATGAGCCAAGGCCAGAAGAGTTCGAGTAGGTGGGCGAACGTTTCGACTTTGGTTAGGCAAAAAAGTCAAATGTCTAACAACTTGTCATACAAGCAGTATACAAACAGAGAGACACAGAGAGAAAGAGAGAGAGAGAGAGAGAGGGGTTCCAGAATTTCATAACAATTTTTGCTGTTGCTGCAAACTGACAGCCGAGTTTGGTTGCGTGAGCAATGTAAACAGCATATATCCATAAATTGCATCCAGAAGTACGCCTTCAAAGCTGGGCGTGGCGTCGATGTGCATGCCAGCCTCGCTGCTGTTTCAATTTAGCTGCCAACAAATTGATAAAAATTCAATAAAATAAATTTTGCAACAGTGCCTAAGTCGAAGGCAACTTTTACATCCCGCCCAGTTGCCATGGTTTGCGTGTGCGTACACCAGGTGGCGCTACTGTATACTCAATCGTATGCAACCAGAAACCAGACATGTGCGAAACTATAATGCGCTACTGAATACGATCAATGAATAGTAGAATATATATGCAGTCATAAATATGATTGTACAATAAAACTAATGAGTAACGATAATGATACTGATGATATTGATAATCTTTGTAAATATTAATTAATTAATTTATGATCATATTGATGAACTTCGTAAACATAAATGAGATATAATGATGAATACTCCTAAAAATACAATAATAACAATAATGATCACTAATGATGTTTAATAAAAATGACTAATCTCCAACAAATGAATCTTTTATAAATTATATAAATTATAAATAATAAACATGATAATATAAATTAAATCATGTTTGTGGACAATGATGATGATGCTGAAGTTTTTATATAATATAGAAGTTGAAAGATGAAAAGAGGAATACTTAAGATTAATGAATAAATTAATGAATACATGGTGACGATCATCATCAATAGAGATTAATTAATAATTATAATAATTAATAATTAATTATATTAATTCCCATAATAGATATAAATAAAGAATTATGTGGACATTAATCATGATTATGGGATGATTGAAAATAAAAGAGACATGGTTTTTCATTGCAGGGTGTTTAAATGAAGTAAGCAAAATCATAAGAATGATAGCAATAGTAATATTTATGAAAAATTATAGGAATAATGAAATAGTAGTCCATAGTATACCTTTTCTTTTGCAGGGTATTCAAATAATAAGCCGCATATGCGCTATTGCTCAGCTGCATTCTGGGTCTCGTCTGCGTTTTAAGTAATATGAAAAAGTTGCTATGCATTTTTCATGGACTGCAAAACTCGATTGCAACACTTACACAACGAAGACACACGCACACACGTACACTTGCGTACAGTACACGTATGTATTGTATGAGTCTGTGCGTACGCATACGTATTTATGGGATATGAGGTATATGAAAAACATTTGTGCCTACAAGTAGGCAATAGATTTACAAGTAGAACCAACTGCGTGTTTGTGCACATGTTGATTTTCACTCAGTGCGTTAACGCTGGCTGCCTTTTGGCCTCCTCCACATATGCTCATATTTCGAATACCCTTTAATTGAGCTTGATTAGTTGCTAATTCAATTTGTGAAGCTGGAAGTTGAATCGATGTCCTGATAAAAATATTTATAAACTCTGAATAGGGGTTTCTAGTATCCATTGTAGTTTTTCTTAACTTTTAAATTGAAAATTTCCTCGCATGAACCAATGTCCCGTATTTGAAATGAGTTAAATTATATTCAAATATTTTACTTAAATTTCTTTGAAGTATGTATTCAGCATCTTTTTCTTTTCCTTTCACTTTAGAGCTATTGACAAATTTTCCTTGCCTCAAATAGTGCATACTCAATTCGGTGCATCAGCGCTTGCTTATCTTTTGGTTTTCGATATGAAAACATGTCCTCAGGTTGTATGTGCACCACGTTGCGTATGAGTGCTGCTCAATGTTTGTGTGTGTAAATGTGCATATGAAGTAAGGTAAACATTGTTCATGATGGCAACGGCAACGACGACGAACAGGCACAAGTTGTGGCCCGGTGGGGTTGGGTAGATGGGGTACATAGGGTGGGGCCGAGTACAGGGAGACAGCGACTCAGCTGGCGTGAACTGTGACATAGCTGAAAGCTTCAAGCTGCGTAGCATCCATAATGCTAATGATATTTACTTTAAAGAATGACAAGCAGCAACAGTAGCAGCAGATGCTGTGAATTTAGATGATGGAAAACTCTTCAGAAATACATTAAGCTAAGTAGCGCGACTTGTTGGTCACTTGATATGGCTGTGTGACTTTGAGCGGACTTTGAGATTGATTTACCAAACTAATTGAGCAATATCGATTTAATTTCTCACGAATTTCTCTTGTCAGTTATATTTTGAAAGTAACTTTGTGAAGGCTTAAGTGAAATTTTCCACTGCAAATTCGACTGGCTGAGCCATGTTATTTATTTTGTCGGAGTTTCTGATGTTAATATAAGTAATTTTGAGAGATATTTAAGGGGACATATATTAAACAGGCAGAAGGAGGCATGGCAGACCCCATAAAGTATATACATATATTCTTGAGCTGAGTCGATTTAGCCCTGTCCGTCTGTCCGTATGTCTGAACTCGTCGATCTCAGAAGATATAAGAGCTAGAGACTCTTTTTCCTACGTCCCTGTATACCACGCGCATATGGAGTTTTGCTTTAAATATCGATACCTTTTCCTGTTATTTTGTTATCGATTAAAAACATTATCGAAAATCTGTTTTAAATATATATCTTCTTCATCTTTAAAGCTATATATATAAATATATTTTTTTTTTCTTTAAAGGTAAAATAAGTTGTACATAAATATATAAAAATATGCTATAATTAATAACTTCAATTTAATATTTTATTTAACTGATTGATTTTTCTGAAGCGATAACGTTAATGCTGAGAATTTTAATTATAACGATCGATTTCGATTTGCGGTAGCTCCTATTAAGGTAAAATTGTAAGGTACAATTTGCAATTTTCAGGTCTCTCTCTTCTGTAAGGTGATATATGTATATATTGACAAATCAAACAACAAATATAAAATACGTTTTCCGCCCTTTACCAATATTTTTACATATTTATTGAATAAACTTTGATTTTAATGCATTGAAACAAAATAATGCTAATTGTATAGATTTCACCACAATTTAATTATTAAAATGCCCGCTAAAAATTACACTTAAATTTCTATTGCAATTTAAATAAGCAACTCAAAAACAGACTTTGCCTAAATAACAAATTAAAATTAAATGTGTGCGTCGAGCACTCGGAATTTATATAACAGTAATTGACAGCCCATTTGATTTGAATCATTTGTAAATTGTGTTGAAAAAATGTTCATGCTACAAGCAACACGCATACACACACACACACACACACAGACGGAAGCCATGAAATATGCAACACATTTGTGGAATCAACATGTCCATATACATAATATAAACCAATGCATACGTTAAAGTTGATTATCATAAGCCAAATATTAAATGCAACTGTTAGCAATAATTGTGGCAGTATAATTTCTTTATCCTGGATTTAATAAAATAGGCGTCAATTAATAATAGGCAAAGCACGGCACAGGTATTTGTAGCTCATGCTGCAATGTTTTTTTAGCTTAATTTAATTTTTTTCTTTTAAGTACGAAAAATTGTATACTATATTTATATAATTAAAATATTTAAATAATTACAAATATTTATCAAACACTTTTTAATATAATTTTTAAATTTTTACTTTTTTTTTTTTTATTGAAATCATGAATAACATAAATAGAAATATTAATGGTGTTAAACACATTATATTATATTATATATCATATTTATATTTAATCCTTGATGATGGAGTCAGCAGATGTGGATATTTCAAGCATTCGATTCCATCTCGCTCGCTCCCAAATTTAAACCTAGTCAAGTTTCGCTTTGCGAATACAAATACATATAGATGTCATTATTGAACACTTAAAATGTCATTCAGAAAATGGAACAAAAGTTATTCAATATATTTGCTAAAAGCATAGCCCAAAGTATTTGTTGTTATTGTTGGCGTTGTATATATAAGAGAAATGAAATGATTGGACTAAGTGTATGCTTAAATAGGGCACTACCGACTAGAGCAAGTCTTACTATAAATAATGTTAAGTTTTTGGTTCTCCTTTACAGAAACTCACACTTTTTGGCAATGCTTTGATCCATTTGCAGTTGAATTCTAATCAAATTTTGAAGATAAGAACAACATTTTTGAAACACTAAATAGTTCCTTCCTAGATACCTTTATATATTGTCGAAAAAAAAAAACAAAAATAGTAATACCACGCCACCAAACGTGTTTTCATGCGATTACAGTGGTGCTCAACATGAGCTCGACGCTTGTAATTAAATCCTGATTAAGTTCAAGGGTTCTGTGAGAGCTCAACTCAACTAGCAAGCGAATGGATTTGCTCATTGTTTTTTGGAGTTGACGCAAAGGCGTCTAGCATTGATAAGGGGGGCGTGACAATTATTGGCGATAAGCCGTCAACACTTGACTCGATAACAGAAGCGGCGCGACGCCCAACAGGGGGGCGATAAAATTTTGTTGCCTAGTGTAATGCTTAACGATTGTGTTCATTGACTGGCTAACGATTTTGTTGAATAGGCTAATGCGACAGACTCATCGAACTGCTGAACTGCTGATGTGATGTGCCTGTGCGTGTGCTTGTGAGTGTGCGTGCGCGTGTATGTGGGTGTGGGTGTGTATGAGTGAATGCATGAGTGTGAGTGTATGTCATGCTTAGCGAGCAATATTCTTGGTAGCACTAATCGCACTTCGAATCGTCATGAATCAAACAACACTTCGGCCTCCTGTGCGTGATTTGTTCAACAATTGTTTTACGGCTGCTCAACAATTGCCCAAAAATGTTAAAGCCAGCCATTGGGCGGGCCTATATAGCTAATCATTGCATGGTTTTTAAAGGTGTAGATGTTTCTGATTGAGTCATTGTAAGCCAATATTAATAGTACTTCTCTTCAAGAATTATCCGTTCCATATAAAAATCATTTTTAAGTTTAGTCAATTGAAATAATTATTTACATATGTACATATGTTTGTATTTTAGGTCTGTCATAATTTTACAATTATTAATTTTTTATTATTTATTTGCTTAGATATATTTTTAATTATTGAATTATTATTATTATTATATATTATATATTTTTTTATCACATCATTGTTTTGTATATAAATACACGCCTATGCCTAGTCAACGCTTTAGTAATGTGGCGTGAGCAACTGAGTATAAATAAATTTACGGAATCTGCAGGAATATGCAAGATATGCCAAAAATGGCTGCTTTAAAGCTGGGGCACAGTTTTCCACTTAAATATACAGCCTGGTCGTACAGTCAACAACCGATGCTGAATCATTTGGCACTGCAGCAACAAATCAATGCAAATTTCATCTTACACGCGATTACCAACTATAAGAAATCACCGCTCGAGCGCAAGACTCTGGACTTTATTGACAAAAAGTGGCTGTGGCGCGAGTTCCGGTATCGAGACGGGCAAATACGACGTGACTACATGAATGCCAACTGCAATGGGCATATCAACAAACAGCACGAGTACTTTCAGCAGGAGCTGTACGCGCTCATTCATGAGAAATATATGGCGGTTCGCAGACGCATGAGTCGCGACAAAAGGAATCTGCTCAAGTGCGCAGCTTCCCAGCCAGCTGGGCAGCATGTTTACCAGGCAGGCCAAACAGCAGCGGATGTGGCGAAACAACAAAAAGCGAACAGCAAGAGAAAATAGAATAGCGATACGACTAGTAGATATCCTCTACTTTGCTGTAAGGTAGTTCTCCAAGAAGCTTAGGAAGTTGATTTTACAATTATACTAAACTAGAAATAATTATATTAAATATTACAACTGTATTAAACATACATAATTCATAGTATGTATACTGTTGAGCTATCGAGATTTTTCGAATAGCTTTAAATTATTAAACGATTGAATTTACTTAGTGATTAGTTTATTAGCGATTATTTGAGTTTACAGAGTTTATGTGATAGACGCGAGCAAGCGACTAGGCTGTCGTGCTGTCCGCTACTATGTTTGTAATAGTCAATCTAACACAGCATCTGCTCTAAACAAGAGTTAATTGCATACTAATTACAATGTACGCGAGCCGGCGGATTAAGCTGAGCCGGTGCGTGGGTGAAAGAGACAACGCAAAAGGGAGAGCGTGATCTCCGTTACAAATTCTCTTACATGATAACATATTCTATGAACTGCCGCTCTTAATTACAATGAAGCGATGATTGCTGAGCCCAACATCCTCCCCCGTTGAAGACTTAGTCTTCAACAGAATCCTTAAGGGGGCAGCAAGCAGAGCTTATTTGTAGCTCTTCTTATCTCGCCAGCTTCTGTTTTTAGTAGGGCTACCCGTGCAACGCCATCACTTCCAGGGATAAGTTCGATTATTCTGGCTAGTGGCCACTTAAGTGAAGGTAGATTCTCATCCTTCACAAGAACTATGTTGCCAACAGCCAAGCCAGGTTTGGAAGTTCTCCATTTCGCTCGCTGTTGTAACAAGTTGAGATATTCGTCCCGCCAACGAGTCCAGAACACCTGCTGGAGATAGCTTACGCGCTGCCAAGCATCCAAACGATTAAAATTGAGCCCTGTCAGGTTTGGCTCACTGAAGGACGAAGGAGGGCCACCGTTGATAAAATGCGCAGGAGTCAACACGTCTATGTCTGATGGGTGCTCTGAAATCGAAACTAAAGGGCGTGAATTAACGACAGCAGCGATGTTGCAAACCAGTGTGCGAAGCTCATCGTAAGTTAGGACGGAGGACCCAACACATCGGTAAAAATGATGCTTCGCTGTCTTCACTGCAGCCTCCCACAAGCCACCAAAGTGAGGTGATCGTGGAGGGATGAAATGCCATTCGATTGAGTCTGCCAAACAGAAATCCTTCACAGCCTTCTGGTGGGTGTCTGACAGAAATAGACGCTTCAACTCCTGAAGCTGATTGCGGGCACCAAGAAAGTTTGTGGCGTTATCCGACCAGATTTGACTTGGCTTTCCTCTGGTGCATATGAAACGTTGAAGTGCATGCAAAAATGCCGCGGTAGTTAAATCCTTGACTAACTCCAACCAAATAGCCTTCGTAGCAAAACAAATAAACACACAAACGTAGCATTTCACAGGCGCCTTGTTTCGTGACTCAGGCTTGTAAAAGAAGGGTCCGCAAAAGTCGACTCCAGTCACTCCAAAGACCCGATAGCCGTCGACTCGATCCTTGGGTAGATCTGCCATTATGTGTTCAACGAGTCGGGGCCTTGCACGAAAGCAAATTACGCATCTCTGAATTACACTGGCTACAGTTTTTCTACCTCCAATTGGCCAATATTGGGAACGAACCAACGCTAGCACTGCTCGGGGACCAGCGTGCAAGTTTCGCTGATGGAAATGCATTATGATGGCTCTAGTTACTGGATGAACTTTGGGCAAAATAATTGGATGGCGACTATCGAAATTTAAAGTTGAGTTTTTGAGACGACCATCGACACGTAGCAGCCCAATCTCATCAAGGAACGGTGACAGCGAGGCTAGACTGCTGGATGACGGAACCATTCCTTTATTTCGAAGAGCATTTATGTCGTCTGAGAGATGTGTTCGTTGAATCATTCTTAACAGTATATGAGTGCCGTTCCGGATGTCTGCTAGGGTTATTCCTGGACCATGACTTTTTTTAATAAACTTTGATACGTATGCAAACGTACGCTGCAAGCGGCCGAAAGAATTCACAAACTTGCAGTCCATAGAGACATCATGGACTGCGTCCTTTACAAGAAGCACAGTTCTTCGACGCTCAATTGAAGTTCTTTCTGGAAGTGCTGAGACTGGCCACTGAGATCTGGGCTTACAGAGGAAACCTGGACCGTTGAACCAATGTAATGATGCATTTAAATCCGAGGGCAATGCACCCCGAGATAATATATCCGCGGGATTCAGTGTTGTAGGTATATAGTGCCATTCCATTGCTGATGTGAGATCTTGTATCGTGGCGATGCGATTTGAAACAAAAACGTTAAATCGTCCGGGCTCGTCATTGATCCAAGAAAGCGCAACAGTAGAGTCAGACCAACAATGAAACTCGCCTGCGAAAATGCCTAAGCGAGCCACTTCATTCATTAGACGCGCAAGCAACTCTGCCCCGCATAGTTCCAGCTTGGGAACCGTGAGCGTTTTTAGAGGCGCAACTCGAGACTTAGAGCAAAGCAACCTGCTGATGGTATGCTGACCTCTGGATACAATATAAATGCAAGCTCCGTATGCCTCGATGCTGGCATCGCAGAATCCATGGACCTCAACCTTCGATCCTGGTATTAATGATAGCCTGGGAAATGCACTACTAAGACCATTGCCAAAGTTGCTGCAAATGTCTAGCCATGCAGTGTGACATGCAGACGGGAGACTCTCATCCCAATCAAGTTTATGCCTCCAGAGTTGTTGCAAGAAGATTTTAGCTTTCGTTATTACTGGGCCGACCAGGCCGAGGGGATCATAAAACCTAGCAATAGACGAGAGAACAGAGCGCCTGGAGGGCTTAGAGGCTGAATTCAGGGCTAGATATGAGAAAAGAAGTTGATCAGATGCCGGATCCCATGCAAGGCCAAGTGTCTTTGTAATGTCGCTGCCATCATTGAACCTAATGAGCGATTCCTTGTCGCAGTCTGTTACGCCGTCCAGCACCATGGGATGGCTTGAACACCACTTCCTCAATTTAAACTTCCCACATGCCAAGATTCCAGCTGTCTCTTGCATAACAAGTCTTGCTTCTTCGACTGAATTTCCTCCACTAATCAAATCATCAACATAGAAATCGCGAAGCAGTACGTCGGACCCGACTGGGAATGCGTTCCTTTCATCTACGGCAAGCTGATGCATGGCGCGCACAGACAAAAATGACGCTGGTTTTGTTCCATATGTTACCGTATCAAGCCTGAAAACTTCCAACTCATCATCTGGCGAATTCCTCCATAAAATGCATTGTAGATAGCTGTCCGGCTCAGGTACTTTCACGCAACGATACATTTTGCAAATATCGCCGGTGAGTGCAACTGGATAAGATCGGAAGCGCAATAATATGTCGACTAATTTTGGCTGAATGACGGGACCTGACATTAGAATGTCATTCAACGAATGCCCAGTTGTTGTAGATGCAGATCCATCAAAGACGACGCGAAGCTTGGTAGTTGTGCTATCATCCTTCAGAACGCAGTGATGAGGAAGAAAATATCTGCATAGATGGAATGAATTTAGAGGAACGCGTGACATGTGACCAAGTTCAAAATACTCTTTCAGAAATGCTGAGTATTGAGACTTTATATGCGGCAAACGACTCAATTTCTTCTCCAAATTGAGAAACCGATGTCGCGCTTGCTCATAAGAATCTCCAAGAAGCTCGCAACTAAGCTTAACAGGCAGGCGTACTGTATATTGGCCACTAGCCAATCGATTGTAATGCCTCGCAAAATGCGCTTCGCAGTCTGAGTCTTCCTTGCTGAACTTTACAATGGAATCGCTGCAGCGCTCAACTTCCCAAAAGCGACGAACGAGACTGTCCAACTTGATATCAGCACAGGAGTCTGTAATCGGATCCAAAGGCGTCTTTGAAGCTATTAGCACGGAGTTGTGGTTGCGAGCCTCGCCACCTGATACAACCCAACCAAGACGAGTCTTCTGTAACAATGGAAGTCCAGGCATCAACTTGATTTGTCCCACACAGAGCAAATCATAAAACAGGCTAGCTCCGATAAGCAGATCTACTCGTTGCGGCCTATGGAAAGCTGGATCTGCCAGCACTATATTTTGCGGTATGCTCCAATTGCTCGTATTCACATTAGAACTGGGCTGCCTGCCAGTTATATTTGTAGCTACCATAGCCGTTATGCTAGTTGTATATTCAGATGCATGAGCTTGAAGAGTGAGGCAAATGCTGCTGCCATCCATGGCAACATTGGAGTCGCCTACGCCGCATACAGATGCCACCGATTTTGTTCTCTTAAGTTGCAGGAGATTCGCAAATCTGGCTGTAATGAGATGTAGTTGAGAGCCTGAATCTAAAAGCGCACGACAAGGAACAAGCTCGCCAAACCGATTCCTTGCCAGAACCACTGCGGTAGCCAGGAGCACAACATCGCTGTGCCGATCCTTGGATAAGAGAGTAGTGGCTGGTGCTGAGGGCTGAGGGATGGTCTGTACTCTTGATGTTGAAGATTGTTGATGGGGCGGAATTGCTGCCTGCGATGTGCTGGAGTGGCCGAGATGAAGAAGCGTATGATGCTTGACTCCACAGACCCGACAACTGCGCGAGCCACATTGTCGCGACTGATGACCTCCCTTGAGACAATTCAAACATAAGCCAGCCTTTCGGACCTCATTCAGGCGAAGACTAGGAGACAAGTTTGCGAATCTTGGGCATTTGTAGATTGTGTGCTCAAGATCATTACAAAAATTGCAACTGTGAGTACTGTGGCCGGTTACGAGAAATGCTGATCTACTGGTAGCAACCTTACTGCAAGAATTCATCGGCTTACTTGACGAATAGTTTGTAAGAGCAAATTTCATCGATTCCAAAGTACGGCAACGAAGCTCAAGAAATGAGGAGACTTCTTCATATCTGGGTATCTGAAGAGCCGTCTCTGAGTTGTCCAATTTCTCTTCCCATTTAGCTTGTGAGGCCTCATCAAGCTTCTGTAGCAGTATCTGAGCAATCATGGCACTGGCTATCTGCTCTGTTGTGCCCAGACTACTGAGCGCACGCATATGGACATTGAAGCTGTCAGATAGCTCACGCAGCTTGATTATGGATCCGTTTTCTACTCTTTTGAGACCTAAGATCTTTACGATGTGGGCCTGGAAGATTAAACGTCGGTTATCATATCTCTGCTTTAATAAATTTATGGCAATTGTATAATTATCATTAGAAATTTCCAAAGAGCGAACCGTATCCAACGCTGCGCCATCGAGGCAGGACCGGAGGTGCTGAAGTCTTTCCATATTGCTGATTTCTGGCCGACTTTCAATGATTGTAGAAAACATTGAGTAGAAATCAGCCCAATTAGCATATCCACCGCTGAACGTAGGTAACTTTAATGGCGGCAACGCAGGTGCAGCCTGCAATCTGGGAGCGGATGCGCGAGGAGGGTCACTTGGACGGCTAAACGTGGAACTATGATGCACTTGAGCAGTACGACTTTGCACTTCGGACATTATTGTTGACTGCATGACCATTATTAAATCATCAAAGTCAGTGCGCAAATTGCTGGACATCTCAGTAAAGTCGAGCTCCTCTAGACTTTCATGGGCCTTGCTAAAGGAGTGGCTTAGCTTGTCGATATGCTCCAGTAGAACATTTAGAGTGCTGTCACTGTGATCGGCAAGAGCATCTGAATCGACCTTGATTGTAGCTTTTTTACGCGTTCAAATACCGACTGTACCTTGAGCTTATAAAACCGCACGCGATCTTCGGGAGCAACTGCACTAGCATCTAAATTCGCCATGACGAGTACAGCAAGAGCAACACGATAGAGTTCAAAGTCGTTGGTGCGAGCGCGATTGCAAGAGTAAGTAAATGTATATATGCTATAGCGCAGACTTGGAATAAGTCGTATTTGTCGAGCAGAGTACTTGCAACTTTAATAAACTGGCAAAGAATTATATTATGGTACTCAAATAATATACACGTATGAATTGTTGCACACCGGTACGATTATTATGGACGCGCTCGTATCGAAGCCGTGGCGAAAAAGTGCAATGTCAACGAAGAATAACGGCAAGCATGTAATTACACTGTGCTTATGCAAACTTAATCACTTATAGATTGAAGCTATAGAACACGCAGTTACTAACCATAGACATAGTTCAGAAATTAGTTGATTCTTTATTAGATTGTCATTTGCAGAAGTTTTCGCAGGTGTACTACTTTTACGGGCGCCAGTGTATTGCAGACCGAACGAAAGAGTGTCTGGCGAATTGGCAAAGTAACGGCACGCAACTAATCGCTATATACACTGCTTATGTTCACGGGTGTATGTATGTATGTGATGTTGTCAATATATATATGCAAATATGTAAAGAAACGAAAAGAGAATCACGTCGGGGTCACCAAATGTTGAGCTATCGAGATTTTTCGAATAGCTTTAAATTATTAAACGATTGAATTTACTTAGTGATTAGTTTATTAGCGATTATTTGAGTTTACAGAGTTTATGTGATAGACGCGAGCAAGCGACTAGGCTGTCGTGCTGTCCGCTACTATGTTTGTAATAGTCAATCTAACACAGCATCTGCTCTAAACAAGAGTTAATTGCATACTAATTACAATGTACGCGAGCCGGCGGATTAAGCTGAGCCGGTGCGTGGGTGAAAGAGACAACGCAAAAGGGAGAGCGTGATCTCCGTTACAAATTCTCTTACATGATAACATATTCTATGAACTGCCGCTCTTAATTACAATGAAGCGATGATTGCTGAGCCCAACATATACAAAGGTTTAAAAATCGCTAAAAACTATCGGTTGCTGTTTTTAGATTCTCGTTTGCAAATGCGATCTATCAACATTTTTACTATTTGTTATATACATATATCCGATCGATTTCTATAGAAGTTATTAAATATTGATTTTGGTACTGTTAATAAGATCGATTATCAGTTTTTCTGCTACAGACATCATCGATTACAAATATTTGTGATAAAATAAGATCGATTTACACTAAAGGCTGTCAATCTGTACATATTATTGAATATCGATGTAAATTCTGTAAACATGATTGATTATCGATATTACTCTTTAGATCGATAGCACACTTTTATTTATTTATTATTTTTTATTATACTTTACAATTAATGTAAAGTTAATCACTAGCTTTATTTTATCCTCTATTGTCAGCTATCGATAAATATATAGCATTTAAATATTAGATCATCAGTTTTGAAAATTGCTTGTTGAACGTAAGTTTTTAATTTTATTCTCGTTACCCATCTATATAAAAATGTTTTTTTTTTTTTTTTTTTTTTTTTTTTTTTTTAATATTTTGATGTAGTTTTATTTGAATTAATATAAATTATATTCTATAAAACTTATAGATATATATTCCATATTTTTAATAAGAACCCTAGTGCAACACTTTACAGAGTATCACACGTATGAAAACTTCGAGCTTTTTAAATATACATGCTACCCAATCGTGTTTAAATATATATAAAGCGGCTTTGGCAACAGCTAAAGTATATATTTCATAGTATTAACGAATATTTAAGAATTTTTTAATACACTTATCGTTATTCAATCAATCATTCAGACTATTGTGTCATTTGATTGATGGCCATGCCATTTGGCATTTGTGTTTAAAGTAAAATTGACTTCTCATATTCGTATATCCTTCGATGGTTCATATGTGCTTAAACAATATGTACTTAGCCATTGACAGTGTGTGCTTGTGTGTGCGTGTGTGTATGTACTTAACTATTGGCTGTATGTGCGTGGGTGTATGTGTGTTTGTGTAAAACCACCACCAACGACAAACGGCAGAGACCTTGGCCAAAGGTCTTCACTTGCAATCTAAGTAATGACATCTTAGACACAACAATTCGAATTGTCATTTGCGCTTAAGTAATGAAAAAAGTGGGTCATGAACACAGAAAAGAGAGCTTCATATTAAAAATTTATTCTATTGATCAGATCACATCTTATCTTTAAAGTAAATAGTATACTATAAAAATGAGACGAAGCTAAAAACAGATTGAGAAAGCTATGCAGAAACCGAAAAAAAAAAACACTTTTTATTATAATTTATTTGAATATTTTATTTCAATTTTAAGATATATATGTTATTAAAATTGTTTTAATAAATTTTTTTTTAAATTAATTAAATAAATAAAACAATAAAAATGAGACGAACCTAGAATCAGATTGAGAAAATATAATAAAAATAAATTTTGGCTTATAAAACTATTTTTGAAGCAATTATCAATAATTAAGAATTAATAAATAATAATTATAATTAATAATATGACATTATTTAAAAGGAAATTAATTTAATAGAAAATAAAAATAAAATATTTAATTTATTTATTTTAAAAATAGAATTCTTACTCTTTGCATTTATAATAAATAAAAAAATAAAAGAAAAATACTGCAAAGAGTGTTGAGAAGCGGTCTATCTGTACCTCATTAATTATTTCAACCTAGACAGTAGTCATCTGAAAATATTCAGTAGGTTGAGTCCAACCTATTACAAATGATTCAAAATCTGTGCATAACCGGTTCATAACCGGTTCACATCCTATTAAATCAGTACTTGGCGAATGAAATCATTCTGTGAACGATTAGAAATACTTTGCAACAGATATACATTTGAAAAGCGTAATTGGAGAATACCCGCACTCACATTAGATTTAGTTGCATACGTTGAGATAAGATTAAACTCGCGCAAACTTGAGCAAATTCCCATGATTTGAGTAAATTCCCAGCTAGCGTTGTTATTGGGAAAATTCCCCTATCGCTAATTGTGCCTAATCAAAGTACGTAAAATTATAATTTATATGTTTATTAACTCACAAACAAGACAATTAACTAACTAATTTTTTTCTTGGCCAAACAATTAGTTTTATTTGCAAAAAAAAAAAAAAAAAAAAAGAAAAACAATTGTCTTGACCAAATAATGTGCGAAACAGCTTATTAAATTGGCCACAAAAACAAATTAATTCGATAATTTGTTTTTCGGCTGGTCATGTTTGCGCTTCTCACTTCTTGCTGCTGTTGGATATTGGATATTGACCACACTTTTGTCTGCTCACTGAGCCCTGCAACCTGGCTGGCCAATAACGACAGCCGAAAATGTTTTGTGGGCCGGGGCATTAAAACGAATGGGGACCACAAATTTATGTGGCTTCGGAGCGCTTTCACTCGCAACTGCAGAGGGTCCATTCGGCAGGCCAAGCAAACAAAATGTTGCCAAAGATAAATGTCTTTATTTATTCGGTCTGTGGCGGGGTAGCCAAGAAGGCTGCATTTAATATTCTTGTTTAGGCTAAAGATTATTTCCGAATTTATCGATACTCTGACTAAAAAGCAAAGCCTATAATTTAAGAGTAAATATTAATATTATTTGAGAGATGATGAGATCCCTTGAGCCCTGAAAAGAGTTGATAAGTTCTACAGCTCTAACAGTATTCAACAACAATATTCAATGAAGTGAGATGAGATAACGAAAAAATATGATAACCTATTGCTATTGCATATTCCTCGAGTATGTATATATAAAATTTAAAAATTATAGCTTGTGAGAGATGGACATGGCTAGATCAACTCAACTTCGTCATCCTGATTCAGAATTTAGCCACGCTTCCCTCTGCCAGTTACCTATCTATATTTTCACAAAAGCATTCTATTTCAGATAGTTCTAAAACTAAAATGTAAAGAAAAGGAGAAGTGAGAATAATGAAGCGCGATGTAAAATGAAGAAAAATATATTTTAGAGTTGCGCGTCGCGTACTTTAATAAGATCTATTAAGTCATCGTCGCGACGGCCCACGGCATACCAAACGGCATATAACAGCAGTCTAGATGATGGGGTGAAATGGTGGGCACGGGGTGAATGGTAGTGCGAATGGATTTCCTTTTTTGGCGGCTCTTGGGCTGTAAATATTTGTAACTTAACTCTTGCCGACTTTGTTTGCTTTTTGCGTTGTGCTGCCTGATGTTTATTTTCCTATTTTTTGCCTTACTTTCGCCTTGCTAGCTTTTTGCCTCCGCCCTCTCTCTCTCTCAAATACAACTGCCAAATGGCAAATACCAGGTATAATTTGCAACAAAAAGGCACAAAAATATGGCCGAAAATAGCTCTGCAATTTTGATTTGTAGGGGAAAACTATAGAGGAATAATGATCAAGATATTTGATTTTCTGTTAGTGCTTTTAATTATGTTGGAATTTCGTACATCGGAGTGTGGTTAAGTATCATTTAATAATAATATTATTTGCACCTCTGACTATGTTAAAACATACACTGAATATTATTTCAATATATTGACTATGATATTGAATATAAATATAAATAAAAATAAATTATTCTAAACAGAGTAAAATCTTTATCGATTAAAAATGTTGTTTAGCCATTTACAGTTCAATCTAGTTGGATATCAAGTAAGAAGGTTATACGCGAGCTACCACATTAAATCAATGGAGAATTTTAATAGTAATTTAGTTGTTAAATTATAAGTTTCTAGCTCTAAAACTGTAAAAGCTACAGTTTTACATTATATGCCACACCCCCAATGGACATAGATATGTCCGCCACATCTATTTCGACTGATGTTGTCAATGCGAGCATATATTTCAGATTTTTTTTTAACTCTCTATGGTTTCTGAGTTACTTGAATTGCATTTTCCGGGGCTCCTATTGAGCGGTTTGGGAAAAGCTTCATATAATTCAAGATATGCACGTCGAAATGGCTTGCGTTCACACGGGCAGACGGACAGCAATACGAAAAAAAAAAAAAAAAATCAATATAATCATTACATTTTCGTGAATGAGTATAAAGACATATTTTATAATAAAGTTAAGCTGAATTTATATATATTATTCATATGGCTGCTGGGGCAAGCTGATTATAAAATAATGTTTCCATGCTGTCCGCTTTTCTTAATAACTCACCTTATGTAGTTAAAGACTTTGAAATTGAAATAACATGGTTTTTATCCTGCAAGGAAATGTTAAAAATTCCATTGCTAAAACTTTTTTAGCATTATACAAGCTTTTGCTGTATCCATTTCAATATTCTGTTTTAGTTTCATAATGGTTTCGAAGCGGGAACACTGCAGGGAATAAAATTTTTTTCAATGTTGTAATCGAAACTCGTTTCGCCTGAAAACCATTTTTGCCATTTTTGGCTTAAAAATATGTGAATACAATTTTAAAAAAATCGAATTTGGCAACACTTTTTGAAAAAATGTTTTTTTTTTTTTTTTCATAAAAATAAATTTCATATATATTTCTTTGCTCTTTCTTCTCTTGCAACAGTTTGGAGCTGCTGTTGTTCAGGTTGCATAGTGAAATTCATTGAATTCACCCCAGCGAGCATCATATAAAATTGATGCCCTGTCGTCTGCCCGAAAAAAACAACAACAACAACACACTGAAGCAAATCCCGCCCATACTCCGTGAGCTTCTGGAGACTGCCGGCTGGACTGTGCCGCCTGTACAGTAAATAATGTAATAATCTGCCTGGGTCGTGGTCTCACTGCGTCCCATAAACCGAAATTTATGCACAAAATTCAATTATGCTTAAAATGTGGTTAATAGGCCCAACTGGCGGCTGTGTCGGCCTGGCAACAATGGCCACACCCAAGGGAAAGGATCTGCTTCCTATTCCCATACACACACACACACACATACACACTGACAGGGCTATTTCCCCCGCTTTGAAATTAGATATTGTTATGTTGTAATTTAATAACAAATTAATCTGCTGTTGCTGTTGCTCTTGTTGTTTTTACGGTTTTGTTTTTTATGCCTTATATGAGAGGAAAACAAAAACAAACATGAAAACGACCAAAACAAAAAGAACATGAGAATATTCCTATCATAAGTTAATTTTTTGTTTTTGCTATGCAGCGTAACACTAGGCTTATGTGATATGATCTACGCCCAGCTCCTTTATAAATTGTGAACGGGTCGTCATTTTTTTATGGGTTTTGAAGAGTTTGCAGTTAGTTAAGTGCTAACTCTTTTTTATGGTTTAGTTTCAAATTAAAATGAAAAATATGAATAGGTGTGTGAGGAATTGGAATTAAAGTAGATTAAAGAGCATAATAAAGTTGTGAATTGATGGGGAACTATACAATATATATATATATAAAATTTGTATACATAAATGAATAAATATAATAGCGCAAAAAATATATAAACAGAGCAAATATATAAAAAAAAAAAAATATTTTCTGCTTCTATCGCTTTTATTTGCTCGAATTCAGAGTATATAAATATAATTGAAATAAATAAATAAATATATATATAATATACTCCTATCAAAATTTCATTCGAAAAAAATTCAAATAAATTTGCTATGCAAGTTTTTTAAGGTAGGTTTAATTTTCCATGTATACTTATATCAATCTCAATATCTATATATGTACTCTTGCGTTAAAGTAACTGGAATAGATTCTTCTTCGTCTTCATAAAGGAAAAAGAAGAGATCCAAAAACAATAAGCCAATAAAATGCAAACATTTTCATACTTATTTACAGCTCATGGACTTATCGCTAAATTAATCCCAGATTTCTGCCAAGGCTTTTTCTACTCAACCACTTGACATTGCGCTCCCTCTCCGTGTCCCTCTCGCTTTCGCACTCGCATGTGCTGTGTCTGTGTCTGTGTCTCCCTGGAGGTGCTCTGGCGCGTGCAACTGAGGCCAAAGGAAACTGATAAGCAAGCAACAAATCCCCACACATGAGACAGGATAAAGAAATCAGTAAAAAATAAAAACAACAAAAATACAGAGGCAAGCAGTCCTTGAAGGGATGCAAAAAACAGCTCAAAACTTGCAAAATGATTTTAAATGATATAGGAAATGGCAAACGGAATACCACACAGACAGACAGTCAGACATAAAAAACAACTCAAATGGACTTGGGCACTGGCCCTGATCTTGTTAAGATAAAGTCCTTTTGCAAATATTAACAAACAGGATATAAGAACAGAGAAATATGCTATATACATATATAATAATAGGAAAATTCGAAGAAATTTGTAACTTGAAGTCCCTTGTGAATGGTAAGTCATTTAATGCATATTTCATATTGAATATTATAATAGTCTCTCTTTCTCGCTCTCTCTCTCTCTCTCAGTCTATCAAATATATATATATATATATATATATATATATATATATATGCATATATTTATTGATTTTGTTCAGGTATTCTTTATTTAAAAAGATTTAGACATCTTTTAGATTTTAATCATTTTATTTAATATACTCTGCGTGTTATCTTCATTGTCAAATAAACATTTAAATATTTTCCATTTCATTCGGTCATTCGGTCCTAGTACAGTTTCTATTTTCGACTGTCTTATTCTCATTTGGCTAATGATAGGAATGAAATAATTTTACACAAGTTTTTGTTAATAATTAATTAACTTAGTTATACCTATGCTAAAATTCTTATACTTTTATTTTGTGTGCTCTCAAATACTAATTCATATTTTAAGAGTATTTCCTTAAGTCACATTACTACTTACGCTATAGCGGAAAGTATATGGAAATATAGAATTGAAAAAAGTAAGAGAATAATATTAGATGTTAGACACAGGGCCCGTTAGTTGTCTACCTCCACACACCCATCCAAGCGCATAGCTTTACATATGTGTATGCATGCTTGGACAGGCACCTGTTCCCTATGAACAACTAGGACACAGACAGGCACCCACACACACACACACACACAGTCAACCATACAAACATACTGTTTGCCATTTTTATTATGAACACAACGTGCGTCATTTTCTTTGCGCTGCATTTCTTTTTTTTTATACCCTGAACCCATTTTCAATGGGAAATCAGGGTATAATGGTTTTGTTGAAATGTATGTAACAGGGAGAAGGAGGCGTGGCAGACCCCACAAAGTATATATATTCTTGATCAGGGTGACGAGCTGAGTTGATTTGGCCCTGTCCGTCTGTCTGTCCGTCTGTCCGTCTGTCCGTATGTATGAACGCGTCGATTTCAGAAGATATAAGAGCTAGAGACTTCAAATTTTTTTTTAAATGTCCGTAATTACAGCGCGCATATCAAGTTTATCATTAAAAATCGATAACTCATCTCGATCTTTTTTATCGATAAAAAACCTTATCGAAACCCAGTTATAAAATTATATCTTCTACACCTTTATTGCTAGAGTCTCCAAATTTTTAATGTATGCTTATATGCAATTTATACAATTTCGGTTTTTGTTAAAATTTACCCCCCACCTCTAAATTCACCCCCTCACCCTCACTTTTGTAAAAAGCGTATTTCAAATACTAGAGACTTGTGCTTTGGCAATTACATGCATATTCATGTTATAATCATAATCTAAAAGTTTCATGAAGATCGTACGTCCATAAAAAAAGTTATTAAACAATTAAGTTCTCATAGTAAGCGCACACTGCAGCCCATGCGTGTTTATGCGTGGGTGCTTGTGTGTGTATGTGTGTGTGTATGTGTGTGTGTGTATGCGTTTGTGTCTGTATGCGTGTGTGTGTGTATGTGTGTCTGTATGCGTGTGTGTATGTATACCTGTGTGTGCGTACGTGCGTGTGTGTGTGTGTGTGTGTGCGTACGTGCGTGTGTGTGTGTGTGTGTGCGTGTTTCTTGTGTAAGCTGAAAGTCGCGAAAAAGTATTGAAATATCTATTGCTCCAAGGGTTCAGGGGATCTCGTAGTCGAGCAGTCTCGACTAGAGCTTTCTTACTTGTTTTTTTTTTCGTGTATAGAGTTCGCTTTCTTCCACAGCTTTTACAGCTTCTTCAGCTGTTTTTTTCATGTTTCTGTTTAGTTTTTGCTTTCTTTTTTTTTTTTTAATCTACTCGAAGATATTATGCTTGGCATGCTGGCTGGCAGCGGCGCGCCCGCTTTTCTATTTGTCACCCAGATAAGTGTTTTGTAGTTTTTTGCCTTTGATATGCTCAGAGCCAGCGAGCTGGCAAAACCCAAGCCAAAACCAAATCCAAATCTTAACTGCAATGCGTTACGTGCCTCGCAGCACAGCCAAACCAAACCAAACCAACTGTCATGTCACACATGTGTGTGTGTGTGCGAGTGTGAGTGTGAGCTTCTTGTGTGGACTCCTCACCCTTCTGGCAGTTAAGGCTGCCTTGCACAGCTTGAAGTCAGTTCCATTCAACTGGCAACTGTCTTTAAGTCCTTCACTCCCGCAAGACCTTCCAACATCTGCCGCTCCCTCCGTTTTTCTCTCTCTGTGTGTGTGTGTGTGTGTGTGCCTCGGCCACCTACTCGACATGTGAGCTAAGTGAGTTGAGATGCCGGCGAACAACTTCAAATCTGCAGTAATAGATATCAACAACTTTCAGTGCACAAGAACTGAAGGACTCGAACTCTTGTCTGCTGCGGGTTTATAGATTGTTACGTTTGTCCGCTTCTTCTATATATTTTCCGCTTCTACTTCTTCTGCTCCTATTTGTTGCTTTCTTTCTTTTTTTTTTCGTTAAATTAAAAATGAACTTTGGCAGCTGAAATTCATGGTCATGTTCATGTTCATTTTTTGCCACAATTCTTTGCTTTGGGTCAGCTCAACTGGTCGACATTTGTCTTCGAGTAACTCCGACGCTCCCGCTGTCCAACGCTGGCTTTGTAAGCCACTTGATAAGATAAAACACTCTGTATTTTACTCAACGCTCTGATTGCGCATTTGTCCCTCAGAGATTTTCGTCGACAATGCGACAAGATAATAAATATATTTATAAAAAAAAAATATATATATAATATATTACATGAATAGATAATTATTTACAACACTGTTTATAACAGGTGTTTTTAAAGTTTTTAACTGAGGAACGTTTTGTATAATGGGAACTTAATTTACTTTAATTTTTAAAATTTTTATTGAAATTTTTATACCCTGAACCCATTGAAAATGGGAAATCAGCGTATAATGGTTTTGTTAAAAGTATGTAACAGACAGAAGGAGGCGTGGCAGACCCCACAAAGTATATATTCTTGATCATAATACATATAATATAGATGAGTTGATATCGATACCCAGTCTATATCACATGAAATGTACCTAATGATTTATAATCGTAAATGTGCTGATCATCAGCAAAAAAGTTCAAAACCGAATGGGTGTTCACAATTATCTAAGATCTCGATCTGCACTTTATTTGTTATTTTATTCAAACTATCCGATAAATTTATAGTTATAATATATGTATTATATATATTGCCTGTACACTTACACTATTTTCTGTTGATTTTGTATGCTTCTCTTAACTATAAGATATTTCAAAGCCTTTTTCTTTATGATTATTATGAACTATCATACCAAATGCAGTTTACACCAATTAAATTAATTATTAGCATTAGCATTGATTAGCTCCTTTCATTACTTAGCGGCTTGTTTAACTATTGTCTTACAATTTCATAAGACAAGAAGACTTATTACTTACATGAAATGTAATATCTCAGGCACCTATAATCTATAATAATCAGGGATTTCAGTTTTATTGTGTCTTCATTATGATGTCGTTTAACACTAATTCTACTCTTCTAATCTAAGCGAAGTCTGCCGAGAATTTATGAGCCTTCGACACAGCGCTCGATTTAAAATTTGATTGCCAATCAGTGTGATAAGAATTACTATAAAAGGAGTGGGATTCAATAGTTGAGTAGTTTAGTATTTGCTAAGAATATGAATCGTTTGACTGTGAGTTTCATTGGGCTGTTGGCCTGCCTGGCCGCTTGCCAGGGCATGCCCGAGCAGGAGTTTCCCTTCGGCCGCATCGTCAATGGCGTGCCAACCACCATTGAGGCTCATCCCTATCAGGTGTCGCTCCAGACCCTTAAGGGAGCCCATTTCTGCGGCGGCAGCTTGATCGACGCCCAGACAGTTGTCACCGCTGCCCATTGCTTGCAGTCGTATAAGGCAAACGAGATCCAGGTTCGCATTGGCTCTACGGACCGTAATGAGGGCGGCGAACTTGTCACCGTTTCCAATTATAAATTCCACGAGGGCTACAATAGCAAATTGATGATCAACGATGTTGCCGTGATCAGGCTAAGCTCTCCCGTTCGCCAATCCGCCAAGGTGCGCTTTGTGCCTCTGGCCCAGGCTACACCACCAACGGGCACACCTGCCGTCGTCACCGGCTGGGGCACCACCTGCTTCCTGTTGTGTTCATCGACTACTTTCCTGCAAGAGGTTGAGGTTGACTTGGTTGCGAAATCAGATTGTGACTCGGAGAAATATTCTTATGCCGACGGACAGATCTTGGACACCATGGTCTGTGCCTACTCCGAGAAGAAGGACGCCTGCCAGGGTGACTCTGGTGGCCCATTGGTCGCCAATGGTGAGCTTGTCGGCATTGTTTCCTGGGGCAAAAGCTGTGCCAAGGTCAGCTATCCTGGTGTCTATGCTGATGTGGCCTCTCTTCGCTCTTGGATTGTCTCCACAGCTGCGGAGTTGTAAAGGAAATGAATAAAATTTGAAAATGCAATTATTTTGTTTGCTTGTTCATTGCAATTTGAATCCAGTTTCCAATCATGTGTGAGCTAAACTCAAAATGAGATTCGAATTCATTTATGGCTCTGTTGCAGCTTAAAGCTCATTTCTGGTTGAGCCACAAATTGGTTTTCTTTTTGTTCTTTGTTTGTTGGCTCTGGACGGCCACAATTTGTGCTAGCTTCTAATGGCTTTTAATCCTCATGGCCCAATGTCAATCTGTAAACATTATCGTGCCATCAGTTAGCCACTTGACAGCAGCAGCAGCAGCAGAAGCAGCAGAAGTAGCAACAGTCAAGGCATGTCATGGCACAACTTGTCCATAACTTGCTCATTTATTAAGTTCTAATAGACTGGCATACACACGCACACACACACGCTCGTTCGCTCCAACCACAACTCAGCCACAAAACAAGCCACTCGAAACCAGCTGAAAATATGCAAAGAATTATTAGAAGTGAGTGTAGAACTTTTGACGAGGATGAGCAAGGACGCAGGACGACGGAGACGACGACAACTTGACTAACTGCCTGAGTGGGCAGAGGGATATAAAAGAGTTTGTCTCTCTATGCGTGTGTGTGGGTGTGTGTTTGTGTGTGTTGGGACTTGAGTTTGTTCCATAATACGTTGTATATCCATAAGATACATTGAGTTCTTGTCGTCGACTTGGTTTCAGTTTTTGTGTTTGGGCCCCGTTTTAGCTTTGGCCATATGCAAAACTTTTCGCAAACATGACAGCACAAACGAATAATATCGCATGCCATAAATTACACTTAAGTATTTAACAGCTTTATGGAAAACAACAACGACAACAAACTGACACGCCCACAGCTTGGGCAAAACGACACAGGAGCCCAGACTGTGCGTGTGGACTGGTCGGACAAAAGTCGCGTCTATATTTTATATTTTATATTTTATCTAAAAA
This sequence comes from Drosophila mojavensis, assembly GCF_018153725.1. Lineage (NCBI taxonomy): Eukaryota > Metazoa > Arthropoda > Insecta > Diptera > Drosophilidae > Drosophila > Drosophila mojavensis. The sequence goes on from NW_025318858.1 coordinate 11,329,017, forward strand.
AAAAAAAAAAAAAAACTAAAAGAAAAACATTTTTAATCTAAATTCCCGCCTGGACGTTGCTTGAGGGCGTGGCTAAACAAATGACAAAGGCCGGCAGTCACAAATCCTATAGTAAGCGATTCTGTTTAACATAGTTGCTATTAACTGAATAGATGAGAGTAAAATATAAAATATATTAACGTCAAATATTCAAAATTCAAATTAAAATAATAAAATAATAATATTATTATATTGTATTAGCTGATCCTGTCAGTACATAGCCGAAGGAATAAATGAGAACCATGTAAGATCGCCTATGATGCACTGGCTACTTTAAATTTAGGGCTGAAAACTGATAACACTCGATGGTATCAATCATCGCTACTGTCAATCAACTTTGAGAATATGGAAACAGCTTTTTAAACTTGGCTTTTTTAGCCCATAAATTATTAGAATAAAAATTAAAATATAAATAATAAAACAAAACAAATTAATAAATGTTTTCATTATAACTGGAATAATATGAATAATAAAATTGAATTAATTATAATTTTAATAATGTAAATGGAATGAATAATTTACATTATTAAAATTATAATTAATTCTATTTTATTTATAATATATAATTCCATCTTAAATTTAAGGTCAATGAGATGCCGTTCGACTATTATACAATGATTATACTCATTCACTAAAGTGAAGCGAGTATATTGGAACGTGTACTCATATATAGGAAGATTCCCAAGATTACAAGAATTTTACTGATTCACCCATTAAAAATCTGTGTATACATACATATGTATATGACAAATTGGTAGCGTGACAAATGGAAAAATGGATCTGGCATCGTTTGGGCTAGGAATGAGTATGCTACAGTCGGTAATGCCCGATAGCAAAGTCTCTCACTTGTTTATTCCATCATTTTATATTAAACTGCATTTTCAACTTAAAATTCTACTTTAAATATATACATTATATTATTTTTAGATGCAATTTATATATTATTTTCATCTATATTCATCACATCATCATCAAGTTCCAACACTCAATTGAATACTCGATACAGCCCCCATCATAATCGAAATCAATCAAAAGTAATCTGAAACAAGTTCCATTCAAAATATTGCTGAATATTAAGTAAAAGTCAATAAATACGATTGATCACAATATTTTACAAACAGTTATCAATATTCCATTTAGTTTGCATATAGTAAAGCTGCCCGAAAATAGAAAATCTACACTGTGCTACAACGTTTCCGAAACACATTGCTGCACAGCTTCAGCTGCAGCTTCGGCTCCAGCCTCAGCTTGTGGCTGCATAGTTTGTACAATAATCAACTGCCTGAAATGCTTTGCATGGCAACGGCGTGATTTAGTATCATATTTGCCCACCAAACGGTGCTGTCGATCGTCACCGACTGCAAAATACTCATTCACGATCCAAAAGCTACCAGGTTAATTTTTCCATTTGCCACGTCCTCAAGTAGTATTTTTTTTTTTCCTTTTTTATTTGCAATCTGTCTTGTACAAGTCAAGTAGTATTGATTTTATTGAAATTAATATGGGATATTGAAAGTGACTTAATTGTTCCTTAAATTGCTAACTCTAAAATGGTAGAAAATACAATTTTCCCGATTTTCCATGCCCATAATGAGCGGATTGGGAAAATCTTTATAGTTCGATTATATACACGACTCCATGTCCCAAAAGTCAAGTCTATAGACAGAGAGTCGGTCTTTCCACATAACCAATACAGTCGTTTCACCATTGTGAATTAGTATTAAAAGAACCAAAGTGATGTGAAAAAAGTATTGCATATTTTTGGGCCTGGCTCAAATGGACAGCAATTGACCCGAGAACAACAAAGGTTGCCTCATGTCCCCTTCTACACGCCCCCCCTCGCCTTGGCAGCAAAATGGAAAGAGAAAGAGGAAGAGATAGAGACAGAGAGAGAGAGAGAGAGAGAGAGGGGGAAAGGTGCGACAGCAATGTTCGTTCGCTCAGGCAGGTGTAAAATTATATGCCAGTCGTGTGGCATATGCGGCATGTGGCATGCAGCCCAAATAGCTGATGTGCAACCCAAAATATGCGAGCAACATAAACAGGCGAACACCCTAACCTCAAATTGTTCGTTAGTTAAGGCAATTTAGCAACAGTTGGAAATTTAGAGTATCATAATTTGAATGTTGTCTTTTAAGATGTCGGGGAAACTTGGAGCTTAGCAAAGCAGTTTAGTTAATAGGATTGAAGTTGAGATATTGGATATGAAATAAGTTAATAAGTTTTTATTATTAATATTTATCGAATTTATAAATAAAATAAATGAAAATAATTATAAATGAAATTCAATGAATGATGAGAAATATTACTTTATATTAATTTGAAATAAATTATATAAAATAAGCATAGAAATATTTTATTTAAAATTAAAAAGGTAACAAAACAAATAAATAAAATATAAAATAAAGTATAAAATAATTATATAAATGTGAAAAAGTAATTATATTCATAAAAAAAAAAAAAAAAAAAAAAAAAAAAACAAGTAATATATATATGTATATCATTTAAAACAAAATAATAATTAAAAGACTCAAATAAAATAAAACTAAAGCTTGCAAGTTCGCATCAAATAAAATACTAAAACTATAGAGAATAACAACATATATTTATTTTAACTACGAATCTAAATATCCCGAACAATAAGTTTTACCAATCAATGTTGTGTGTACTATTCATATTCTCCACTGCCCATTTTATAACTATTGTATTATTGGAAAAAATAAATTGAGAGAAACTAGATAAATTTTATTTATTTCATATATAATTTTTTAGTCCAGTGTCTGATTTTCGATATTCAACAGCATTAAAATTGAGTCTTTCTGAAGTAAAATATTACATTATGAATATTAACTAGATGAGACGGAAAATTAAAATACAAATTGAATTTTATTGTATTTAAAATCTACATCAAATTTTGTTTAAAATATATAAAAATATGTATGGTCATTATCTGAGTCTCATGCAGAATTGATGATTTTAAGTGAGTTTCATAACATGGAAAGTGTATAAGAATGGAAACTTATAACACAGTGGCTTATCGGCAGTGTTCCATTTACATGAGTTCAAAATAAAGTAGAGCGTATGATAATTATATGGAATTGAATGGAAAAGCATTGCGAGGGTCTGTCGATAGAACCAGCAACAACTGGACGTTGAGGGCGAGTGCTGGCTCGACCCCAACAATGACAGACAGCATTAATATGAGTTTTCTCACTCCTTGTCTCTCTCTCTCTCTCTCTCTCTGTCGCACTTATATGTTTATGATATAATGACAGCCGACTTTTGTGCACATAACATATACGTCGGGCTGCCATCAATGGCAGATGGCATTGGGTCTCAGTCAGGGGCCAACTGTGTGGGCATGGCAAGGCTGAGCCGAGCTGAGCAAGCCATTTTCTGACAGTTATGACTGGGATTCAAATGTAATCAACAATTTTTAACTTGCTTTAGCTTCGGTCTCAGCCTGAACCTCAGATGCGAACAGGTTTATTATCTCAATCATCTGCGCTGCGCTGCAATCAACTGTCAGATTTTGGGTTAGTCGCATAAAAATCACTTGCTGCCACTTTGTCTCCCTTGCCTCCTCTTCTTTTTTTTCTTTGCATAATATAATAATAATTTATGCCCGCTTGAATGGAAGTGTTTGGGTCTGACCGAGCGGCAAACTCAAGTGGGGAACTGTGTCAATTTCACAAATGAGCGTGTGTGTGAGTGCTTATGTGTGTCTGTGTGTATGTGACGGTAACCGAGCTTGTGTGTGTGTTAAAGTTAGTAGGTAGACTTAAAAATTCATATGATGAAGCATTGGATTCCTACATAGTACATGCAAAAATTCTAAATTAAATTTAACATATTATTATAATATATTATATTAATATCGTTTTGTGGGCGAAATAAAAATTATAAATTTCAATTTATAAATTTAAAATATTATATATAATATTAATAAAACATTTTATCAATTTATTTAATACATATTATACATATATTAATATTACATTATAATAACAAAAAAATTATATACCACACTATATATTATTATAAAGTCTTAAAATTTCGTCTAAGGGATTTTTATTACTTTAAAGATTGCGGTATCTTCGGTAAACATAATTTATAATAATACAAGATTTTATTTTTAGTATATGTCTTCGTCATAATAACATTGAGCGCGTGCTACTCTACTCTAATCTGACCGATGTCTTCCGAGAATTTATGAGGTCTCGACACGGCTGTACGATAGATGGCGCTTGATTTACAGGTACTGTGGCAAACAGTTCGATAAGCGCCAGTATAAAAACACTGTGGGACGATAGATGATTAGTTTAGTATTTGCTAACAATATGAATCGGTTGACTGTGAGTTTCATTGGCCTGTTGGCCTGCCTGGCTGCTTGCCAGGGCATGCCCGAGCAGGAGTTTCCCTTCGGCCGCATCGTCAATGGCGTGCCAACCACCATTGAGGCTCATCCCTATCAGGTGTCGCTCCAGACCCTTAAGGGAGCCCATTTCTGCGGCGGCAGCTTGATCGACGCCCAGACAGTTGTCACCGCTGCCCATTGCTTGCAGTCGTATAAGGCAAACGAGATCCAGGTTCGCATTGGCTCTACGGACCGTAATGAGGGCGGCGAACTTGTCACCGTTTCCAATTATAAATTCCACGAGGGCTACAATAGCAAATTGATGATCAACGATGTTGCCGTGATCAGGCTAAGCTCTCCCGTTCGCCAATCCGCCAAGGTGCGCTTTGTGCCTCTGGCCCAGGCTACACCACCAACGGGCACACCTGCCGTCGTCACCGGCTGGGGCACCACCTGCTTCCTGTTGTGTTCATCGACTACTTTCCTGCAAGAGGTTGAGGTTGACTTGGTTGCGAAATCAGATTGTGACTCGGAGAAATATTCTTATGCCGACGGACAGATCTTGGACACCATGGTCTGTGCCTACTCCGAGAAGAAGGACGCCTGCCAGGGTGACTCTGGTGGCCCATTGGTCGCCAATGGTGAGCTTGTCGGCATTGTTTCCTGGGGCAAAAGCTGTGCCAAGGTCAGCTATCCTGGTGTCTATGCTGATGTGGCCTCTCTTCGCTCTTGGATTGTCTCCACAGCTGCGGAGTTGTAAATGAAATGAATAAAATTGATATGAGCAATTGATTAATTTAGGTATTATTATTTATTGAACGAAACTTCGTTATTTAGTCACTCTAAAGGTAAAACAAATTTAAATACAATTGACTTTAAAAACATTGTTTGGCATCTTTATTATGAAATTAAGAACAATCAATTAAATTACAGAGTTTTTTGACAAATTTGTTTTAAATTATTCAATTTTGTTTAGAATTTAGGAACATTTTTTCAAGACTTACCAATACATTATTTTCCCAGAACTTTCGAATCTTCGTCAAACGCACCTCTTCAAAATGCTTATATATATGTATGTGGGTGTGCTTGTGAGAGGGTGTGCATGAGTTCATCAATCATATTTAAATCAATTAAGTCAAGTTATGGCTGATGTGTGAAAATTTCGCCTTTAGCTGCTTCTAGTTACAAGCCAAATAATTTAAGCTCAAGCGAACGCATATTTAATTAATTATTCCGCTGATGCCATAGCCAGTCATAAACATTAAAAGATTGCTCAAGTGCATGTTGAACTTCTTTAGTGCACAAAATTACTAATTTTAACTGAAAATCTGTCTTAAAATGTATTTTATTTTTTAATGTCTAGCAACTGCTGCAGAAGTCAGCTGTGAGATTATTTATAACAATTTCGTTCTATATGAGATATTATGATTCATATATAAGATAGTATGATTTTTCAAAAATATTTTTTATTAATAATATACAAATTAATTCACTTTTTTGCTATTTGAGAAAATTTTTTTAAGAACAATTATTTTTATAAAAATATTTGGAGTGTACATATTAAAAACTTAAACAAAAAATACAATAATTAAAAAATGCAAAATATATAAAACTAAATGAAAATTAAATAATATTTAATATATATTTAAAATACCTATTTTTTCATAATTCTTAAAGCTTAATATATTTTACATTCAAGAAAAGTTTTTTTTTGTATTTTTATTTTAAGTTTTTATTAGTAAAACAAAAATTATGCAAATAAAAAATTAATACTATCGATCTGCAACGCTTTTGATCAATTTCAAACATAGCCATTTTATAAAATTTCTAGGGTATTTGGGGCTGCGCCACAAAACTTATTTGGGTCAAACTCAATGCTCGCTGGCTTTGGCTATGAAGTTGGCATTTGCCTGCTGTTGAGGCTGGCCATAATGTCAGCCAGTCAGGCCACTCATTACTCATTTACCATAAAACTTTTCTTGACTTTTCATATTTTCTAAAATGCACACACACACACCCTCACACACCTCCCCACACTCACAGACACACACACACCCACAGAGGAGAAGTTCTCATTGTATTGATTCTGTTGAACCATTAAGAACAAATTGTGGGCTGCCAAATGGGTTAGTGGAAAAGCGAGTGCGGCGTTTCGGGGCATGGCCCGAGGGGGGAGTAGAGAAAAAGCCGGCCAGACAACAAATCGCCAGCTATAAATTCTGCACTTAAAAAGTTTGCACAGTTTGAGCTTGCGGTTGTCCTTGTTGTTGTTCCAACTTTTTGTACAATCATTTTTTTATTTTATTTTTTTATTTTTTATATTTTTATTTAATTTTTTCTTAGGCTTTTAGGGCATCTTAATTCACATTTCTATATATTTAATTCACATTAAAAAACCTAAGCACAATTGTGGGCGTGGCTGGTATTTGGGCAACAAGTGGCCAGAAAGGTTCTTGACCAATTGTCTGAGCGACATGTTCGAAACGAAAAATGATCCGAGTTAGTTGTAGCTTAAAATGTTGAGGGAGTTAGAACTTTGATGAGTTAGTGGAACAAATATATAAATATTTGCCCAAAATATAACTAACTTATAAAACATATTATATATAATTTTAAGGAAAAATCCATTTGAAAAGATTGAAATAACTAAGCCTTAAAGCTCTCAGGTAAGGCAAACAAATATCATACACACACACACTGGCCATAATGTCAGCCAGTCAGGCCACTCATTACTCGTTTACCATACAACTTTTCTTGACTTTTCATATTTTCTAAAATGCACGCACAGCCTCACACACCTCCCCTCAACCAATATGCTCTTAATGTCAATTCTCATTGGCATTTATAGGGTATAGTAATAGACATTTGATTTTTAATTGAATTGAATTGGAAAGTAATATGAATTTTCATTTTGTTATTTTTAGTATAATTATTTCTCTGGCAAATGATATAACTTATAATAAACTCTTATGATATAAGACATTGTACATTTTGTACATTTTATCTAAATTATGCATTCCGCTGCGCAGTTTCAGGGAAAAGTTTGAAATATTGTTAGCGGTTTTCTCTAAGCAGTAAACAGAGCGCATATGCGAACTTATTGTATGTATATATGCCTGATAGAAGACGCAGAGCAAGTTTTACGACTCGAATCTACGTACATGTGCATATGCATATGTATTTGTATATTCATATGTTTTTCTTAGCTGAAAGTTTGGCTTACATTTTGTTGCTGTTGCTGTTTCTGTTGCTTTTTACCTTATCAGCAGCGCTTTTTGCACCATTATGCAATTGTTTTGCTTAAGTGATTTCTTGTGTAGCTTACTTTTGGACGCCCGTCTATGTCGCATTTCTTGACCTCACAACGAGAGGCTCTCGCTCTCTCGCGCTTTTCTCTACATCTCACTCACTCGAGATTTTCTGCCTCAGTTCTCTGAAATCGTTTAGCTAAACAACCAAAGGTTACCAAAACTCTTGTTTTCTTTGACTTTTTTATTATTTGCTGTTAAATTTACCCAATAATTCAGTAAAGTCTTTTTATTTCTTAATTATTCCTTAAATTATTATAGAACATATTTTTGAGTATGTAAGTTCTTTACTATAAAATCCACAAAGGATAAGACATCCCATAGAAAAGGCTATCTTATGACCTTAATTATTTTTCATCTGGTTGAATTCTGTGTAAGAATATGTATATAATAGGCTGACGAAAGCGTCGCACACCCCATAAAGCATACATATATTCTTGATCAGGGCGATCAGCTGAGCCGACTTAGTCTGCTCCGTTTCTCCGTTTGGCTGTCCACATTTATTAACGCTTTGATCTGCAAGCTATCAGAGTTCGAGACAGACATTTATATTGATTTGTATCCAATTTGCTTAACAAATTCGATACCTGATTCCTTTTTAATGTTATCGATAGACAGTGTATAAGTTTGAGTTTGTATTATTTATGAAGCACACAAAATCTTCTTATTCTTTTGTTAGCTCGCCATATATTTATTTCTTTTATTTATTTACTTATATCTAAGAAGAAGAAGAACGATTTCTTCTGGTCGCGATTGCCTAATCTAATCGCTTTACCTTGATATTGTCAACAACAGTTGTTATCAATAGTTCATAGAACTTGGCCCTGCTCTTTCTAATGATGACCTTCTGAAACTGAATAGAGTAAAAATTAAACGATAGCCATGCACAATTATCTGTTAACTTTTCCTGAAATTTAACTACTTTGATAATGATTTATTTGAATGGAATATATGTTTCATTAGATATGTCTGCCTTGCTGTTCATAAAAGCGCAAATCATTTCGTCTTCTATATTAAATATAAAAAATAAATAAAAAAAAAAATAAAAACAAAAAATGCGAGATTTTAGTATAATGGTTTTGTTAAAATGTAGACCCCATAAAGTATGCATATCTTGTGTTTGATAGATAATAGAATATATATGTATATTGCATTTCCTTCACTTTCATAAGTCGAGCAACTCGAGATTTGTATTTATGCTTAGGTTTATTTATTTCCATGGTAGTCGGTTTCTATAATTTAACGTTAAGATTTCCGCTGCAGCTTCCGCAACATGGGCCTGCCCTCTTAGCCAGACCCAGATTGAGGCCTGAACGGGAGACCTCGACTTGAATGAGACACCCAGAGCCGGGAGGCTTTTAGGGCAGCGTCGCTTTCGCTTTTTCTCTGCTCGTTTTGGCTTATTAAACATTTATTGTGTTTGCGGAAGCTTCCGCAACAATTTGTTTTAGACTTCCTCTCTCTCTCTCTCTGCCTCTCTCTCTCTCTCTATAGTGCTCTAGCCGTGTGTTGTTTACTTACGCCTATTTTATTTTAAATCCGAAACCGTTTACACATCAACAACTTGGCACTCTCTTATCTTGCCTGTATTTGATGTGTCCCATGTGTGCGACGTCCCTCCATCATCTGCACTAACTGACAAAGGATAATGGCATTGGCGTGATTACATGCCCAGCTCCCGCCTACCCACGCCTCCCACTAAACTCAAACCCACGCAACCGTAGACTCAAAGTCTAGGACATATTGGATTAACATATGCTCTACTTTTCAGCTCAAGCTATCGCTAGATAGTTGGAATTTGTTCTCCATTCATTTCCAGTTCATCTATGAACAAAGTCAAAAATAAATTTGTCTCTACGAATAAAATTATTGACATCATTAGTTAAAGTCGAATATTAATATTGCAGTCTCTACTTATACTCTCTGTCAGTCTATCTCTCTCTATCTCTGTCTCTCCCTAACACTTTCAAGCTCTCCCTTTCTCTCTCCCTATCTCTATTTATATTGCTTTACTTCTGTTTTTTCTCTCTCTCTCTTTGACTTGATCCCGCTCTCACTCTCTCGCGCTCCACCACTCCATCTCTCTTTCCATCTGTCATATATTATTTCGTCTCATTTAGAATAGCAATTAACTAGACAAGTGATTTCTTTACATTTATTATACTCTGAACCCATTTTCAATGGGAAATCAGGGTATAATGGTTTTGTTGTTTTGTATTTGTTTTCTTTAGTTGTTTCATTAATAATTTATTTCATAATAATTTATTTTAATTTTCTATAAATTAAAAACATACTTAAACATATTTATGCTAGACAGAAATGTTAGGGCATTTAGCTGTTGGCTTAGAAATAGCTTTTTCTTTATATTCACTTTACTCACTCGCATTTGGTTTTTAAGGCTCTGTCGCGCAGCACTTTATAAATTATGATTTGTCAGCTGCTGTTGTTTTTGCTGTTGTCGTTGTTGTTGCTGTTCACTGCCAACAAGTTGTTTGGCTCGTCGTTGTCTTAGACGCCTCATTTGGTTTATAAATGGGTGAAATAAAAATGAAGTGTCAAAAAGGAGAACAAGAAGAAGAAGAAGCAAAAGACGGCCCCATCGTATCTAGGAAAAATATCAATTACAATTAAATAGATTAAACCTTATCATGCAACAACTGTCGCACAAGTGTCCTGGCTACGAGGACAACGTCGCAGGCGGCACCGCGCGGCGCAGCAGAGCAGCAACAACAAGCCGAACAAACTGACAAACACAGACACACACACACATTGATATATGTATATATATATATATGTATATATATACAAGAATAGGAAAAGCCTGACGCAACAGCGAAAACGCTCTACAAGATTAATGAACGTACAAAAGTTTAGAGACAATGACGACGACGACGACGACGACAACGACAACGACAACAAGAAGGACAACAACGAAGACAACAAACATGACAAGCGGCGGCGACTGGCGCAAAATACGAAATGAACATGAAAACTGAATGGAAACAATTAAAAGCCGAAGATTGAATACACTTAAATTCATATCACAGTTAGATAACAATATTAAAGGCAGGCCAAGCACGCATGATATGACTTTCGATAACTATATTTTATCTACTGTTTAAGTTATCGATAACATTTAGTTGTGGAAATGCTCTGTAAGATTTAATATGTACTTGATTATCGAATATTAGTAACAATAATAAATATAAATATAATATAATAAATATAATATAATATAATAAATATTGACAATAAATCACGTTATTATACGGGGGCATAGTATTATTATAGCTAGTTTATTGTTGCCTGATTTTATTATTTAGGACCATAGACCATAGATTTCAAATAAACATATTTTTCAAACCCTAATAATTTTTACCCTCTTAAATATCATATTCATATTTTCCGATTTTAATTAATGAATTTTAATGTTGTTGTTGAGTTTTAATACATTTGAAATCTTTATTATTATTAAATTGTATTATTATTACACATGTTTTAATCATTACAGCCAAATGTAAACTCGTTTTTCGCTTGCGAACTAACGGTTACATGTGAAAAATATTAAGTTATTTAATATTATTATTTAATAACTTAATATTTTTCACATGTAACCGTTACAATAACAAGCAGCTTTCAGGTGCTGGGAGTACTCACAGTTAGGGTATAGCGTGTATATATGGCTAACACTTAGGCGCGCCAATTCTGTAAGTTGTGCAAATTTATTATGGCGTAAATTTCATTTCACTAATCGAATCGATTCTTATGCGTTTCATTTGATTTCTGTCTCTGTGTCTGTCTGACTTACTTTTTGCCTCTCTATCTCTCTCTCTCTCTCCCTTTCTCTTTCACACTCGCACGCGTCAAAATAATTCGTTCACTTCGTTGACCATCATTTATTTCCTACTCACTCTCACTCTCTCGTTGCTCTCTCTTCTCTTCTTCTTTTTTTTTGGCAGACCTAAAAGTGTTGGATAGGTCAGTGCTGCTTGCGAAAGTGTTTGCATTTGCACACACACACACACACATACACATACATAAATCCCTTTTGGTGGGAAGTTGAATAATCGCTGCTGTGGCATGCTCTCAATTGCATTTTCGCTGCCTTGACTTTTAGGAGTGGTGGTAAATCGATTATCCTTCAGTTAAATGTATTGTTTGTATATTTGTTTTTCCTCTATGCTGCCTGTCAATTTCATTCATTAAAATTGTACAAAATTGATGCAGCTGAGCGAAGAGACTCTAACATTGACTGTTAGACTTAACATAAGTACCACTGATCAACAGAGTCTAACAGTGGAACATAAGTAACTTACCCCTGCTCTGTCACACTTTAAATAGACATAGGCAGATAAAGAAACTGTGTGAGCAGCACAGGTACAAAGCAAAATAATGCACTCAAAATGATTTTAGATAACTAAACATTGCTGCTATCTCGCTTCCACAAATTAAGCAAATAAATGGTAAATTATCTGCGACTCTCCCGCTGCCGCTTGCTCTTGCGCGCTTTGTTGCTGCCCATTGCCTTTGATTCGACTTCCGCTTTACGCTTTTGTTTCTATTGCTTCATTTTCGATTATCGCGCAATGCACTTATTGCTGCCTGCTGCGCTGCCAACCAAGTCAACGTATTCGTTGTGTTGGGAGGGGGAAGGTGGGGGTTGGCTGTAATTGTTCAGCTGGTTGGTAACGGGGCTCAATCGAAGTTGTTTTTGTTTTTTGTTTTGTTTTGTTTTGAATGCTTCCTCACTCGCTCCCATTCAGTTATTTGGTAATTGTTGCTTGTTGAATTCAGTTGGCAGCCGGTACAAAGTCCGAGGCACTTGTCGAGTTTTGTGCCGGCTTCTTTTTTACTTCTTTATGCAATTCTTTTCATTTCGCTTTCCTTTTTTCGCCTTCTTCCTCTCCATCTGACTGCCAGACATTTATTATGGTGCCTCTATTTTTTTTTTTGCAACACCCGCCTTGGCATACAAATGGAGCAACGCTTCGCTTCGCTCCTTCGCTGCTACGCCCCTTCAAGTGGACAGCTGCCTAGTTGACCAGTGTCCAAGGCGAAGAGTCCTCTCAAATAGAAAAAAAGCTGTAGACAGCGTCACAGTGACAAGTACAGTGAAGCTTGCTAAATGAAGTCTTGAGTGCAACTTGCTCAAGTGGATGCGGGCGCTGCAGCGGCATGAAAAGTCGTCTGAAGATAGATGAGTAGTTGAAGCTAAGAGACGGGATTAAGTCGACCTAGAGAAAGTGAGAGAGTGAGAGAGATGGGAGGAAGATAACAAATTACGAGATATAGAGAGATGCGGCTGACTGCAAGAGCAACAGAAGTATTCGAATCAGTACTAAATATAATGTTGGTTGCAAGAAGAAAGAAAGAAAGTAAAATAAGTTGCACATAATGGAAAGTCCTCTGTTTCTTACAACCACCTCGTATCATCTTCTATATCATACATTTCTATTATCTATTATTTATTCTCTCTTATCTCTTGTATCTCATCAAGCATGTTTTATCTTTTATTTCTGATATTTAATCCTTCATTTCATAACTGATCTTTAATATGGAATTTCTAGTTTCTTATCCCATATCTGTTATCTATTTTATCTTTTCTTGCTTTCTCTCCTTCGTCCATTAAATTTATCTTTTATCTGCTATCATATCTCATATATTACATATCTCATCCCTTATCTTTTACCTATGATATTTTATATTATCTATTAGGTATTATCTCCTATCTCATATTTGGCCAATTTTATTTCTAGTATTTCGTAAATCTTATCTTTCATTTTATTTTAATCTGTAAACATCTCACATATTCTTATGTGTTGTCTTCTCTTTCTTCTCTGTAATATCTGATGTCTGGTCTGTTATCTCGTATTCATATTTTCTCAGCTTTTATCATTATCTTTCCTTATATGCCAAATTTTATTTATTTTAATTTTTATCTAATATTATCCTACATCTCATCTCATACTATATCATAACTCGTATCTCCTATCTTTTGCCAGCCACTTGATTCAATTTACGAGCTCAACTAAAGACAACTGTAAATCGGATATTTTTGTCTTTTTGTTCAAAACGTTTTCTCTCTCTCTGCGTATGTGAGGGTGTGTCTAAAACTAGCCTAAACTCCTGCGAACGCTCTGGCCCTGCCTGTTCGTCCGCTATTCCACGTTCACCTCCTGTGGCTGCCTGCCTCCTGCCATGCTGCTCGTACTGCATCTGCTGCCAACCCGACTGAGCTCAGTTGGCCTTTTGTTTTAGTCAGGTCGTGCGGCATTTTCCAGCAATTTTTACTTTTTAATTGACATTTGTTTGTGCTCTGCTCCACCACTCAGCACAGAGTTGGCTAGCTGTGTGTATGGCTGTGTGTGTGGGTGTTGGTTAATATTCATACATGTGTGTGTGTGTATGTGTGCATTTCGTTGAGCACTTTACAACCGACGGCAGCAGCAGACATTTTTGTAATTATAGCACAAAATTGATTTGATTTTTGATTTTAATAGGTATTGACAGGATTTTTAATGAAGCCGGCCTCACTAGCCCACAGCATCGATCCTATTTATAGGTATATACATCTGCATCAGCATCCATAAATATATATTTGTATACATGTGTATTTATAGATATACATACATATATCGCAATATATTTATATACATATTTATATATATGGTTATATGTGTTTTTGTGCTCGAGTTTGTTTGCAGCGGCCCCAGAAACCTTAAGCATTGAGAATGTAATTGAATATTTAATGCAACGCTCTGCTCTGCGTTTGAGTCTACATATATATATATATGTGTATAGCGTAGCACATAACATTTAAATGCAGCCACAAAAGTTCATAAATTCCAGTTTGGGTTGTCACTTTTTTCATTTTTACTATCGATTACAAAAAATGATTAAATTTAAAATGTAAAGACTTAATTTGTAGTTGCAAAAAAAAATAAAATCAACATTTGCTTGAAATTATATGAACTTAAATAAATAAAATGATAAAAAATAGTTGTTAATGCGAATTAATATTAAATTAAATGATTTTTTTTTTTCGAAATATATCTATAATCATTTAAATAAATTTTACTATTGTGTAAATATTAAAAAAAAAAAAAATGTGAAGTTTGAAAGTTTATTTTATTAAACATTATTTATTTATTATAATTTTTTTTTAATAATGACAAATATATTAATACATATTTCAAGATTCCTCTATTGCTATGTAAATTTTAACTATAAATAAAATTTCAAAAATTCTTTTGAAAAATTCAAATTATTCGTCAAATGACTAAGTGATTACTGACTTAATTTACCTTATATGTATATAATTTAGTAAAATATCAATTAGAATCGTTTTGTTACTATTGGGATCGTATCAAAGTCAATGGAGAAATGGCCGAGAGAAAAGTGCTCTGAGATCTCGAGGTCTGACATAAATTTGAAAATCGACAAATATGTCAATGTTCAATGCAGTGAATGCACACAGATATACAGGTGTGTGTGTGTTGTGTGTGTGCTTACCGTTACATAGGTGTGTTTTTGATGGATAATGTTTGCTTATCGCTGCATATTCGCTTACTCTCCCATTACCTGTCTCTGTCGCGCACGGCTTCTGCACGTGACTGACGCCTTAGTGGAAGCACCCAAGGAGACACACAAACGCACACACACATACGTATATTAGTTGAAACGCTTGTACAGCCGCAGTTCAAGTCCAAGTCCCAATGCTGTTTTGCTTGTGCGCCTAAATGTATGCAAGATAGCATCTGTTTTCGTCGTGTTACCGACTTACACATGTAAGTCACTCATATTGCCATGTCTGTCTGTCTGTCCGTCTCTCTCTCTGTGTGTGTATGTGTGTGTGTGCATAAGCGCCTACGTTCATTACACATGTATGCGTATTAGGCGCAAATATTGGGGCTTTACTTAAACAGCATTAAGTCGAAATTAACATGTCTGAACAGCAGCCAGCGCCGAGCAGCGATAAGCTCCATCGCACGCAGCTACAAAAGTATACACACACACATACACACAGATACATAGATACGCACAGGTAGTGTCTTATCTTTCAATTTCGGTAAAATTCAATCTATCAAATGCAGCGCCATAAAAAGTAAAAACTCTGCAAACAAAAAGTGAAAAAACCCACGAAAAAAAAAGTAAAAAAAAAAATAAAAATACAAGAAAAAACTACAGAAATACTGTAAAAAACTGCAAGCTTTGTAAACCAAAACAACAACAAATATACCAAAAAAGACTCGTTAAATAAATAAAATTTCGCACACATACACACACACAGCCACACACCTAGACATGAAACACACCTTGGTCATGTGTGCTGCCGTTCATGTACTAAATGTGCCAAAAACATTTGCAGCTCATATGAAACGATTGCAGTCTTCGCTGCGCATTCGGCCAGCTGCATCTTCGGCTTCGCCGTTTCGTAAAGAGCTTTCGCTCTTTGAGTGAGCTCAAGCACGAATGGAGCGAGAGTGTATGCGATGTCAGTGCATGCTCTTAAGTGGTGAATATACTATGGCGATGGACCGTAGAAAGAGAGTGACAGAATGAGTACGACAGAGAGTGGCTGAATGAGTGAGTACTTTGTTGAAATCATGCTCTGAGCGCTCTGAAATCGGGCTGACTGTATTTGAGTAAAAGATGCTATTGAGCAGTAAATAAGGGTAGTAAGAATATGCTCAAAGCGCTGTTATTTTTAACTCTTGAGTGTGGTTGGGAGTGGAAAGGTGCTTGAATAATCTCTAGCGAGTAGAGCTACTATTTTGCCATATATAATATAAATATAATTTGACTGAGACTTTTTAAATTGGCTGTATTATATTATATTATATTTACACAATTATATATCCTTATAGTTTTAAAATATTGAATTGTTGATTTAAAATATTAAAAACAAAATTTTTGGCAGCTGTTTTTTATACATACATTCCGATATGTTTTTAAGAAATATTTATATACAATACAAAAATTCAGTTTTCTACAGCTGTTGGATGTGCTTTTTTTTTTTTTTTTTTTTTTTTTTTGTATAGTAATTATGGTTGTGTTAAGATGAAATGAATTTTATTTATTTTTTTTTACAACTACTCAGAGTTTAATTGTTAATATTTGGCCAGCTCCAGAAATCGCTTTGAGCCTAACTGCCGAGTGATTTATTTGTGGAAAACAGATAAACTTACTCTTGAGTCAAGTTTGCTTGCGTTGCCTTTTCAAATGCTCTTTGAGTTGCTTAATTGCAAATAGGATATGCTCATTCAAAACGGTAAAAAACTATTGAGCTAAGAGCTTCACTGAGTTATTTGTACTTGATATGTTAATTTCTCTTGAGTTAAATAAATTGAGTGGTAGCTTATAGACGTAATGAGTAGTTATATCAAGTAGTTAAGCAAGCTACTCTTTGAGTTAGTTACCTGCAGCGCTTACAAAATTGCATTTTAGCTCAAACTGAGATTGAGTTGAGTTTAAAGTATTATTATTATTATTTTCTTTTTTTAATAAGAAATTGTGCGAATTAAATTAAAAATATATTAGATAGATAATATATAATTTATTTTTACTTTTAATAAATAAAAAAATTGCTTTTTTCTAATTTATAAAATTTTAGTTAACTAAAATTATAAGAAATTTAAAATAAACTTTTTAAGAATTTACAACTGATTTTTAATATTGTTGTTCGTTTATGAAGTTCTAATTAAATAGTAAAACTTTTAAGCTTGAAATCAATTGAAAAATAATTGATTGAGTTTCTCATTTCTGTGAATTCATTTAACACAATTTTATATTTTGTTTCTGTTTTTGAACTTTCACTTTAAAAATTAAATGTATTATTTAAGATATTAAATATATTTTTATTTAATACATATTCTATGTATTATTATGTTATAAAATAATGCATATCTAATTGAATTGCTGGTTCTCACATTTGTAGATCAGCCATTTCCACAGTAATTGCATCAGTCGCACATCGTCGCAGATGAAGAGGAGCAGAGATCTGAGTTGTTTGGAGATTAGTTGATTGGCGGCGATTGCCTTTGGCAGGCACTGTGCCCAGTTCAGACACTCAACCGAATACATGGCCGAGCGCAACGGTGAACTGGAATGAATGAAACAAGCTAATCATCTGGCAGTTGTACTTATAGCCAATTCAATTGCCACCGCATCGACCATTAATTATTTACGAGCAGTTGGTCTCAATTTCAAATTGGGTTTTCATAACACTAATTGCCAGCTTGCCCATGAAACTGCCTCGATAATCGACTTTTATCGATTCAACTTGTGCTCTTCATCTCTTTCGCCCTCCCCTTTGTCTCTTTCTTGCTGGCTGAAAATATCAAATGCCACAAAATCTTAAAATCGTTTGCGGTTAGGCCTCATATATCAATGCAGATATATGTGTATATGGACATATGCATACATACATATTTATCTGTTTGTCTTTGCAGTCATTCATTAATAATTCATCAAATAAAAGGCACAGTAAAATTCAATTGACTGTGTAAACATTTTCTTTG
The DNA here is from genome assembly GCF_018153725.1 of Drosophila mojavensis. Lineage (NCBI taxonomy): Eukaryota > Metazoa > Arthropoda > Insecta > Diptera > Drosophilidae > Drosophila > Drosophila mojavensis. The sequence goes on from NW_025318858.1 coordinate 11,347,241, forward strand.
GTAAAAAAAAAAAAAAATATATATATATATATATATATATATATATATATATATATATATATATATATATATATATATATATATATATATATATATTAAATAAAAATAAAGACGGAAAAATTGATAAAAAAAAAAAAAAAAAAAAGGAAATAAATTCCAGAGTTTTTTCCTTTTTCCTCCATTCAAACGATGAGAAATGTGAAATGAAAATGAGAACTCAAACTCGAATCCTTGATATCCTGTCGCAACATTGATAAATGTCCTCGTCATCCTGCGTGCGTATGCATATGTGTGTGTGCCAGCTATGCAACTGATTGAAATCAACTGGAGCCGTATAGAGTTCATTCCAGGAATTACAAATCAAACTATATACATACATATACATATATGTATGTCTATGTATATATGTACATATGTATTCGTAGGCCATGCCAAATTGTTATTGTTGTTACCACAATTGTTTGTAATACCCTGCAATCATTGGAAGCGGAAAGTGGGTTGAGTTGAGCGTTTTCCGATTTGCCACGCCCTTAGTGGGCGGATCGGAAATATATAATACAGCTTTTTTCGTTTGCGTTCATACGGATATTGAGATAGACGGATTGACGGACAGACGATTAAACGGACGGACAGTAGATACAAAACCAACGTGCTCATTTCACCTTGGTGGATGAGTATAATAAATCAGTATAAAATATATAATATTAAGTAACGTGTTTCAGAAATGTAATGCAAATTTTTCAATGGCTTCTTTTTTGTTTGTCTTCAATTTTTTTTTTTTTTTTTTAATTATTATTATTTATTTTGTACACATATCTATCTTGATTAAAATAAATTGACAAATTGAATTGTGGCCTTAATATTTTTGTGTAGGGTATTTAGTGTTCGTCTATTGCTAAAAAGCCCATCGAACTGCATGAATATTACGTGTACGCAGTGTTTGCCCTGGCTGGCAGCCGCAACAGTATTTAGGCACTAGCCTACAAAATCGTGAATTGCCCAGCTTAGCCATAAATGTAGCTGGAGTTTTGCGGTTAAATATATTCTAGAGCCAGCTGCCACGCCCACACGCTGGGCTAGACAACTTCTTGCAAATTTTAATTAACCACAAAATGTTCAAATATTCCAGAGGCAAAAACAGATGAGATGAGAAAAAATTAATGATATATATTTATATGTGTGTGTGCTTATGTAACTGTATGTGTATCTAGCTAAATGTGCAATGCACATAAACGAAACAACTTGTAAAAACAAACAACAACAACAACAACAACAATGAGCAGAAGCAGGCTGAGCCTAGCCTCAGGTTAAATGTATGCAAATATAAACAGCGTGTGAATCCTCAAGCCTGCGGCACTGTATGTAGGTGTGTGTGTGTGTGTGATTGTCAGTGAACGCCCAACGACCATGCTCACGTAGCACGCCCACTTGTCGACGCCTGCAGCGGTACTTATGCCAATGTTTTGGGCTCTTTCTCTCTCTCTCTCTCTCTCTCTCTTTCTCTCACCCTAGGCCCTTTACTCTCTCCCGCAATCTCCCCCACTCTCTCCGTCTCTCTCCGTCTCTGTTTGCCCCGCAGTGCTGGCACTTCATTGTTACACTTGTTACATGGCTGCTGCCCGGCCTTTTCCATTAACTTGCCCTAAAGTGTTGTGTTGGCCCCAGCATTTTTGATTGCCAAGCCACCTGAAATAGAGCCACACCCCCTGCTGGGCGCCCTTGGGCTACCCAATCGAGCGCATAGCGCAAAAAATTAAACAATAACAAAGCCATGGCCAAGAGAAACTCGCAACGGTCCAAAATGAAATCATCCAATTGGATTTTCTCCAATACAATTAGTCCGCCTGACTTATGGCCAGCGAATGATGATTTTTGGGACGTCTCTTGTTTTTATCAAATTTAATTAGCCTTAAATACACTTAAGGGAAAAGTTTTCCCTTACCATTGTCCAACCTTCAACAGATTATGACTTTATAAATCTGAGTTGGGTAATTAAAAGAAAATCAAAAAATCAAATCAATTCATTTCCAAGAAATTTATGGTTGCTTGGGCCTGAAATGTGGCAGCATTGCGGGGGCATACTTAATAATGGGAGGGGAGTCTTCACTCTCACTTTAAGTGAGTCATATCCTATTAGAGAGATATTTGCCTATAGATCTACAACTATTATTTAATCATCAGGTACGTTTCGCATATCAAATAAGAATAAAACAATTAAAAGTGGCGACTGCTCGAACTCTTCGCAGAACTGATATTCCAATAACTCTTCGCCTCGTATTTACTAAATTATTTTCGTATTGGGGATAATTATATTCATATGGGTACATTTCTAAAGCCATACGTATCTAAAATATTTTTTTTTTTTTAGAGGTGGTATCCAAAATAAAACGAAAATCTAAATTGTATAAACTGCATGCAACTGTAAATGTAGGTAAAATTTAAAAAAAAAAAAAAAAAAAAATACAAATTTATACCAGATTTTCTATACGCAGAATATACGAGAAGCGTTATCGATATTTGCAAGCAAATTTCATCCGCGTGTTCAAGTCTCTAGCTCTTTTAGCGCTGGTTGCTTCGTCGATCCTTTTCGTCTCCCTTTTCAACCATAGACACGCCTTCTTCTGTCTGATACATTCATATATCAAAACCAAAACAAAAGCTGATGATCCATTTTAAATGCTCGAGTTCCTTGCTCTGTATTGTTTTTCTTTTTCTTTTTTTTTTTTTTTTTTTTTTTTTTTGCAGATCCATAATTCCCGTATTTACTTATATGTCTTGCCTGCACTCCACATATTTTATTAAAACAGTTTTCTTTGTACTTTCAACTCGTTTAGTGAATTCTTTAGGTCTGACAAATGTTATATATCTCGGCCAACAATTATATAGATAAATATACATATATATTATTTTCCTTTCATTAGTCAATCATACCTTAAGCTCGAATTTTCTCTCCTCGACTTTCACATGAAAAGAAATGCCAAATAGTTGAATTAATTTAGTTAGCAAAACATTTCAATTTGGCTTTGGGTTTTTCGAATCATTTGTGGAACATTAATCAATGACGCTTAGCACACCTTTTTGTGCGCTTTATCAAAGCAATTTCACTTGACATTTTGGGAAATGGAAGAAAATTTACATAATTTGACCATAAAACAAAAGGAAATAATAACAGAACAAGTAAGAAAGCTCTAGTCGGGACTGCTCGACTACGAAATCCCCTGAACCCTACGAGGAACTAATATATCAATAGTTCTTCGCGTCTTTCTGCTCACATAAGAAACACACACACGCTGACATAAACACGCATGGGCTGCAGTGTGTGTTTTCTAAGGGACTAATTTCGTGAAACTTTCAGATTGTCATTATAACATTGAAATGCAAGAACATTGAAATAATTTGTTCGTTTAGAAAAGAAGCATAGCCCAATGAATGCCTCTGAAACTGTAGGCCAACTCTTCTAGTGAATGTGGCAAAAACTAGAGTGAAGGCAGCTGCATGACAAAAGCTGAATGCTACGAGACTCGATGTAAGGTACATCGATGTCGAAGCCATCAGTTTATCAACCAATCAATTTCAATAACTATTTATCGATTCCTATAACTATTTATCGAGATCGATAACTATTTACGACATCTATGGAATATGTGGAAATATTGATCATATTTGCTTCAAACTTGCGTTATGGCAGCTGCATGACAAAAGCTAAATGCTACGACACTCGATGGAAGGTGCAATACTAAAACTTGTGGAAATATTGATAATAATTTGCTCGTTCAGAAAAAAAGCATAGCCCCATGAATGCCTTAGAAACTGTGGGTCAACTCTTCTAGTGAATGTGACAAAATATAGAGTGAAGGCAGCTGCATGACAAACGCTGAATGCTACGAGACTCGGTGTAAGGTACATCAATGTCAAAGCCATCAGTTTATCAAACAATCAATTTCGATAAGTAACACTCGATTTCGATAACTCCTAGATAACTACTTACCGACATCCATGTGGAAATATTTGCTTGAAACTTGAGCTATGGCAGCTACATGACAAACGCTGAATGCTACAAGACTCGGTGTCAGGTACATCAATGCCAAACACTGAATAATATAAAGTGTGTGGAAAAATGTATCCTCATTGCTTACGAATTTATGACAGAAGCTGATATGACTCGTCGGATGGTATATTTATAAAACTTTCAGCGATCGCCGTTCAGGCATACGGACATACGGACGAACAGACGGACAGATAGACAGATGGACAGGGCTAAATCGACTCGTTGCTCGTTGCTCGTTGTCCTGATCAAGAATATATACCTTGTGGGTTCTGCAACGCCCCCTTCTGCCTATTACATACATTTCATCAAAACCATTATGCCCTGATTTCGCATTTTGAATGGTTGCAGGGTATAAAAAACCCAAAAAAGAGAATCTACGAAAAAATACGGCCTTTAAGCACTTCATTTATCAAGGCAACAATTTTGCTAACGTCTAATGATAAATGAATGAATCCGGCTGGGTCGAAGGACGAGTGGACAGTTTGATCCATGGTTTGTGTCCAGGCTGGACCACATGTCGTATGATTGACGTGTGCGCTAAATGCTTCACAGCTCAGCTATGCTTCGCTAACTATGCAAAATCACAGCGCTCTTTATTTAACAACGCTCTCTGTCTCTTTCTCTCTCTTTCCTGCCATCCTCCTCCACTTATTAGCTATGCAGGCGGCTGCGTTGATGAGAAAATGCAAATTAGTTTGCCAGACAAACTACGAACTTTTGCTCCTGCTTGTGCACTCGAAGTAAATAAATAATATAACAAAAAAAAAAAAAAAAGAATAGAAGTAGTATTAACTACCTAGCAGTTGGCGAGTGTACGGACATTTTCCTAGTGGGCTTGGGTAACCACCCACCTAACCGGGTCAGAGGGTATCATGAGGCGTGGCTTCACCTGCGCTTCATCAGTGTCAGCCGAAAAGTATGCAAGCATTTTTCGCACTTTATAATTAAACAAGTGGCGAGAGACAAAAAGCTGACTTGAGCTTGCGAAAGCAACGAAGGCATCTTCCATCCCCCTGCCCTCTTCCCCATCCAGACGCCCTCTTCAGCAGTCGCCTTGCACGCCTCTGCTCTGGTGACAATCTAGCAACATTTGCACTGTAATGAACTTTTGCAATAAACTGCGCCGCAATTTTTCGCTGACAAAAACTTTGCTCTCTTCGTCTCTATAATTTTTTGGTCTTTTTCGGCTGCCCGCCTCACTTTCCCCTGCCCCACCACAACTTTTGTAGTGGGGCGTGGCATTGCGAAATATTTCGCAGTCCAACGAAGGCTTGCACCCGGCTTGCTTATTTGTTTTGCAGCATCTCTCATTTCCGCATAGCTAGCTGCGCATTTTTATTGCACTCCAAATGCTGAATGCAAGTTCAAATGTCAAACTACTTAAAAACTTATTGTTAGCACAAAGTGCGACAGGCCAGGCAGACAGAGATAGCAAGAGACACAGAGACAGAGACAGAGGCCGGCCAAAGAGAAGCGCAGCGGCAGCAGCAACAAATGTAAGTTGAAGATACAAGATACACGATTTGATGGCTATATACATACGCAGAGATACTCTACACAAAAATGAATTTTCAAATAATTTTTAGAAAAAAATAGTAAGTTCATTAATTAAATGTTCCACCACGAAATGAAAAAAGTTTATTGAATAATTGCGTACATTATATTGAATATTAAAGATAGTATTAGAAATTATATTGAACTGGGAACTCTACTGGCCTGATCATCATTTGCTCAAATTTTATGGGTTCCGAAGTCCATGTATGCCATCCAATATCAGAACGGTATGTAGGTTTATATTGTCTTACGTAGCTTCTATTTAGATAGCTGTGAATTATAAGTTAATGATTAACTTTTAGCCAATTTACAACATGTAATTTACTCACATAAAACCACAATTGTTAAACCACCAACCGGAATGATAATTAGTTGCACAATTGAAACGTTCGTTATTATCGCGATCTTCATCATACGTTGAGAATTCCATATTAATATTATAACCCATTACATCGCCTGCATTGCCAGAATATGTTCCCAATGATTTTAGTTTGAAATTTTCCTCCTCTCCTCCAATGAGGATGTGACTATATCGCACATATCCTACATAGTCGCCTACATAGCTCTTCATATAAATGTACAATTCGGGTTTTCGTGACTTCGTCAATAAATGCAGCTTGTCAAGGCCAAGAAAGAATTCTCCACTTAATTCGCCGAAGCCCTTGCGATAATCTCGCATTGGGCGATTGAAGTCCACAGATCCATCTTGACGACGCTGAATTACTATCCAGCCAGAATCGACGAGACTCGAATCACAATACACGTCAAGGGCACTCGATCCAGGCAGTTCTATTTCGTATATACCTATCTCTTTACCTATCTGGGAAAGCAATGTCAACCCCAAAGAGATAAGTCGAAATTTCGCCAAGCCTAGCCTGCATGGCCGTATGTCTATATATGATAATAAAATAACAAAAATATTATAATAATAATAATATTATAGTATATTCTAAATATGAAAGTTACAGTTTATATGGAAATTATTAAAAGAAAATTTTTAAGTTATTCATATACGCATATTATAACTTATTCTAACAAAATATAAATAGATTTTTAGTATTAACATTATTAATGTTTTTTTTTAATATTATTGTTCGCATTTTTATTATTATTATTATTATTATTATTATCTTCCAAATACTTTCGAGCAATTAATCAATTTATTGTGGTAATTATTGTTGTTGTATTTAGCATTTGTAAGCATTAGTTCATTAGTCATTGAGTCCATTATTGGATTTGGCAAGGCCAGCGATGCTCTCCCAGTTTTGTCCGAGTGTAAAAACAATTGCGACTACAGCCGACACTCAAAATGTTGACGACAACAATGAGCCACCAGGCGCTCGCAAGTTGTTGGCAACTAAAACTCAAACAGTTTCAATAGAACAGCAAAAATGATTTGTCATTTGCAGTGCCGAAAAGCAGCCAAGAGGCATCCCAAGAATGCTGTCAAGAAAATAGAGTTTATATGGCTCTGGATAACGGTAAGCTGGAGAGCAGTTCATGGAATCCGGCTACTCGTTGCTTGAGCACGTTTCATGTTCTCTCTTTAACTGCAAATCAAAATGTATTTAAATGCATTTCTTGCCGCAAAACGCATCATATTTGCAGCTGCCACTAGGCGCCGGCTGGGACGGGGCGGGATCAAAGACCGTGCGCCTTTTTTTGGTTGCCCAAATCTACATTGTTGACTTTGCATAATAATTGAGTTTAACTACTGCCAAAAGCGTAGCCAACTGCGGCTTGCGGGCTGTGGATGGCAGAGCTTAGCTGCTTGGTTGGACTTCTGTTTGGGGCAAGTCAAATCAAGACAAGTGCAGGACACTCTCTCTCTTTCTCTCCCTCTGTCTGTATGTGTGTGTGTGTGTATGTGTTTGGGTTCTTCATTGGAATGTTTGGCAATTTGCATAGACTGCTGCACATAACGCCACCCGTACACACACACATACCACACACACACACACGCACATACACTTGCAGAGTGCTCACGCACCATCCACTGTTGCTGAAGCTGCTGCTACAGCCGCTGCAGACATATATCGACAGTCTCGCAGCTAGACAGTGAATACCCAGTACAAGTTCACGTCAGTTTCCCAGATAGGGTACCAACTGCAATCATATATGTCCCAATGAACCCAACAACAAGTTGCAATATCGAACAGCAACAAATCAGTTATTGACTAGAATTAGATTAATTATAGATATATGTATATAAAGCACAAAACAAACTAAAAAACATTTGATAAAACCGTCTAATAATACAGAAAATATATGATCTCGAAGCAAAATGTTTATATCAATACAGTCAATACATAATGACCAACTATAATAGATTACAATTCTACTCATTAATGATAATATGAAAACATAATATATAATTAATTATAACAAATATTTTTCATTATAGTTATTTATTGAAAATTAATATTTTTATTTTTTCTCAGCTATATTAAAAAATGAATTATTTTTACCAATTTGTGTTTCTTGTTTGCTCGACGCTTTAATATTTGTAATAAAATTTGTTATATTTTAATAAATTTATTATTTTATTATTTTAACTGAGTATACATTTTATTTATAATTTATATTTAAAATTGAAAATTTTTCTTTTTAAGAAATATAAAATTATTTTTGCTAATTGATCGTATAGGGTTGAAGAAATCTGAATTGTGTAAGCAATTCAGTATGTTACAATAATTTAGAAATAATATGTATTTTCAACAATCAGCTACTGAAGAAAAAATGCAATTAAGACCCCAAACGATTGTTATTAAATTCAATATTTGCTATTTTTATTTTATATATCTTTTCAACAATTTTTTTGTACTATTTTATTCCCATATTTTTTCGTTTTCTTTAGTTGTTATATTTCATTTTTGCATAATATTTATAATATTTTTAGTTTAAAGCTTAGTTCCTTATAGAAATAGAAAAAGTGAATTTGAAAACTTTTCAGCCTGACTGTAGTTTAATATAAACAAAATGTTTACGGCTCTCAGCAGGCAAACACAATATAAGGCTGTGTAGACTTTGTGACTGTGGTAGATGAGTGTGTGCAGATATGCATTGGGGGTGGCGTGTGTGTGTGTGTGTGTGGATATGTGTTTCAGTGACCAGAGGAAGGAGTTGTCAACAAAAACATAGAGACGCACTTATACGCAAATGTGTGCTGCCCGCTGCGAGAGTTTGCGAAGAGCTGCTGCAGAAGACTAAACAAAAAGTTCAGACAACCTGATGCTATGGCCACTCGCACCGGTTGCTGCTGTGAGGCACTTGTTTTCCTAGTCCTTGTCGACGCTCGGCCTATCCCTATCGACGTGGTCTCTTGTCCAACTGAATGCCGTTCCCTCTCCCTCTTTCTCCCTCACTCTCTCTCGCTTTCTCTCTTGCTCTCACTCTGTATCACTCTTTTGCTGTGTGTGTTTGCGAACTTTATTAGCAAAATTGTGTTAGTACCGAAATATCCATTAGCCCAATTACGTGTACTTTTGTATCTACGAGCACAGCCAGCTGCCCAGGAGCTGAGAGCTTGTTCTAGATGGTGCACAGCTCTCTGCCATTGCACCAACAAACAAACATAGATATTGTAGGAAAATTCAAGCAAATATGATGACAACTATGCCCAAGTTTCAAGATTCGTTTTCAATATATACAGATATATATATATATATATATATAGACGAAGAAGCATTTAAATAAAACTTTATCTTCATTTTTTTTGGAAAAAAAAACCCAACAATCTTTTAAATTGATTAAATAAATACAAATATATATATATATATATATATATATATATATATATATATATATATATATATATATTTTTTTTTTTTTTTTTTTTTTAATATATACATAACTGTAACTTTCAAAATTATATATGTATGTTATTTTATTTAAGACTTGTAGAGCAATTTAAGAAATTTTAAAGTTTTATCCATTACATAAACAATGAAAACTATTTTGTTTTTGTATGAAAGTAATTAAGTTAATATAAATTTATATATTTAGTTTCCATAACGAAATATATATATATTTAATTTATTTATTTATTTAGATTTTCATTTACATAAACTTTTCAAAGAAAATCTTACTGAATATGTTTTTACCTTAAATATAGTTTAGAGTATTATTATTATTATTATTATTATTATTAAGTAGTTAGACATAATAATCCTAATAATCTATCTATATTCCACACACGATTGGCATTTTCCCATTTAATAAATCCATCTATATATGTATATATATATATAAATATAGTTCTCTTTGTTTATACAATAACTTATTTAGCCAGTCGATAGTTGTCAAATAGATTATGTGTGAGTTCCTCTTGATGTGGAATGCCAATTGCCGAAATTAAGATATTTGAAACTGGAGTGCTTTTGATTATGAAGTGGTTCGAATGGCTCTGTATGTGTGTGTGTATGCGAGTGTATGTGTGTCTGTGAATGTGTGTGAGCATAGGGAAAAGCACTAAAGAATTGATTCAAATGAGTCCAGCTCGAGCTAATGTTTCTCAATGCAATGGAAGGCATAAAATGCAAAAATAATTCCACAGATCACCAAGAGTTTGTTGAAGGTATTCTTTTATGATCTGAAAACAGAAAACGATAAAACTTGTAAAATTATGATAGCTTTAAATCGAAAGTAATAATTTAATAAAAATAAAAATAATTTAATTAAATAAAATAATATTCTTTATAAATAAACGGTAACTAAAATGTAAGGTCTTGGCTAAAATCCAAAAAGCTAACCAAGTAAACCTAACTAATTCGATAGCAATCGAGATTTTTTTTAAATGTTTCATATTTAGATAGAACATTTTAAAAGAAGATAAAACTCTAATAACAGAGCTAACACTGAGAGTGACTGTGTTTACTAGGTCCTGTTGGTCAGTGTAACTTACTCGTTGCATTTCTGTATTTGGATTTTCTTGCGCTTGCTGTTTGCGGTCGAGCAGTTGAATTTCATTTGAGCTAAATTGCATGGCTTGCTGCCGAAATAGAAGCTAAATCTGATTGTCATTTATCTGTACTGTTTGTACACATGAAAACATGGCCAGACACTCAAAATATATATACGTATATTGATTTATTGTAGATATTTTCAATTGTCTACATCAATTGACTCTGTTAAGGGCTTGGCTATTGGTCATCAAGTGTGAAGTAGGAATCATTGAAACGGACAGCAATTTGACAGACTTGTCAATGCCCTGCTAAATGAACTGAATGAATCTACCAGGCGCAGGTTGGTAGCACCAGCAGTTTAGTATTGATCCTTATTATTATTACTCTGTGTTGAGTGGGTAAAGGCTCAGCAGAGGTCTAGCGCCAATTGAGTTACGTATTTCGTTTATTGTCTTACTTAATTAATTAAGCATTTGAATGCTCAAGATATTTGCGTCATTTGCCCAGGAACGAAAGGCGATGCAAAGCAAACCCAAGATGTTGATATCCCTTAAATTTTTACTCATTTACCCATAATGAATTCAATCTTGTTAATAAGGTATACTTCCCCTCGTGTCAAAGTATGTAACAGACAGCAGTAGGCGTGGCAGTTGGCATGATAAATTATCGTAGTTGCTAACTTTCGATAATTATCGATAATTTATTTATTTACTTTTCCTATGTAGAATGCCTAGTCCAACAGCAATTGGAAGCGAAGCAGCATATAGGGTATATTTCAGTCTGGCACGGCCGAATGGGGGACTTTTACCTATTATTATATATTTTTTGCTTGGTTTTCACACCATTTTCGTGGCACAAAAAGCTTGGAAGAGCGTAAGAGTACTTAAAAAGCGGAAAGATAGCCGAAGAGCAGAAGTGTGGAGGAGGAGTTGATGACTTGCCGTAGAGGCGGATGTAAAAGCCTGCGAGGCAGCTTGAATGCTTAGTGCTTATGTATTATGAATAATTTTACACAATTTTCCTTTTACGAGCAACTCTTTCGCTTGGATTTCTTCAACTGCTGCCGCACGCTGGGCTAGTTTGTGCTTTTATGAATGCTGCTACTGCTGCTGCTGCTGCTGCAATGTCGTAAATAGCGGAAAATTCAATTAAAAAGCTTCAGTCACTAGAAAAATATCGTCGCCATGGCAATGGCTGTGACATAGGTATTGTCCAGGACGATGCGACGCGTCGCGACCCGCCCCCGCGATGACGGCGACAGCGAACAAGTGAATAGGCGCGCACAGCGGGCTGCTCAAGGGATAGTCCGGGGCGGGCGGGAGTTGGACGAACGTATTGCTGTCTCTCTCCAACCCCCCCCCTTCCCCTCCCTCTCTCTCTCCCTCTCTGTGTGTGTCATTGTAACGGTCTTCAGCCGAACACAGTCTGCCCTGGCTCCAGCTGAGCAATCACGTGACAGGTTTGTCAGGCTTTTGCTGAAAAACAAACCGAGCCTGCCAACTGCTCCAGCATCCACATCCCACTCATCCATCGTCAATTTCGCAACTAAAGACAAAAAAAAAGTTAGAAACACCAGAATAGCTTTGGAAATCGTGGAAAATATTCTCAGTACGTTTGTCTTTTTCAACTTTTCATTTGCTATGCCTTCCCTTTTGCAATATTTTTTGCTGTTCTTCTTCCTATTTCTGCAGCTTCTTTGGCCAGCTGTTGCCAGGAGGCAGAGAGTCTTCTGCCTCTGCATATAGCCGGCTGGTTGAAGTCCAGTTCAGGAATCAATTTACAGCATATGCTGATGGGTAGAGCATACGCGCTGTCTGTTCATAAGATAAAATGAGTTTTCCGAATATGAAAAGAGCCCAAGCTTCTGATTGAATGAACAGATAGAATACAGTTAACTTGGTATTATAATATTAATTATCTTTATTATGTAGTGTAGATTTGTTATCTATCCATTTGTTATCTATCTATATATATATGAAAGTATTTTGTTTACAATTTTTTTTTTTAATTTAAGATGATTTTTAATCAATTTATAATGGGGCTTATTGATTTGTTTTCTTTTTTTTATTGTTTAATTGAATTACAAGAATTTCTAAATGCTGTTAAATATCGTTTTTGAGTGGAAGACTTTGTGATAAATATTTTTTAATAATACATTTTTTGTGTTTTCATGAACAAAGTTTGATAAACACTGTAAATATATATATTTCTAATTTAAATGAACTTATAAGTTAACATATATGTATGCATATATAGGCGTACGATTTATTAAGTTTGTTATAAGAATTCAATTGAATTTTATCGAATATATACAAATATTTGTATATATTCTATATTTCTCACGTTTGGGATAGGGTTTAATGTGCTATACATATAAGATTTGATAAAATTTGCCAGTAATTAAAAGCGTCTGAGTTATGATATAACTCTTTCCAAATGGAGAAGAGCAAGGGTCTGAGCTTATATATTGCTCTATATTCATGAAGTGTTTGCATTGAATATATATATATATATAATCTATCTCAGCTCATCATCCTTCTCAATTGAAAAGCTGCTCATATTGCAGCACATTAATCTGAAGTCCTAGCTGAGTCTTTCTCGTTTCGAAATAAATTAATTTCAAATGTGAGCCGACAGGAGGCAGTGGCATGTGTCATCCTCAAAATTTCACAGAATCGACAATCTCGTATGAAACTACGTGTGCTATGCTCTCATTGCCGGTTGATGGCGATTGCAATCGACGATTTGATTGTTTGTTTTCGTTCGCATTGCTCGGCCGTTTGTCAGCGACTCTGGCCTCCGTGTGATAGACATGCTTTTGCGCTTTTCTTACTGGTAATTGACAGATTTTTACAGCGTAATGGCAGACAAAATGGTAACGACTTGACCAACAGCAGACACCAGACACCACCTCCCATCACGTATCCATGCTCAACTCAAAACCATACTACACCCACTCACTACTCTACTCCGACATGCAAAGCCAACGACACAAACTTTGGCCTAGAGTAAACAATGAACCACGATTTGATTGAATACACTGCATTTGAGTATCAGCACTATGTATATCGATATAATGTATAAACGAGCTTTATATAACCTTTGCAAGGCAAAGGTTTTCTGAATAAGTTTAGGAGAGTAAGAAAGAAAAAATTAAAAATCATAAAACAATTATTTTCAATATTATTTTAGATAAATTTTTTATTGCTATTTTTCACATTTTTGAAATAAAAATAAATAAATAAATTTAAAAAATAAAATACTATTTTTTATATTGAAGTCGTTAGATATATTTATATATATAATATTTGTATTTATATTAATTAAAAAAAAAACCCTAAAAATAAATCCATTTTAATAAACATTTTTATTATTACTATTACTATTATTATTGTGATTATAAAACAAAAAGTTCATATGTATGTATCGCTAATATTATTACGACAGAGTGTTGTATAGCTCAATGGCAGATTCTGTTTTCTGAGTTTCTCAATTTATGATTGCCTCGAACTGTTGCCGTAGTATTAGTGTAAGCCAGAGAGCTTGTTGTAAATATATTATCCAAGTGAGTTTGCGTCTTATTAGCAAGCATCACATCTTTTGTGTTGTATTCCTATTCCTATGTGTAGTCCTATTCTTACTGTGTGTGCGTGAGGCAGAGAGAGACAAATATAGATGTCACTGAACGTAGTGCGCTTTCTTACCGACTGAGAGAGCGAGATGACGATTTCGGCCAATCGGCTAGGCTCTTTCTAATTATCAGCGGACGAATAGAAACGAACAGATATTGTCAGCTTGGTAGGCGCAAGAAGAAGACGACACATCGAAAACTCCTTATTGGATGCTGTTATAAAAAATTCAAATTGAAATGGAAGCTAACCAAACTGTCATATTTGCATTTAGAGCTCCGCTCAACTGAACAGACTTTTTTTAAATCAGTTGATAATCAGTAAAATCGTTTCTTTTTGGTTGAACTCGACTATTATTTTCAGTGTATTCAATGTTCGTCTATGGCTTGCTCCTTGTTTTCCCGTAGAGAGTCGAGAGTCGAGTTGAGAGTCTTTGTTTGTGCTGGCAGACGCCGTCTGCATTTGATTTGTTGGCACCGCCTCGCCTCGATATATGAATATTAATAGACACATCGGCCTCAGGTCTTGCAGCTTCGACATTTTTTTTCTTTAGCACGCCTTGGACTTGGTTTTGTGCTTGGAGTCTTTGTCTCTATTTGCAGCTCTCTCACTCTCTGGCAGAGTAATCGTAATATTTATTTTTCATTTTGCAAGCTGTGATTTCACACACACACACTCACCTTTGGGCATACCTTTGGCTGGCTACTGCTAGTGCCCTTTGCTTAGTTGTCGCCAAACGGCAAGGACAACGACAACGCCGTCTTTTGCCTTGCCAATTTTTCACTTTAGTGCATAAATATTTATTGCAACTCAATTTCGCAGGCAATAGAAATGCCATTTGCACCATTAATTCAATGCAACACCTGCCAGCAACACCTCTTTGGCATAGACTCACTCACACACACATACACCCAGGCGCACACCTACACATACACACGCAAAAGCGCTGGAATTTGAAAAATGAAGTCAGACTCGAGCAGTTTTGTGTGTTTATAAAGATGCCAACTGTGAAACGCTCTCTTTCTCTCAGTCTTTCATACTCTCTCTGTCTCTTTCTCTCTATATATATTATAGCCATAGCCTAGCTGTTGTTGTTGTTGTTGCTGCTGCTGCTCTTGCCATATTCCATTCATGGTCTTTATCGTTTGTGGCAACAGCTGTTGCCAGAATTATGTTAAAATTTATGCCGCAGCCAGCCAACGAGAGCCCATCATCAGCCCTGGCCAGCCCCCAGCCCCCAGCCCCCAGTAGCCTCGCCCTTTTGTCCATTCGCTTTCTGCCGCTATTTTGGTTATTTTTAAGTGATTTTTAATAAAGTTGGCTTCGGTTTTGGTGGCCAAAAGCCGCAAGTGTGAAGTGCGGAGTGAGGAGTGCGGAGTGAGGAGTGCGGAGTGAGGAGTGTGGAGTGTGAACTTGTGTGTGCGATGGCCAGCTTTACGTTTATGGCTAAGTTTTTTCCTGTTCACTTTCTGGCCCTCTCTTTCTCTGTGTAGAATTTTCCTTCTTTTTTTTTGCCATATTGGAAAAATCGACGCCGGCATTTATGATAAAATGTTGTGGTTTTAGTTTAATTACATTCATTTGACGCTTCACTAACCAAATATGTTTGGCTTTTCTTTTTTTATACTCAATCACGAAAGTAAATTAGTGTATTATCGCACTGCTGTGCGTCCGTCTGCTTGAGTGCCTTGAACTTTGGAAGATATAGTCGTATAAACCATTGAGTTATACAGTAACAAATCGAGAAATGTATATGAATGTATATATGTATATATGTTAATATGTATATATGTATATATGTATATATGCATATATGTTAATATATATATATGTATATATGTTAATATGTATATATGTATGTATATATGTATATATGTATATATGTATATATGTATATATGTATATATGTATATATGTATATATGTATATATGTATATATGTATATATGTATATATGTATATATGTATATATGTATATATGTATATATGTATATATGCATATATGTATATATGTATATATGCATATATGTATATATGTATACATGTTTATATGTATATATGTGTATATGTATATATGTATATCAGTATCATATTATCAACCCTTATAATAATTTTATTCCCTCTTCCCTTGTCATTATTTGTTCTTATTTCATTTTCCGTTTCAGTCTTTTCTCCAATTCCTTAATTTGAAGTAACTGATCATATATTTTCGAATCTTTATTCTGTATATCTCCCATCGACTTATTTTCAATTGCCTTAATTTCCTTTGCCTTTTCAGTTAGACTACTTTCCAGTTCTTTAATTCTATTAGCCTGATTCGATAATTCAGAATCTTTCTTCACTAATTCGCACTTTAACTGTGTTTTGCTGTCATTCCTTGTCTTTATTTCATTTTCCTTTTCAGTTAATCTTTTCTGCAGTTCCCTTATTTGAACTACCTGATCAGATATTTTCAAATCTTTATTCTTTAACTGTGCCTTCCACTTATTTTCGATTTTAGTATTGAGGGCTATTGAATCTTTAAATTGATCCCTATCTAGTATTTCTCAGGCTCGATATTTTATTGTTTAGTTCCGCAAACTTTTCCTCTTTAGATCGCACAGAAGATGCATATCCTAACAACGGCCTTACAATTGTATAGCAATATTTGCCGCATTGCTCGTCCAACTTCATTGCGGCAACACAGTGCTTAATAAATGGATTCAATTCTCAATTATGGATCACAAGTACATACAGTTCAATTTCATTGAGTAAACATACCGAATCGTCGCTTCTCTCACTCATTATCCCTGAGAGGGTTATCAAGACGATAGGGACTAGCTTCCGCAATATATACATTTGAAATATTAAGACTTGAATTTCTTAGACCTCACGCGATTGAAATGAATTGAAGACCTAATTCATCAGAGGCGTGTGATTGATAGTGAGCCCTCAACGTCTCAAATTCGCATAGTCTTACCAATTATCAATTGTAGGTTTGGCTTAAGCTCTAGCCGGGTCTAGAAGTCTTATGTTATTAGCAGACATTATCGAAGTCAAGAACATTTGTGTTATCAACACTTTACTCTGTTTTGTATTTTGTGTTATTTTGTTATAATTGTTTATATACAATATTTATTTTTTATTTTTAAGAAACATACATACATACATATACATATATTCATACATATACATATATAGATTTCATATTTGTTAATTTAAAAGAGAAGCAAATTTCACTCACAAATTAATTCCCTTCAAAAGTCCCATTTGCTCTGTCGATGAGGGGAAGATTAGGAGAAATTGGTTTATGCATAGCTACTCAGGGTTGTGAGCTACACTGCAATAGGGGTAGCTACAACACAAATGCGGTAGTTTTATAGCAGTTTCCAAATATAAATATATATCAGTTACGTTTAAGTTGTAGTATAAGATGGAATTTCTGTGTTATACATATAACTCTAACTTCCCATATTGTATCAGTTTTTTATAACAGTACGGGCAATATCTGTCACATTTCTAAATATCCTTATGGTAAAATGTAGCAAACTATTCAAGTAATACTTGTTATAATTACAATTTCCTTTATAAATTTTGTGTGTATAACAATTTTGTTATACCCCTTCCTAATTTCAGAACCTTAAAGTATAACCGTTAACAATCATTTGATTGCTAATTCAACAACACTCGTATAACTACGGAGATTCTGGCATTTGCCAACTGTTATAAGTCTTTATAACAATCGCACCAAATGGCATAAAAAAGCTTCTTCCAAAAGTCTACAAGCGGTGCAAAAGCTTTGTGAACATATTTAGACCAGGCTATGAGTTTCTATGTTTCTGTTTAGTGAAAAGACTTTTGTCGTTTATACTGCTATAAAAATACTTTTACATAATTTTTATCAATTTCTACACTGATATAAATATTAGTATATACATTTATTAATATTTAATATATATTTAAATATATACAGATTGTATTAGTACATAAATTGTAAAGTGTAAATATAATGAAAGAATTATAAAAAATAAAAATAGGAATATTAAAATTAAAAAAATATATATATCTATTTTTTTTTTATATTATCATTAAATGTATATAGAATAAAGCATTTTCGAATTGTTGATTAATATCGTTAATATGTATGAGTTAAACTTAGCTACCAAATACGTTATTTAAAATATATACATACATATATAACTAACAATAAAATGACATAACAGAGATAAAATAAGAATCTCAAAGACAGAACGAACGAGAAAGAGTGACAGAGGGAGAGAGAGAGAGAGAGAGAGAGAGAGAGAGACAGAATGTGAGGTAAAGAGCGGGCAAATAAAAAACTTGCACTAGAAAAATGCGAAAAGGGCAGCTCAACAAAAAATTGGCTGATTTTTAAAAACCACTCAAATTTATATAGATTCTTAAGCACACACACAAACTGTCGCACATATACAAAACTGATAAGAAAATAGACTAGTATAACTCAAAAAAAAAAACAAGTAAGAACGTTGCAGTCGGGCGTTACCGACTGCGGAATACTCATTCACATCCCATCAACAATTTAGTAGTTAAGTTTCACTCTAATACTGTAGAATATACAGGCTTTTCCGATTTGCCACGCCCCTACTGGGCGTAGACACCTCATTTTCGGTCAGTTTCTAGAACGAGATAACAGTACCCTAACTGCAAAGTTTGAATGCTTACTCTCAAAAAAAGTGAAAATTACAGGGTATTTTTCGATATGCCACGCCCCTAAAGAGGCGTAAAAATTATTTTTTAGGGAATCGATAGAGGAGGCTACCAGTAACTCAACTATCTAAATTTGAAGCTTCAAGCTATTATACTTTAGGAGATATACATTTTTGCGGTTTGCCACGCCCCCTGTGGGCGGACATATATCCGACAAAGCTTTTTAATCTTGGGTGATCAGCCCGAGTATATATAAAAAATTTGAGATCTCTGGCTTCAATAGTGTCAAAAAAATAGCAGAATTTGAAAAATCACTATATCTTCAGGTCCGATTTGCCACGCCCCTAATGGGTGTAGACTTATAATTTTATTTTTAGACTTTATAGAATCATAACATTAGCTGACATGCAAAATTTCAGCATTCTAGGTTTACAACTTTAGGAGATACAGTTTTATTCGATTTGCCACGCCCCCAATGGGCGGAGATATATCCGCCATAGCTTGTGATCTTGGGTTGTCGACGCGGACCTACATACCAAATTTCAGCTTTCTAGCTCTTCAACTTATATGATTTCTGGTATATCGGAAAATGCATTTTCCGATTTGCCACGCCCCTAGTGGGCGGATCGGGAAAATTTTAACACTTTATAAATCGGAGATATACACGTGTATGTGCTCCAAATTTCAAGTCTCTAGCTTCAATAGCGCCGAAATAGATTGCGTTCATACGGACAGACGGACAGACGGACGGACGGACAGACGGACAGACGGACGGACAGCAAGACGGACATTGCACAAAACCAATATACTGATTCACTTTCGTGAATGAGTATAAAAAAAATTGTATAAAATAATACATATACATTATACATATTATTATTATATTTTTTTTTTTTTTTTTTTTAATTTTTGTTGTAAGTAAATAATAAAATCTGTTTCTGAAAGTTTTTCGAATTTAAATCGGATATTTTAGGCAAAGCTAAATCTTTAAAAACATGCGCACTAACCGTGCAAAAAAAAAAATATTCATGGTTTTTTCAACACTTTCTTGATTTTTCTTGTGCACAGTGAGGCAATGCTATGCAAGCAGCTAACACAGTACAGTTTACTGGCAGTTTACGGGGCGTGGCTCAGCGGGCGTGTCAATAGAGCGGGGTGGGGAGGTCGTTTACTGGGTTTTGGTTACGGCGAGTTGGGCAGGCAAATCTGCACAAAATTCAACGTAAATGAAATGTGTTTGCGTGCCGTACCAGCTGCAGCTGTGTGTGTGTGAGTGTGTGTTAGTGTGTCAACTACAAAAACCGCACGCTTACACACGCACACTTGCACAGAGTGTCTGGAAGGGAGGGAGACACGAAGTGAGAGAGAGAGAGAGAGGGAGAGGGAGAGAGAGAGTCAGTGAGGCGCATGCCAAAGCTAGCAGCGTGTAGCAAGAAATTGCAAATAAAATGCTAAGAAAAACAGAACGAACCAGAAATGCTCTAGGAAAAACCTATTTAAAGGAAATTTAATATTTTTAAAACTGTTATTCAAATAACCAATATTTCTATTTCTAGATACTTTTAGATGGCATCACCTTATCAATTTGTATATTGTTCGCATAGTGCTTGCAATTGTGTTACCAACTGATTGGAATAGCTGTGATGCTCTTGTCGTGCCGCCAACACAAAATGTCACTTCAACAATTTCCTGAGCGCATTTTTAAAGACGCTTTTTATGCGTCGCCATTTTGTGAGTGAGTGCCAAAGCGAGTGCATGTGTGTGTGTGTGTGTGTGTGTAGCGCAAAATTTTATTTGACTTGCGTGTAATGTTGGCACACACTCGCACACACAGCCATGTTGTGCCTAAGCCTTTGCGCACATTTCCAAGGATTGCTTAAGCAAGTCAATGGCAACGACATGGGCATGAGGGGGTCTGGAGCGGTGGCAGGGTGAAATTACGTTGAGCAACAAATGTCAAAAATAAAGCCAGCCAGCTGCAGCGTAGAACGAATTATCCATTCAAAACTGCAATTGACATGTGTGCCTATCTCACGGGTTGTCATTCGTAGTTGTATATATGTGTGTGTGTGTGTGTGTGTGTGTGTGTGAGGCAAAAGCTTAAACAGCTTTGACAGCAGCAGCAATTATGTTTATTTATTTTTTGTTTTGGCTCAGACGAATAATTGGAACTCCTTTGAGCTGATCAGAAAATGCAGGCAGCTGGAAAAAACCCATAAAAAAAAAAAAACATTTTAGACAACATATAAGGTGCCTAATATTTAATTTATTCAAATGAAACATAAGCTCTCGTTTTAATATTTATTATTTTAAATTTGTAAATTCATCAACAAGATCTTCTTATTATGATATATTGTACTTTTGACTTACATAATAAATAAAACTGTGACTTTTTTAAAATATATAAATAAGAAAAGTCAAAATAAAATATATATTAAATAAAACGTGTCTCAATTTTTGGTATTTCTACAATAACTTAAGAAAAATGTATTTTTAATGTACATAGAATTGACTGAATTCTAATAAATAATGAACAAATGGCCTACTTTATTAAGTAATAAATGTAATGTACTTACTTCATGCATAAACGCTTTATAATTGCATATCATAAAACGCTTGAAACACCCATCTTGAACAAAAAATACAATTAGCTGGAATTAATTAATTTACACTAATTCAATTAAACGGCAATTGCAGTTGAAGGTCCAAACCAAGAGGCGATTCAATTAGGCCTAATAGCTAATATATTTGCAAAGCCACAAACGGCTTAAAAGCCTCCATTCCGAGTGTATGTCCCTAGGCAAGCAGCAGGCAGCAGCAACTGTGGAGAGGCAACAGTTGAGCAGAGACAGTGAAAAGGCCAGCGAGTGGGGCACAGTACCGGGTAACTATGATGGACTGTCGCACTGTGCACATAAGCCCAACTAGCGTTGACCCATTTAGAGAGAGGGAGGAAGAGAAAGATATAAACATATACATATATATATATATATATATATATATATATATATATATATATATATATATGTATATGAGTACAATTATTATTTTTATTTATGGCAACAAAAGCTAAACAAAAAATAAATAAATAAAATGAAAAAAAGTTAACAAAGCGTGCACTACTGTCTGGCGCAGCTAATGTGGACTACATTTATTTGCATAGGCGACATTGTTGTCGCTCCATTAAATTTAATAAATAACCGCATCTCCTCTCTCACACGCTCGCAAACACCTTCACTAAAATTACATTATTGCGTCCCACTTCTTTAAGAGATAGTGAAACTCTTTATCTCCCTTCAGAGGGTATAACAATTTTGTTATACATGTAGTCCAGTATATTTATACAATGTGCGTATATACATATGTATATAGCCCCTCTGCCATAATTGCTTTCATGCCATACCTAACATAACAGTATACTCATTTACACATGTTATAAACAACTGTCCGTCACCCTCACACACATATTCTAAATCTTCTCTTTCTGCACTATATACAAAGCAGGATCAAAAGCGAGAGCGAGAGCGAGAGCGATGGCGAGAGTGATACTTGTAAGTGACATATCTCCCACACCATGATGGCTGCTCTTTTGCAAAACGTATTCGTCCCTCTCGCACTTACGTAAATATTATCCCTCTCCTTGAGCTGTATCATGATAAAACGGGATCGCCAAAGAGAACAGTAACTCTGAGTGACTTGTGACTTGAATTAACTCTCAACCTGTTTCTGCAAACGCTGCAATCCCTGACCGCATCTGACTCATTCGCACACACATGTTGCACTGCAATATAAATCAGATAAAGCGAAATGCAAAGCAATAGCGATAATGGCGGCTATAGATGACAGAACTGTCTTTCATACTAACAATAGTAATGGCCGCTCTTTCTGTTAGTGTTCTGCTAGGTGCTTGTTAACTTGCCCTGTGTACTTGGCAACAACATGAAGATATTACAAAAACATATTGCAATTATTGAGTACATTTAAAATTAATAGCAATATATATTAATCTAAATATTCATTTAAAATTAATTCTCAAGTTATATATATTATACTAATATATACATATGTGTATTTTGTACGGGTGTTGCATGAGTGAGAGGGGAACTGCTGGAGCTCTTGAAGCAGTCCTAATCGCTCTTGCTTGCGATTAGATTTTTAGTATGCATGTACATATGGATATGTATGCGGGAGAACTGCACGCACACACAGGGGAGAACTGTTCTAAAAAATTTACTAAGCTCGTATGCATTGTCTTCTGTACGCCGATTATGTTTGCCTGGTAATCAACAACAGGTTTTCATGATATTTTAGCCTCTTCCCGATATGAAAATGAGCTAGATGAGTTAGATTTTATTTATTTAATTTTCTGTATTTCTTCTGAGTGCACTCAATTTTATTTATCTGCAGTATAACAGATACCGTTCTTTAACTCAACTCTAAAGTAACTTCTCTATGTTAAATAACATTTCTCTTTCTGCTGTGCATTCCTGTTCGCCTAATACCCCAACCGAATATGCCGCTGATACACGGCAATTGCTTACATGAGCAGTGCACTATGGGAAAAAATCCCATTTTTTTGGCATTAATTCCAAATAATGAGCTAGAGATATGAAATTTTTTGTGGATGCTCGTCAGGCTTTAATTTAATTTCGGATTTTTTTGGTTTTTTCAATTTGACCCTGATTTGACCCCTATAATTTTTTTCCTTGATATTTTTTTGCCGTTAGTATGAATTTGACAGTTCTTTTCATATTTTCATATTGTTGAACTAAAATTAGTCACATTCTTCTTCTAATTTAATATCAAATGCAATATCCTCGTCTTCTGTCCATTCGTCACTTGAATCACCTTCATGATTTTTCAAAATATGATCGGGAGATTCAAATAGTGCAACGACTTCATTCGGAATATTCCTTTTTTATTTAATTTTTGGCGTTCATTTAGGCAGAGGCTTGATAATAGAGGATCCGACGAGTCTAATGCTCTGTTGAAAACATCAGTTATGTTATTCAATCTGCTGCATTTTCTTGCATGAGATCTTCTGTCATTCTTGTATATTTTATTTCTGGCTTCATTAAGAGTGGAGTTTCGTAATTTTCCTTTGACGCAAGCTCTGATGATAACTTTCTTTTTAAACGACATCCTGCATTTTCATAATTTAAATATTTACGTCCAGCTTTATTTGGAGACGTCTCGTGCTCACCAAACGCAATTACAACATTGCCATCAAGCCAAGTAGAATGTTTAACTTTAAATCGATCTAACATTCTATTGCATTTCAACAAACATTTTTTTATATAGTGAATAAATTCCTCGACTTCTTTTTGGATAATTTTTTTAAGATCTTCGTTCACATTGTTGTTAAAAGATTTGGCAATAAAAGATATTACAACGTCGTTTTGGCGGTTGTTGCATCTCCAAATTTCCAGCAGCACTGAGCGTCTAAACTCAAGCGCAACTACAACATGTCAATTTTCGGGAAAAGGGGCAAAAACGGGCAAAAGTTATTAATGGGTCCTTATAGTATATGGTTTAGTTAATTACCCTCAGCTAAAACTGCCGAGGCCTAGCGAGGACTGTTAAAGTTATACTCCACAGAACACAAACATATTTGTTAGGATTAAGCTAAAAATACACATGAACAACACATTGCACAGTTACACAAAAACACAGAAGTATACAAAATCACTACGGACACTTATTATATATACCTTTATTAACTTTTTGCATATTAAGTTTTAATTTATGCGATTAACAAATAAATTGTATACAGCTAAAAAGTTGCGATCTATTTGGCGCGCTTTTTCACATTGCAATGCAGCGCTGAATCATCTGACTTTGTAAAATTATCAAATAATAGGGGTAGTCCCCAAAAATTTAACAAAAATATTTTGATTCTATCTAATGAATTTAGAATTGGAAAAAAATATTTCTTTAGCGGTTTGAGACAACAAAAAAATTGTATTAATGCCAAAATATCGTACTTTTTTCCCATAGTGCAGTGTAGAAGAAGAAGATTTGCGTCGATAGTTGACATTACATGGCTATGTTATTTATCATTACTATCTTTGATATGGATATGGATATTGTCACCTGCTAAATATTTCTGTTTCCCTGTTGCTTCACTCGGATTTTCTACGTCATTGAAATTTTTTTCCTTAAATTATAGAACACAGGAATTTAATTTTTAAATAATTTTATTAGTTTTTTACACGTTTGACTGTTTACATTTTCAAATCAGAAATCAAGGTTAATTGAAATTTTTTTCCAAAATTATTTTCAGATTTCAGGGTGTTTGTGCCTCAATCCTTTATGTCGTAACAGGGGCAAGCATGGAGTCTGCATAGATGCTGTTACAGGGCTTTGACGATGTACGAAGCTCACCCAAATTGGATCACCTGATTGAAATGAAAATATAAAAATTTAATGAAATATTAATGAAATTACATTTCACATAAAAAATGTTTGTGGTTTTTTTTTTTGAAAAGATCTTTGGCGGGACTTTGCGATTACACGGAAAGCAATTAAATTCAAATAAATGAACTTAATTGAACCAGATTAACTCGGTAGCAGCCGACGCGTGGGCAAGAGCATGTGTATATATAAATATATATATATGTATGTATGTGTGTGTGTGTGTGTGTGTGCTGAATGCCCTTGTCAGCCGAGAGTCGGCGATATGTGACCTGCTTTCACTTCCGCAATCATATCCGTCGCCCCCTCTTCCTCTTCCGGCTTGCTCCCTGCCGTCGCTCAAGTGCAATTGGCTTTTGTTTATATTTTGAGTTGCGCTTTTCATTTACTGTATTTTCATGGGGCCGTAAGTGTAGCTAACTGAATGCAATTTTATTTACTGCACATGCAGTCAAAGTGTGCGTGTTAAAATCGAGGTTAATCGTGTGTTAGACCCAACCCCAACCCAATACCCAGCTCTGCAAGCTTCACGATTAATTTAGTCAAGCAATCTCTCAACTGGTATTTAATAAATGGCAGAGCTAGAGAGATTTGCTTTCCAGTTCCAATAGTCTCTCGCCACTCTCTACATATTCTCATGCTCATGAACTAATGCTTCTTTGTCCATTTATATTCTATAATAATTGTGTAAATCGAAATCAAATTTCATGTTATCAGACATACAATTATATTTCTTAAGGTAAGTTCTAGTCGTATATTCAATTACTATTAAAATCTTGTACATTTAAGGATTCAATATTCCTGAGGCATAATTCGTAATAAATATGATTTGCAACTAAATATATTTGTTTTACCTAATACAAATCACTAAATGGCCTTAGACCTGCTCGAAGTGTATGAAGAATGTATGTATTAGTTAAGTATTATTGAATATAATTGAGTCTGGATTGGGTACTTCATCATCTTAGTGCTTTCATTACACAGACTTTGAGCTGGAATAATCGAGAATTTCAATTGGATCTTTGTTGACCTCGTCTACAGATAGTTCTATATATATTTTACAAATTATATTTAACGCTTGTTACGCCAAATTATATTTTACAACTAACTCCAAGCAGGGTTGTCATCACGCGAAAAATTGAAAGCAGAAACAACAACCAAGAAAGTGCTTTCAATTAAGCTCATTTACTATGCATCCCTAAAGCTGAAACGAGTTTCGTATTGAGTTGAGCTTTTTTTGCTGAACTTATTTTCAGTCAGAATCGTAGAACACAAACTCTTAAAAGCTGGAATAACTAAAAAGCTATAAAAGCTGTTGGGATGTGTGTTGGAATAGATACAAAAATATTCCACTACTCCCTGCGAAAGCTCAATAAAAATACGTTAGGCAGTCTTATTCATTTTTGAATATGTATGTTAAATAGAGCAAAAATAAACATTTATTTGCAAATATATATATATATATATATATATATATATATATATATATATATATATATATATATATATATATATATTATTGTGGGCAGATACTAAATAAATAAATATATAATAAATGCAGAGATGTCATAAAATATATTATTTTATAAGTTTGGAATTCCTTCAGATTGTATATATATCACTGTTATACTAAGAGAACCGTGTAAGTAAAATAATAAAACGACTTTATATAGATTAAAATTTTGTATTTAATGAAATGAAAGTAAGTACAAATATTCCGAGTCTCTCGGCCAAAAAAACATTATTAATTCTTTTATAAATTTGGACAAAGTCTCAAGTTGCATAGCAAATAAAATGAAATTTGACAAATGATTATCTGGCGCAACAAGAACAGTCATCAACAACAACAACAGCAACAGCTATCGATTGGGAGGGCTACAAATTATCAGCTACAACTCGAGCTGCTGCATTTTGAGGACAATTCACCTTAGCTGCACTCGAAGTTGAATTCCAAATGAATCGAGACAGTCTCACAGTCAGAGAAACTGAGGGAAAGCGCACGAAAAGTGAAACTGACATAAGCAGAAAAGTTTTATACAACGGCTTCTACTGTTTTTGTTGTTGTTGTTGCTGTAGTTATTGTTGTTGCTCTCAGCTAAGCGCGGCACTGTGGCGACAGACAGTTCAAGGTCGTTATCACAAGTAAAAAGGGTTCCAAACTGTGATTTTTGCTTGTCTGTCTGTCCCGCTAATAAAATAAATCAAAGTTCAGCGACCTCCAAGCAGATGGCCAAAGGTGTGATTAGCAAACAGCCAATAAGCGTCAGATGCAGCAGCTATGCCTAAAAAGGATTCATCAAGGATTAACAGTCACCTGAAGAGTAGCCACAGCTTGTGGTATGGCTCACAATATAAATATACGTAGATATATATATATATATATATATATATATATATATATATATATATATATATATATATATATATATATATATATATATATATATATGTATTTATATATACCTTGAAATTCCTGTGCTTAATTAGAGCGGACAGGTGCTGTCGCTGGGGCCACAAGGCGCTCAGCACTAACCGCAAGACAGCTTTGTAACTGCACAGCTTTGTCAATATTCTTACATACTTACAATGCCGTTTAAACACAGATACATTCAAACATATATATATATATATATATATATATATATATATATATACATATATTGGCAAGTATTAAATCCTTAGAACCAAAGGCGAATTAAAAGTTTTAAATAATTTTAAACCAATAGATTTTAATTTACTACTTTGCTCATTTCTGAAAATGGGGAACCTGGTTTTCAACCCAACATGTTATTAATTTTTTATATGAATTCTAAATTTATAAATTATATGGCCTTTTTAAAATGATTTATCAACTTTGCTATTATTTGCTGCTATTATTTTATATTTATATAAACTTCTTTAATTAAAATATTTTAAAATTATAGATCACCATGAGGATGCCAAAGGCTCGTTGAAATTATTTTTAGCGGACGTCACCAGTAACTTAATTAAGTTTAGTTTCTAGTGCTGTAATTTTAAAATATATAGTATTTACGGATTTGATACGCTCCATTAATGCGTATTGGTAAAGTCTTGATATAAGACTAGCGAGGTACTACTAAAGAGTATAAATGCCGAAAAAAAAATTAAATGCAAATTATTCCACTAACCAATACACTCTGTTTTCTTTGGGAACCGAGTATAAAAGCAGACGATTAGGAGACATTTGAAACCTGTTTTGGAATCTCTAGTCTCACATATTTACAAGGTCAGGTACAATTTGTTATATTCGGCTTGAAGTCATATTAGTGCTTATGGATTTAATAATAGGACTTGTTTTTTTCATTTCAAAGTCAATGAATGAATTTGATCCTAATAATTTTTGACAATATCACAGTTTCTTGAGGGAATCCCACTAGGGCTTTAAGTTCTATGCTAATGTACACAATGTAAGATCATTATGAAGATATATATTTAGTTAGTCATTTTACTCATGGTTGCTGCCACAGTTCATTCCATCCGTTGACTTGGGACACATCTCAATTGCCTTTCAATCAGCGTATGCTGAGACAAAGACACGCCCACCAGACACACGCTACACACTGCAGAGCGATGAGCTAAAGAAATTCTCATCATGATGCTGATTTGCGCTTAGAAACTTCCAGGCGGCAGGAGGCAACAGGAGGTTCCTTTATGTTCACATTATTAACCCGAAATGTATGCATTAGCTTCTTGTGTGTGGCTGTGTGTGTGTGTATGTGTGTGTGTGTATGTGTGTGTGTGTATTTTCATTACCACCACGCGTGCAATTATTAATATTTTATGCACTCTATACACAAAGAGTGTGTGTGAGAGAGAGAGAGAAGGAGAGATAGATGCAGATGCTTTAACATTGACTCAACGTGAAACAGCAGAAGGAAAGTCGCGATGCTTGCAAGCATCAAGGACGAGAGGCGGAAGAGACAGACGTTAAATACGAAAAATAAAACAAAAAACCGGTGTGGAAATTGCAAGAGACGTGCAAGAAATTATTACAAGTAACATTTATTTTTATTAAAGCCCATGCAGGACGCCGTTCAACAGGACACACAGGCAGTCAGACTGGCAGGCAGGACGCGGCACAGCTTGGCTCCTGCCAGCCAGCCAGCCAGCCAGCCAGCACGTCACATAAAGTGATCTCATAATCATACTCTGTGCGTTTACCTTGCCAAAGCGCCAAAGAAGGAGCATAATTTTTACAAAAGGCTTCCCGCATTTACCTTTGCCTCTGCCCCGCCCACGCCGTCCACGCCGTCCACTGCTCATCTTTGTTTTGTTGGAGTTCGTGGTGCAAGTTGCTGTTGCTGTTGCTCTTCCCTGTTAAGTTTGAGCGCGTGTCTGTGTGTGCAGATTAAATGTTTGTCGTATGCCTCGGATACCCGAGAGACGGGGTGGCTGCCTGTATGGGTGTATGGGTGGTTGGGTTGTAGGATGGTTGGGTGGTTGGGTGGTTGACTGGTGCTACATGTTAAAAACACAAGCTCAAAACGTAGCAGACAGCCAGAGGATGGCAGTTTATTACGGTTTATTAGCGAGTGTAGCGGCATTTCTTTTCATGTACTCTGACTGCCTTGCCTTGGCCTTGCCAGCACTCATTGCCTCACCCTGCCCCCGCCCTTGCCTCTTGCTGGCTCAGTCACATCTAATCTCTCGCTCACTTTGTGAGGCAGGTGCATGGACATATTGGCTAAGCCTGGCAGCAAGCCAATATATGTACATGTATATGTTTGGGTGTGTGTGCTGCTATAGGTCTAGTCCGTAGAGATGTGCGTGGAATAGCTCTACATACATACATAAATATATATATTTAATAATTATAATATATAATCCATTTAATTATAAATTTAAAAATTATAGAAAATTTTGCAGCTATTTTATTTTTTTGTCTTATTTGATAAATAAACATTTTTAGCCTTAAATAATTTTGTAATTTTTCTACTCAAGTTTAAATCCAAATCGAATACATTAAAATTCTAAAATATGTATAATATTATAGCTTTAAGATCAAACTCTGTTCAAGTAAATATAACTTATGCACATGAATGACAGAATAATCGCAAAAATTTTAATGAATTTTGAGTTTTAGCTTTCGAAACGCATTAAATTTCCATTTTGGCTGCTTTGCTTAACAATTGCAATGGGCCATAAGCATTAAATGCGCCCACGCTGTGGCTATTATGCTGCTCTTGGCTCCTGGCTAAAGTAATTAGAAGTCGATTAGAAAGGCCAAGAAGTGGGCGAATTGCATTTGCATTTGCCAAGACTTAGCAAAACAAGTCGAGAAACATTGAAGGACCAAAACTATTGCCAAAAAGCAGCTGCCGGAGCAGAGTGCTCCGAGAGGGCTGTCGGCTGTCCGCGGCTGTGTTTTCCAGCTTAAGTTCAAGCAAAATGCAGAATGCGAAAATCCTGGCAATTAAAACACAACAAAAAGATGGAAACTGTAAAAAGTGGGTGGGCCAAAGCCGTTGACAGCTGGCAGCAGGAAGGCACACACACACACACACACAATGACCGCAAAGCTGCCGCGAGCGCTGCAACAATTAGCTGAGCCCCGCAATTGGCCCGCCTCCCCCTCCTCCAGCCAAAAGCTTGTCGAGTGCTGCAACTGTTTGCACACATGTTATGCTTATGTGTGTGTGTGTGTGTATATACTCATATGCGTGTTAGTTTAGGCCACGACAAATTGCGCACAATTCGTGCCTAATTTTTAGCCAACATTTGTGTCGCCCTTTTCACCTCGCGTTTTACAGTTTAAATTTTGACTTTAAAACTAACAACACGAGCAGATTTTATATAAAAAAAAACTCCAATGGAGTTGCTCGATTTCTATTTAAAGTGCTTCAATCTCTTTGAATAAAAAAATGTTTTTAAAATCTTATTTCAATTAGTTTGTCTGCTTCATTTAGCATAGTAAAATAAATAAATACAGCGTACGCCCGACAAATAGCAGCAAATTCTGCCTTAGCTCCAATGGAAGAATAAAAATAACTAAACTGAAATAAAATGTTTTAACAACTTTGTTTGCAAACATATAAAATGCATTCTTGTTAGGCAAAGAAAAACACGATATACAAAATAATACATAACAAAAATTGAAAATAATTAAAAAAATACGAAACATCTAAATAATTGCAGAAATTCATAAAAAGCAATGCTACGCAAAAGCCTGATGGTAAAAATATAAATGCACTTTACAAAATTGAAAGTTTTATTCGTATTTGAACTTAAATGAACTTTTAAGAATATAAAACTTTGAAATGGAAAACAAAAGAGCAAAAAACCAGAGGAAAATGCCCTGGGGTAGATTTGCACAAAAAAAGTGAAAAGCTTCTATCGACAACGCAAGCCAATCAAATAAATAGATAAACCGAGTTGAACACTAAATAAATTTAACTTTATGTTAACAGGAGCAGCAGCAATAACAACACAAACTGCAAAGAAATGAAATAAAAAATAAAATATAAAAACAGTAAAAAATAGCCCAAGGCATCCGACAGGAGAGCAAAGGGTCAAAGTCGAAAGTTCCACCCAGCAATTGTTGTTGATTCATCGCAAATAAAGCACAAAGAGAATTCGCAAATGAAATGAGATGAAAATTTCGAATGAGCTTCAAGCTAGTTTTTCAATTAAATTTATGAAAATCTGTGCAAATAGCCGCCTACAGGACATGTCTGTCTAGATATATGAAAAATAAACAATGTGAAGACGCAACTTCCTTTTGATCCTCTTTTTTTATCTTTTTGCTTTATTCTTGTGCACCTGACACACACTCTTGCTGCAAATTGACAAATGTCAGCCAAGTCGAGAGCTAAGGACGTAAATTTCGTGTGCATCTGCCAGCTGACATTGCCGTCTTCGTCTTCGTCTTCCTCAAGCATGTTAGATTAAAAAGAAAAACATACACACACTCACACATTAGCTCTAAAAAAAATAAAGCTTTGTATTTCATGAAAACAAATTTATAACAAAAATCTGAAATTTATAAAATTTGTGCATTTTGTACAGGAATCAACGCAGACAATTAAAGTACTCCAGCTACGCATAAAAAATCAATAATAATTATCGAGATTTATTGATAATAGAGAAATTCACAGGGGCATCGAAAAAAGATAACGGGACAGAAAGAGTTTAGACGTAATTGTTACTAACTTTCTCAATAATCTATAAACTACATAACTTCATGTAATACCAAGTTATGTATCATGTCGAGAATACACAGTAGAAATATGTTTTAAATTTAAGTTCTAATTTTTAAGTCAAGTTAAGATAATTGTTATGGGGATTTTATATAACTCTTCCCCTATTACTTTTGTTGAATTCTAACAAATCAATTTCCTTTATATTAAATATTGTGTTCAAGTAGAAAAGGATAATGTAAATTGATTAAAAATCTAATGTCCCATGTAGATTATCAATTAAATTAATTTACTTAACACATACTCTAACGTTTAACACAGTATAAACTTAATAATAAAATTAACTGATTTTATTTTTTCTTTTATTTCTCTTATTTAATATATATTTGCTAGAGCTTTACTACAGTAAAACAAACTTTTAGTGAATACATGAATATATTATATTAAACGATATTATATAATAGAATATCTTAAGAAGAATACTCTAGCTCTAACTCTAATTGCATGTGAATTGAGTATATACAACATTTTATAAATCTGACAGAATAATTATAGTAATTTTATGATGGAAGAAGAAAAGAAGAACTTGCTGCTAATAAGAATTCATATATCAAACTTTGGGAATAAGGAAAACCCGAAACTAATACCGATGGCTGAATATTAATATGAATATGCTGATGAAGATCATAATTATCTGATTTATTGGTATTGTAACGAGCTGAATTATTCGATAATGAGCATCATTATTATTTGAGAGAGAACTAGGTTCTCTTTCAAATATGTATTCGCTTCACATGTTTGCATTATATATACTAGAAAAGTTTTCATTTGAGAATCTTAATAGTAATACAAATCCAAAGCAGCTGCTCTAAAATACCTTTAAATGTATTCAGTTGGCTGGACAGCGTACAAAATTGTCTCATGGCTTGGATTACTTATGGAATTTATGATTAAGCAAGTGGTCGCCGCTATTACTAGAGAATTCGCCTAGAGATATTTGTTGCGATAGCGCTGTCCAGTTGTCAACTGGGGATAAACTGTTAAATGGTTTGGCTTAAGAAGCAAAAATCGATTTCGACGCGCAGCGAAGGCCAATTTGTATCTCTCTCTCTCTCTCTCTCTCTCTCTCTCTCTCTCTCTCTCTCTCTCTCTCTCTCTCTCTCTCTCTGTGTGTGTGTGTGTGTGTGTGTTTGTTGTATAACTTTCTAAGCCGAAAATTATGTGCAGCAGTAAGTTGGCGACTCCCAGCAGCTATAGCTTCCGACTCCGACTCCACCTTCAACTTGAGCTTCTCAGAGGAAGAAACGATGAGATTGGGGGCCAGAAAATTGCATTTCTATGCAAATGCCAAGCGAGCCGCAAACAGTCAATGACTTTGTCACGACTTTATAAGTAGTTGGCTACAAAGTGGCCAAAAAAAGAAAAAGAAGACACAAATAAATAAGTAGCAGGGCCGCAATTTGGTGACAGACAAGAGCGCAGCAGCAGCAGCGAGCACACGACTTGGCTGACGATCAACAGTTAGGCAAAAGTTGCCACCGTTAGCTGGCAAGCAGGTTCTACTCGTAAAGCACAAAGCCAATCACCATTAGTGTAATCGCCTTTGGTATTATGTATTATCGAGTCGCCGTCGTCGTTGCCGTTGCCATTGCCGTTGCCTCTAAGCTCTGGCTGGAACGCATAAATTAAACGAGGTCAAAGAGCGTGCGACGTGGTAGGTTAACCCATTCTCCCATTTACCTAAGGCCGCCCATCGCCCTCTTCTATCTGTTGACCACTTAAAAGGGCGTCAACTTCTAGTTCCCTCACACAAATCGTCGGCTGTAAATTGGCCAGGCTAATAATGTGTCCGGCTAGATAAACATGAGTATGTGTCTAGTGGAAGCTCTCTGTCGCTTCTGAATGCATTTTCCACAGACCGTCTATGGGAACAGCTTCTCAATTTGATTTATTTACGTAAGCTTTTAAGAGTCGCTGACTTAATTTCATAAATTTAACCAGACGTTGATCTAAGGCAAATGAGAATGTGCTTATGCATATTTAACTATAAAAGAGTGAAGGAAGAGAGATGCAAGGAAGGAAAAACAAAGTAGTAAATAGAAGACTCAATATGGATAACAGATAGATGTAAGCGGAATAGAAGAATAGAAAAAATAATAAAGGAAACTAAAGATAGAAAATGTTATATAGAAGATGTAAAATTGAAAAAAGTGCATAAAAGAAAGAAGAAGTTCAAAGATAGAATAAACATTAAGTAGAAGGTGAAAGATACAAAATAAAATATAAAAGGCATAAAATAAAAAATGCAATATGAAACATACACAATAGAAAAAACGGAAGTAAACAATGATACAATACGATATTTTTACTTACTAAAAATCAATCAATATTTAACATATAAATTTGAGTAGAAATAATATAAATGATGTATGCAAAATATCAAATCAAATACATAAGTAACTGAAGGAATATAATTTCTTAACATAAGTACTCAAATATATTTGAGGCTTCTCAATCTGCAAAGCACCATTTACAATTACTTTTGCTAACATATAGAAAAATGTAAATGTAGATTAACATAATTACAATTGTTAGTCCCTTAGCGATGAGACAATGAAATCATATCTTATATTTATAAAAAACTTTTTAACAGTTTTTTACTAATAAAAAATATGCCTTTAAATAAAACTTTTATTTTTCTGCAATATAAACCAAAAACTAATACCCAGCTATCTCTAGCTTTTTGGCTCTAATAGCTATATATGTATATATATATATATTTTCATTTTGAGTAATTCAATCATTTTTATAGCATTTGAATTGCGGCGCCATTTTAAAAAATTCACTACAGCAGCGTCTGAAACGTTCCGACAATTGCAGTTAAATATAAATTGAAAAGTGAACAAAAAAAAAAAAAAATAAAGAAAAAAAAAAAACAAAGAATAACAGGAAAAAGAGAAACAAAAAGTTTTAAGTGTTTCCGAAATGGCGCGCAAATTTTGCCAACTGCAGTTTTGTCATTGAAATTTTTATGTTGAAAGTTTTTTTTTTTTTATTTTGGTCGTTACGCTTGTTTTGTGTGCTCCACTCGCAATGGCTTTTGCTTCACTACTTATATTTTCCCCACTAATATTTCATATACATATATAGTATTTTGTTTGTATTTTTTATTTTTTTTTTATTTTCTGTTTATATTGTGTAAATGTGCGTTTGCCGTCAACTTTAAAGTACGCTGAGTTTTGCGTTTGGGGACGTTCTCAACAAGAGAAACAAAACGAGAACGAGACAATGGAAGATAAATGCGCCAAACTTTAATTTAACTATATATTATTTATATTGTTTAAACATATTAGCAAATTGCAATTGTGTTAAGTGGATTGTACTTGAGGATTTTCAAGAAAATAAATAGAAAAGCAATTAAAATTAATATGAAAAGTTTGGACAAAGTTAGCCAACTTGATTAGAAATTTAATTAAATTTTTTGTGGAGCAACATTTTTGAAATATGCTTCTTTTATTTAATTATTCAATTTTAAATTTGAATATTTCGTAAAAATATACTTTAAAAAATTAATTAATTTTATTTATATTAAAAAAATATATGTTGGAAAATCAATTATATTTATGTTTAATAATTTATAATTTTTGTTTAATTTAAAATATATAAAAATAAAGAAAATTATTTGAATTTAAACTTAATTGAAAGCCAATTGCTCTACCTAAAAAAAAAAAAAAGTGTTTATGTTGTTAATGACACAGACCAAAACGTTTAAATAGTTTAAATTATTAGATTATATAGGCATATTTTCTAAAAGCTCTAATAAAAATATCTTAAAAA
The DNA here is from genome assembly GCF_018153725.1 of Drosophila mojavensis. NCBI lineage: Eukaryota > Metazoa > Arthropoda > Insecta > Diptera > Drosophilidae > Drosophila > Drosophila mojavensis. The sequence continues at coordinate 11,383,451 of NW_025318858.1, forward strand.
AAAAAAAAAAACAAAGAAAAAACAAAAATTTAGCCAAAGATTTTTAATATATAGTTGAGATATTTAAAAGAACTATTTCTTTTCGAAACAACTTTTTAATAAATTAAACAATTAAATTCTTTCGATTCTTGTTTACTGAATTTTTGCAACGTTTTAGTGAGCGATATAATTTACAAGTCAACCAATTCGAACTGGTTTAAAAATAGGTGCACGCTATGAACGCATGACCATATGACTATACTGATTAACATGCGATACGGACGAGTGAAGTGCCCCTGGTTATTTGTATTTGGAGTGTGTCTAGTAATCGACATAATCTCCTTGCAATATGCAAAGCTGTCACAGAGTCACGTTACAGATTTGGCCGATTGATAGGGCAAAGCCAGGGCTAGAGGTCGCCGGCAATCCATGTGTGACATGCGCTCATTCATTCAGTTATTCATTATTTCCGCATTGGTCTGCATCGTGTGGCGCATTGGGCTAGCCGTGGCAAGCCGAGTCGAGCAAACAATTTGATTTTTAAATTTTCACAACGGCCCAAAACTTTATCCAATGGACGCGAGAGCTTGCTGCACTCGACGTTTGACTTTTCACAACAACAGACAGACTGGCGTGGCTGTCTGGCTGGCTGGCTGATGGCCTAACGGCGTTAAAAGTTGCCAACTCTGCCCATTTCCCAATGCGAGCTACAAGGCCAGTCACAGCAGCCCCCACATTCAGTTAACCCCATCAAATTTACCACTTTGACACAATGAGGGCAGCTGCAGAGGAGAGCAGCGGCAGCATCCCAGAAAATCGAGTTGGCTGAGCTCTGGACCAGCCAGCCAACGGGTTTTTAACAAGTGCATTTTTAATAGTTGCACAAAGTGCAATGTATTCCTGACTTGCCCACCTACCCCAAGCCATTTGGCTAACCCTCTATCGATTGATATTTCGCCTACTTTTTCAGCCTTTGCTGCATTGATTTTAGTGTTGCATTTTCGTTTGCATCTCAGCTGAAGCTGTCGATTAATAAAATATGCAAATCATTTCAATATGCATGCCATTTGTTGGTTAGAATTGAGAATGCAAAAATATAGAAATATTTTCAGTTCAGATATAAACCCATTGCAAATGGGAATGTAATGGGTAGGAATATGACAGATGCCATAAAAAACATATATTCTTGATCAGGGACTAACTAAGTTGATATTGTCATGTCCGTCTGTCACTACATCTATTCGTCTGCTCGTTGAGGACTTTATATATATATATTTTTTTAGAGATGCCGATATTGATGAAAATCGATAATTATTCTCGTTGTAATTTAATCGATGACATTTTCGAAATTCAGTTATTTAATTATTTCCTGATTTTTTTTTTTTATTTTTTATTTAATTTTATGTATATTTTCTGAAACTGTGATTTTTTTTTATATTTAAGCTTACAATTTTTAGCAACATCCTTAAATTAATTTTAAATTGCACGTGTAGCCAGTATGTGATGCCGGTTAACTTTTCTATTTTCCTTTGTTGATGATTCAAAGTGCATTAAAATCCGTTATTTAAGACAAAAGTTATTAAACAAATTAGCAATTCTGTTTGAACTCAGATCTGATAGATTAAGATTAAAGAGTATGTCATATACGAGTATCCCTAAACCATTTGAGCACTTCACAAGAACATACGGTGAAGTCGATCTCTCATTATTTTGTAAATAAATATAAATATTTAAATGAGAAAAAATTAAAGCTGATTTTTTAAAGATATTTTAAAGAGATATATTCCTAATAGCGGCCAAATAGGAGTCCATGCATTACGTTTATCTCTCGCCGAATCTCTTGTCGTTTATCCGAAACCTTGTTTTTGTTGTTGTTGGCCTTCGCCTTCTAAAATCCACTCATACAGCGACCGCAGAGTCGACATAGCTAAATGAAGTCGTTTTGTGTTTCACTTTAGAGGCAAAAGCAATAAATTTACTTTGTTTTCCACCGCACCCCACATATACAGTGCATCGCATTGCTCGTTCGCTTTTTTTTTTTTTTTTTTTTTTTTTTTTTTTTTTTTTTTTTTTTTTTTTGTCATGCCCTTGTCTGGCCAGGAGAAATGCGAATGCCCGGAATGCAGTAGAAAAAAGCTGGTTGAAGAGAAGTGGCGCACGCCCTGGTGTTACGGGTCGCCAGCTGAATCGAAGTTGACTGCAGGGGAAAGTGAAAATTCCTGGGAGCACAGACGAGCGAGCACACACACGCGACCAAGCAAATATTTCATATGCTGCCGTCCTGGGAATAGCTAAAGGAAGCCAGGACTGCTGGGGACTGCCACTGACGATTGCTGTGCGTCTGATTTGCACGGAAGTCACTTGAATTATTGTTCGTCATTTTTGCGCAAATGATTCGCATTGGAGTTTGCTTTAAGCTGAGCTTAAAGTATAACTTAACGCCTTTTAAATTGAAAGTTCTTTTCAAGCGAAATGCAATGACGATTAAGATTTACATCACTTAAACTTATAAGAGAATTCTTACGAATCTATATATTTTTTAACTATACAAAACTTAACATATTTTCCAGTTATGCCAGTTAAAGTAGCCAAGGCCTATAGTTTTTTATTTATTTTTTGTTTTTCAAGACAAAAATAAAATGAAGAAAAAAATGAAATACATATATATATATATATATATATATATATATATATTTAAGGCGACGCAGCTCGGAGGCAACAGCGAGGACAACAACACGACATGGGACAGACGCCTACAAACAAATCTGCCGAAATTATCCCAACAACTTTTTTACATGTGTCTAAAGGAAGCAATCAATATGACGGCGGCGCAGGATGCGGCGGGCAGCGGGAATTCTTGCTTTGATTTATAAGCTTTATTGAAGGCCATCAGCGAGGTGTGTTGTTCTCGTTCTCATTCTCATTTTCGTCGTCGTTGTTGTTGTTATTGTTGTTATTATTGTCGCCGCCACATGTGAGTCATTAAAGTTGATTGCGGGCATAGAAGAAGAAATCAGCTGAACAATGACAAAACTTGAATACTCAATACTCTAACAAAAATCATCATCTATGCGATGTCCAATAAACCAGAAAATTTCGTGAAGAAAATTTAAGATCTCTTTTATAAAACCAATATACGAGTATCCTGTCATAAATGAATGCAAACAATTGTAAAATTGAAAGAATCGAACTTCGAATTCGTATTTGTAATGTTCAGATCTGTCGCCTAATAATATTTATCTGTATTCCCGACTGTTTCCTGTCCTCATACAATCTATAAATAACAATCTATAAATAATAAAAATAAATTTTTTTTTGTAATAATAACCTAATCAAAGCTGTTTATACTTATATTGTAAAACTCATAAGCCGGGATTTAAAAAACAAATAAATAAATAAATAAAACTAATAAAGTTGGACAAGCTTAAAATGATCCATTTTTAAGCTGTTTACGATTTAGCCAATTGGCTACGTCAGCATATATATGAAAATCTCTGTTAGAGTATGTCTAATAGCCGGCAGGTTGGCATCAAAACGCGACTTCAGCTTGACAACAATTTGCGCGAAAAAAGCCAAACAAGTGAATAACAAATTCTTGGCATTTAGTGATAAAGTTTGGCATCACTGAACTTTTCTCCAAATATATACGTATACATGTATATAAGGATATATGCATATAATATATATATATATATATAAACTTGAGCCTGATCAACTTGTTTTGTTTGAATGCAATAATGTATGAAACAAATTGAATTGCGGACCAAAAAAGCTAACTAAATAGAAAACAGCAGACAACAACATCATCATTATCAGCAGCATCATCATCATCATCATCAGTTGGCTGTCAGTTGCATTCAAAAAAATTATGAAAATTTTCTTTTGACACTTTTACTGAATTGCAAAATGTTGCCTGTGGCGGCGTCTGATATGCAGATAAACAGACAGATAGAAAGTGAGATGGAGCGAGAGGCACGAGAATGTAAAGTATAAGAAGGAAAGAGAAAGAGAGAGAGAGAGAGATGCAGCGAGCACTACATTGCAATGAAGAGTAAAGAAACGTGTGTGTGTGAGAGAGAGAGGAAGAGAGCGGACATTACAATGAAGATAAAAGTGAGAGAGAGTGAGAGTGAGAGAGAGAGAGAGAGAGGTATCAATTTTCACACCTTTTGCGATAAATGCTGCACATGAAAGTGTGCGTATATGCCCAGTTATGTCTATGTGTATGTGTGCATATGTGCAGGTATATACTAAGTGAGGGTATATAGTATGTGAGGGTGTGTATGGGCAGCCAGTTAAAGGGCAATTGTTTCTCTGTTTACTTTTCATTTAAGCCAAACGCCAAAAACCAACAGCAAATTTAAAACTTATCTAGATCTTAATAACAGTGTTTTTTCTTTTCTTTAAGAATCTCTAGCTAAAAGTTACATTATTAATAATTTTGCTCTTATTAGCCAATTCAATAACTTAAACCACCATAACACATTTCTTAGCTTTCACGCTGACTTTGTCTGGAAATATTTCTATTTGAATAACTGCGACGAGTTGACTTGTCAAATATTTAATAATTTATTCCGTAAGCCCAAATGAAAAACAAAAAAATCAGTAAACGAAACAAAAAGCGTTATCTAGCAAATTGCATTATAAATTCATGAATCTAAATAACATGACAGACATGTGAGCAAAGACGAAGCATCCGGGACTGCGACACTCTATGATACAGTCCATTGCTTTGTCTTTGATTGTTTTTTATCATCAGAGCTTTGAGGCAATTAGCGTTGTGGCTGTGACAAACAGTTGCCACTCTTGGCGAACGACCAAGCTGTCATTTAGTGCTGCAAACATGGCTTGCAGGCCGCATTCTATATGTGGGCTAATGGCCAATTATTGCGGCCGCACTTAACTTTCAACAAGTGCGGCTGTGTGGATTTTACTGTCACAAACTTTGCGCTTACTGATGGACTTACGGCTAACAGGAGAGATCTGTATAGTGAAAAAGAGAGAGAGGGAGGGGAAAAGAAATTGAGAGAGAATAAAATTTGAGGAAATGAGAGAGAGGAGGAAATACAGAGAAAGAGTCAGAGGAGATAAATACAGAGAAAGAGAGAGAAAGAGATAGAGTAATAGATAGTGAGAAAAAGGTGAAGGAAGGACACAGAGAGTAAGAGAGAATATAGGGCATGGCAAACTTTCAAAATATATATTATAATAATTAAGATGCATTTTTAAATTTAAGTATTTTTTAATTCAACATATGCCAATGCAAAAAAAAAAAATAATAATAAATAAATAAAAAGTAGAATAATCAAGAAGACAAAGTATATCATTTTTTGACAAAAATAAGTAATTCCTATCAACATAAAATATATATAACTTTCAAAAATCTCCACTCATATATCATTTTTAAAGACCATAAAAATATTTTTAGCAACTGTTTTCTATAGTTTTTTGTCACAGCAATATTCTTGACCAACTATTTATAGCAAAAGCAACTAACTAAAGGCATATATGTACATACGTATGTGTTGTTGTGGCCATTCATTTGATCCACTCAACGGTGTCGAGCTAATCCCCAAGCAGTCGGGCATAAATATTCGTATACATTTTGGACGTACGCTGAACTGACCGAAAATGTCTGTTGCTGTCGCTGCCAGGTAATTGATAATTTCTTTTGTTATTAACATATTGCCAGTGGCATGCGTTCGTGTTGTTCTTCTGCTGCTTTTCCTTTTTATACCCTGAACCCATTTTCAATGGGAAATCAGGGTATAATGGTTTTGTTGAAATGTATGTAACAGGGAGAAGGAGGCGTGGCAGACCCCACAAAGTATATATATTCTTGATCAGGGTGACGAGCTGAGTTGATTTGGCCCTGTCCGTCTGTCTGTCCGTCTGTCCGTCTGTCCGTCTGTCCGTCTGTCCGTATGTATGAACGCGTCGATTTCAGAAGATATAAGAGCTAGAGACTTCAAATTTTTTTTAAAATGTCCGTAATTACAGCGCGCATATCAAGTTTATCATTAAAAATCGATAACTCATCCCGATCTTTTTTTATCGATAAAAAACCTTATCGAAACCCAGTTATAAAATTATATCTTCTACACCTTTATTGCTAGAGTCTCCAAATTTTTAATGTATGCTTATATGCAATTTATACAATTTCGGTTTTTGTTAAAATTTACCCCCCACCTCTAAATTCACCCCCTCACCCTCACTTTTGTAAAAAGCGTATTTCAAATACTAGAGACTTGTGCTTTGGCAAGTACATGCATATTCATGTTATAATCATTATCTAAAAGTTTCATGAAGATCGTACGTCCATAAAAAAAGTTATTAAACAATTAAGTTCTCATAGTAAGCGCACACTGCAGCCCATGCGTGTTTATGCGTGGTTGCTTGTATGTGTATGTGTGTGTGTATGTGTGTGTGTATGCGTTTGTGTCTGTATGCGTGTGTGTGTGTTTGTGTGTCTATATGCGTGTGTGTGTATGTTTACCTGTGTGTGCGTACGTGCGTGTGTGTGTGTGTGTGTGCGTGTTTCTTGTGTAAGCTGAAAGTCGCGAAAAAGTATTGAAATATCTATTGCTCCAAGGGTTCAGGGGATCTCGTAGTCGAGCAGTCTCGACTAGAGCTTTCTTACTTGTTTTTTTTTTCTTTGCCCTCAACTAAGTAGCTTATTTCACGCCTAAAAGGCAGCCCGGACTTCCATTTGGTAGCCAGGACACGTACGCCAAGCAGCCAAGCCAAACGGGGCGGAAAAGAAAGCCAAGCAAATATAATCGACTGCTTGTTTCCTTTTCTCTTATTATTTCACTTTACTTTTTTTCCATTTCTCTCTCTCTCGCTCTCTCGCTCTCTCTTGTAGAAGGTCGCTGCTCCTGTCACTTGATGTGATGCAGTGTAAACAAGACGGTTATGAGCTATGTGTTTGCGTGTCTGTGTCTGTGTGGGTAAGGCACACGAGCCCCGCATCATTATGTGAGAACAAAGAACTTGAAAACTAAATTGCACTTTAAGCAGCCATTAAACATGAACTGCAGAAGCAGCAGCGTTTGTATAATGTCGCCTGCACTATGTGCTAATTACTTATTTATGCGACTCGAAATACCCAAACACTAAGACAGACACACACATATACATATACCTTGCAAGTGCATATCTTAAGAGCTGCGTTTAACGCTACTTCTGCCAACTTGCACTTCTTTTTAGTGATTTTGCATTAAATTTGGTAAGAGAGTTGAATTGAATTTGTACCTGCTTTTAGCTCGCTGTCAGCCATCTGCATCTGGTCAAGTCTCTGACGGACTGCTCTCGCATCGCCAGCTCAAGGACAAACTCAATCAGTTCCCAATTGACCGTATAATGTGGCTCTTTTCAGCACTTTGCCCTGCTGCTGCACTCAATCCTTCAGGCTCAAGTTTTGCGGTATTTACGTGAGCCATTTCCAAAGCAGAGATGCTCAACTATCAATCTGAAACGGACGAGTGAATGGGATAATAGCTATTTAGTAATTGGAATAGATATCAAATATTGTATTTTAAAGTCTTAAAAGTGTATTCAAATCATTTCATTTATATTTTTATGAAATAATAATGTAACAAATAAATATAATAATAAAATAATATAATATAATTAAAATAAAATAATATATATACATAATAATAATTTGTATAAAATGGTTTAATTATTTCATATTAACAAAACCTTAAATATTCCATTTAAATATTTTTATATTTTACATATACAAGAAAATAGAAAGAGGAATATTTAACCAAAATTTAGAACTTGAATTTTCGTTAAAAATTAAATTTTCATTAAATTTAATAATTTGTATAAAATGGTTTTATTATTTCATATTAATAAAAATATAATATTCCTTTAAATATTTGATCAAATTACCTCTAAAAACAAATACATTATTAAAATAAATTTATAAAATTTTATACAAGTAATTTTTACCGTATAATTTGAAAGCCTTTCAGGGTAACCATAAAGGAACTCGTCTTAAACAGCACAAAGTATGCATAATGAATGATAAGGAGAGCTCCATTTAAAAGGCCTTCCAATCGCTCCGATTTAATAAGCGACAATTTTTACTGAGCCTACGGAACGATATTTAATCGGAATCAACGGCGAAATGTGTCCCCAAATGCCGTCAACAATCTGCCAAGGACATCAGCAGCTGAACATCCGTGAGAGAGCTTTCGAGTGAATCCCTGGGCCTGTTGTCGGATGCACCACGAAGCTCATCGATGAATGAGAAAAAAAAAACGGATGTATGGCCACTTCATGCCATAACAGATGGCGGCTGAAAACTGGGCAGAGGCAGTGCTGCGAACTGAGTCCTGCAAGCAGCAAGCTGTGAAGCAACCTATCAGCATGACGATTCAATCATGCAATTAACATTGACATTAATTTGCTTCATCTTTCGGCAACACGCCACGCGGCGTATACTTCATTTAAGGAAGTGCGCATGTATATGTAAATATATAGCTATGCATGTGAATATGTAATTTTATTTTGCTTTTCTTTTTCCATTATTTTTTTTTTTTTTTTTTTTTGGTAAGCCATGTGCAAAAATATCGCTGCTGATTTCCCCGCAGGCCAACAGCGAAGTAATTAATGCGCCTGTCACACATATGAATATGATTATGCCATATAAATGCCAGTGCCATCCAGCTATTGCAATCGATGGACATATCACGCACTGAGTGGGGCGACGCGAGTCGTACGACAATCTGACGTGAATGCATTTCCAGCAACTAATTGAAAATTATCTGGGGAAAATCGTGTGGAACTGAACACTCAAATTGAATGGCTATAGCAGTGAATATGTATGTACATATATATGTATATCTATAAGCCGTAGATATGTATTTATATGTATATACCAGTATATAACTACTGTCTGTCTCAAAAACACATTTATTTACATAAACATTATAGAGACACTGATAAATAAAGAATTCTATGTACATATATCCGACTTAAGCTGAACTCATGCTTTATTATACAGTATGTGATTCAAGAGAATTCAGTCCCAAGAGAGTTCCATCTTATTATTTCAAATATATTTATTACGTGTGATATGCTAATTCTCTATTCAGAGAATATCGATTACTACCAGGGATAATGAGAGATACCAGACAATTCGGCATGTTCATCCTTTGAAAGTGATTTGTGCAATATTTTCAATATTTTTTGCTTTAAATCAAAGGTATGACAATTCACAAAAAAATATTGAGCCTCGAAGCGATTGACAACTTGCTAGAGAATCAGCTCGATTCACTTAGCGCATAGAGATTTATTGCTTGATTAAAGACGATTTGCTGATCTCCAAAAATGCTCTTAATAATAGCAATGCAAAAACATAAAAACTAAAACTCAACATAAAATTAGGCAACTGGAGAATATATTAATAGAAAAGCATAGGGAAATAAAGCTGAGGAGATAATAATGAAATTCTTTAATACTGCTACATTTAGTTTTCATTTAATTGAAATAATGTTTACAAAGCATATTTAGTTAAATGTATGAAGTCTCCTCTCTCTCTCTCTCTCATTCTGTCATACGTCAACGAATGATTAATTAAAACCCAAAATTATACTATTTTCCTGAAATTCTTCTGACAAATCTCTGAGAGTATTTTGGTTTTTTTGATATTCTTTTCATTTTTTTTTTTTTTTTTTTTTTGTATGACAAATGTGTTTTGGCATGTGTGTGGGTTTCTCTGTGGGTGTGTGTGTGTATGTGTGTGTGTGTGTGTGCCGCGCTTTTGGTTGGTTAGCTTCAAAGTCAATTAGTGTAATTAATTTGACTTCACGCGACCCTCGCACATAACGAACACAAACACACACACACATATGTATATATACACACACACACACACACACACACACACAGAGCCCATTTATCAACAAATGTAAAAAGCTGGCATCCAAAAAATTGCAATCCTTTACATACACTTTGCTTCCTCTTCTTTTCCTACTTCTTTTTTTTTCGCTCAAAAGCCACAAAAATGTTGGCACTCCCTCCTCCGCTGATTGCATAGTTCTCTAGCATTTTTTACGTGTCCTCTTTTTATCAACCCTGTGATTTTCAATCGAATGTGCTATGCTCTGGCTCTGGCAATTTAATTCACACATTGCGCATACGCCCCAGCTGACGTTTCGTTAGTCTGACTGCGCTTTAAGATGCTGACATTTTGTACTACTTTTGAGCTACTGTCGGCAATAAGTGGATTAGCTTTTCAATTGAACGGCTTACGGAGAAAAAGAGAGAGAGAGAGAGAGTGAGGGAAAAAGAGTGATAGACAGAGAGAGGGAAGGAGGCATGACAGTCGGTTAAAACATTTAAAACACCGCATGCGGTAAAATAAGCCAAAGTCAAAAAGTCTGCCAACAGCAACAAGGTATACACGTGTGCGTGTGTACGTCCGTGTGTGTGTGTGTGCATTCGTATTTGCACGATGCTAAGCACCGTTAAGCGCCAAATGTATCGCGGCTAATGTGTGTTTCATTGGCTTTATTATTTCACGCCAACTTAGCTAAAGTCCACAGTCGATAGCAAAACAGCCGCTAAACGAAAGCAAAGCAGACGAGCATAATATAGTTTGAAATATGCTTAATAAGAGCATAATGAAGCAGACATACAGACATACAGACGAGCAGACAGACAAAGAGAGAAGGAGAAAGAGAGAGAGAGAGAAGTTGTGTCTGTTATTCAATTAGTTGCCATTTCCTGTATTGTTCGTCTGATTTGCTCAATAAATTATGCAAATTTTGTCCAAAGTCCCCTCTGAAGATGACAACTAAAAGAATAGAGAGCGAGTGAGAGAGCCAGAGAGACAGAGAGGAGCAACTAATTTCAAGTTAAAGTTGTAAAGTCCGCATCACAATCAAAGTCAAAGCGCAAAACTCTTAATAAGGAAATTCAATTCTTTGAAGATTTGCATGCGAACTCTTGAACTTTGGAGAGCTACAGGAATTGACTTATAAAGCTCCATTGACGCATTCACAATGATAGATGATTGCTATATAATACTCGCACTTATGATTTGAGTCTGAATTGAAAGTTTTGAGGAATTCATCATAAGAATTTCAAGAATTGCTAGCAATATGAAAGTTACTTTATAAATTCTTTTAATGTTTAATTCAATGTAAAACAACGGAATTTTAGATTAATATAAAATATAAAAATATGATATTAATATAAGAAAATAACATACAATGTATATTATACATAAAAACAACTAAACAAATTAAATTCTACATTGATAGTTAAGAATTTATATTTACGTATGTATATGTATGTAAAGCAATGGATAAAAAATGTCATATATACAAAAAAAAAAAAAAAAAAAAAGATAAGAAAATTATATAATAAAATGGTTTTCATTTGGCAACTTTACCAAAACTATTTTTCCTTTTTTTTTTTTTTGCAACTTTTTGTATTCTGATTCCAATTTTTGGCAGCTTTAGTGCATAAACTGGACTCTGTCTTTTAAAATTTTCAATTGAAAATGTATCCTACATTTCCATCGACCCAGCCAATTCACAATCGTCCCAATTTTCAATCTGCCAAACCCATTGATCAGCCTGGCAACTGGCTTTGTGCTGAGCATTTCCATTATGCATTCGCACACTCTAATTGCAATCGAGAAGAGACTCCAGCTAAATACTTAATGCGCCAAGCAAACGAAAATCAATGTTTTTCTTCTTCTTCCGACAAGTTGAATAGCTGCCAAAAAAGAATAAAACAAAGCAAATAATAAAAAAAGAAAACTCCAACAAAAATTAAGCATCTTAAAAATTTCATAATTTGTCTTGTCATTAAGCGTAACTGAAGCTGAGCTGCTGCCTGCTCCGAATTTGTAAAGAGGACAACGAACGATTCGTGCATGCGGCTTGCGGTATGCGGCATGCGGAATGCGGCACAGAGAGACAATTTCTGTCACTCGTAAATTGTGATGGCGGCAACGAGCCGCCGTCGCATCCTTATTCCTTGATATGTTGCCAAGTGGCAGTCATTGGCTTTCGCAGTTGGCTTTTGAATTTAGCTTAACAATTCGCAGATTTACTGCGTATAACCGAACAGAGCAAACCACTGCGCACAATTTATGCATGTCGCAGATTTGAACTGGTTTTTCTATTTTTCTTCTTTTTTTCCTTCTAGCCCAGTATTGTTGGCGCCAGCAAATGACACGAATGACGCAATGGCTCAGAGCTGCAATCGACGGCGAAAATACGAATCGAATGATGCAAATTTCAACTATGCATAGTAGATAGAGCTTATCAGAAGATCAACTGGTAATTTCTACGCTCAGTTTAAAATTCGAATTAACCGAAGAGATTCTCATCAAATGAGGAAAAAGTTCAAAAGTTCATTTTTGAATACTTAATAGGTAAAAACTAGTGTTATAATAAGATATTGATATTCTGATTTGACTGCTCCCAGTTTCTCCATATATATGGCTAAGCAATATTTTTAGTATAAATGAAGATCTGAAACTCCCACAAATGATACAAATTCGATCTTCAGTTGTCACCGCTAGTGTATACATAAGTATTTCACATTTCAAGACAAAAACTAAATGTTTTGCATTCCTACAGATAGACAAAGTGAATGAATACACATACACATATATGCTTACGAAATTTTAAAATATTATTTAAATTTAAAAAATATATATATAATACACATTTGTATATTTCACATATATCTACACAAACTAGCTGTTGATAATAATTATTGCTAACAAAAGCAACGACAATGATAAGAGCATAATACTGGAATTGGCTAAAGCTAAACTCTAACCTATATACCAAACCTATATAATATTCTGCTACGCTCCCTATGTTTTGTCTCTGTCTCCATGTTGAATAATTGTTTTGTCTTTTTTCTCCCAACAAATTAACCATTTCCTATAAATAATCATGAAATTAAATTAAATTAACAAATGACTTCGTTGGTAATTTTAGTCAGGGTCAATGAAATAGTCCAACAGCTTCCAGCATACATATTTATTAATACTTCTGTGTACAAATTAAACCATCCATCAAATTGAATTTTCAATTAAAATATTATGTTAGGATATAACAAATAAATGTCAGAGGTTTTCTTCTATATTTCAATAATAGATCAACAAATTTTATGCAAATATATTAAGTTTCTAATTCGAAATCAATGCATGCCAAAGTTCTACAAATTTTAAGGTAATAAATTAATCAACGGTCATTTGAAATTCGTTTAAAAAGCTAGGACTCGAACTTCAACTAACATAATTATAACATATCAAAGGTAAACAAAAGTGAATAAATGAAATTTAGCTCGAAAACAGATTGATTAATAAGTCCCAAGCACACAGCTCAGCATATTCCCCCCAGCGGAGGAGCAGAGGGTCTATTGATTGACCCAACTTTTTGGATAGCCAGCCAGTGGGCTTGTGTTGATTTATTATGCGCTAGGCTCTCGAAATAATTTAGCAGGAGTTGGCAAAGGCCGCAGGGCCCAACGAATGCTTGTGCTTTCATCATGGTTTAAATGCGCCCGATGAACTGGGCTCCACATTTTCCGACTAGCGCTTAAATTATGCAAGTTAATTTGCAGCTGGCTGGAAAATGATGACAAGAAATGCCCGCACACACACACACACACTCACACACACACAAACACACTCAGCTGAGCCCTACTGGCTGCCTGTTTGGCCCTGTCCGGCTTATAGCCAACAAGAGTTATTTCCCGCAAACCGGAAGTGAAGTCGACATAAATTGCGGCTAGAAGTGACGCCCGCCTCTGGCCTCGCCCCCGGCAGCAGCTCAGCAGCTCAGCTGTGGCTCTGCTCTGCTCTACTCTGCTTTGGCAGCTGAACCCCCAAGCTTATTTAATACAAACAGCAGCCGTCAAGCGGCTAAGCTGTGGATACGGCTGGGGCGCTACTTACGGGGGCGCCACTCGAAGGTGGAGCCCACTCCTTGGTTGGAAAAGCTCGTCTGCATTTTCCTGCAGAAATTCAGATTGTTTGCTGTCGACAACTCAGCCTCGTGTTTGTTGTTCTTGTATTCCTCCTCCGTTTTTTTTCTTTTTTTTATTTCTAACTATGCGTCAATGCGCATTCGAGAGAGAGAGAGAGAGTGGGCCGGCTGTTAGAGCCAACGATGTCGTTATGGCCTCAATAGATTAACGCATTTATTTATAAGCAACACTGAGTGCCAAGTGTGTGTGGGCGAGTGCAGCAAAACGTGTAGCTAAACTTATGACTTAAGCTTTAAAATTGCTATATGTTCTAAAGAAAATTTAGTATGGTAAAAAAGCAAAGTATTTAAAATGCTGTGAAGAAAAATTTGTATGGCACATTGTTAGTTATTGTTAATACATTTGCTTATTATTCAGTATATGACAGATTGTAAATAAAAAAACTCAAAAAAATTAGCTTGAAGCCTTCTAAGTTTTTCTTGTTTTGCAGTCATTTCAGTATTATTAATAGTTCTTTATTATATTTTTTATATATTATAATTAATTATATATTATAATTATTTTTATTTATTTATATTTATTATAATTATTATTTTGCGTAGAGCTTTTAAACATTAACTTTTTTTTGATCAATTACTCCTATATTAATTATTTTTATGTTCCTACTTTTTATAATATTTTGAAATTATTTGAGCCAAGCTGTAAAACAAACAGTAATTTTTGAACTGAATATTTATTATTTAAATTATTAATTTGTCAAATTTGTAATATTTTTTTAAGGTTCTATAGCAAATTCATCTCTTGACATTTTAATCTCTAATCTTTTTTTATCTTCTTATTTTATACATTTTTAAAAAAGTTTCTTATATTTAATGTACTCTATTAATAACTGGTTTTGTTTTAAATGTTTGCAAACTTTTGAAGTCACTATCCCTGCTTCAATTTTCTAGCCAATCGATCCACATCTTTGCATGCACTCGTCGAAGCCAAAACAAATAACCCACAGCAAACAAAACCACTAGAGCCAACTGACCAGGCGAAAGTGCTCCAGGCGATCCTTAAGCTTCACGTTCTGGCAGTTGCGGTCGAGATGCCGTCAATGACAGTTCATAGCCATAAATGGATATTACCTAAAGAATGGCCAAAGCGAGCTCAAAGTGTATATAAGTATATATATATATGTATACACAAATATGTATGTAAGTGTATATTAATACTTACTTAAAACTATTTTGCAAAAACTAAGTCGTCAATAGTAGAGAATATTTTAATGTTTTGCTTATCGGTGTTATGTTTTTCTAAAACCAAATTAACTATATCACATCAACAATCTTCTCCAAGAAGAGAAACCATTTACACTCTGGTTTCCCATTTTAAGTAGAGTCAGGGTACAAGCACACGCAAAGGGAAGGCGAACCAGCTCTTGATAATAATTATTGCTGACAAAAGCAACGACACTGATAAGAGCATAATACTAGAATCAGCTAACTCTAACCTTTGTTTGATAATGCCTAATTAGAGGTTATGAGGGCTCACAAGCGAATTGAGTCATAAATTTGATTTTATATATTTTATATGAAGTGAGGTTTGAGTGATTCAGTATAAGTATTTCAAATGAAATGATGATGGATTAGATCTCTGTATTTGTGAATTGAATATACATATGTATATGTATGCGAGCATTCAATTCTTATCTCACGTCTCATTTAATTTCGTGAATGAATTAATTTATTTTTTTCTGAAATTAGTTTAGTAGAATGAAATGTAATAAGAATGTTTTAATTTTAAGTGCTCAATTATATTTACTTAGAATACACATATATATATTCATACAGATACATCTGATAAGAACGAGAATCGTATCTGTATCAATGGTTTCTCTTTCTCTCTTTATTTGTCTTTCTTCTTCTCATTCACCTTGACCTTGCTTATAGATGTATTTTTTATTTGCTCAATTTTATAAGAGTATCAAAACTGAAAGGCAACAAGGTTGAATTTAAGATTTTTAAATGCTTTGAAAGCATTTTGCTCATGCTCTGCCTCTCACATATGTTTCTCGATAATGAAATGGGCAAGCTGGATGAGTGCTCGACTTGTTTTCGCTTTCTCAGTCGATTGCCACGCCCCTCAAATACTTAATGCCACAAACGCCTAACGCCTTCTTGCATTTTCAGTGTGCAAAACAAACAGACAAACAAACATTCGAAACTTGTTGTCATGTTTTGTTATTTGTCTGTGGTCGTTTTCATTTCATTTACAGTTACAGTTGAAGTGGCAACAACAGAGACCAGAGCCGACACCAAAAGCCGAGCAGAACGAGGCCTGCATGAGAGAGCTGCTTGATTTCCCCAGGTGCCAAATGGGTAACCCAGCTCAACCCCGCAACAACACCACCAGCCACCACCCACCAAAAAGAAATCCAAAATGTGCACCCACTCAACCACCCATGCAGCCCCCAAAAACCCACTCAGTCATCCACATGAGCCCGCATTTTGTATTTTCATATTTCTGCCTGACCATTTGCCACTGTCTTCCGGGCCATGACAACTACTAGCAAATCTATCTGTATGTATATGTGTGTACCTATGTGTGTGTGTGTGTGTGTGTGTGTGTAAGTCTAGGCATTGGACACTCGAAAGTTGGGTTTTTGTGTTTTCATAAAATGCATGCGGCTGATTTGGATGGTTCTTGGGCTTATTTGTGGTTGCCCAGATGCACAGATACAGATACAGCTGCAAAAGTAGCGACAGCTGTGTGTGTGTGTGTGTGTGTGTGCGTGTATGTCGGCCTGTGTTTCTGATATACTTTGCAGACTGTTGTTGTTGCTATTGCCTAAGTTGCACTAGCAACCTGCAATTCCTTGTTACCACAATTGAGATTTGTTTATGGCATGAACACTTTATGAATAATTTCAAACCAACACACAACTTAGACATGCACACACACACACCCACACACACTCACTGCATGCCAATAGTAACTTACGAGCGTGCATAAAATGTTGAGCATTTGCGCTTTTATTTTAGTTTGAGCAGCACTCAAAATGTTTTTCATTTTTGTTTTCTATTTAGTTATTTTATTTAATTAATTTTAAGCCTTTGAGTGGGAATGTTAAACCAAGAAAAATTCAAGTCTTTAAAGTATCTTATAATTAAATCAAACTAGGTTCAGACTAATTGATTCAGAGAACCAGACAGATCAACACTGAACATTAAATATTTAACTCGTTTAAAAAGTGCATGGACAGATCTGACAGTTAAATACTTGATCTTCTTATTGAAACTTGGCTATTTTACAATAACAAATACTATTTAATAAAATATATTGAACTCAAATACAAACTTTTGTCTCTCTTACTCTACAGTCTACGCCAATTGTCCACAACAAATTTTTAAAAATTTTGTAAACATAAAATAATAAATACCATGTACTAAATATCAAATATGTACTACTATACTTTTATTATTATTAATAAATGATTTAATTCACAATAATAAACCAGGCCATTGAATTAGTCACTAAATACATGAAAGTATAGAGTCAAGAAATCTGTTGATATACATATTAACTATGCATATGTATAAACATACACATGTATCTATATATAATTGCAATTCGCAACCCTTTTCTCTGCATTGTCTGCCGGTGTATTCCTATTTTCATGCTGCAGTCGCCACGTTTTCATTTTTTAATTAAATTGCTTGCCAGGCGGGTAAAAATATTTGGGAGCTTCCGTAGACTTTGTGTGGTAAATTTACTATGTAATTTCCGCCAATGGGGGAGGGCCGACGGGGCGACACACACTTGAATTTTAATGAAAGATGCGGTGGCCAAAAATGTGGCACATTAAGTCATAACTCATGAATGCTGCAGGTTGCTTGCACTCAAGACTTGAAAAAAAGGAGGAAAATAATCAACCCAGGCCATGGCCAGCAGAGTCATATATATATAGATGTGTATATATCTATATATATTGTATATATACATGTGCTTATAAAGTATAAAATCTGGCATGCGCCATGGAACGCTCTCAACAAGTTACAAATCTCACGGCTACGTGCCCAAAAAGTCTCTGGCATAGGAATGCGAACTCCGGACGACTCCGTGCGACTCCGGACTCCGTCTGCCAGGCATTGTTATGTTTGTCGCGTAGATCTGATCAATGACCTACGTGCCGCTGGCAGCGCTTGGTCTATTGAGCTGTGCCATTAGCTTTCAATAGGGTAGAGCTAGAGCTAGAGCGGAAATTGTGGCAAATTGATTGAACTAAATGGCAAATATCAGTCGCCAAATTGGCTGTGACAATGAGCAGGCTCTGCCTCTCTCTATCTCTCTCACTCTCTGTATATCTTTCCTTCCATTTATTCATCTCTATCACAGTCTTTGTCTCTGTCTCTCTCACTCAGTTTTTCAGTTAACGCGCCAGGCTGGCTAACAAGCTGCTGGCAAACGCACTTGCAGCTAGACATGTTCTCTATATGTCAGTCTCAAGTGCCGCAGCCAGACGACAACATACGACGCAACCACTCGAACACTTCTACCTTTAAAGCTGTTTACTGTTGTTGTTGTTGTTGTTGTTGCTTCTGCAGCTGCATGTATGGTCTTGGAAATGACATAGCCAGAACTGTTCGCATCTATTCAATATGCATAAAAAATATGCAAAATTATTTAGCTTAACTCTTTACCGACTAAGCAATACGCTGTAATGATAGAGTATTATGTAGGAATCTTATTTAAAAGTATAAAAGAAAGCGATAGAGCACTATATATAATGCACTAAAAGTGCATCTACTTTTTACATGTCTCAAAACTGAATTCATACATCTGTATGAAATATCGGATTCTTCTCTCTAACTCGTAGGAAGGTATTTTAATGACTTAAAAAGTTGTGCATCTTCAATTACTTGATCTTATTGAAACTTGGCTATTACTTTAGTTTTTAATTAATATATAAATCATAAAGATAGATTGAATTTAATTGTAATTTAAACAGACAATAAACTACATCTATGTTAAATACATAGAATCTAGTTTTACATATTATAGAATGAGCGAAAAATTAGTATTTTAAAGTTCAATGAATCATTGCATAAAAAATAGGCTATTAGATATAGAGTAGAGTGTCATAGACAATAAGTACATTACAGTAACAAATTCCACTTCTAATTCTGAATATATTCTCGTTTCCTTTAAATAAATACGATATAAAATATAACTCAAAATAATTATATGTTCCGGCAGTACAGTATTAAAACAAAAAAAAACAGGGTATAGCATCTCCAACAATCAGCACATTTCAATAGTCGTACTCTTAATACTACTGGAAAAAAAAAAGGAAAACGGTATAACAGATGGAAAAGTACTTGCAGGCGACAGTGATTGCTAGGCCCACGCCAATTGCAGTTAAGGAACAGCATCATAATATATAATATGTATATATACATCCAAATGAAGCCCATTGGAACTGGAGAGCTTTTCGATGAAGAACAGGAGGGAGAGCGTAGGAAAAGCACTGGAATAACGAAACGTGATAAGTCAAAGTAGGGAAAACGAAGATTGATTCGAGTTGTGGACAGCTTTGTCCAGTTTTGAATGCACTTTTCTCCATTTTCCTTTGGGCCAATTAATCAAAGTGCAAAATATACTCGAATTCTGGTATTGATTAATTGACTCTAGTGCCAAACGCAATTAGTGCTTAATAAATTAGTTGGGAAAAGTTAAGCACAGCTGAAATACGAAGCGACCAACAAAGTCAAGATTTTCCATAATAAGATGCCTTTATTTCACTTCGTGCTTTTTATTTGCTTCAGATGAATACACAATAAACACCGCAAAGAACGCGAATTTAAAGGATTTGAAAGAAAGAGACTTACTATAAATAAAATATAAAAAAAAAAAAAAAAAAAAAAAAAAAACAAAAAAAAACAAAAACAAATTGAGTTAATGAATAAAGTCTTCAAGAATCTCTACTCTATTATCGAAGTGAAAATCGTTTAAGACAATTTTTAAATTAATATTATATGCATTTGTATGTATAATATTAATAATTACGATCAACGACAGAATCAAATTCAATGCCTTCATTTATATCGAAACCAAAATAAATCTTAATAACCTATCAGAGATAAATTTCCTTGTTTATAAAACTATATAAATGTGATACTTTAATATCGATATTTGATCTAATTTGTATTTAAATAATTTGTAAGCCGTAACAATAATTCCTCTACTTTCAGCTAATTATCTATTAATCAAACAATCAAAAAGTTGCTTTCAATCGAAGTCAAATGAAATATATGAATTTATTTCTTTATCGATCAACCAATTAATATCGATATATATTAGATAATAAATTATGTATTTTAATTTTAAAGCACCCGACCAATTTCTATCGATATTTATCAATATATTTTTTAATTTTATTTCCCAAGACTTTTAATCAAATTAGTTATTTTATTACTGAGTGTTCTAAGCATGGATTTGATAGTTATCGACACTAGAAACACTTTGTAAATTCAACAAAGTTCATATATATAGTTCACAGTTTTACGGTAACCAAAAGGAACTCGACTGAACTCAATCCATAATCAATTCATACGCATTGAAGAGTTTATCTTTCTTCAGCTATAGGAAAGTCAGGTGAAAACAATTCAATCAGTTCCAGTCGACTCTATGAATAGAACAGAGGTGAAGCCCATGCGTTTGTTACCTTGTTACTTTTGTGCGTTGCCCAACACTGCTCACTTTAACTTGCCTGGGCGTCAAAACTCTTTTTGTTTAACGTTTCGCTTTTTGGCTTGTCAAGAGTTTCACTTTGATGCTAGCCCGATTGGTTTGAGTCTGAACAGGACTTGACTCGACTTGGTTTGGCTTGGCTTGGCTGGTCTTGGCTTGACTTGGGTTGATTTTTTTGTGCTTGTTTAGTGCCGACTCGAGTGGATTTATTGTTTCGACTGGCAAACACAAATGGCGCCCTTTCCTTACACAGCCAGGCTGTCATGCACAATATTCGCCTCCTGTTAACAATGGTTGTCAATGTTTGCGGCTTCTGCTGCATGCTGCTCGTCCTGCTAACAGCAGGACGCTTTCATCACTTCAATTTCGATGGCCCGACATATTTGTTATTGTTGGCGTTAATGTTCTGCTGACATGGCCACATAGATACATAGATACATAGATGGCATACATACATGAATTGAACATGCTTGAAAGCATTGGCTAGAAAACTCAAACTGTGCCGAACTCTTCACATCACAGGGACTGTGGTCTGTGGCCTATGGCCTGTGGCCCATGAGCCGAGCTATTGACATAACTTGTGGCATGCCACAGGACAATGTGTGGCAAATGCCTTTGTCTTTAACTTGGTCGCCAGTCTGGCTTACCTCAATCTTTGGCTTCACAAACTTTTGAATATGAAACAATAAGAATATAGATAGATGGACATCGAGATAGATATATGTAGATGTGAATAAATATTTCTCTTATTGTTAACCAAACGACAGGCCTAACAATTGCCAGCGGCTGTCAGTTGCATTTTGAACGTGAAGTACAATTGGGGCTTTATGAGGATTGAATAAGGCGAAGAGATGCTTCTTAAATGAAATATTAAATGAAATTAAATACTCAAGCTCAAGAGTTCGGCATAAAAGTGTTGAAGTGTAAATTTAGAAGTTACAGTGTCGCTCAACTAGAGAGATTTGACAATTTGCAAAGTTTCTTCAACTTAAAATTCGATTTTAATGTAATAAATTTGATAAAAAAAAAAAAAATTAATCAGCTAAGTTTGCAATAGTATAACTTAAGTAATTTTCATAATTTATATATGTAAATAAAAATTAAGTACAATATTAAACCAAGTCGAAGCTAAGATCAGGGTATTTGCTATATACTAGCATTAATTTCAAATATAACTAACTATTATATATAAAGAAAATTTCATGATTTAGTATTTTTACCTAAATAAATATAGAATTGTTAAACTGAATACTAAATATGTATATAAAATATAGTATAAAAACATAGTATAATAGTATAATAATAATAAATAATACTTATTGCTAAACTGCTATACAAAACTATAATAATTTGTTTTCATAGTTTAATAAAAAACATTGATTTTGTAAGTAAAAATAATAAGGTTGGTGAATTTTTATGTATTGTGATTTTTATACATTTTTAAGAAATATTAAAAATATATATTTTTTTTAAACATGAGATTTAGGTACTTAAACTAATAATATACTAAAATAAAATGTTTGATTAATAAATTTTGATTTAGGTCGATAAATTTAAATTCAATTTATTTTTTAATTTACTGTCGTTTATTTTTTAATCATTCATTCATTTTCAAGAAAATGTAATTGATTTTTTCTTATAATGGATTATAATAAATCTTTATATAATACATCTTTATATAATACAATGCATAAGCATAAGCATAAGCATATAAAAAAAAGCCTTTATTTCAAATATAACAGTTTAAGCAGTATAAATATAAATGTATAACTATACAAATATTCCCATATTTGAGCTCCAAAATCTGGATACAACATGTCTCTTTCTTGAAAAATCTATTAAAAATATGTCATCCTTTAGCCGCAATGAGATAATTAAAGTATTATCTAAATTTATTTATATACTTCAAATCATGTTCGCGATTTGTTAGCTAATTGTCCAGATAGCGCAATGCTCTAGGGAATGGGCCGGCGAAAAAGTGAAAGCGAAACTTCTTTGCCTAATTGGATGACAGAACGAAACGGCGTGTCAGAAATGGGCAACGGGCATGCGAAGGCCGTTTGGAGAATCGCGTGACACTTTTCCGCCAACTGGCGACAAATGGGGTGGAGCAGGATGATGAGGAGTAGAAGAAGAGCACACTGGCGGAACTCGCATAGCTGGAGCCGAGCTGCCGCGTGGCTTTTATGGTACTTTAAACAGCTAGCCAAATGACCCAGACGTTGGCCAACA
Source organism: Drosophila mojavensis (assembly GCF_018153725.1). Lineage (NCBI taxonomy): Eukaryota > Metazoa > Arthropoda > Insecta > Diptera > Drosophilidae > Drosophila > Drosophila mojavensis. The sequence continues at coordinate 11,406,371 of NW_025318858.1, forward strand.
CAACATGCAACATGCCAAGCAGCGAACAGCCGGCAAAACGCTTTGGTCGACCGCCGACCAGACACACGTTTAGCCTGACGTCGCGACGTCCCACTGTAACGGCCAATGGCTCGTCATCAAGTTTTTAAGTGCTGCATAAAAAACAAATAAGGTGAAAGAAAATGTTCCGACTACGTTGACAACTTTTACGCCCGTTTTTCCTGCCAGACTTGCTATGTAATTAAGCATTTTTTTTTCTACCAACACTACTACCACTTCTTCTTCTTCTCCACTCCCTCATCTTCTTCTTTTAGTGGTTTATAATGAGCATTTGATCACGGGCCGAGCAGGCGCCGCATAATCAATGCACGTTATCGCCGCCTTTTTTATGGCTGGCCAGCAGCAAAGTGATTCTCACTCTCTCTCTCTCTCTCTCACTCGCTCTCTCGTTGCGTAGAGTGTGACTTTTATGACTGAGAAATACTTAAGGATTGTATGTGGAGCAAGATATAGTATAAATGAATGCTACCATTACTGGAATTTATATGTTGTGTATATATGTACATAAAAGTGCCGCATGTGAAGCATAATTATCTCTACTTAAGTACTTTTACCGACAATATGATACATCTATATTAATTTGAGTATTCTTTATCTATAGATATGTGACTAGATTAAATATAATATATACTTTAGATATGTATACAGAAATAAACATTTAAAAATCATTGTTTTATATTAAATTGATAAATATTGTAAATAAATGCATTAAACTTACCTGGCAGGTAATTTATTATTAATATTATTTTGTTTTAATTTAATAAACTTAATTTTTTGAACACTTCAAAGTCATATTAATTGTATATGCAAGCATGGGTAATTTATAGATCCCCACACAAAGAGTAAACCGATCAGCACAGCAGGCGCGCACAGACTAAAACACAGAATTTGGCATGGAGTTAACATAGCTCAAGTTAGCTAGTTCTCACGCTCTCATTATCTACAGCTACTCCCGCTCACGCCATTGCTAACGCTCGCTCTGGATCTGTTATATGCATAAAAATATTTCGGCATACACACTAACACTAACACAAGATTACCCAATGCAGCTAGTTCTCACGCTCTGGCTCTCATGCTTATGACATATAAGCTCATATTTATCCCTTCCTGCTCTCATTTGTTATACTCGCACTTCACACACGCACAGCCACTAATACATATGCTAATGCACAGAATACGCTAATGCATTGTCTTACCTGCAGTAAGCTCAGATTCACATATTCACACATACATACATACATGCAATTATCTTGCCCGTTTGCTCGCGCCTAATTGAAACGCGGCATACGCAGTAATACGACCACAATTCAAGCAGAGCGCAGATTACTCTTACGCTCTCAATAGCTGCACTCTCTCCCGCTCACACCATTAGCATTGTTTGGTACAGATGTTTATTAGACAAAACGTATGTAACACACACACGCACAAAGCAGTTCAGTTCAGCTATTAGAACAGTTTCCAATAAGGGACTTAGCTCAGCTACGGCTTACGTCATCTGTGCGCCCGTTTACTGACTCTCTTCTCTTCTCATCATTTGTGAAAACGAATGACGGAATAAACTGATTGATATCTCAACAAATCTGTTATATGTATGCAAGTGTATATGTTCTATAAATCTCTTATAATTAATTTGAATTGGTAATCAAATATTTAACACACACAGCTTTTAGGTCATTTAATATTTCCATATTTTCATCTCCCAAGAACAAACTAAAAATCAATTTACAAAATGTAACTCCATTATTAAAGTTCTTCGAATTTGATAATTCTCAAAACCGAGCAAATAAAAAATGAACATAAATTTCAGCTGGTAAACAACTTGAAAACGAAACTTTATAATAATTTCCATAAAGCAAAAAGCATCATAAAAGCAAATAACAATGCAAAGTAAGAAAGGTATAGTTGAGACGGCTTGACTACAGAATCCCCTGGACACTTCGAAATACAGATATTCCAATAATTCTGTATATGAAAAAACACAAGTCTCTGGAATTAATTTAAGGCTGGATTCGCCTGAGTCGTGTACCGCAAAACGAATCCTCAAAATCTCGAATTCGGCAATGACTTATTGGAGCTATACTTGGGCATTATCAGTCTTTATGTAATTGCTATAAATAGAAATATTTTTATTTTTGGTTCTTATTATTTTAAATTGAGCTCAATACATTTGTTAATTTCGTTCATAATCTCAGATCGTCGCCCTAATCAAGAATATATACTTTATGTGTTACGCCATGTTACATACATGCCTGGTACATACAGTTTAACCAAATCATCATACCCTGTTTTCCCATTTTCAATGGGTTTAGGTTATAATAAAAGAATTTATTTATGGCCAATAAATATATAGTTGCACTTTACAGCTTTATTATGGACCCCACAACCCAAACGAACGAAAATAAAAAACACAACAAAATCAAGCAAAATGAATAATAATAATAATAATGTAAAATAAAAGAACAACGAAAAATCGCGCCACCAATGTGGCGTATGCGCAATGTTTAACTTTTTATGGCTTTACCTTGTGGCTGCAGCTCGTGGATGCTGGCTGCTGTGTCTCGTTGTTGCTGTTGTTGTCGTTGTTGTTCTTCTTCTTCCTCTTCGTGTTGTTGTTAAACTACTTTCACTGCGCTTGTTGGAAAGCTTTACGAGCTGCTTGTGCCTCGCTTCGCAGTCTGCGACAGTTTTATTATTATTGCCATTATCATTCTTATTTTAATGTCTAACAACGCCAAGCCTTGCCTCCTCCCCATGCCACGCCCACGTGCCCTCAATCAACGTGGGCAATTAAAAATTTTGCAGTCACGTGTTAATAATGTCGCGACTGCAACAACAACAACAAAAACAAACACAACACCTGACAAGAGAAAACTTTGCCAACCAACAGTCCAACAGTCTAACCAACCCCCGCCCCCTCGGCCAGCCACTCAACCCTTTTCACTGCTGCCTCTGACCCTTCCACCCTTACTGCTCCCTCCTCTATTGACAGACATTATCTTTGCTGTTTGCCATTGTTCGGACTATGTTTTTTATTGCCCATATTTTGCAAGTCTTGCTCTAATTAGACCTGTGTTGGCTCCATTGTCATTGTGTGTGTGTGTGAGTGTGTATCGAACTGAGGCGTGGCAGTTGGACATCTAAAAGTGAGTTGGAGACACTTTGTTTACTCATTAAACACTTGTTCACAATTTGATTCATACTCCTTGAATAGCAAACCAAAGAAAAGTTTCTTCGAGTCAGGGTAAGTTTTGAAGAAATCGAAGAAATATATTTAAAAGCTATTATTTATACTCCATCTTTTTATATTTTATTTTCTAAAGTCTATATATTTTCTGTCCCAGCTGTATTATCTGCTATCTTTCATACTCCATTTCTCTTACTTCTATCTTCGATCTGGCATCGTACATCTTCTATATCTATATTTTCTATCCCCATATCCCATCTTTGATCTTTACTGTTTTCTACAATATTTATATTTTCCAATTGCTATTTTCTATCTAACATCTTCAATCTTCTGCCTTCTATCTTCTATATTCCATCTCCTATCTTCCATCTTCTGTCATCTATCTTCTATCTGCCCTATTCGATATTCTATATTAAAATTTCTATATTCTAGCTTCTATGTTTAACCGTTATATTCTGTCTTCTATCTTCCATCGTCTGCCTCATCTTCTATCATCTAGCCTCTACTATCGATCTCAGTTTCCTCTAATTTGTAGCCTCTACTTTAATGCTTTTTCCTTGATATTGGTATCCCTTTTTTCAATCTTCTGTTTCTAACCATTATGTATACTATCTTCCATCTGTTTCCCATATTTTACTATCTTCTACCTGCCCCATTCTATCTTTCATCAACAATTTGAAATTTTTAGATCTTCAAACATATATATTCAATGTCTTCTATATTTTATCTCTTCTTTTCATCATTTTATCATCTACTGAGACTTTCTAGCCGCAACTTTGACCCTGAAGTCTTATTATAAATCTTATATATCTGTTCTTTCACATTTCACGCCTGTTAACTCACTCACATATGGGGTCACATTAATTGCACACACATACACTGTGGATACTCTCAAGGACATGGGAAAGAAAGAATGAAAGAAATGAAGAGCTTTAAGACGTCGCCTAGCAAAAAACTAAGTTTGTCTGGCAGGTGCTTCAGCAAATGCCGATATACGATATGTGTGATATAGTTATGTACATATACATACACATATACACAGTATATATCAGCGAAAGCTGAAAAGCAGTTGTGGGCGTGGCCAGGCGGGTACAGTGTTGCGTACACAAAAGTAAAAGTAGTTCTCAAGTGCTGCACACTTCCTTCCAATGCGACAAAGTGTAAAAAGACAGCAACAACAACAACCCAAAAAACTTGCCAGTCACCGACAAAGTGGGCCACAGAAGCACCCAATAAAAAAGGAAATATAAGAACAACTAAAAATAAAAGAAGAAGAAAAACTTGAAAAAAAAAAGCAGTTCACTCTGCGAATATTTCTTGTTGGGCTCTTGGCCTGAAACTCAGCTGTCTTCAATAGGTGTACACACACTCACATACGAACACCCTAACACTCATGTAGGTATGTGTGTGTGTACATAAACAGAAGACTTGAAGTGAGCATACAAAGCGTAAAAATTAAAATAAAAATTCTTATAATGCGAACAGATAGTAAAACTTATCACGCATACGCAACAGTTCGGCAATGCTATAACGAACTTCTTTAAATTTGCCACGCCCCCAATGGGATCGAATCTATAGCAGATATATATATTTATAGATCAATTATCATTTTTAGAGTTTCCTAAGCGACGCTCAACTATATTAGCTCTAAAACTGGAAAGAAATGTAGAATTCCAATACGACATTAATTTTCCAATAAGATATGCAATTATATTTTAAATAATGTCATTAAATGTTAATAAAGTGGACCTCAGTAGTTTTCAGTCTGATATTTACATAGTTCCCAAATTAAATAGCTCGATTAAATGTAAATAAATTATATTTCAAATTGTTCAACAATTTTCAATAAGAATTTAAAGATATTTAAAATAGTTGCTTCATATGTAAAAAGAAAGTACACTGCAAAAAAAAAATAGAATCCAATAAGAACATAGTTTTTGATTTCAATTAGTTAAATTAAATGTAATTCATTAACATTTAATTTATTTTTTCCCGTTTGATAATCAATTTCCAAATACACTAGAAATTTTAAAATAAAAAATTTAAATTATAATTATAAATTAAATGTAAATAAATTGAAAGGATTTTGAAAAAAGTTTCATTGATTGTATTCCAACGTATTACAAATTTCACTGTTATGTTTGAGATTTTCAAGCAAGGCTAGGCTTCACTGTACTTATGTAAGTGTGCGTGTGTGGGTGTGTGTGTGTATGTGTGTGTGCGTGTAAGTATATGAATTTGTGGCAAGGACATAACTTGGTCGTCAACATACGCCTTGCAGTTGTATGCAAGTTTGCTCCTTGGCAGCCACTTGCAGTTGACAAATGTCATGCTTACACAGATACACACACACACACACACATACAACTACTTATAAGCAGCAGCAGCACTTGCAGCTTGATCCTTGAGTTTTCATATAAATCTTTGAATAGTGCGCGCTGCGGCAGCCGCTTGAAACCAATAAAATATCTAAAGTCATGCGACACACACGCACACACACACACGCACACCATATTGTCTGTACACACATGCACATAGTTAACAGCATTTTATAGCTGAATAGCTGCGATTCATCTCCATTTTCCATATCGCATCGATCTGGTTGGCTTTCAATTGAATGTGAGTGTGTGTGTGTGTGTGTGTGATTGAAAATAATACTAAGCTGAAGTATATATGTGCATATAAATAAATATATATATTTCTCTATCTCTACGACTGCTAAGTAACTGTATGTGCAGAGCTTTGAGCACTCAAGAAACAAAATGCTAAAAATCTTTTAGCTAATGCGACCCAATGAAAAAGATTAGAAAAAAACGAAAAGAGAGGAAGCATATAAAGCATAGCGGTGCATAGCTTAGCTTGAGTACAGACATTTCCATTAAATATTTAAATTCTTCTAAAAACAAAAATGTATAATATTTAGTTGAAAATAAGACATTTCTATTATATTTATATTTTAAAATATGAATATGAAACAAAACTTTCTTTTGATGACTTCCAAACCTTATGTTTTATACTATCATTTTTAATTTTTTAATTTAATAACTATATTGTATAAAATAATATCATTTTATGTTTGTCATTTTAATTCTTCACAGACTTTTTTTAATATCGATTTTTTTAAATTTAATATAAAACTTGTTTTTTCTCTCACCCTAAATAACAAACATAAAATGATGTTATTTTATACTATGTATTTATTTAAAAATTTAAAATTAAATTTAAATTTATTATAGGTCATTACAAAATGACAATATATTTATTTTAAAATTTAAATATTTTCACGGCAAAATACAAAAATTTTATGCACATTCTATATATATATTATATATTGAAATTAATAATTAAATCAATAAAAATAAATAATAATTTTTTCCTTTACATAAAAATAACAGTTAAAACTGCTAAAAAAAATTTTTTTAATATATACATGTATATTTTAATTTATTTTTATTTGAATTTTATGTAGACCGAGAACTGCAAAAGTTTTGCTGCAATTCGCATGACTTTTGGCCAGGAAATAATACAAATAAAACTAAATTTTATTAAATAACTGTATTGCAATCGGGCACTGTCGACTGCATGATGCGCGTGCAACGCTGATTATCAGTAGAGACGTATTTCAAATTATTTTTAAATTTACTTGACAAGAGACAGGCACAGCCCAGAGCCAATACACTCGAGCTCATTTCATGAGCGAGCATACGAATTGACTCGCTTCCTTGGCTGCAGCCATGTCGAGAGTCTTTCCCTCAACAAAAAAATAGAAGTACAAAAATAAAAGCAAACTGAAAGCTAAATGCCAAACGTTTCTCAAGTGAATCGCGACAAAAAAGCAACGGACCAGGGACAAGTAGCAATTGGCAAATGTTGCTCCTGCTCTGCTCCTGCTGCTGCTGCAACTGCAACTGCAACTTTGCAACAATTTCATATGCATTTGTATCCTTTTGTGGCTCGAGTAGCTTCTGCTATAGCTTCAGCTTTGCCCAAAATCTGACCATTGCCATCAGTAGAGCGTCCGAAAAGTTTTTCAATTAAATTTGTTTAGAATTAAACTTGCCCCATGCCAATTGCCCCTTGGCTCCGCCTAAGAAGCCCAAGTTCAGTTAACTGAAAATGCAATGGAAACCGTTCAGTGCAGCAATTGGCATTCCCTTGCCTAGTCAAGCAGTTCATTATACCCTCTGACTTGATTCGAGATATGGGCATCGAGTTTCGCATAAGGAATGCACACAAATACTAAATTTACATTTATAATCTTATATACAGTAGAAAGATTTGATTGATAGCCTTGAAACATTAAAATTACAATAATATTAACAAAAATGTGAAAAATAATCTTAAAACAAAATTTAAAAAAAAAAAAAAAAAAAATTAAGTCTTTAACAAGAATAATTATGTCTTTAACAAGCTTCATAAGAAAAACGCAAAGACTTCGGACAGACGAAAATTGAATAAAAGTAATATACTCTGCCTTTGATAACTAATATTAAAATTAAAATAAAAAGCCAAATTTAAACAGCTGAAAACAATCCGAAAAACTGTTGGCACTGTTGTTGTTGGCAACAACAAAGTCAAGGGCATATACTATTATTATGTGATTGATAATGCTAGATTCACCAATGGAAAGCCAGCAATTTATTTCAATAGAGTGAGGCTAAAATGCAATTCAAAATATATAGCGCATGTGCATGTGCATGCGGTATGTTGTCCTGATGGCCAATTAAAAGTCGAAGGAAATATACAAACATATTTATTCTATATACATGTCTTATATATTCATGCAAGCCTCCTGTCAATGTTGAAGTGTTTCAGATGATAGCAATTTGTTGAATGCTTTGCACAAATTTTGTATTCTGTGCTTGAGTCTCTGTAAGAGTGAGTGTGTGTGTGTGTGTGTTGCAGCTTGTTATTTTGGCGCTCCTTTGGCTTCAACTTCAGCTTCCCTCGTTCGCTCATTGTCCATTCAAAAATCAACTTGTTGTCGTCACAGTTGTTTGCATGTTTATCTGTTTCTCTCATGTTTGTTTGTTTGTTTGTTTGTTTGTGTGTTTGCTTGTTTGCTTGAGCTTCCTCAACTGTTGGCACTTTTAATTAGTCCCTCAATATGCCGACAGCCTGTGCAACCTACACGCTGGAAAATTACAGAAGCTAAGTAAATAACTTGTAGCTTAAGTAATATTTCCAAACAAAATAATTTTCTATTTGAAGCCAAATATTTATTATTTATTCACTTATTTTGCATTTTCTGTTTATTTATTTTCTATATTTATAGTTGTTTATATATTTATTATCTTTTTATTTCTTATTTTAAATTTATGATTTTTACACATTGAAAGAAATAAAATTTCGTAATTTTATTATTTAAGAACTCTGTCAGAGAACATATTCTATAGTTATATTCCAGTTCAGTCCAGTTCATATAATATTTACCTCAAAATAATATATAATTAATAAAAATATATAAGTTCCTTAAAACTTGGAAAAGGTAATTACATTTATTCATAATTAATATAAATTATAGTATTATATATATATTTAGTAAGTTTTTATTATTTCTCCTTTATGTTCTATAGGCATTTTTCTCTATAATTTCATGTTTATTTTCATTGATTTTATTTAATAATAATTTAATAACTACACCTCTCATTTCTCTGAGTGTATTGCACATAGAAATAAATGAGTGTGTGTATAAATAAATATAAATAAAATATGTTAACGCTCGTGTTCTCTGCTCGCCCGTTCTAGCAATTGATTTATCCCATTTAAGCAGCTTGTTCCTGTTCAGCTTCAGTTCATGATGTCGGGTTATGTTTTTTTAATATTCATTCACGAACGCGAAATGAGTATATTGGTTTGGCGCAATGTCCGTCTTGTTGGCCGTCTATGCTTATGAATTGAAGCCATTTTCTCGCTATACTCGTGTATACCCTCGAATTGTAATATATAGAGGCGTGCCAAAAGGAGAATTGAAATTTCGAATGAATACTCGGGTTGCTCACACAAGCGCAAAAAGATATGGCGGATATTTCTACGTCCATTGAGGGCGGCGAAAAACGTGAAAACTGTATATTTAACAGTTTAATAGAGCTTCCAATTTGAATGACTTAATTATTGTTGACATTCTCTATTGAGAAAGTGGCAAATCGGAAAATAAATTTGGCAGCATTTGGGCCATGAATGAATGAGTATTCTGCAGTCGGTAAAGCCCCACTGCAACATTCTGACTTTTTGTTGTTATTGTTTGAATTTTTTATTCATTGCTTGCATGCAAATTCTCTTTACACACATCCCTATCGCTGTGTCACTCGCTCACTCTCTCTCTCTCGCTCTCTCTCTCTCTCCTTCTCGCTAATAATAAATTATCTACATTATAGTAAACCAGATGCAAGCGAACTCTGTGTCGTCTGTGTCATTAACGATTCCGATTAAATATCTCGCTTTACTACATAATTACCTATAGATGGCTTGATATATACATACATATGTATATAGGTGTTTGTGTGTGGCGACGTTATTGCCATGTTGTCAAAATTAAAATATAATTACTAAATAAATTAATGCTAATTATGGTCATCATGCAATTAATAAGCATAAAAAACACTTTTTGCAATTAAATGAAGTTTAATCGAAAATGCTTTTAAAAAAAAAACCAAAAATATCTTCAAATATAGCAAATATTTATATCGAAGCTCTAGCCGGTTAACTATATAAAGCTCGAACATTTGTAAGTTATTTATTCATATATAATTTGATAAGCCAAACTTAAACAAATTGGGCAAGAAAATTACAATTTTAGAGCAAGTCAACTAAACCCAAAGATAAATTTATGACTAATTTCTTAAACAGTTTTTATTTCCTCTTATTTTTTGTTCACATTCCATAATGTTGATGGCAAGAACAATTTGAGGACTATCAACGCGAACAACCTCAACAGGCGGACAACACCCAAGAAATTGCACACAAAGTTGCGAATGAAAAATACGAAGCGAAAGCAAAAGCGAAAGAAAGCCACGAAAATATATGTATATCAGACGCAAAACAAAACAAGAACCAAAAAAAATGTAAAAAAAAAAAGCAGCTGAAGTAAAACTTTATGCTAATTTCACTTTTCTCGAACGACGCATAACCCAAAAATTTATTTATGCCTTTTTATACACATTAACGAATGCGAAATGAGTATATTGGTTGTTACTCTTATTGAAGCTAGAGCATATCATTCAATTATAAGGTGTTTAGCTTTTCCTGTACCGCCTACTATGGGCGTGGCAATCGGAAAATGCATTTTCCGGTACTGCGGAAACCATGAATGTGTGAACCGCTATAGAGTTGGAAGCCTGGATATACATATATTCGGATCGAAAGCCCGAGATCAAAAATATATATCGGATATGATAAAAGACAAAGAAAAAACTATATATATACCGCTTGAGGGCGTAGCAAATCGGGGAGTGCATCTGGCGGCTTTAGAGTCATGAATGAGTATTCTGCAGTAGGTAACGCCCGACTGCAAGGTTCTTACATTTTTTTTATTTTGCTTGTGCACGACCCAAACGAAAAGGCGCCAGGACGTAGTAGAAACGCAAAATATTCTGGATTCCAAGTGTGGCTCAAGCTAAGGCCAAAGAAGTCCAGAGATAAACGTGCCAGACGATACGTACATACATTTACATACACATATTTCTGTATATACAAATTAAAATTAAAATCGTCAGCTGAAAATGTTGGTCTGTCGACTACGAATTCCGTATGAATAACTAATTAATTCATCTTTGAGCGCGACGACTCGCGCCCGAAGAAAACAAAGCAAGTTCGGCTAATTAATAACTTTTCCACCTGACCAACTGCTCGCACCTGGACACCGACCCATCCACTGTCTGTCCGATTTACAGTCGATCTGTCAGCGTCAGGGAAGTTCCTTATGTTCTTGGTAACAGATGAAAGCTCCTTGAGTTGTCCAAATAGTAAAATTCACAATTGAATTTTTAAACAAATTTGTCAAAAAGTATAAAAATATTACAAAGAAAACCTAATGAAATTTCAGTCTGTTTAATTACATTTAATATCTATATTATTTATTTATTTTTTTTAATCTTTAGGTGAATTATATTCTGTTTTATCTATGCTTCTATTTTATGCATGAAAGTACTTATATACATATGTAAAAAAAAATGAAATCTTAAAAGATTAATAATTAATAATATTAATTATTATTTTATTATTTATATTTTTATCATAACACGTAATAAAAAAATAAATAAAAATAAAATCCATATGAAATAAAATAATTATAATTATAATTATATAGAACATAACCTTAAAGTACAATATAAAATATCCAATTATAGATATAAGTTTCGTTTTCAAATTTAATTTGCTATTTTAATTTTTAATTTAATTTGCTATTTATGTCAGGAATAAAGATTTCAATTTAGTAATAAATATATTTTATGCATTCATAATATCTATAGAACAAATTATATTTGTAAATTTGAATTTAAAACAGTCAAGCGTTTTAGCAAATATTTTTGTATTTATTAATTTTTATACATATATTAATAATTATAGTAATCAATATAAAATCAGAAAATATAAATATGTATATGTATATGTTTTAATTTTTATTTTTAGAAATCCTTTTTCAATTTTTAATACCTTAAATATTTATGTAGGCCTATAATTATAATAAATATAATAATAAGTAATTAATGAACAACATTTTTTTCAAATATATATTTAAATATTTTAATTTTGATGTATAACAAACATCAACAAATATACCTACACGAGCTGCTTAGCCAAAAACTTTTGGACATCGCATCATCTCCTCCAGACGCAATATGCTCCATATTACTATTACTTCTTCTGCTTAGAACTCAAAGCAACTTCGTGTTTGCTTCGGCATTGGCTTCGTGTTTCACGAAGTTAACCAAATGCTGTAGCAGCATTGTTGCCGTATGCGTCAATGTTGCAGCAACATGAGTCGAGCTCGGTTTGAGTGCAAAGCTTACAACATGTTGCTGCTCAGCAGTTTGAGAGTGATGCTCAAGGGTTCGAACTTCGAACACAACTGCTGCAGCACAGTTTGACAGTCATAGTGTGGTGAATTTCATGCCGACCATACATGTTGTTGGCAACAGGGCTTAGCCTCATATTGAGTGGGTTTGATGCTGTGTCTTTGAGCTACCATCGAACAGCAACTGAAGGCAACAAATGCGCTTACTCAGTTTTTGTTTCACTTCTTTTTTCTAATGCGCTTAAAATCTTAAAAAATATTTAAAAATGTGTAACATTTTGGGAGGTCTCCGACATATTTTGTCAACGCTTTCTTTTCGGTGGCACATTAAAATCAATATCTTATCATATTTTTGGCAGCCTTTCGATAAATTAAGTTTTTATACTTTTGGGTTAATCCGATTAAAACGCCAACACGACCTTAAAAACTAGAATCGTTTGAGATGACAGATCTGATCAATACATACATTCCATTCACATTGTGGAAATTGATTTTCCATTTCGCAGACAAATTTTGATAATTAAAGCAATATGTATTAAATTAATATTTAATAAATATCTTTCATGAAAAGATCGAACGAATGCACAGAATTAACTCATGAGCTTGATAAAAAAAATTGCAATTTGTGCGATTAGGAAGCTCCAGGTACTGGCATTGGCAATTAGTTTGCTCTTCATTTCACCTTAACATTTTCTGCCAGAGAAAACACGCACATTGTATATGTATTTAAAGGACGTTGAGAACTTTTTAGGATATTTGCGAATTCATTGGGAAAATATTCTGGAAATGCTGGCGATGCAATGGCTCGAAATCTTAATATGAAATTCTCAACACCTGAAAAGGGTCAACTAAATTACAGTTTTTATCATTTAAAATGGAATACATAATAAAACCTCGCGCTCAACAGGAAAATGGTATTCAATAGTCCTTTAAATTTGTGAAAGTGATGATCAGGCCAGTTGAGCAACATGGTCAATAAAATAGTTTCAAATTTAAATTCCAGGTAATTTGTAATTTCTTGTATAGCCAATGGACTCAATAGATCAGTAAAATGTCGTCAGCAAGCATAAATAATAAATAATTTATTCATTTCGCATATAGTTTAGTATAGAACATATTATTTGTATATGAATTCAACATAGAAACACATGCACACACATACCTAGCTATAAATTAGATTAATTATTTCAGTATTGATTAATCTGTTAGTTTTTGTTGCTTACCCTGAATCAATTGACTTGAAAAGATTTTCAAAAAAAAAAATTAAAAAAAAAAAAACATTAGCCTTTCCCTTTTTTTATTAGCGATTAAGCCTTAACCTTATCGAAAATCAGTTTTCAAATTATGCCTCCTACATCCTTAGAGCTAGAATCGTCAAATTATAAACATAGATTAAAGTATATATTATATAATTTTGATTTTTGTTACACAGCTAAAACTTAGTATTATAATGGTTTAAAAATTAGCAAGAAATAAAAATTAAAAAAAAAAACACACAATTTTTAGCTATAATTGTGATTTAGTTTAGACCTGTGACTGCTGAAAATCCCTTTTAAGTTATTCTATGCAAATTAAAAAGTATTCAACACTTGTATATATATTCATTGCCTTACAATGCATTAAAATTCGTATTTTTTATGAAGTCTTTTTAAGTGTGCTTTCAATTCGAATACAATTGGCAGTGTATTTATTGTCGCGGCTTTGCTCTAATATTTTATTTTACATTTTCTTTGTAAATTTTTGTTGTTGTTAATGCTCTTTTTTACACAGTTGCGATTCAATTTCATGGCTCTATGCGTAGGCCGTTTCGTTGCACTGTGCAAGTGCTAAATAGTTGACTGAATTATACACACAGGCACACACGCACACACACACACACACACATACAAATGCAGTCTGCAAATAAATGAACTGAAGCGTAGATAGTTCCAACCATTCCAGCAGCTTTCGCACTGCCTCTACTATGCCCTCTCTCTCTCTCGCTCGCTCGCTCACTCCCTCTCTATCTCGCCCTCTCTGCATGCGAATCAGAGTGCCGAGTCCGACGTCTGTAACATAATGAAAACTTTTCGATCGAATGCACTTTTACAGCCCATCGGAATCGACGAATGCTGTGGCCGCTGCTGCTGCTGCTGCTGTTCTTGTTGTTCTTGTTGTTGTTGTTGTTGTTGTTGCAGTGCAAACACATAATTGTTAATATGCCCAGGATATGGAGATGCAACAACAACAACAACAACTGCTACTACTACTGCTGCATCAGGCTAGGCATTTTACAAATGTGTGGCAATTGCATTTTAAAGTTGATGCCACATCAAAGCCCCAAAGCACAAGCGAGATAGATCCGGCATGAAACAGCAATGCAATGTATTGTATTGCATGCCAGTTACCTAGACCTCTCTCTCCTTTTCTCTGCCCTGCCCTCTCCCTCTCTCATTCTCGCATTCACACTCGAACATTTTTATTGCCATTAACATTTGGCATACTGCACATAAACCCCATCGACATGTCCATGTTTAAGTGTTTATATGGACTGACCCACATGATTATATAATTTGATGGCCACGCTTCTTCCTGATTCAACTCTATAGATGTTGAGAAAAAACAAGGATATCTGAAAACTTTCCCTAAAAATTGAAAAACAATTTCTTAAAGGAAATTTAAATTAACTTGGCTTTATTAAGTTAGCACAGATATAAGAAATTATATAAATAGCGATAGATATTTCCAGACACCAACTCGATATCATCTATTAGCTGTTTATTTTAAATCCCTAGTAATAATATATAAGCTAATTAGACTTTAAGCGTGCAAAGCTTACGAAAACTGAATTGAATTCAATTGATAATAGAATAAGCTGCATTGCTATATTTATATATAGCTATAATAGTCTAATAGTGTCCTGACATAGAAAAATAGAAAATAGAGAGCGCCTTTTCATTTGCCACAAATGCTGATTATAATGGCATTTAGTAGAAAGGAGCTCAAAAAATACTGGGCAGCGAGTTTGTGACGGAACTTAGGCCTTGGAACACTAAGGATATACTAATGGCATATGCTTCAGTCTTAAAAAGATGAAATGTTGTAATTTAAAAGCAAGAATTGCAGTCGATAAAATAAAACAAATAAAATAAAATTAAATTAAAATAAAAAAAATTAATTAAAATAGATAAATGCGATATAACATATATAGTATATGAATACACTGAAGAGAATTAATAGAAACTGAAAAATAATTTTAATAATTGTAAGAACAAAATTTTCAAAGATATATATAAAATTATATAACTAAATATATGTTATATATATATATAGTACATCTAATGTATGGTATTTATTGATATTAAATATTTTAATATTTAAAAATATTATCTCAAACTATATAAATGAAATAGCAATCTATCAGACTCACAAAAACATCTTTCAGAGGTCGCCAGCAAATAGAGTTATCTTTTAATTTTTTTATAGGATATTCACATAAATCGAATCGGTCACTCAAGCGTATTAGAATAATAACCGAGAACCCTTTCTAGAGTTGGGGCAACAAAGGTAAACAAAATGCAGCAAAGCAATCAAAATGCGATACACCCACCATAAAACATGTAAATAAGAGGAAATGAAATACGATCGACTTGAAAATACCCTGCTAAGATGCTCGATGAATTTAACAAAAATAAATATGTCAATTGTGCTGGAAAAAAGTAATAAATATATATCAGAATATATTAAAAAAATATGAATTTTATGTATTTTACAAAGTTTAATTAATTTAATTTATATCTTAATGAGCTTAAAAAAATATTAGCAAATGAAGTAAGTAAAAAATTCGTATTATTTAATTTCTTAAATATGATTTAATGTTTATGGTTGCTTATATTCTATTAAAAGGTTAAAAGTAAAAATACATGCCTACATTAATTTTTTTTTTTAACATGTATATAGCTGTATAAAAATGTACCAAATATACTCACAAATAAATTGAAATTAAATATTGTTACAATTTTTCAATTTTTTTTATGAATATATTCCTAATTAAACAGAGTTTCCTATGACCTCATATACAGTTGATTTACAGGGTAGCGGGCTTTAAAATTATTGATAATGATGAGTAGCCAGAAAATATCACATAACTTTTCATTATGTGGCAGCACACTTGATTATGCAAATAGAATATATATAGATCGAGCAGAACACTGAAATCTGACCATGACCAATTAAAATTTTCTACCTGACCGCAAAGGCACTTAATGGACACGGCCAACACTTGAGCCGAACGGCTGAAGGAGTTGAGCAGCCCCTCCGGCCGAGACCGCACACGGATTTCAACTTGAGCTGCGATCACTCCCTGGAAGGGGGACCTTTCAATTAGGCGCAGAGAACCCTTGATAGATGAAAACATATTGCTTTTATCACCTACAGACGCGCACACGCACACACACACACACACTTAATGCAGTCAGTGCTCGCTCTTTAATTTGTAAGAATTTGTAAGAAATTATCCTTTAGCATTTGGTGTCTGCTGTTGCTGTCGGTCGATGGAAGAGTTCAAACAATTAAGATTTTGATACGCACGCACGAATCGTGTTGAAAGGTCAAGCGGCGTTCAGGGGTCAGACGACGTCGGTCCGAGCCGAACCGGTTTTTCGGTTTTGTGGCTTCAAAAACAACAAAAATAAATAAATAAATGTAAAACGTCCGACAGTGCCAGCAGTCGTGCATATATTTTAGGGCACAACAAATTTGACTAATTGGCCTGAAATGCTCAGCCACGGATCTCTGCTAAATTCTCACGTCAGGAGGGGGCGGGGGGGAAAAACTGCCGACCAGCATTTAAATGCAAGCGGCTAACAAGAAAACTGCATTAGCCGTTCGGGCTGGAGTTGTACCAAACCCTTTTCAGATCACACACTAAACTGCACATATAAACAGATATACATATATACATATATATCACACGTCTGACAACCTCAATGTAGAATGATGCTAATTTGTTGGGCAGTTGAACAAACGTGAAGCAGCCTTCCGGCCTGTTCGCATTGCTTATTGATTGTTATTAATTGAAAATTCATGGAAATGCATTCACTTAGTCAGTCAGCCCAATAATTATTGGGCACTCGGCCAAAGCTAACAGACAACGATGGTAAAAAGGCTTTGCTTGTCTGCGACTTTATCTTATCTGACTGCCGTTGCTCAAATAGAAACATAAAATGTCCTCCAATTCTGTAGCCTATTAATTCAATGTAGAAACTTTGTTTTCAGCTTGACATTTAAATAATTACCTCTAAATTAATGCAGAGCAAAGATATTTGTTTAATTTCAATATATACAGTAGAACTTTGTATAAACAAGAAATATTCAACTTAGTAAAAAAGCCAATAAAAAATAAATCAAGGGAATGAAGAAATGAAGTGCTCCAGTCACCAGATACCGTGATACCAGTCAATCTACATTTCCTTATAAACATTACCTGAGCGTAATAATATTATAGAAATATGTTCAATTGAAATATGTGTCAGCTATGTAAGAAAACGTGAATATTATCAAAAATAAAAAATCAAACCAAATTTAAAATCACTATTTATTATTGTAGTTACACTGAAAACCCTAAATCAAATGATCGATTTTTATCGATAATAAGGCTAACGACGAATATGAATGATGATCAATATGTAACGATTATCAATGGAATGAGTTATTGAAAAATTACATTTGAAGTGTATATTACTGTTGCGCTTAGCAGCACAGACCGATAGAAATATTATATAGCAATACAAAATTTTCCAAATAGAACTTCATTAGTTGTCCTACTAGAAAAATCCCTTAAATAAACATTTATACTAAAATGTCAAAGTTTAATCCGCTGAGACGAAAGCAACTCAGTAGCATTTCTCTAATACAGAAGACTATCTGGAATATTAAGTGTTTCACTTAGTTAGTGAGAGTCGCATAAGAAGGCTCGGAGAATAAGGCGTCGCTGTGCGACTTCTGAGCAAAGATTTGTTTACGCACATTTATGGGCAAGGACATAAAGAAACAGTTTTTAAGTTCCATTTGAGTGCGAGGCTCGGCCCCCAAAGAATTTCTGCGCTCGCGCAACACTTAAACAAATTGCCTACTAAACAATTCATCTCAATTTTGGCACGAAACAAAATCAATTCCAGCACAAAGCAGAGCAAATGGGAGAGAGAGGGAGAGTGAGCAATGCTCTGGCTCGTTCTCTCTTTATCTGGTTTCTTGGACATCATTTTGTGGCAATGTGCGCTGTAATCAAATATAATTTTTAACTATTTACGAGCACATTGGCCAACATTCTGTGGCCGCACAGACTCGTCCATTATTAACATTAATGCCTCACACGAGTCAACGAGTGGGCAGGAGCGTGCCAGCTGTCCCCTATGTGTGCGTGTGTGTGTGGTTGTGCTGGGCATATTGATGCCAATTCGAGCTAAACAAAAGCAACAAACACGCATAAATAATATGGGCAAATAAATGAAAATGGAATGCAATGGAATGCTAATGGATATGTGCTCAAGCACACACACACATGCAAAGAGTGTGAGTTACTCCTGCGCACTGTTTGATAAGCTGCCACGCCCCTACTCCCGCATCCTTAATTGAGTGATCATAAATATGTGAGCATAGACTCGCCAGAAACCAGCGACAAAACAAAAATATTTGAATTGACCAGTCATAAAAAAAAAAAAACAAAACAAGTAAGAAGGCTCAAGTTGAGACTACCCGACTAGGAGATACCCTGAACCCTCCAAGCTGATATTCGAATAATTCTGCACTTCACACATACACACATACATACATAAACACACATGCATCTGCCAGCAGTGCAGTTAGCAGCGACTGCGTTCGGGCTGCGCTGCAGTGTGGGCTCAAGAATATACATATATACGTTATGGGGTCTGCGATGATTTCTTCTGCCTGTGAGAGGGACAGTGACTAACGACCTTGAGGGGCCAATGACCTTGAGGAAGGTCAATGACCTTGAGGACGGGTCAATGATCTTGCCAAAGGGTAAATGACCTTGCCGAGCGGTCAATGTCCTTGAGGAGGGGTCAATGTCCTTGAGGAGGGGTCAATGAGAGAGACTAGTCTAAAAATTTCATTATTAGAGATAGAGGGTAAGTTACAACAAAATTCGTAATTCTTTTTATGAGTCTACATTTAAAATTTGGAGGCTCTAGCTCAAAATGTGTAGGAGATATAATAAAAAAAAGTCGATATGCGCGTTATACACGGACATAGGAAAAAAAATTTAAAGCATTTAGCTCTTATATCTTCTAAGATCAACGAATTCATACATACGGACGGACGGACGGACAGACAGACGGGCAGAGTTAAATCGACACAGCTCATCGCCCTGATCAAGAATCTATGTATATACTTTATGGGGCCTGCCATGGTTCATTCTGCTTGTTACAAACTTTTCACATAACCATTATACCCTGATTTCCCATTTTTAATGGGTTCATGGTATAAATAGCTATGCTCTATACACTTCACTCCTCTTCCTCCTCCCCCACCCCTTTCCAAAAACATATATACACCACTGTAAATATAGTTCGTAGCTTCATGTAAGTGCCATAGAAATTTCGGCTCATCTCTTCAAATTATTTATGGACTGTGCATTTATATGTTTATTTAGCCAATTTTTATTGCCTGTGGCCATAGATAAAGTCAACACTTGTTTATTAATATGTTTGTAGCAAGCTAGGCAAGGAATTCTAGCTGAGATGTTACATCAATCAAATTATTTAAATAAAATTAATTATATTTCTATATATGCAAGACCAGTAATCATATTTCAGGCAACACTCATTCATAGTCCCAAAACAGTTCAACTATTTTTCATAAATTTTTTTTAAAGATTTTCATAACTGTTCAATTCTGTAGCCGGCACAAAACGTTCCTAATGGAAATCGAAATTTGTGAACCGATTCTCAGAAGCTTACATGAAAATGAGAGTAAAATTTTTGTAGCCAAAGCTCTAAATCAGTGCAAAACACAAAATGTTTTTGATATACCACTGCCCCAAAAAGGCGCAAAGTTTGATCCTCATTTGGGGCTCATCTCCCCCAAAAATTCACAATGAAATCATTGAGAAACCATTCTGGAGACACAGACGGTTTAAAAAGCTGTCAGGTATTAGAAAAGATTAATTGACTTGAGTTTATGTATATACAAAACAAATATGGTTTATATATGTTCAAAATTTAAGCTTCAAAAGTAGAGAGCTCTTTAATATATAATATAAAGTACATTGCCAAAAAGAGCCGATGACAAAGGCCTTGTATTTTTGACTTCTTTGACTTGCTTTTGGCAATAGAGGCGGAAAAAGAAAAGAAAATACTAACTAGATGGAAAATCTGTACTTCAAATATTTGCAAACATTTGCACATTCGAACTTTTGCAGCATTTGGCATAAATTCACATGCAGAGTAAACCTGTTCCGCGCGTCTCTCTAACAAATCTCTCTCTATCTGTCTCTTTATCTCTCTCCCTCTTTGGCCCCTTGTTGCCAATCATCGATTATGTTGCAATTGCAAACTTTGGCACTTGACTTGAGCAATTGATGCTGCATCTACCTCTCTGCGCCCGCCCTCCCCCCCCTTTCCCCACACTCTCTTCCGCACTCTTTAGAGTTTCGAGTTGAAATGGATACATGCTTAGGTTAGACAGATAACTGCATGCCGAACAAATTGAAAACTGTGCGAGAAGAGTTGCTTAAAAATTAAAAAGAAACTTGCTGCGATGGCAGCTAAACATAGTGAGGGGAAGAGACTAGCGAATGCGAGAGACATAGAGAGAGAGACAGGGAGTAGGACTTCATGAAAATTTCAATGCGACGATAGATAGAAAGAGTGCAAGGAAACGGCGGCATGGAGCTAAATCGTTACAAGACTGACACCCAGTTCCTTGTCCCGAGGCATTCCCAAGATTTCACAGAAACAGCAGCAACAGCAGCACCAGCATCATGTGTAGCCCAGCCAGTCAAGTTTTCAATGTTGTATAACAGCTCTTCAAATATTCAAAAGTCATTCCATTACGAAAATGACTTCAAAACGTTAGCAGCCCAAAAAAAAAAAAAAAAAAAAAAAAAAACAATAAAAGAAGACGAAATCGAGGAAGCTGTGTTCAAAATTTTTCCTCTACCCATTTTACAGCTGCTGTTGCACTGCATTTGCTGTACAAAACTCAATGACATTTCCTTTTGTTGCTGCTTGAAATATACCCTGTAAAAGTATTATCACTAAGCAGCTCAGAGTGTTATTGTCTTGTTTCTGAGCCGTAAGTGTAGACTCATTTTGTTATATGAGTTCAGAATGGGATCTTCTGTTTTGTAGATTAGAAATTATAAAGATTCTCGATCTGCATGCAAAATTTCGTAAATTTCAAATGTAAACACAGAATGAGTATGCGCTATATCAAGGAGATTAACTATGTAGAAGTTAGCATTTGTTTTTGTATCTTCAACTAAATCTTCAACATTTTTCTAAATGTAATCACAAACTATTCGGCTTTTAAGCTTTTAATATTCTATATCTACACAAATCTGAATCGAGAACCAGAGCATTCGATAGTCGTATAATGCTGCTTTCTTTTTAGTTGCTTTGTCTTTATTTTTTATACCCTGAACCCATTTTCAATGGGAAATCAGGGTATAATGGTTTTGTTGAAATGTATGTAACAGGGAGAAGGAGGCGTGGCAGACCCCACAAAGTATATATATTCTTGATCAGGGTGACGAGCTGAGTTGATTTGGCCCTGTCCGTCTGTCTGTCCGTCTGTCCGTCTGTCCGTATGTATGAACGCGTCGATTTCAGAAGATATAAGAGCTAGAGACTTCAAATTTTTTTTAAAATGTCCGTAATTACAGCGCGCATATCAAGTTTATCATTAAAAATCGATAACTCATCCCGATCTTTTTTTATCGATAAAAAACCTTATCGAAACCCAGTTATAAAATTATATCTTCTACACCTTTATTGCTAGAGTCTCCAAATTTTTAATGTATGCTTATATGCAATTTATACAATTTCGGTTTTTATTAAAATTTACCCCCCACCTCTAAATTCACCCCCTCACCCTCACTTTTGTAAAAAGCGTATTTCAAATACTAGAGACTTGTGCTTTGGCAATTACATGCATATTCATGTTATAATCATAATCTAAAAGTTTCATGAAGATCGTACGTCCATAAAAAAAAGTTATTAAACAATTAAGTTCTCATAGTAAGCGCACACTGCAGCCCATGCGTGTTTATGCGTGGTTGCTTGTATGTGTGTGTGTGTGTGTATGCGTTTGTGTCTGTATGCGTGTGTGTGTGTATGTGTGTCTTTATGCGTGTGTGTGTATGTTTACCTGTGTGTGCGTACGTACGTGTGTGTGTGTGTGTGTGCGTGTTTCTTGTGTAAGCTGAAAGTCGCGAAAAAGTATTGAAATATCTATTGCTCCAAGGGTTCAGGGGATCTCGTAGTCGAGCAGTCTCGACTAGAGCTTTCTTACTTGTTTATTTTTATTTTTTTTTTTTTTGCCACTGTTGCAATTTCAATATGTATGTAGCTTTGGTTGCTTGACCCGCTTTTGGCAGCCTGACAGTCTGGCCCTGGCGCATTGAGTTCCTACTGACAGTTGAGATTGTTTCTGTGTTGCGATTGCCCCAAATGGGAGGCGCCACTTGGACGCCAAATGCTGAGCCAAATGCGGGCCAAGGGAGTTTGTTGCATCCACTTGGCTTGGGGCTAACAAAAAACTTTGACATACGATAGGGAATTTAGCTAGTATCGATAAGCTACCACTGTGTTTTAGAATGGGCGAAGAACTTTCAGGAATTCATCCAGAAATACGTCGCTTTATCTGGCTATTCAAGATATTAGATAAATTAAATTTGTCAGTATTGCCCGCTTAAGGCATTTGTATGGCAAATTTATATCAAATAGATATGCTATATTCAATGACTATTTATATAACCTGAATAATGTGCTAGATGAAAGAATGGATAGGAAATGGGACTATCAATGAGACTATCAGCGAGGAATTCGCAAGGTAAGGTGCTCTAGCTGGACTCTCTAATCACTCAAAGAATGATCAAGCACTTAATCAGTGTTTAAGTAAGTCTGTCATCACTCAATCAGTCAATCAGCCAGTCTTCAGTCAGTTACCCAACCAGACAGTTGTTAATTTAATCTTCTGACAGGCAAGATGCATTTAATCAATCTGTCAGACATCCAGTCAATCAACCATTCAGATAGTTTCTCTGTCCGTTAGTCAGTTAATCAGTTAGTAAGTCTCTATTTCTCAACCAATCAATCAGTCAGTTTATTTGTTAATCAGTCAATCAATCTGTCAATCAATTAGTCAATCAGTATATCGTCCATTCGTCAGTTCATCAACTTGTAAGTATTAGAGTATTTATATGCCAATCAATCAGCCAGTTCATTTGTAAATAAATTTCAACTAGTCCGTCAATTAATTGGTCAATCAGTCCAGTCAGCTAATAAGTATAAGAGTATCTATTTACCAATCAATCGATCAATCAGTTCATTTGTTAATATATTACAGTTAATCAGCTAATCAATCAATCATTCAATCACTACGTATATCAGTCAGTATGTGTCTAAGTATGTTTCCATCAGTCCTTCAGTCAGTAAGTTTATATCATTCAGTTAATCAGGCACTCAGTTAGTAAAAGTCACTCTATCAGTAAGTATTATTAATTCAATCAATCATTAGTCAGTCATATAATCGACGTCTCAATCAATTATTTCGTGTAATATCAATCCGTAAGTCAATCAATCATAGAAAATAGATACAAATGCATAACTCAAATATTATAAACGAAGCTTTCTGATATTTTGTGGGCTTTGTCTGGAATTTATCGGCTTCTTCGACTGCTTTACCTAAGAATCGTTCGTTACATATACTCTTTTGTCCTTTTCTCTCATTGAAGGTGTGCTCCTCGCTTTTGTTTCGCATTTGGAAAGCACTCGAATCATTAGCAGTTAGCTTTCAGGTGACACTCGTAATTCAGTTTTCGGTAAACAAGAACTACAACGAAAACAAATTCAAGTAGAAGAGGAAGAAGTCGGTGTGAGTATGGTGGTGTGGAGGGGAAGGTGGCGCTAAGCAAGAGCTGGTTTTACGCCCAACAAATGCGGTAATTGATGTCAAAATGTCAATTACCCAAAATGTCCTTAAAGCACTTGCAGCAGCTGCTGGCGAAAAGGCTAAAGAGTCGAGCCACCGGCAGCAACTGACAGCTTCTGGCCTCGACCTAAGGGTTTATTTACATACACACACACACACACATATATATATATATATATATATATATATATATATATATATATATATATATATATATATATATATATAGCCAAAATCGATTGACCAAAAAGCTATATAATTGGCTTTGTGAGCAAACCCTTCTACAGCTTTGCGGCAGCCTTAAATTTGTATTATTCCATCATGTCTTTGGAAAAAGCAAGAAGGAAAAAAAAACAAATAAAAAATGGAAATGAAAATGAAAAGCGACATGAACAAATCCTCAGCTGCATCTGCAGGAAAATCAGCTAGAAAGGTTGGGCAGAATAAAATTCCTTGGATAGGATGCGCAGGACGAGCTCTTTCAATTTCGTTTTGCGCTGAATTCATTAGACGTAATTACGCAATCACAAAGGGAGCCCCAGCGAAAAAAATTACAAGAAAAACTTGCAGCCCATAGCCAAACGAATGAATCTTAAGTAAGCGCCTTTGTGTGACTTGGCTAAAAAGGCATTCATTGGACCTGCACTTGGACTGGGCATTCAGATTGCGGCCTTTCTTCGGAAATCTAAATATTTAATTGATTGGGTAATAAGTTCGAGCATGACTGCGGCTATTGATTTTAGATATGGATTTCAATGGGGATTTAGTTGTAGCAATATGTATTTTGAGCATGAGGAGGACAATTCTTGCCAATAATACCTATTTTCGAGTAGTATGTCATATTATGTCCATGTGGTCAACTGGATATTATAAAAGCACTTCTGGTCGCATAGTTAATACAAAGAACTTTGCTGCTTTACTTCTTTTCAGTATAACTTTCTGCGAGTTGTCTATCTCAATTCTTTTGAATTCCTACTATTTTGGCGTATTGATATTATTACCACTTCATCTTTTAATGACTAGCTCTTATATCTTCAGAGATCACGGCGTTCATACGGACAGACGGACGGACGGACAGAGTTATATCGAGTCAACTCATCGCCCTGATCAAGAATGTATAAGAATATATGCTTTGTGGGGTCTGCGATGCTTACTACTACTATTCCTACTCGTCCTATTATTACTTCTGTTACTATTACTGGTCGTACAAGCACTACTTTTACTACTTTTACTACTACTATTGCTACTAGCAGTGCTTCTATGTGTACTACTATACCTGTATGACCTATTACTATGCTTTTGCTTACAAGAACCAAAGCTCAACTCTAACTGTACGAATATTACTAAAAACTGACGCGAATCGTCAAGGAACTTAATTTGGAGTTAATTTTCTAAAATTGATTTCATATGGCCAAAACACTTGAGGCGCAAAAATGAAATTAGGTGAAATGCCAAATGCTCACTTCAAACTTTGTGCTATGTTTTAAAGTTGTTGTTGTTGCTGTTTTAAGTTGAGAGTAAACAAACATGAGGCAGCGCTCTGGAGGCATTTGCTGCCTTGTTGCACGAAAGCCAGCGCAGACGAGAGATAGAATATTCTATAAAACTCATATGAGTGAATGTGTGAGTGTCTGTGTGTGTGAATGTGTGTGTGTAGCTGTTGTTGATGTTTAGCGCAGTTCACAAAAAGTTTTCTAGTTGTTAAACAAGTTTTCATAGAATTTGTTTTCTTTTCTGTGTGTGTTTTTTTATTTTTTTTTTGCGTTGCGTTGCGGCTTGGGACATGACTTCCTTTCGGTTAATTGTTTTTGTAAAAGAAATCCCAGGAAACGGAGAAAACGAAAATAATTTGATTTAATTTAAGACGCAATCTGAACAAAATAAATGTTGGCTTTTCATGATATATGTGTAGCTCGAGTGAGATATATATGAGTGAAAATTTTTGCGCCCACACATCGTTTGCATAAGTCTGTACAGAGCGCCTGATAAATCAGCTTAACCCCGTTGATCCCTAATCAATTTATATGCCTTACAGAAAACTCAGCGAGACACGCCCCGTTCCCGATCCCAGACAGAGCAGATCGCCTTAACTCAGCGACTTTAAGGCAAAGCAAACGAAGCCAAAAGGCGTCAACGGCTGTTGCCACAAAACTTGATTTATCTGCCGGCTTGCCCCACACGTTGCTGCAACACTTGGTGGCACTGCGTCTCGCCAACTCCCTCAACTCTCAACTCTCAACTCTGGCCAGTTGTCTGATTAGCCTCGGGCCCAAATCATAATCATAATTGCCATTGAGCCAAGTCAATTTTTTATTTATTTTGTTGGCTTTTTTGCTTTTGCTGCGTTTGAGATCTTTGTTAACTGCGCCGCTTGTAACGATTTCCACTTTTCAGATTATAGAAATTACCTTTAATAACAGCTTTTAACAATGCTTAATTTATGAATCAACATGAATGAATGAAATAAAAGCTGGCTAAGCGAAGTTTGAATACTCTAAGTTACGCAGAAGAAATAAGTGAAATCGAGCAGAAATACAAATAAGAGATAATTCAGTGAAATATAAAAAAATAAATAGAGGTTTATTAAATTTAAAAAATGTAAAAATAAAATAAAATAATTAAAATTTAAAAGAAAATATACAAATGTTTGAAAATATTTACAAAAATTCAAATAAATTCAAATAAAAAATAATAAATTTAAAATTTAATATATTAATAAATTATAAATACTTATGAAATTATTATAATACTATAAATTTAAAGTATGGACATGATTCCTCCCGAGCCTTGCAAGGTTCAAAATAAAATTGATGCTAAATTATGATAAATATGATATGATAGGCTAAATGAAAGTGTAATTAATCTCAATCTAATCTTAAGTATATCAAATAAGAATACTTTGAAGCCTCCCAGACACTAATAGCCTCTGCCCAACTTGGCTATATTTCAGTCCGGCTGACAAATCATTTCTCAATCATGTTGCCGCAACAGCTCAACAATTCGCCACGCAACATTTTTGTGTAGCTTTTCATTGCATTTTTATTTCATGTTTATTTATACACGCCTGTCCAGCACGCAGCGAAAGGCTACCCTAGTGCTGACACCAGAGCTCCATGCACGCCCCCAAATTGCCAGCCGCCCACCGTGGCCCCATACATACTTAATGTGGATTTAAAATGCGTGCTCATGCAATTTCTCACACAAATCCTTTTATTGCACATTTGGCTTATGTCGGGTTTACGTACCAATTTTCCACGCCCCCCCTATCCACGCCCATGCCCACGCCCAGTCATCGCCCATCGGCCAGTGTCCTGCACGGGCTGTACATATATATGTATATATTTATTCTTTCTTTTTATTTTTTTTTTTTTTTTTGGCTTGCCTGCGGGCCAACTGCCGCCTACTTTATTGGTCACATAACAAAAGATTACAGCAACAACAAAACAACAAATTTGCCGGCCAGCTCCCAGCTCCCAGCTGGCCCTTAGAAGTGTAGCGATACGAATCTTTATGTCTACGTGGTTATAAAAATATGATGAGCATTTCATATATACTATGTACTATACACAATATATATATATTTCTATAATTTTCTTGCTGCCTCTTTGTCCGCTTGACTGTTGATTGTCGCTTTCATTTATTTATTTATTTTTTTTTTTTTTTTTTTGGTGCAGCCAGAAAGCCACAAACCAAATACAGCTGTATGCTTTAATGTTGAAACAGTTACTGAATCAAAGCATACATGAATAATGCAGCCAGAGAAATATTATATGTATATAAATAGCAGAGCCAAAGAGTAGTCAAATTTATTATGATATCTGCCAGACTTGGAGATTTCCAGTGAGAGCTTTCACGTTAAATTTAATTTTAACAAATGCTAGATAGATTTATAGTAAAGGACAAAACGTCTATACGTGCGGTAAAAAAAAAAAGCAGTAGTAAAAGTAGTTCTGTTGGACACAAAAAAGTTAAGGACATGCCGCAGTTCCCAGCTGCCAATGCTTCAGCTTTAAATCTTAAGTCTTAATTTTTTATTAAATAAATACAAAACTTAATGATAAACTTAGTATTTTGGAAACAAATAAAAATTGAAAAAAGAAAACATCAATCTCTTAGCCAATCAGTTAGCTTAACAAACATATTTATGCAATACACATATGCACTATTTTCACTTTTCTGAAAATAAGAAATCAAATGCATTTTCAATTTCATTCAATTTGGAAATTTCTTAAGCACTGCTTAAGCTGATTAAAGATATTGGAAAACGAAAACAGCAGAAAAGAAAAAGCGAAATTGAAGGGATTTATTGTCTCAGGTGACAGAGCAAGTGGCAGGGCATATAAATTTACGGCCGCATTCAAGTTTTTCATGCGGCTGCGATGGGCTGGCAATCATTCAGTGCGTCAATCAAACGTACTGAAAACACCAGCTTCGTTTGGCTTGACTTCCGCTCGCTGCTCAATTTAACTGAAAAACTTTGACGCAACTTTAAATGCAGAGGCAGGACGCACCTCCAACTGGAGCTGGAAAAACTGCACTTAGCATCGGTTCAGAGCTCTGCTAAAATCCAATGCTCCGTTGGCCAGCGAAGGAGGCGTAAGTGAGTGGTATGGATGCCACTAGTGAGTCGGCCCTTAATTCAACAAAACTTTCTTCCATGTGTGCCATGGATGAGTGTGCGTGTGTGTGTGTGTGTGTGTGTGAGTGTGTGTGAGTTTGTGTGTGTGTGTGTGTGTGTGTGTGTGTGTGTGGTAGGTTCTTCAACTTGTTGTTAGAAATTTAAAACAATTTGTTGACCACATAAAGCCGAGCAGCTACGAAATCAATTCAACGAACACAGTTTATGTTCTAGACTCTCTCTCTCTCTCTCTCCCTCTCTCTGTCTCTCCCGTTCGATTTGGGTTTCATTAACAAAAAACCGAATGAGATATCAAATATGCTGGACACGTTTTTAGTCCACAAACTAAATTTCAAATTGCTAAATCGCTTTGTCGATTATTTTGTTATTTTTTTTTTTCTTCTTTGCTTCTTTATTTTTGGTTTTTTTTTTCCTGTCTGCAATACTTGTCTGAAAAACTGCAGAGCGACAGTTTTCCAGCTTTAAATAAGAAAAATCTGGCAATTTATTTCAATCGAGGTTGTTAAATCAAAATAGATTCCTGTTGTTTCTTTTAATTTTTCTAGCTGTTGTATTTCCCATTGAATGTATAAAGATTTATTAAATGGAACTCTGTTATGCATATAGCTAAGAAAAAAATATATAAAAAAAATAAAATTGGTTAATTTTTTCTCAATTTTAAAATGTACAGAATTAGAAAATTATCAGCAAACACAGATAATTATCAGCACGATAATTATCGTACTCGTTAAATGTTTTTTTTTTTTTCTTTTTGAAACTATTATCGACTATCGACGAATAACTATCGCCTACTGTCGATAACTCGCCATTTCCTATTGCTATTCTATAATGTGGATAAAACTAAGTTCATATATTAATATATGTATATTAAAAAAAAAACAAAAACAAAAAAAATATATATATATTTATATAATATTTTCACAGTTAACCCTCCAGGTAGACTACTGTTTATTGATTTCTCTGCTAAGACAATCGCTCTGCACGGGCTCAGCTTATTTAAGAGAAGACAGGAAAATAAATAAAATGAAACAAAAAGCGCAAAGGTTCGCAATCCGCACGGCGAAACTCTGTCAGAGCATCTGCTGTCCAATAAGTGTCAATTACAATCAATTTGGCGTCTCTTCTTTTAAGTGAGTATCACTGTGTGCGTGTGTGTGTGTGAATGGCCTTGTGTTTACCTGGCATTGTGCCGTGACGTATGCGCAATTTTCTTTTAGTAAGTCTTCAAATGCGGTTTTAAAGCGCGTAATGAACGCTGATTGACAGCTGAAATTAAATTCAGCGACTGCGATAAAGTCGGCAACTGCGGCTGCGCCTGATCCGTTAAGTTGTACAGCAAACACAAAGTAAATACAAACACACACACACACACGCAAACATATACACTGGCATGCAGAGACTGTGCACAAAGTGTTGCATACTTTGCTGTGCTTGTTGCTTGAAGCGCTTTCGGCTCTTGTTTTATGCATGGCAGCAGCAATTGCCGTTCATATGATTGATTGATTGATGATTAGTCCAGCGAGCATAAGCAATACACACACACACTAAAATATTTCAGTTTAAAACTAGAACTCAACTCAAATAGAAACTCTTGAGTGAATGCTCAGTCCAAACGCTTCGCTCGCTCCTTCTCTGGCTGCCGCATTATGGCGAATCAATCATTTTCATCTTCAACTGCACACTGTGCTGCAAGTTCTATTGTTTTCACCGTGTCTGTTGGCTGCCCTGGCAAATCAATCTTCACTCATCTCAACTGCAAGTGAAGCACAGCAAAACGTCAACAAAAAGTATACACAATTTTCAATCAAAAATCTGATAATACGAGTTGTTGACAAATTGTTTGGCATTAACTTGACTTGTGCCTGGGGCGAAGACGAAATTACGACTAGAAATTGTCCGCATGGTATGCCAAGCCAATAAATACCCTGCAATGACGATGCAATAACGACGCTCCCGCAATTCCATTTCAGAGTGCCAGCACTCATACGACTGCTGCTGATTTAGTCTGTGATATCTTAAATTTTCAGGAATTCACAAGTTAAGAGACTCTCTCTTTAAACTTATATTTATTTTATATTAATTCACTTATATTAAATATATATTAAATGTACATATTTATGAAAATAATTTAAATTCAAATATATCCACAGTCAAGTCGAGACTTGAGATAATTTGTACCCTGCTCAATAAAAATCGCGATAAATCGAAAACAAAAATTCTACCCATTTGAAAAAAGTTCGTTCGAGAATTTTAATTTCTGTGTTATTCGATATTGAATATAATATACCATATAATTGTATTATAAAGACAGAACTTAATTAAGTGTATTACCTCCCTAGCCATGACATGCAGATTCAGGGTCTTTATTTAATATCTCTAGAATCCAAAATTGTATACTTTTGCTATGGGGTCGCTTGAATCTAAATAACTTAGTCAGAACTTCAAATTTTTTCCGCACGTGAAACAATTCATTCTCAAGTAGCAAATGATATGAAATATTTTAACAGCTGGATTTTTATTGATGAATAACTCAAATTGCTGCCAGCATATAGTAGCGAAAAAAAGTATTACCTTTTCTTAGTCAACCCAAAAGTATGAATATTTGAAGAGCTACTCGAGGCCCAAGAATTGCTTTAAAATTATGAAGAAAAAACTCGCTGAGTCAGCGATTTAAAATGCATTATTAAATATTGAATAAATGATTTCTTTCACGAACAGATCCTTAATAAAAACAGATGAAATCTGTTGGCAGCAGGTACACTTAAGCGTGCTTCAACAAACATATATGTAAAAGAGTGTAAGAGCATTTTAGTGGGGAGTAAACGACTAAGAGATACCGCGAGTCAAGAGCGAAGCAAACTAAGGCAAGACCTACTCAGCTTTTTGAATATATGTATATATACTAATCAAAACTATATATTATTTATATGGATCATAACGCTTCCTGCTGCCCGTTACATACGATCCTACTAAGCCGGTATGCCCTGAATGTTCACTGACATTCAGTTGAGAGTTGAAAAAAAAAGGAAATTCAATGAAACACTTCAAAAATTGCTCGGCAATTTAAACAATTGATTTCAGCTAACAATTAACATTGATTTCTGTATTGTATGCGTCCAATAAATATGTCTGCCTGCCACCGTCTCTCTCTCTCTCTCTCTCTCTCACTCTCTCACTCTGCTATGTGTGTGCTTGTGTTGGCCTTGTTGTTTATTATTGGTTGTGACATTTTAAATTGACAGTTGCAGCACACTCACATCCACACACACACACTCGCGCACAGACCATAATTTACCCCTACAACAAACCATAGCATAGTTTTTAAATGCAGAGTCTTGTCTTTAGGGTTCTGTCCAAATGAAGCTGGCCCCAAGTGTAATCAATTACAATGCTTCACAGCTCACTGAATGTGCTTGGGTGTGTGTGTGTATGTGTGTGGGTGGACATTGAATGTGTCCTGTGTCATTCCGTTTGACATTAATGGCTTTATAATTGTATGCAAGTGCTATCAAGGATATGGCAAAGCAGGAGTGAGAATTCGTTTACTGGATTTAACTGCGGTTAATGCCGCTTAAGTTTTTGTCAAGCCCAGGTTCAACTGGTATTTGTCGCTTAACTGGACATCAATCAAAGTGAGTCATGTTGTCCAACCTACCTGGAATATTCACCCTGAAAGCTCTTTACTCAAATGGCATTTACATATAATATTATAATTTACGCATGCTCCAATAGGAAATATAATTTATACTCTTGCATTGCTTGTAAAGTTGCGTATTAACAATTGTACTTAAGTTTTCTTGGTTGTTATTAATTCACTTACAAAACCCTAATAAAAATTATTTAGCTAAATTTTTTATATAATTATAATTTTATAAATATGAGGAATACATACATGTATAAGTATATAAAAGTCTAAATTTTAGTTAAATAACATGAATTTAGTTAAAAAACATGAAGGATATAATAAAAAAAAATAAAATAAAATAAAATAAAATAAATATACAAAAATAAATTCAATTAAAGTCCTATATTTATATTTTTTTTTTTTTTTTTTTAATAAAAATATTAAATATATTTTGTATATTAATAAAATATTCGGTAGGTATTTTTCATAATTTTTAAATAAATTTCCGAGTGCATTAAATTGTCGACATACTCGCAGCGAATTTCGCCTACTTTCGACATACTTAATTTAATGCTCGTATATGCACCATATATTAGTTGTCAGTGAAGGGGGAAGACTGCTTGTAAATAGCAGAGCATGTCAGGCAGACTGTGTGTTGGCAATTGCTAATTAATTCATATGCGTGGTGTCAAAAAGTTCTTGTTGCTTACTGGATGCCGCGTTGCGTATACGCCGCATTGACTAGCTGTAATTAAAGGTGAGTTGTTGTCCCATTTGCTCCGCATTGTTGGGTGTAAGTGTGTGTGTGTGGGTGTGGTGGAGTCTTTACGTCAACCACAAAATCTAATTTGCACATTTTCGCACTTAATTTTGGAGAGAGTCAGAGAGAGGGTGAGAGAGAGAGAGAGGAAAGAGACAGCTATTGAGTTGATGGTCTGACAGCATTGACAAGTCGCTCGACTTTGCCAGGTCACACGCTGCGTATGCGCAACGACAAGAACAACGTAAGCCACAAGAATATATAGCACATACATATGTACATATACATATATACATACATATACATATATATATATATATACAAAGTAGCGACTAATATCATTTAATTTATTCAACCCTGTCGCACAGCGTGCGTGATATTAATTTCCGCTTTGTCTTTCATGCACTCAACATTTTGCCTTCAGCCTCAGCCGTTTTTAATTCGTGTGGTTCTTAACTTAATTATTGGTACTTTAAGCAGAGATTCTTCATTGTGTTTCTTATAAATGTATGTATATACATTTTGTCAGCCTAAGAGTGACAGCCATTAAATGTAAGGTGTACAAAACCATGTGAAGAACTTAATTAAAATTGTGAGAGAAATTTGAAGATCTGGTATTTTAAATTGAATTATTTTCGTGAACAAAGCAGTTGCTGACGTCTCAGTCACTCAGACTACTCGAACAGCTTGTGTGAATTATTCTCCCTTATTCAGTTTAACATCATCCTTTTAACCTCTCGGAAACAATTTACAAAATAAATAACTTTGGAAAACCTAGAAATTTTTTCCTATTTTCGTGTAGCCGAATAAATGTAAAAATTTAATTTACTACTTTCATATATATTAAATTATTAACTATTCGAACTAATTCATTTTGTAGCTCTTACCAAATCACCATGTGTAGCTGGCCCTGTTATCCTGCCGCCTGTATCGGCTCCTGCGGCAGCTGTGCCCCGAGTGGATTCTATGATCCCAGCTATGGCTCAATGGCTGGCGCATGTCGGGGCTTGGGCGGCTGTCATTATGGCTGTTGGGGAACGTCGTGGTAATGTCAATTGTTTGCGAATATTGTCCTTTGCGTTTCCCATTTTCGCTATGGTAAGTAAACAAAGAAAGTAATACTTGTATCAGTATATGTATGTATAAGCATTCGAAATTCTATGTGCAGAAGCAGTTAACACTGACATCGCATGGTCGAGGCGGTTATCAAGGATTCGGCTTACAGAAGAAATCTAGGAAGAAGTCGAAGAAGAATTCCAACCTTCAGTGTCTTTCAAAATTATTTATAAATCGAAATGGCGCTGCACCATCAACGCCATTTTTCAACAAAAACTAGACAAGGAAAATAAAACCATAATTCATAAATAGAATAATTGTTGTGGGAATATTTATTTATATGTATATAAACAAGCGGGCTTTGGGCGATAATCCAAAAATTCTTCGTTATTTTGTGCATCACATAAAGCATTAAATGCGCACACATACATGCACAGGCATGCGTTCTGCTGAATATGCAGTTAGCGTGCATTTTGGGCTATGGTAGCTTTTTTAGGGGGTACCTATTCTTGTAATCGTAATCATACTTTCAGGATGTCAGAATGACATTCCTGCATATATTTACCAAACCATACGTATAAAATTCAAAATACGTTAAGTTTTTTATTTATCTATTTATTTTATTTATTTTTCCGTTTTTTTACGAAATTGGAAAGGGACTAAATTTGGCTCCGGTATGAAAAATGTTGCAAAAACATTGCAAATTTCTAGCATGAACTGCTTATTGCTCTCACACCTAATGCTCGCGCTTCCTGTGGACAGTTTCAATAAGGTAAATTTTTTAAGCTCAACTTAATTTTACCAAAAGCTTCAACTTTAAAATTACTGTGCAGTTTCTATGTGATATCAAAAAAAAAAATAAATAAAAAAAAAACTTTAAAGAAGAAATATTCTTTTCCGCAAATCTTATTCAATTACCAGTAAAAGCCATAATGCGCATAATACTATGTTTTTATGCAATTGCTTACCAAAATGTTTACATAGGATTTAGGATATTTCCTAATCGGACACTATAACTTATTTTTAACTGGCAATGTAAGTCCTCAAAGGAGGCCTTGAAATGGAAATTTGAGAGCCTAGCCAGAAGCAAATGATTTGTTTTCATTGTTTTATATAATCTCTATCAGAAAGGAGCTCAGTATACAGTTACCGAATATCTGTGACTATTTTCGAGCATGTAAAAAAAAAAAAAAAAAAAAGTATTTAATATTAAAAAAACAATTCATTTTTATATTGTTTTTCTTTTCAAAGACTAAACAGCTGAAAATAATCACAGTATTTGTAAAATCAAACGTTGTTTTGCTTATCTAAAAAGATTAAAAGTTCGTACTACTGCAATCCATTACTCTCAATTATAAAATATAAATAATCGTGATATAGTCAGTTGCCCACAGTAAAACTTATCGATCTGCCAAGATGTGCTATCCATGTTGCGGTTCCTGCGGCCCCTGCTGTGGTCCCTGCGGTCCCTGTGGATCATGTGGTCCATGTTGTGGTCCCTGCGGCCCTTGTTGCTATAAACGACATGGCCTTGAACCGAAATGTACTCCTGGCTTCTGTAGATCGTGTTATTAACTATTTTTCTTATATATATCTTCGGAACAAAATTTAAGAAATATGCAGCGCTAAAAAAAAAAAATTTTAGGTAGACCTCTTGCTTTGTAACTGTATATGAAATAAATAGCAAATTGATGACACCAAATCAGACTATCTTAATTGGGCTGTGTCGTAGATATTGGGAATTAAGAAAGCGCCATCAGCTTCTGAAATTGTATAGTAAAAAGAACACGGGAAATAACTAAAGAATTTCTTTAATTATTTTTGGATAAGCTGTTTGGGAAACTACTTTTTATACCCTGAACCCATTGAAAATGGGAAATCAGGGTATAATGGTTTTGTTGAAATGTATGTAACAGGCAGAAGGAGGCGTGGCAGACCCTACAAAGTATATATATTCTTGATCAGTGTGACGAGCTGAGTCGATTTGGCCCTGTCCGTCTGTCTGTCTGTCCGTCTGTCCGTCTGTCCGTATGTTTGAGCGCGTCGATTTCCGAAGATATAAGAGCTAGAGACTTCAAATTTTTTTTAAAATGTCCGTAATTACAGCGCGCATATCAAGTTTATCATTAAAAATCGATAACTCATCCCGATCTTTTTTTATCGATAAAAAACCTTATCGAACACCAGTTATAAAATTATATCTTCTACACCTTTATTGCTAGAGTCTCCAAATTTTTAATGTATGCTTATATGCAATTTATACAATTTCGATTTTTGTTAAAATTTACCCTCCACCCTTAAATTCACCCCCTCACCCTCACTTTTGTAAAAAGCGTATTTCAAATACTAGAGACTTGTGCATTAGCAATTACATGCATATCCATGTTATAATCATAATCTGAAAGTTTCATGAAGATCGTACGTCCATAAAAAAAGTTATTGAACAATTAAGTTCTCATAGTAAGCGCACACTGCAGCCCATGCGTGTTTATGCGTGGGTGCTTGTGTGTGTATGTGTGTGTGTATGCGTGTGTGTGTGTGTATGTGTGTGTGTATGCGTGTGTGTATGCGTGTGTGTGTATGTATGTTTGTGTGTGCGTACGTGCGTGTGTGTGTGTGTGTGTGTGTGTGCGTGCGTGTTTCTTGTGTAAGCTGAAAGACACGAAAAATTATTGAAATATCTATTGCTCCAAGGGTTCAGGGGATCTCGTAGTCGAGCAGTCTCGACTAGAGCTTTCTTACTTGTTATACCCTGAACCCATTGAAAATGGGAAATCAGGGTATAATGGTTTTGTGAAAAAGTATGTAACGGGCAGAAGGAGGCGTGGCAGACCCCATAAAGTATATATATTCTTGATCAGCGCGACGAGCTGAGTTGATATAGCCCTGTCCGTCTGTCCGTCCGTCCGTCCGTCCGTCCGTATGAGTGCGTCGATCTCAGAAGTTATAAGAGCTAGAGAGCTGAAATTTGGCATGCATACTCGTGTGTACCATACGCAGTACGAGTTTGCTTTATTTTTTCGATAATTCATCCGATAACTTTTTGTAAAAAACGCATTTCAAGTACTAGAGACTTGTGCTTTGGAATGTACACACATATTTATCATATGATTACACTCTGAAAGTTTCATTAAGATCTTATGTCTACAAAAGAAATTATTCAACAAATAAATTCTCATAATATTGCCCACACTGCAGCGCAGCCCAAGCGCAGTCGCTGCTTACTGCGCAGTTAGCAGAGCGCAGGCTTATGCGTGTGTGTGGATGCATGTGTATGTATGTGTGCATAAAAATGCAGAATGATTAGAATATCAGCTTAGAGGGTTCAGGGTATCTCCTAGTCGAGCAGTCTCGACTAGAGCGTTCATACTTGTTTTTCTATTCTCTTAAGTTGATAGTCTTTACCCAAGTGCTAGATTTTCCGCTATATGGTCTGTCTGAAGATTAACTATAAAAAAAATCACAGTATTTCTAAGTCGTGTTCTACATTTCCCATTTTGGAAGTGTTTCACGATGTGCAGTTTATGGTATTCGATATGCGGCTCCAGCTATTTGATGTCGGCCATGATATGTTTCTTTCAACTGTTTGTACTTTAAACGAAATGGTCCTAAACCCTATCCTGACTGGTAAATGGAGCTATTAATTAATACATGAATTCTTATTCTACATGAATTCTATTCTAATTGAATTTGTGCAAAATACTATACGGCAACTTAAAATAAAAAAATTAAATAAAAACTACAAATGAAAATAAAACTTTTATTGGTCAAAATTGTGTTAATAATTCTATTTTTCATTTGAGCTCATTGACAGAATTTTATTTATTATATTATTAATTTAGTGCTATCTACTTGATTGACTAATTTGTCATTTAAAAGAATCGGTTTTTATCTGTAACCAAATATTCTATTTTTGGTTATACATAACAGGTACAAATACTAAATTTAAGATTACTTTAATAGCTAAAACCATTTCAATATTTATATTCATATATCAAGATTATATTGATAAATTTGCTGAGCAATAGAAAAAAAAAATTGTAATTAATTATATTATTAATAAGTTCAAATATTATTTCTAAAAACTTCTAGAAAGCAGGCTTTGATAGTAAAAATTTGAAGAACTGCCAAAAACTTTTCAAATTTTCTACATAC